>NW_026901853.1:0-612821 GCF_033783945.1 Neopsephotus bourkii | reverse complement strand
AGACACATGAACATTGCCCAGAGATACTTGTTCCCTAGTTTCTATTTTGCCAAAAGTTGGTCTGCTTTTCTTATTGCTGGCATGTGGCAGTATTCTGAAATAGTTATTCTATATATGTAAAAAATTTTAAAATTGAGATCTTCAGTTGCTTTCTCGAATTAAAATTATGTAGAGCATGAAAAACATAACCAATAACCATTTGAAAATCAGAATATTTGCTTTGGAGTCAAGTGACCACTGCCAAGTAAGCACTACTCCGGATTCGCCCTAGACCCTGCCTATAATGTGACTTGTCAGCCAGTTTCTCTTGCCTGTTCCCCTTCCCATTTTACTGCTGGGTGAACTGAACACATACCAGAGGCCCAGGGAGCACATTCTCTTGGTACTTACAGAGATAAAGTATTTTGGTTTTTTCTTTTAATATATACAAACTGCACAGGAAGAAATTATTTAAAACAAACTACACCAACAACAAAAAGCCCCAACAACAAAACCATATACACCACACTCTGAACATCAAGAAATGAAAAGACCAAAAAAAAAAAAAAGCATGAAAATGAACAACTGATAAAATGAAAATTACAATTTTGATGCTCAGAAGCTTTCAGACCCCATGTCAACAGCAGCATTGTCAATGGCCAGGCCGCACCACACCTAAAGAAGTACCCACAAAGCACTGTACACAGAGAGGCAACTCCAGCTGTTGCCTGACAATGCAAAGGGATCAGTACCCACAGACATTTAGGGAAGAAATGGACAATGCTGAAAATCCTGGATCTTAATGGATGGGAATCTTACACCAGCTAAAATGGTGAGATGAAAGAAAAAGAAGTAAAATAAATGTGATTGCTAACCACTGCAAAATTATAAAACTAAGCAAACATGAGAATGATATTAGTAGCAATAGTAAGCGTTCTAAATTGACAAGTGAAACCCATTATTAATATACAACATGGAAGCTCAAGGGCTGATGAAGTGTGCGCCCTAAGCAAGGCTCATGATGGTGATTCTCCTGTGTGAGTGACCTTACACACTGGCTACTTTAAATTCCACTGTAGTCTATGCCAGCTAAGTACCTTGGAAACTTTGAGAATATGACCTTACACAAAGTAATTGTTATGAGGGTGTATTAAAATGGAAGCCTCTCTATTTTAACTTTACTAGCAACAAAAGATACTAATAGACTCACCTATGTCATGCTATCAACATGCTATGAAATGAAAACTATCACTGTTATAAAAATTATGCTGCATAAGATTTCCCTTGCCTTCTTTAAAAAAAAAAGAAAAGAATATGACAATATTGCTATACTTTGGTGTCACAAGGTAGATCAATATACACATAATCAGTAGTTAAAACCCTGGATACTCCAGCATTAAGTTATTGATTTGACATCCTGCCACAAGTATCTTAAGTGTTTCAATGATCTAACTTTAATTTTTTTATTCTGACAGACCATTTTGTATATCCAGCCACTTGTAACAATGCCACATTAACATAATCAGGTGAATGATAGTAGTTCTGATTTTAAGAGTTGCAGCTAAAATTACACTAGCTTATTTCTAAAGCAAATAGACTTTAGAAACAATTTCTGCATATCAAAATTCTATACTAAAAAAAATAATTAAAATAAATATAGTGCAATCCATCCTAATTGGTGTATTCTGAGTAATTTGCTTTAAAAACTGCATTTGAACCATACTTATGTATATATTTGCAACTTGTATATAAACAGTGTTTATACTGTATTAAAAAAATAATCTTAATTTAGGAATACGATACACCAATAAAATTAATTTAATGATGATCTACAGCATTTTAACAAAGGAATGTTGTCACTTAAAGTAATACCCACATTTTAACATATCTTCACAATCTCACCTCCTACTGTCAACACCATCAATTTCAGCAGTGCTCCTTCCCCTATCTCTTTCAACATCAAAATGCGGTCCTTTCAGTATTATTATTATCAACCTGAGCAAACTAAATGTGAAAAGGTGCCACTAATAGGACAGCTTTTGACATCACATCTTGAACCAGAATAAGCAAACAGGCAAGTCAAATCTTCAGGGTCAAGCTTTGAAGTCAATTTTCTGACCCGGGAAATCATGTTCTGTGACAGTGATGACAAACGGTGAATACATGCCTTGTATAAATATGTCCATGAATGCTGCCTTACAAACATTCAGTCACCACACTGCTGTAGCCAACTACGGAAGTCTACACTTTGAACATCCACTGCCTGACACGCTGCTTTAACTAAAAAAATCCAAGTTAAAAATTGGCTCCTTTTCTTAAATGGAGTTAAAAAAAAAAAAAAGTGGTTTAAAAAAAAAAAAAAGCACACATAGAGCTAATTTTCAATTAACATTCAACATCTAAACTGACCAAGATAATAATGTATACAGTGCAAATATTTTGCTATTTGGACTCCTATGCCTAAAGCACTCTCTAGTAAAGCTTTCCATGCACAGGACTGAAAAAGTCATTGTTTATTGATTTCAAAATCTAACAGACTAATTATATATTTGTAGATGACTTGATAGATTTACAAAACTGCTATATGATTTTATAATGGAACATGCTCATGTTAATCTCCATCTATAGAGATAGCTAGAGGGGACTGACCTTTATCTCATATTTAAAACACAAGCAATAACTGAAATTCATTTTCAATTTATTTTCCAATCATATAAAAGGAGGGGGAAAAGATTACTTTATTGAATCTTTTTAGCTGGTGAAAGGTTGGAGACACAGAGTCTTGATGCCTTCCAAGGAGCTACAGGGATGGTCTATAGGGAACAGACTTAATCGAATAAACTAATCTTTGCTGTGGAGATTAAGTAGATGGCTACAGCAGTACAGTAACAGCAGAATGCAAAGTATCAGCAGCACCATCAGCTGCTTTAAAGGTGCTGTAGGCAGTAGGAGAGCTTCCCTGTTGGGTCCACCCTACTGATCCTGCAAATTTGGTAAACTTCATGGAAATTTAATAATGCTGCTGCATTGTGTTTGCCTGCTGAGCAAACAGCCTAGTGCTGCAAGGCACATATGTGATAATTTACAAGGGGTTTCTGGAAGATACAGTAACTGCTGCTACTCAAGCCTGGGGCCTTTAAGCTGAAGAGAGCATATACAGTGTACATCCTCAAGGTAAACAGTATCTAGAGGTAAAGACGTGTTTCAAAGCAGTTCCTGACAGTTGGTAAAGTGCCTTACTTTGTAAGCACATCTTTTCAAACAGTCTTTGATTCCCCATGCCAATACACACATGAATAACTGAATTAGGCTGGGCTAGAATCTGTCATGATATATGACTAACGTATTTCTGCACTTTTATGTTAGCTTAAATAAAATCTAGTTATTTTGTTGGGTTTCCTGTTCATCCTGTCTCTTCCATTTAGCACTCTGAGTTGGAAATCCTGATTAATTATGTACTACGTATTTCTGAGGAAATGGCAGAGATGGCACCCCCTCGCTGCAGAAAGGATATTTTTATTATGGCTTAGAAGCATTCCAAAACACACACACTGTTCCTGCACTTTAGGCCTGGCAATGAAAAGTGAAGAAAATCAGAGCAGGAACAATCCAGGTTTCAACATATACAATGGACTTATTTAATAATCATAAAAAGAAACATTTCAAAAACAATTACTGCTGCCTTTGGATCCTGTAACTTGAAAGAAAACCGCAGTCGCTCTGCTCATTCCAGCAGCTTACAGTTCACAGGGTAAGCAGCGCTCGTCAATATGAATCAGCTGTGAAATGCAGGGCTATGCTGGGACTTCAGTTTAAATTGGCCATCTCTGCAATATTGTTATTACAGTTAATAAAAACTGTTGCCTAACGCTTTGACCACAAGACTAGTGGAGCCAGGGTGGAGTGAGGCTGGGGAAAGGGTATGTGCCAGGGGGCAATGCTTAATGTAAAAAGTGTTTGAAGGAAGCTGGTACTGTGGGTTACTTCTGGAGGTGACAGTCTTGCTCAGATATTGATTCCCTATGTGACAGAGAATGTGAAAGATATCGTACATGATCTTCCAGCATGCTTCAATAGCACTTTAGCGATAATAAGCAACTAATTACAGTAGAAGCTCTCTTCCTCTTTGTCAACAAGATAGGGGCTATCAAATGGCAAATTATAACCAGAAAAGTAAAAGTTGTTTTTTTTTTGTCTTTCCCCCTTTTTCATTCAGGCAGCAATCAGAATTCTTCCTATGGCTCCCATGCCACCATTGTTACACTCTTTCTTGCTATATGCCATCTACGTTTACCTCTGTCTTACTTAACTTTCTCCCATCCTAACTCTCCTTTGTAATAATGGGATTATTTTGGACTGTGCAGGAAGGATGTAGTACCTGCAGGGCAGGGATCACAGTAGGGCCATTAATACAGAAGACCAAAATGCACTGGCATTTATCTTGTGTCTCAGGTTCCCTGGGTAGTCTGAAGTGGGACCACAAAGAGTAGTCAAATCTGCCCTCAGCCCTCCCCTCTCTATATGGTGTGCAGCCACCTGGATACAGGCTGAGATCACAAAGCAAGACTATCAGAATAAATACACAGTTTGTCCTGAAGCAACACCCCAATGTAGAGAAAAATACTGACTTCCCAAAGACAAAGCAAATCCAACCCTTCTGAAAACAAAGAATGACTGCTGGAAGACAATATTCTACCAAATTAAAAGTGTTGATCCAATACAGCCTGAACCACTCACAGGCCGTGCTGGAGACTTAAAATATTTGGTGTGTCAAGGCACAACCCTTTCTGAATGGATGTTTTGTTATCAAGGTATCCAGAAATATAACTAACGTAGATCCACCATCTTGGCTCCTGACTCCACAACACTAAACAATCTCAAAAATGTTGGCATTTCATGCCCAGAGAGGAAAACAAAGAAGCAATGGGAAGGGCTCAGACTATGCTTTCCAGAGGACAGAAAAGGCAACACTGAGAAGGACGGTGAGGACAGGTAAGCCCCTGCCCTAGGAAGCAGCAAACCAGGGTTCAAACACAGAAAAGTGAACTCCATTAAGACAAACCTGGGAGAACAAAGCTGTACACCAGGAACAGAGCTGAAGCAAAGCAGCTCAACTTATCGAGAGTATGTTTACATGGCAGTGAAGGGTAACTGAAGCATGTTTTGCTAAACCAGAACCGGCTTTACACTTGCCCACTCAAAGGTAGCCCATGGCAGATCTGCAGCACACAGATCTCAGCGCAGCCTGTGCTCACTCGTGAGTGCATTTTGTAACCCGCACCTTGCAGCAAGACGGCTGGATTGCTACCAGTCCTTCAGCTATGATACAAATCTTACTCAGCCATGTCTAAATAGGCTGCAGTCACCTTCTGACATCATTGTGGACATAACCTTTATGGCAGAAAGCAAGCAGGAAGACATGCAATAACAAATTAATTCTAAAAGCCAAGCTGTCTTCCATGACACAAACCAAGCAGAAGAATAAATGCTAGTAAGAGATTATAGAGGGCTGCCAGGTGTATTTCCAGTGGGAATGGAATGAAAATTGTCTACACTTGCAAGAAATTCTAGGCATGCTGATTAGTTGGTGTTCATTAAACAGGTTCTTTTGACCAATTTTTGTTACCTCATCAATATTTTTCTTTATTAGAAAAATTAGGCCAGTTAAAATGCTATCAGTAGGATTAGCTGTAGCCTACTGAGATAATGGTTTTCTATGCTGATGCAAATGTGATCACTGTGCGAGTTAAATGACCTCTGCCCCTTCCCCCCCCCCTCCCCCCCCCGGAGTTGTGTAATGAAAGAATGCATTTAAGATACAATTATTAGGTTAATTTCCTTACTTGAATGCAGGACATTGATGCTGTGCTCCTGTTATTAGACCTACCTCCAGGTAATAACAATGCAAGTGAAGTAAGAAACAGTAAGTGGACATTACACTGGAAAACTTGAATCACTTATCATTAAAGTAGAAAGCCTGGTTATAAATTTAAAAATCCCAAAACATTAAACAACATGAAACTATCAAAGAAAAATCTATGGAAGTAGAAGAATTCAAAAATAAAAGGTAGAGAATGACAAAACAGTGGTCATGTGTGGCAAGAAAATACTTCTGGCAACACACAGATTAAGTAACTAATTAGCACTTGTACTGTGACAGCCCCAAAGAGTTCACTTCCCCATAAAGTATACAGCCAGGGAAGAGATGGAGAGCAAAACTACACTTGCTCAAACTCTGGAATTATCCATGCCATAGCAAGAACTACACACCAAAAACCTGTGTCCCAGCCACGAACTCATGTCTGCTCTCAGTAGAAGAGGCTATTCCACTTGAGACCAATCTTTAAACCAAGCAAAGTGATGCACAAAAAGAGACTGGAGAAAGTACATTCAGCATGGTGTGGAGCTGCCAGTTCTTGATTTAGAAGGCAGAAATATCAACAGATCATCTGAAAGTGTAAGTAAAGTTATCAGGTGTGGAAAAGCTCCCATTCCAAGTCCAGAGGTGTCCATGCTCCCGGTCATGCCCACACACCATGTCGCTGGCTAATGGGGCATCAGGTAGGCTGGTGAGGGAACTCACTGCCTCTCATGGCTTATAGCCACCATCAGAGCTGGACAAAGGATTCACTCTACCACTAGGTCTTTGCACCATCTGACAGTAGAGGCCCCCCATCCTTGCAGCTCTTCATTGCCAGCTGTCTGAGCACATAAGCACATGATACTTCCCCGAGCTATCAGAGCTATGCCTTATTACGTGCATCTACCTAAAGCAATGCTTCCTTTAAAGCACAAGAACCAGAAGATTTCCCCAGTTTACTGCTGGGGGGGGGGCCCCCCCCCCCAGATACTAATGGCATAATAGCATAGCATAAGCCAAGTACAGATGCAGTAGACAAGCTTTCCTGCTGGAACCACCTCTTCATGCACCTATGCACTCCTGTAGTCCCTCCCTCCCATACTGAGTTCCTCCATCACCTCTGTATATGAATAATTTTCTATTTAAAAACAGAAAGAAAAATGTGACTAACTAAACACCCTACTCACAATCCCAGATCTCTATAGCACTGTAACAAGATTTCTAGCTGCTGTCACTATCTGTTTATTGTCAGTGAAAGAGCAACAAATTGCTCTTGCTTTCTGCTGATGGCCTTCTATCCCCCAGGGGAGAAAGCATAGACTAATCTGGAAGATTAGCAGGCTATGGACCAGGCATTCACAAGCTCCCACCCTGTCTGTAGCACGCCTGGACCAACGGCTTGCCTGGCAGGGAAGTCTGATCTCACACATCTTCTGTCAGACCCTAAAAAGTCGAATCCCACAGAGGCAGAGATGTGCACTTATGGTCACAAGCAGCACACATCTCATCCTAAGCAACCCCACTCTGCTAGCTAGGTTGATACAAATGGATGCAATTTTTCTCAAAGGGCCCAAAAAATCCCTAAGTCCATTTACTTTATTCAATTCAAAAGTCATACTTGGTTCTGCAGAGCAGGGCACATCCTTCTAACAGGCACACTTCCATTCTGCCCCAAGCATGCAAGCAATACAGTGCTATGCTCAAACTGAGAAGCACAGTATAACCCTGGCTGACACAGCTCTTCAATCAGCTCTTCAATGATCAAAGCTCACTCTCCTATTTTCAGAACCTTAAGCCAGAAAGAAGACTTAGTAGAGTTGCCTAGTAATGTAAAACTCTAACTGTGAACCAACGGGACATTCTGATTTCTTGTAACTCTTCTATATATACCAGGAAACCTAAGTTGCTTTCCGAAGCAATAATGTGCTTTATTGGTGCAACTGGTGGCCAGTACATTGCTGTGCACTGAGAATATGGCACTTGAATATTCCCATTTCCACTCTGCCAGGCTGGTGCCCTGTGCTCACCCCTTTAGCTGCCTTGGATGTATAGATGCTGGAGGTAGGAACCATCTCATATGGCAGGTAGAACAAACTCAGTATTTTTTTACTTAAATTGTAATATTGCCAATTGGTTTGGGATTCTTTCTGTCACTCTGGTGTTTGCTCTGCTACAGAACATGGGGTGAAGTCCAGATCCCACCAACAAATATGACAAAACTCTTGCTGAAACAAGTCACAACACAATTTCAGATGCTCATTACCACTACCAAAGAGAATAAAGAAGCCACAATAAAAACTAACTTGTGTAAATTTGAACTCTGTACATAATAGACTCCACCACAACCCATTCCCCTGGTCTTATAATGTAGAAATATTCTCTTTTACTAAGCACCAAAATAATTGTTTTACATTAAAAATGCATCTTTTACTATTAGCTTAGGATTTTGCTTATTCTAATCTATAAATATTATTTGAAGTTTAATATAAAAATGCAAACTCATTTTAAACCAAAATTATTATGTTTTTAATGCATGAGAAAAAAAAACCTTTTAAACTCTATATTAATGTACTATATAGTTTACTTTTTGATCTGCAAATTCTGAAAAGGCGAAAGAGTAATATAATGAATACTTCAAGAAAATCTGAGTTTCCACAGAGGTTTTTCTTTACTGTTTTAGCCCTTCAACAGGTATTACTTTAAGTGGGTTTTTACAGACATTCCAGTAGAAAATGAAACACTTAAATATGCAAGATTTAGCTAATCCTCCAACACACAGCCTATGGACTTGGTAGGATTATCCCTTATTATAACGCTGTTAGAACTGATAGAGAAATGCAGTTTGAGATTAAACACAACAATTTCTAAAAATGCATCTCTCTGCTTTTTCCATGTTATCTTGTGAAAATATCTAATATTTTTGAAGCATTCCTTTAAGAGTCTCAAACAATGGTGTAGAATTCTAACATTCATATAATCATGCAGTATTATCTTATGCAGTAAGCACTATACCTAAAGTTCACATTTCCCCCCTAAATCTAATAGAGTGCTCGAGACACTGAGGAAAACAGTGGAATATCTGAATATATTTTTCGATTTGTTAGAGCAACCATCACATGTATCAACAGTATTTGTTTTCATTTAAACATTTTAGAGCTGCTGTATTATTAAAAGCCTCATCTCCCTCCCTGTCATTTACTGCTAAATTTCTTTTCAAGTATATTTTCAAATGCTAGTTAGGGATCCCCTCCACTGAGGGACCCAAGTTCATTTGCATCCATTGGCTGTGCTAAATGCTCAACCTAACAGATGGGAATCTAATTGCAGATCTGTTGTCTGGACATTGTTAACAAATGCAGAAGTAGCAATATACAGGGCTTTTTGGAACTGAATTTGGGCTGGCAGCAGGGGAACACCAGTTAATTACCAACATCTGAATTTCTTGTTTAATGCCAGCAAAGGCAAAAACAGAGGTACTCAGACTGAGGAGGACTGAAAACCGATCAGCAAAATCAGAGACATTAGATCACTCAAAGCAGCTATTCTGGAATCCTGGGATAAGGGTTCCATGTCCATAAAATGCAGGAGTCCATTTTTTTGAAGCAGCTTCCATGTGAGAAAATGAGATAATTGTAAATACAATCATGTAAAGAATATTTACCTTGCAAACAAAGATGCTGTCTCTAAAATGATACATAAACTGTAAACATCATAAATAGGTGTATTAGTATTAGACTTCAGAAAGCTGCAACATGCAAGATTGAGTTTATTTTGTGATTTTGATTTGAGTCTCAAAAGTAGCAGGGAAATGACAATGTCCACAGAAAGCTTTGAATTACCAAAACCTTTGAATTATTCAACACTGTTTGTAAATCAAAGAAGCAGTTGCTCTCATAGAAAAGTCTTTCTACTGCCTTCACCTCACCTCCTCAAAATGCAAAAAACAAAGACAATTGTTGTAATTCTATAAACTACTCAACTCACCCTTAACACATTTTGATGTACTGAAAACAGATACTGATTTTCTACGGCAATACTCTACTCAAATTGTTCTCTTGAAGTTACCAATTGCACATTTCCAAATCTGACTTGACCCTCTCATTGCTTATTAATTTACCTTTCCTGTATTTTTTTTTATTTTTTAATTTTTGTTTTATTTTTTTAAAGCAGGGAGCTAGGAACATACCAAGGCCTTCACCCATCTCCGTTTCTGTGTTCACGTGCTTTTATGCAAAAGGCCTATCAAGAACCTGGAAAACTACAGTGTTGTAATATGCAAGAAGCACCTTTATTCAATTGTATTTTTTTTTTACTCTGTCAGATTACATTTTGATGGGTGACAGGTAACAGCCTCATAAAAGAACAATACAGAGCTGGCATTTAACAAATCCAACAGCCTAGTAGTTATTTCTTTTTCCCAATGACACCACTACAAAAGAAGAAAACCAGGTTGTTTCTATGGAATTAGCAACTCTATCACAAAGATTTCACTGAATGACTGCTAAACAGCAGATTGAAGGGCCTGATGCTGACACCCACAGTGGTAAATCCACCACTTGGTACCAGTTGATGGTAGCTGCACTTGAGCTCTGAAGGACTCTAATGGCTGACAGGCTGTACATTGACTGACCCTGGATGGGAAGCCTACAACAAATTTCACTGCCTTTATCCTCTTTTCTGGGTTGTTTTAGTCTAATAAAATAGATCATAATATTACAATACATGTATTCCTGGTTTCAATTAAAGAACAATTGCTGTTCAATCTCACCCCTTGCTCTTGCACCACTTTTCAGGCAACAGTGGTATAGAAAATGACAGACACTTTTCTGAATCACAGAAAAGTGGTAGCAAGAATTCATGTGATGTTTCAGTAAATACAACTATTTTTCATGAATGAGTTTCAGGCTTAAATACCATTTTGAGGTGACTGGGGGTGGAAGGTTCTGTTAAAGACTGTTTGGCCAAAACAATCTGATAACTCAGAAAAAGTACAGCAGTACTTTGTCATGGAAAAAAAAAAGAAAAAAGAAAAAAAAAAAAAAAAAAAAAAAACCAAAACAGGAATACATTGGTCTTGCTCTAAACCTGGGGAGTCAATGGAAACACAGTGTACATCATGCTAGAGTCATCAAAATCATCTGTTGTAAGGATCTGTGTCACAATTTAGGATTTGTAGCTCATTAACTCATTGGACCAACTCACAAGAACAGTGCAGTACAAAAAGGTAAACACAAAAAAGATTAAAAATAAAATGGAATACTTATAAGCAAACATAATTCTCCTGCTGTTTTCTGTTTTATTCATGTTACCTTATACAGGAATTTCCCAAAACATTTTATAACATCCTTTGCTGAAAGGCATTGGTGGTACCCCTTCCAGTTAGAGACTGCAATCAGTTAAAATAATGTTAGATGAATCCAAAGTATTAGAAAATTAAATTAACGTCCACTGTAAAATACACATATTGGAGGAGGAAGGGATAATCTAGACAAGAATCTTAAATAATCATTAAGGTTTGTCACTATAAATGCATCTTCTTTCCCAACATATTTATTTTGACTAACACCGCTTGCTTTTAATGAGCTTTCATAAGAGCACAGGGAATATTAACTCTGTCACAATTAAGAGAAATTTTTGTTTCTTTGCTTGTGTGGCTGAAGTCCCTATTCTCAGCAGTGCTTTTACTCCTTCATTTTTATATTTCTTAAATACTTCCTACTTTAAAAAGTAATCCATTTCTTTATTGCTGCTTTTTGAGCTCAGGCATGCTGCAGACATTTGAGTGATGAAGATGACGTGGATTGGAGGTGTTTAGCTGTGTAATTTCATCCTTGAATTTTGTGATTACTAACAGGACAACTTTTTTAATTTGCTCTTTTGTCTCGATTCCCGTGGCTGACAATCTGCTCTGTGAGCTAGGCTTTTTAATCAATCACCTAGATAATCAAATGTCACTGGCTATCTGCTCCATGTAATTACTTTTGCAATTAAAAATCAACCTAGAGTTGCCTCATCTAATTAGAGGGATGGGCAGATTTTCATCGAGATTGATTTTTTAATAAATATTGACTTAAAATGCCATAATCTCATCATATTCTTTCATTTTCTTTGTACCAAAAATCAAACAAATGGAAGAATTAACAAGCAGAAAGATTCACAGGACTTCAAAGGCTCTTGCTAGTTCAGACATACAAAATTGTGCTATACAGAAGCCTAGCTTATCTCAGTCTAATAACACTCAAAAGCTCCTACCTTTTATTAGAAAAAGAACAAAGCAGTAGCACCATTACATATTTCACTTTCTAAATTATTCCAAATGAAATGATTAAACTCTATACTATAATTACCTGGCCTGCATCTGACAGAAATATTAGGTTTACTGAATTAGTCTGTATTTCAAAATCATTCACTTCAAACAAATAATAATATTGGGAATTCCTTTTCCTCCAACACCTACCCAGAGACTTTTTATTTTCTTCTCTAAAGAGCAGTTAATTTGAGGATGCTTTGTATCACTTTGCATTGATATGACAACTACAACATACATGATTTTACAGCAACAATAAATACTGCTCGCCATAAAAACAAGGTTTGTGTCAAACAGCAGTGTAGAAAAGTAGAAGCAATACCCTAGAAAGAGATGGAAGATCCGACTTTCATATGTAGCAAAGGAGTAATTTTTTAATCTATTCAAATATTAATTGCTGGAATAACAAAGGAGCCTAGAAGGCATCACCAGAAATGAATTCTACCCTCTTTTTCATATTTCTGATACGGACTTATTAATTGTCTGACCTTGGACACTATGAACTCATTGCTGCACCTGAAGAAGCTTCAGTAGCAGCAGTAGTAGTCACTGGTGGTGCCAGAACCAACTTGCAGCAGGTGAATCCCAAGTCTCTGCGCTGCAGGGAGGCATGACGATCCCTGGTGTTCTCTGAACTATTAAAGCAGCACATCTCCATTTGTGCATCTGCAGGATATGTTAGGTGGGAGGGACAGTTGCCCACTTCTTTCCCATCCCCTTGTAAGTACTTGGGGTAGATCCTTTTGTTAAAGGGATGCAGAAATTTTGCCTGCCTTGTTATCACTGTGCTTGGTGTCACTTTTTGGCACTTCTCAGGAACCTACCTATATGTTGTTTAGATATAAAAAGATACAAATGGCAAAATAGAACTGTACACAAATACAGGAGAAAAATTGTGCCTGTCAAAAGTATATGACTTACTAAAAGAAGTTAGTTTGCATAATAGTTGTTGACCCCAAGTTAAGAGCTCTTTAGTGCATACAGGCATCCAGATCTCTACAAAGTAGTTATTGCTGTTTTAAATGAATGAACAAACTCTAAACATGCTATCCTATTCAGATTGTAATGATGGAACAGAATACCATAATTACAGTTGCTGGATGAGTATGCTATACTTTATACTGCAACACAGTAGTGTATACAGTATTTCCATTAGAAACATTAGCAACTAAAGAGCGCTTCACAATACCTGTTGAGATACTTATTAACCTCTGATTTGCTACCAGTAAGACTATATAATTAAGAGATGCTTTCAATGAACATACTCATACATTTTCCACTGCAACACAGTGGCCTGAACAATTCTTTCCTCAAATGAAACACTCAGCTCATTGTTCCCTTCCATTGAGGGTGAGCTACCCTAAACCAAAAGCACAATAATCACCAGATTCTTAAGGGGATAACATGTGAGGAAAGAATATAATCCAGTCGGTTTAGATTAACTGTGTGAAGTCCCTAACTATTAAAGTAATGCTACCAGTCTGAAAACAATATCACAAGTGCTTTATTGTGAATAACAATGTTGTGTTTGTGTCAAGCAAAACAGCACTGGCAGCTATGTTGCCCATACAGTGCCAATATATTTACTTTTGTTGGCTGCAAAACAAAAATAAAAGTAATTACAGCTGTTAAAAAAGTAACTCTACACAATATTCTGAATCATGTGATGTGAATCAGAGATAAGCTGAGCATGTGCTAGCCAAACTGGCTCATTTTCAGTGGTCAGGAAGCCACCCTGAAACAGTTTCCCAGCTTTTCTATCCAGAGAGGCTCAGTTCCTGTCCCTTCCTGCTGTGACCATGGAAAAGAAGCCATACGTGGCACCTGTGGTCTCTTTACCAGTCACTGAATCTTACCCTGCAGGTGCCTAAGGAAGGAGATAGAGAAGGCTTTGGGGATTGGGAAAGAGGAGTTTCAGATCTTCAAGCCATTTGGTTCTCTGTTTATTTGGGTAAAGGAATGCAGTGACTAATCAGGCTCTTGGGTTCAGTAGCAGGTGTGAAAGTTTCATGCAAATATCCCTTCTCTCTCCCCCTTGCTAGCAGAATAGATCTTCCACACAAAAGGCCATCCATGTTTACAAAGACGGCAGTAGGCCTGGAATTTACATCCTCAGAAAGGATGGCCTGATAAGTGCTGTGTGCTCCTGATGCGAGATATTTCAAGATAGGAAATGTCTCCTCCCCCACTACTTCAGGCCTCAAGTCAACTAGTTTCCAATTTTTTTTTTAAGAGGGGAATCTTGCTAACGTCTTCCGTTTCAGCTTAAAACCAGAACCAAAATAAAACCCAAGCAACTGCAGCTTCACATACATCCCCCAAACATCACTCTTGTGGTAGCTGCGTACATCTCATTAAAATCATGTAAATACCTGAAATTCTAACTACATGCACAAAGAGCAGGAAGGACCTGTTCAAAATAAACATTTTTGAATCGGCTAGAGCAACAAACCTTACGGAAACAAGACAAATACAATTCCCTGGAAGACTTTTCAAGTGCTTTCGCTTGTGTATCAATATTTATCCTTTCACAGAAGTCTCCAGGTAGAAAAAGCAGGGTAACATTCAGAAGCATGTGAAACAGATTAGGAAAATCCCTTTTCCAACATGATGCAGACTTTTAGATTCATAATTTCTATTTATTCCTAAGCGTGGAAACATTACAGAAATAGATCTGCTGCAAAAAAAATGACACAGATCCCTGTCAATTGTGATTGAGTCAGCCTTTAAGCTGAAACTGCAGCATCAAATGCCAAGCCTACAGGTAAGAAGCCGTATCTTCAGATAATTTGTCCAGACAGCAAGTAACTACTACAGTTATACACTCCTCCATCCTGGCATTGCATTCCCATGCACTGTGCAGACATGCTTTGCTGTTACTCAGTATGCACTTAGCGTCATCACTCTGAAAGCAAATGCTATAGCATCTAAATGTGTACAGTACAGAAGCAACTCAGATGACTCTTCTAGATTTAATTCACTGGAAACTTCCAGTGCTAATGAGTTGAGAAGATTCATTAAAAACAACGATATAAAAGTTGCAAGCTTCAATTTTTCTGCCCAACAGTGAAGTCCATGACAGGTTAGGAATACTGCTTTTTCTTGGTATACTTGAGAGCATTCAGTGTCTCAGAAAAATCATTATTATAATGTGTTACATAAAGTACTTACTCTTCTTGCATCTGGCGATAATGCTGTGATTTTTTCGACAAGGCAGCCGTCTAATATAATAATTTTATGGTAAAATAGAAAAGGAAGATTAAGAATTGTTTTACATTCTGTGGTATAAGATTCCTAGTTACATTAGCATTTTTAGGAGGATTTATTTGGAGATTGAGGATTAATTCCCATGAAATCATTATACAAATTTCAAAATGTCAACTACTTCAACAGAGCTTACGATTTTATCTTCTTATTTTGACAGGCAACTGTGTAAAACAACTTCTGTGTAGAAGCAGCACAGGAATAAAGCAAGGGTAGGATAAATAAAGCCAGAATGATCCTCACAGGTTTTCCGATCAGCTGTCTTTTTATTCTGATTACTTGTAGGACAGAGCAGTAATAGACATTTTCCTTTGCACAAAATAATAAGAGCAGTACTTATCGCTTGTTGCCTACAGCTAGTGGCAAAAGGAAATTAGAAAAGTCCAATGAAGCTGAGTAGTAATTAATCATCATACAGTGGGGCCTGTCAAATCAGAGGGGTCTTTCCAGCTGATAATGCTGCCCAGTGCAATTTAGACTGATAGAAATTAGAATTCTTTTTCCTCTGGCAATACCCAAAAAGACTAGAGTTAGCACAAATGTAGCCAACTGTTCACTTCAGTGACTGCCTGACCCACTGATAGCCAACGTCTGCCTCAAGTTCAGCTCAAAACTGAAGGAACAGCAGTCATTCCTCACAGCCAAAAGAATGAATGAATACCATTCATAACTACTCTGCCTGTAGAGCTTAAACAGCATTAAACCGATGGGTTTATTAAATGTGAACATTTAAATCTTGGTTAAAAGACAAACAAAAAAAGGTATCTTTTTTTCTATAAGTGAATTTACTGCTTTTCTCCAACGAACAACAAGGGAACTACAAAATTCACAACAGGCAACTCAGACCCCTTTTCAAGTGAAGCAAATAAAAGAGTCAGAGTCATCCTCCACCTTTTACTGAAAGGCAGCCCCACTGCCAGCTAGTCAGCAATAGAATAATGACAAGGATTAGGGCTTGGGGGCCCCCCCCCCCCAAAAGCTTTGCCACTGACTTTGACTGAAACATTATTAAGTCTTGACGAGGAAGGGGCCTGACTTGGAGCTGGCTCGGCCATGAGGCACCTGGTGTAAGCCAAGGGTCCCCTCGAACGCGGATCGCAGTCGCTGCCTGTTGCCGGGGTCTGCCCGGCCACAGGAGCAAGGCAGAACAAATCAACCCAGTGCTGGGTAGGCGGGCAAGAACTCTCTGAGACAGAGCCCAACAAACGGGCAAACGCTTGGCCCTCGCCCGGGGGCGGGTCCGGAGGCAGTGGCTGCTTCCCCGCCCCTTTGATGCCGGAGGTGTCGGGTGAGGGACTGTACAGGCGCGGGGGTAGCGCGGTTTTGGCCCCGCCGCACGGGCGGGGGGAGCGGAGAGGCGCAGGTCGGGTCTTCTCTCAGCTGTCCTTTCCGTTGCGGCGGCAGCAGAAAGGCCTGCCGGGCGTCGGCTTCTTGTGCCGCTTGCCCTTGTGGATTAACGTTTGTAGTTACGGCTGAGCCCCGCTGTGCTGATTGCGGCCCAGCGCCGCGGGTCTCCCACTGGCAGAGGCTTGCGCCGAGGGAGAGAACCCTTGACGGGCCTCAGCGTACCGACAGGCGCTGGGGACCCCGGCTAGCCCCGCAGGCCCAGCTCGGGCCCGGGCCGTATGCCGGGAGCGCCGCGGGAGAGCCTCCCCCCATACCTGGGCCTTCACAAGAGACCTCAGGAAAAAAATAATAAGAAGAAGGCCTTCAGGAGTGAAAGGGCAAAGAAAATTAACTGATCTCATCACTCTTAAAATATTAAGACTCAAAATAGTTTCACTGTGGCTGTCTCCAAGCAAGCTAATGTTAAATAAATACAGGGCATGGCAGAGTAGATGGCTGCTATCAACTCAAGGCAAAGTACTTTCTACATTAGATACAGGCATGCTGCCTTGAAAATACAACTTTAACAAAATGACAGGAGCTATCAGGCTTTGAGGGAGCTAAAACTGCATGTTATGCAGCTATAAAAAGAGCAGGGAAGTTTTGCACATGCACAAAGACGGGGCCAATTTATTAGGGTTTACATCTGAATAATATGGCTATTTTTCTTCATAGAAGGAAGGGATTCCATATTCTTACAGAAAGTGAGCATGCATGGGTACTTCTCTGACAAACCGTCTTTGTGAACATAAAGGCTCTATAAATCTGATTCTGTGTATTTCAACTTTGAGGGAGGGGAACACAGTATGTGCAGATAAAAAAATTAACATCTGAAAAACACATTGTTTTCCTTTCATCTGCAGCATAACACACATTAATTAGGAGATCTGCATGCTTCTGTACTTTTCCTCTTAATATTAGAATGAATGAGTGCTATTTACATATGTTATTAGTGGGAAAATCCCCCACAGAGGAGCGTACTGAATCCTAATTTGCACTGAATAAAATGCTTTATGATGTAAGACTGTCAGGCACCCCAGTCAGTGCAAATGAATGTTTAATCATCACAAAGAGTTAGACATGACACAGTGCAAAATACGTCAGGCAGAATCACAACCAATGTGAACTTTCCGTGCTCAATGAGTATTTGATCAGCATCATCAAAATGCATCTCAGCAACTGAAATGTTGCAAAAGTAACAAAATGCTGTCATGGTGATCGCAGAAATTAAAACTTTGAGCA
The DNA here is from genome assembly GCF_033783945.1 of Neopsephotus bourkii. Classification (NCBI taxonomy): domain Eukaryota; kingdom Metazoa; phylum Chordata; class Aves; order Psittaciformes; family Psittacidae; genus Neopsephotus; species Neopsephotus bourkii. The sequence goes on along the minus strand of NW_026901853.1, from coordinate 594,783 downwards.
CAAACACTTGGGGAATACATGCATGACTTGGTAAGTGCAACAAGTCTAGATGCAGTAATGGCGTGTTTTCCCATCAGAGTTGATATGGGCCATGTTTCACCATGTGGACGGAATCGAGAGAGCTACGGACCCTTGAGAGGCAGAACCCCCATCCAGTCCTTTTCCTAGAGGTTTGCCATCATTGGCACCAAAGACCTGCTGGTACATCCATGTGTTAAATGATCAAAACAAAAGCAGGATCTCAGCACACTGTTGACTAATACTTTTGATGATGATTTTTTCCTTGGTATTTTGCTTCTGTCTACATAGAGCTATTATGGGGTCTTCTTGTGACCCTCATCAAATTCTGTGACCTGGGTAATATGGGAAATCAGGCTGCAAGGCTTACAGTTGTAGTTGACACTAAAACAGCAAAATCTCTTTACATGTCAGGTGGTACATATGGTGTATCATCAGTGATAGGCGTGACAACAGATAAATATAAGTCAAAACCATTTATTCTCTTATGAAAAACTCAGTGTTAAGGAAAATAAGCAAAGCCATGGCAGATCTTTTATCTTCCTTACAGGGAAAGCTTAATGTCACCAAAGGATCATGGAAAAAAACCAACCAAACAAACAAAAATAACCAACAAGAAAACAAAAACCCAAATGGTGAAATACTGTTGCTCTATGAAGACTTAATTCTAAGTGTTTGGGTTTCGCAATTTATGATTTTCAATTACTTGTGATTCTGCATAGCGTGACGTAAATTACCAAGCCCTTGTTGATTCCACTGGTAACAGTTCAGGATTATTATTTGAAATTTACCCCTGTGAAAAAGTCTAGGTCCATCTATCACAGAGGTTGTAATCTTCAGACATCAGACTCACCAGCAAAGAGAAATTAGTTCTCTATACAGGATTACCATCGTTCCCTCTGAAGTCTGAGTTAGTGATTTTGCACTGAAATAATACAAATTTTCAACACCAAATCAGCTAGCTCAGATTTTATTATTTACACAAATCTGGAAAATAACCACACATAGACTTCCATATGCAAGGCATGAGAGCAAAAACATGTAGTCCTATACAAGGCAAACGAAATGTCCTCAGTCAATAAAAGATGAGGAAAAAGACCTCAGCCATTGTTCATTAAACACACAGATGTTAAACGAAAAATTAAAAAAACCTGAAAGCCACAGTATAATGGCTTTATGAAAGAAACAACACAGTGTTTTTAGAAAAGCTCCAAGTCTCAGAGGGAAAAATATTTACACAGCCTAAGAATTTGAATCAGGATGTGAGAAGCTATTTAGGCCACGAGGAGATAAACTGCATATAAATCAAGCATTTGCACTCTTCCTGTACTCTTCCTAAATTAAGTATGCACTTAAATCCCACCAACTCCAGGGAGTTCATTTCCAAGGCAGGGTTGTATAGAAATAGGTGCACTAGACTGATAATACACCAAACTCATAAGTTACATAGTGGCTTAGCTGTGAAGCAAAGTAGACTTCATACTGCTCTTCACCATTCTGTCACTGTAAGTATTCATGTATTTAAAATCAAGCACTCACAAGCATTTTGTGGAACTGGAGCTTTACAGCAACTTAGGATCAAAGTTTGAGTATCATGAAAGCACGTGGCTCCTCTTCCTGAGTGCAGTAGTTTAAAATACTTGCAGTTTAATGCTAAGAAATCTTAATGGAATACTACTAGGGAAAATAGATACCTTCAGCCCTCAGAATATGTAAGGTTTGATTGCTGCCTTTTCAAACTCCCTACATTTCTTCCTTTGTAAAATCCCCCAAAAGCTTGACTGTAGTGGTTAGAATGACACAGGCAGGACAGCAAGACACTTTGCTCATAACAAATCCAACCAACAGAATTTCCTCTCCTCATGGATAAAATGGGAGGAGTTGTTATCCTTCATTCTGATGCTACTGAACTGGGTATTCAGAAATCAGTGCTTAAAGCACCTATCAGTGCACTGTCTTATTCCAAGACACTGACAGAACGACTTTGAGGTTTTCTGACCAGTCTGCCTGGGGAGACTCGTTTGTGAGGGCTACACTTGCCAACATCGCACAAACAGCAGCTTTTTCCCTGTTCAAACATACTGAGTTTTGATTTCCACAGTTTCAGGCAATAGGGCATGCAGACAAGAGATCCTTATTAAACATGTATGCAGTCAAAACATAAACCATCAATTGACCTGTTACTGCCTTCCATTCATCCTTTCCTGGTCACACAAAAATTGGCAATTGCCAACTCAAACTTTATTCCTGTTTTCATGATGCTGCTGACTCCACTAGGCTTGGCTGCCAAAAATGAAAAGAGAGAGAGACAGGTTGAAAGACAGGCTGACAGACAGCAAGAAGGAAGTAGAGCAAACAACAAATTTTTTCTTATTAGGAAACCATATAATGTTAAAGCAGGCAGCATCTGAAAGCATACAAGTATAATGATCTGGTATACGTGAATACCATCTTTCCTTCAGGATACTGTTAACCAGTTCTCTTGTATTCAACTCTGCATTTACATATAGATTGAACATTTCTAGAAAGCAATTTTATGCGTTTTGTCTTAATATTTTTCTCATTAACACATAGATTAGGCTTCTTGAGAAGGAAAAGACATACCTGGATATCATTGGCACAGTTTCTAGAGATCATGTTTGCTTTTGAAGAAAAATATGTAATAAAAGACTAATAAGCACAAGACTGGTGACAAGTGAATTTTCAAGAATCAGATTAAAGAACAAAACGAAAACCAACCAAACAAAAAAACAAAACCAGAAATTCCTCTGGTACTGTTAAAACAAACACTTCCTTAATTACCTCCTCTGGTGGGAAGTAACAATAGAAGTAAAACAACAGCAAAATTGCTTGTAAAACAAACTTCTCTCACAGGGCTTAGTACTTCAGTGAGGATCATTAGTCCTAATCAATCAGAGCATTTAATCATATGCTTAAGTTTAGGCTTACAGATAAGCATATGTATAGTCAGATAAGGCTAAGTATTGTGCTGAACTGGGGCTGAAGTACTCAGCATCCAGCAGGATTACCCTGTAAATCTAAATCTGAATTTTCTTCATGTCTTATTTGCAGACTGGGTGTAGGATTGAAATTAGAGGAAGGATTAAGAAAAAAAAAAGTCCTCATGATGGCAGGGCCAGGCTAAGCAAACATTTCATATATACACAAGAAGAAAGATGAAAGGAAAGCAGCTGCACTTCCACGGTCAGAAATTCTTATCTGCTGACCGAACCTTTGTTGGTTTGAGAAAGCACAAGTGGTCTGCATTGGCGGAAGGTTCAAAGCAATTTTTTAATAGATAATGCAATCAAAAGTCTGTCTATCTGTTGAAATATTTAGGAGAACAAGATATCACTTTGACCTCCCTACACTTGCGACCTCTGTCAAAGACTTTTAAGAAGTGCTTTACACTTGTTTATGTTTTTTATCTTGAATAGGCTTCTGCATTTTTCAAAGATAAACATTTTGTGGACTCCTGTGGGTAAAAAATATATTCCATAACTTTTAGCCAGTACTTTTCTAATGTCTTCATCAAGGGAGTTGTATATGAAGATACGCTTCCAAAACAAAAATGTGAAACGCGCAAGCCAATTTTTACAGTTGTTGTAGCAGTTATAGAGGTATATGCAGTTCTGGTCTGTCTATGTGTGGTACACATGAAAACAAAAAAAAATATAGGTGACTTACTAGAGGTAGGTTGAACTTCTAGTTCATCACCATTAAATGCCAAGTAGGGAATGGAAAATAGTGCTTTTCTGTTCTATCTGGTATAAATTATCTCAATATTTACATTTTTTTAGAGTAGTAAGGAAGCCAACAAGAACTCCATAGAAGAATACCTCTACAAATTTTAACATTTTGGCAACACTGGATGATAGAATTCTGAGACAAAATCATGAAGAACAGAATCTTGCAAGTTCCCAGAACAGAAAAATTAAATAGGATTAATATCTACTATGCAAACATGTAGCAGGGAAATCTGTGTGTAGGAAAAGAGTCAAGTGCCATCTATGTCTCTTGCATTTACGGTAATAGAAGGGATCCAGTGGGTTTGCCACTTCATCTCCATACCTGTAAATGGGGACAGTGCTGCACACTTCCCTTGGGAAGTGGCTCAACTGACAAAGACCAGTGAATGTTACTCTTCTCTTCTAGATTTGCCAACACCTTTCATTTATTAACTGCTTCTGTTATTGACTGTCATCCCACTTTTTTTCCTTCCATCCAAATATACTCCGAATACACTGATTACAAAAAGCCATGTTTTGGTTTGATGTTTCTAATTAATCACTACACAGGTGTATTTGCTGTCACTGATCCATTCAGTACATTCAGCATACCTGCCCAAGTTTTTTAAGCTGTTTGCAGCAAAAGTGACTAGTCTTCTTCCATAGCTCATAATCTTTTTGAAGGAAGTGATGCTCTAGTGGTTATCTTTCTGCCTTTTTAATGTTTTTAATGTTCTTGCTGGCTTTAAAATTATAGCTTCTCAGTGCTTTATATCTCCACTCCTGATCCCAAAATATTCTCTGTTAAAAGCAGGTGTAGATCCCCTGAATCTGTTCATGCCAAAACTGAATTCAGCCCCTATGCCAATAAAATTTCCATTTGTATTAAAAGTGTCTTAATTTGTTGGAAAGACGTGAGTTGGAATTACATTTTTGTGAGTATTTCTTCTCTGATTGGGTCCTCCAGCCAAATTCATCCAGATACTGGTACAGTCAGGGTCAGGCAGTCTGTGCATTTGCTGTCTGTGGCTGTGGACTTAGCTGAAGGGACTTCAAAAGCATCATAGACACTGGAAAACAGCTAAGACTATTCTCAGGCAATTGATGTGGTCACATCAGTGCAGAGAACAAGCCTTCTCAACAAGCCTTGTTTCAACGCGTTTCTCGCGGAGGATCATGGAGAGCCCTTGTGTGATAGCTCTGTTGCCCTCAAAAGCAAAGGAGAGTAGGGCTGACTTTCCACCTTGCATCTGAGGAAGGAAAAATAGGAAGAGAAGAAAATCCCAAGCAGAAACATTTTATCAATGTTAATAACTCGATCATTGCTGTCAAGGCTCATTTATTTATAATCTGGGAAACAGCTGACAGCTTTCTAAAGGTCTTGTTCATGTGTCTCTCACTTTTGTTCCAGTTTTAGTCAGTCTGGAGGTTAGTCCTTTTAAACAAAACCTCCTTTCTCAAAGACAGGTTAGGTAGCAACAAAATATATAGATCAGCCTCAGTGCTTCCCCAAACCTACTGTCCATCTATCTCACCTCAAGGACTCATCTTTGTGGGAAGATGATGTCAGTGATTTAGGCCCAGACAGAACTTTTAGTCACATTTTATTCAAAACAAAGAAGCTTTCTGCTGTGCCCTGCAGCCCATTGTGGGAGTGCTTTTAATCAGTCATATTTACTTTTTGGAAGCTGGAGCTGGATTCTGCAGCAGCAAATAGGCCAGGGAAGTGATGCTGATGGTGGGATGCTGTGAACCTCAAGAAGCTGTAGTTGTGATAAGAAAAGGGTAGGGAAGGAACAAGAAGATGGAATTTATAGGTCAGCAGCAGTCACAGGAAAAGTTGAAGTGTGACAGATTTACAGATTTAATGAAAAAGAGACTATGCAACAGTCATAAAAATACACCAAAATAGGCAGGTAAGTAGGATTTTCTTTTTTTTTTTTTTTTCCTTTAGGTTTAACAGAACGCTTAGTCTGCCATGATTCTTTTGTTATACTAGATAATATTTTTGAGAAACAGCATTACAAAAGGTTAAACATAGAACAGATGTAAGTTATAAAATACAAGCTGATCAAAGCTCAGATTTTGAGACAGATATGGTAGCAAATGATGATAAATCAGTCCCACTAGAATTGCAAGAAGCAGACAAATGTAACTCTGCAAGAGTGAAAGTCAGGAGTTGAAAATAGGGAAGAAAACGAGTGGAAACAAATGTTGAACTTAATTCTAGACAACTTGTATAAAACATCAGCTGACTATATTCCACAAAAAGGGGATAATACCTGCTGACATACAGCCAGTTTGATTTCAGAATAGGACTCAAATGCATTAAACTATCAATATTGGCTCAATGTGTACAACGTTTTATTTCCTATTTAGTAGCTGCTCTTCTCAAAAATTGATAAATTTCAGTAAGATCTGTAATGAGCAAAGCTATGAGAGAGGTAGAAATTTTACAAAAGCAGGCACACACTAGAAAACTGAAACCATTTTTAGTTTCCTTGCTAATATATTAAAAAAAAAAATGGGGGAAAAAAAGGCTTACTATCGTATCTAAGTTAGGGCGAAATATATAGGCGCTCAGATGTTTGAATGAAAGCTGAAGGTTCAATTTCTTTCCCTTTTGTAGGTAAATAAAACACAGTGAGAAACACACTATTTTACCAAGACCTAAGTGAAACAGAAAACATTTGAAAGACCACGAAAAAAGAGGTAATTGTTAGGACTGTCAGCAGGGGACCACTGTGATAATTTGATATGAACTCTGCTAACAAATCACTGCACCATTCTTTTCACTTTAGTATCTGTTTATGCTTCTACAAATTGAAACCCCACTGGCAATGCACTGAAGAACAGAGCTCGGCACAATAACACATCAGCCTGGCGATTAGTTCAAGGTGGGGAAGGATTAGTTGACCATCCCAAAACTACAGTCCTCCTCAATGTTTTGTCTTTCCCTGCTGAGGTAAAAGGGTGCAGACATATGTAAGTAATAAACTAACAGGCTTCCATCTACTTGAGGTTGAGTGGAAGGAATGCAGAACAAAACTATAAAAAAAATAATAGACAAAGGGGTAGTGAAGACTTGGGGGAACTCAATACCACATCTGCTAAGCTATGCTGGGATGTAGCACCAGGATGCCCATAAGTTTTTAAAGATATAACTATGCCTTTTTGTGATCTTGCAGCACAGTGTTATGGCCTAAGCATGCCAACACTTAGAACTGACACAAGATCAAAAGGCTGATAAATGAGAGGAAAGGGGATGTTTGACCCACTAAATCGTATTCTACAATAATTCAAGGCTTTTTAAAGCAATAAAAAAAGTAATATGTTACCACATCTTGAATATATTGTGACATTCTTTCTAAGAAACAAAACTAGTATCTAGACTCATTATATACTTTTATGCACATATATGCACAGACATACCAATGACTACATATGTTCATGCTTATTTACATGAACATATTTTACAATCAAACCAGCTACTGAAAATTTAATTTCTGATGAAAATGATATTAAAATCATTTAGGAATGAGGTTAATTTGGGGTGTAGGTGATGTATTTATTTATATATATATATTATGCTTATTTATAAATACATAAGCAACCAAAAAAAAGGCAGGGAAATTGAGCACAGAATTTGGACATTGGATGAAGTAAAATAAAGTTGTTTTTTTGTATTTTAGTTAGTCCATGATATACACTAAACTTCTGCCACTGTCAAATTCAAGATGAATTTTGTGATCTACATGAAACTAGTCTGAGTTTTGTTCATTTATTTCACCAGGATTCTACCAGCCTTGCCATATTAACAAGTTCCAGAAAAGGGTTATTAATCTTTTGCAGTCTGTAAGCAACAATGGCCATTATTAAACATCCAAACCCAATAGTTTAAAAATATATATGTAATGAAGAACATACCAATAGCAAATACTACAGATTTGAAAACTTTCTGTATTCAGGGATCTTTCTCTCCAGTGTTGTCTCGGGTTTGTATTTCCTGTTTTTAAAGGAACATATGCATCCTAATCCTCAAGTATCATGCTCTGTATGATCTACTATGATAGTGGATGAGGAGTCACCAAGCTCCAAGCAGTGTGCATGGGAGCATACAGTACTACCAGAGATACTAGAGTCACCCTGCCTGAGTGACAGCCCATTTGCAGACTTCCCAGTATGCAGCAAATCACACCTGGTCTACTGATGGTCCTTGTAGCTCTTTTCCTTATGCCACTGAGCAGTTTGGAAGGGGAGTATAGAGTGGAAGTGTTTTTTATGCCCAGCCCCTCTCAATGACTTCAGGGTATTGTGTGCTCTCCAGAGGACAAATTTAGGATCAGCAGTTCCTGTGCTAATATCTCCTAAGAGCTTTAGGTGCTCAGCACTTTTGGAAATCAAGTTAATAACTATTAATGACACAGAAGGATGAGAACTGAGTCTTCACGGTACTCCTTGTTTAAGCATTTTTCACATCAAATTCAAGTGGAAATTTAACTGTGTTAGGCGAGAGGGTTGCTGAAAGGGATCCAACATCTTAAAGAGAAACACAAATTAAATTTGGATGTGAAATTGATGAGATGTTCTGATTCTCCTGAGGATTCAGAAATGTTCCCCTCACAAGTAAGAGAGTTGTATAAATGTACTAGGGCATGAGGTAAAACAATACTTGAGAAGGCTGTCCATATGTAAGGAAGAAGCAAAGTGTCATCAGTTTTCAGCACTCACTGATTGCATTGTCTAGTATGGGGATGTTGGCACTCTTTAAAATTAGTTAGCTCAGAGTTCTCAAGTCGCAGAGCTCACCTCAAGTTGACCACCTCTGTATTTCCCCAGCTTCCAGGCCAGTGCAGCTACTCTGCTACTAATATCCAGGCTGTCTAATTTAAAATGTAAAGTGTGCATGCCTATGTAATTACAAGGCTATGTCCATCAGCATGTAAATCACTGTGTAAGAAGAGGATAATTAGTATGTGCCACTCATGTCCACTCTACAGACAGGGTACTTTCCACATTTTGGGATGCTGTTTTCCATCTTGAGCTGTTCTCCTCATTCCCTGTTCAGTCCTGTGTGCCAGCCAGGATAGATGTTGTAACATAGGCAGGTAGCTGGTGACATCTGGAAGTGGAGAAGGCAAGCAGGCATGTCAAGAGATATTCTTAGAATCAGTTTTGAGAAGTGGGTAAAAATAGCATTGTTTGACTCTCTACAAAAAAGACCCAGCAGGAGAGAAGCCTTTTTGTAGACGGATCTGGCTAAATTTGCATCTTCTCAGATGCACAAAACAATTAATTCAAAAAGAGCAGAGAACACCTACAGATTGTAGGCAATGTTATTTCTGTGTCTCCAGAACAAAGATCAAAGCACTCAATAAAAAACTTCAGAAAACCTGAGAAACTACTTTGCAACAATTCAACTTTTTCTATCAAACCATCCCCCCAAACCATCAGTAAGTGTTAGGAGTCAGCTGCTTATATCAAAGGGGCAGGGTTGAGTACTGAAGCCATTCTGCCACTACTACAAACACATCAGCTGTCAAGGTAAATGAATCTGTAGTACAAACATAGTAGCACCTACATATAAGGCTTTGTGTTTTAATTTGAAGAAACTTGAAAAGAAAATCACCATCAGAAATGTGAATATTCAGAAACTGGAGATAACTGTTTTGTGCATGAGTGAATTCTGAGCAAACAGGTTATTTATTCTGTTAAGATCAAAAACCTTTCTATCAAATAAGTAAATGACATAGGCACACTGATTCTTTCTTGAGGACCCTTACCTTTGTGTACTTTTAAGGGGACACAACAGAGAATTTTTATTCTCATTTATTTATTTTCAGGCTCTGGTGTCTGTTCTATTTTGCTGCCAGCTTTTAATTTCTAGGTTAGAACGGAGTTTTTTCGTTAAAAGCACTGAGGTTACCACATACAAATAAATTTAAGTCTTATCAACTGCTAGCTTTTTCATGCTAAGGATGGGTTCGCTGAAAGCGATAAGATGCAAAAGGTTGAGAGACAGAACTGCTGTGGTGCGTTTCCTGCCTGCAATTAGAAAACAAAGCAACCAAACTTTGGTAACACCTGTTGTCTTCACTGGCTGGAGCACAGCAACATGACGGAGAGACCACTTACCACAGGCACCTTTGGGGACAGATGGCTTCATTCCGGACCCAGCAGAACATCCATAAAATTAACACCAACTACATGTTGCTTGGTAAACAAATGTACTTTGATCAATGAACAAAAACTGCAAGAAATTCTACAAAATACTGTCTCAAAGTCACAAAAGCCTCTCTGTATTTTTAACTTCCAATTCACCAGTCTAAATCCACTAACTAACTTAATAAATGTATTTCAGTGCAATCTTAAGTGACTTGGTTACATTAAAATCCAGTTATTGCACAACAGAATTGTTGTATTCCAAGGGAGTACAGTACAGATTTTAACTGATGTGAAAACACACAGATTTTGCTTAATAGCCCCTTAATCCTGCCAATTTTCCTAATACGATTACTGTCTAAAAGGCAGCTAAATAAACTGTGCTGTTGACACTTTAAACAAAACAGAAAAACACCCCTGCAAAAGCACAGTTTCTCCTGAAACATTCTTTTCCTTTATAATGGCCCCAATCCAGCAATGGGACTACTTATGTGCTTAAAGTTAATCAAGTGCTTAAGTGCTTTGCTGGACTGAAGCCTGCAATAACATAAATCTGAGTGGACAAATTATCATTACATGTAAGAAACTTGCAACAAAATGAAAATAATAAAATGACTGAAGCTGTTCACAGAAATACTCAAGTGCCACATGATGATGTAAGGCATGGCTGCAATCATTATTTCTGAAGAACATGTACTTCTCACTCTTTTCAACCACCCACATCTGAACTTCAGTCATAAACTTAAAAGCGAAGTGAATGCTTCTGTATTCACGTATGGATCAAAATCTAAATGGATAGACAGCAAATACCACTGGGCTAAAGGACTGGTCTTTGGGAAAATGATTTGCAACAGTAGGTTTTCACTAAACAGTGAGTGTCATTGGAATAGTAGAAGGAAATTACGAAAGAAAGTGAAATGGGAAATTAAAATATCAAAGTAAGGAGGAAATGGGATTTAATGGAGCATTTTTTACATTTCATTTTTTGGGTATTATCTGAAAATATTTGGACTTCCTTTCCCACCTGTCAGCCAGGCGTCCTCTTGAGCCTTAATTTTCATTTAGTTTTTATCTCAGTCACACAGTCTGCCTTTATGTAGTCTCCTTGCTCCTGCTCTAAGAACCTCCAGACTAATTTCCTTTTCCCTTAGCCATTTATCTTTCCTGCACCAATTCAACTCTATGGATGCATGCATCTTGAAGGAGAAAAAAAAAAAAATAAGGTAAGACTGTATATGTCATAAATGAGACCAAGAATCAAAAATAGCCTGGGGATTAAAATCCATCAAAACTGGGCAGTCCAAAGTAAAGTAGGCTGTCTAGACAAGCAAATGGAAAAAGCAGAGCTGAATTCTGCTTTCACAAACTCTTTGTCCTTCGGTAAAGAATCATCTCTTTCACAAAAGCTCCAGCTTCAACAGAACATTTCCCAATACTTTTAGGCAGCATGTTAGCAAGCAGGGTTACTAGCACTACGGTGACACCTCAGGCTTGCCAGCGCTGGTCAGTCTGAAAGGTTTGTCACAATCCTTGTGAGCACTTAACCTGTAGGAGCATGGCATGTACAATGTTATCCAAATTAACACAATAAAATGTCTGTGTGCACACAATAGCCACCTCTCTGATCTTCCAGTTGGGACGCTAAATGTTTGTATAAGTTGGAAGATTTTACTATCAAAAAGTGGCATCTTTGAAAAGCAATAAGAAAGCAAAACTCCATGCAGGTTATTCCCAGTGTGGAAGAATGTTGGCATTAGTTATGTTTTCAGAAGTTGAAGCTGTCAGACACACATTTGAATTGCTGCTATTATCATCACCTCCACAGTAAAGCACAGACATGGAGAAGATTCAGGGCAATGGAAGACAGATCTACCCTTCCAGCCTTAGCACTGGCACTTTTGATGCCTTTTCTCACTCCCCACTGAGGGGCTAAGACAACTGTCGTACGAGGCATCTATACTCTTCACCAGCTTCTGGCCATCAGAGGGTCTTCTTGACATGGGGAATGCTTCCATCCAGACCTTTGACAGGTTTGCAAAATAAGTGTGGTGGACTGGAAAATCTGGTCATGTGTATTGATTTCTGTATCATGTTACAAATACACTAGCTGTATATCGTTCTGGGGCACTGGCTATTCTCCAAGTTAGAACTGTCAAGATTAGCTATGGAGCATTTTCATTCAACTTTCTAAACATGTAACATTGTGAAATCATCTTTTCTATGTGTGCAAGAAACGAATTTTCAACGAGATCTGTGAAAAATGTTGGTACCCTCAAAGTTTAATACAACTAAAATTTTCAAGGACTTGAGAACCATGTGGTTAGAATGAGCAAAAATGTCTTTTTTTTTCCCCACCCCCACAAGTCCACACTGCCATCATAAATCAGACCAAGCAGCCTTGCCTTTAAAAACAGAAGGAGTTATAAACAAAAGAATTAAGTACTGAGGTAAATTTCCCATAAAAACCTGAACCCCAAATGAAATTCTCTTATGGCACTCACAGTCACATTTCTTCAAGCTAGAAAAATATACCTAGTACATTAAAGGAATATATAATGAGGCGGATAAATAATAGAACTGTGAAGTAAACTATGAGGTCATTCTTTTAATGAGTATTTCAAAAGGGATCTGGTTTTATACAACAAAGAATATGAGTTCTGTTAGCTATTGCCCACCATTAACAGGTGGGACACATCTCCAGAACATTGCAGTTTCTTACCTTGTTCCTTTGGAAAATAAAAAATTCAAGTGTTTTGCTCCAGATGAAACAAGATATTAGTTGGTTGGGATCTTAAATGTGTTTTTATAGGATTGTTGGGTTCAAAGTCTTTTAGAAAGTAGGATGATTTTTAATATCTGTATCAAGAAGTTGATGCCTGATAAGAATGGGAGAGAAAAAGAAAGCAGGTTTCAAGGAAGAAATAGCATCCTTTATGAATACAAATTATACTGTTTAAAAGTGAGACACATTTTCAATCAGACAGCCCTTTATTAGGGCCAAGAAATACAACAGACGTGAAGCTTAGGATAGGTTAAGGACTGCTTGTCTAATATCTGAATTGTTACCAACTCAAAGAATTTGAGGGGACAAAAGTAGTTAAAAGTTCTGGAGCAGGAAAAGAATCTAAAGGGGACAAGGTGTCAGCCTATCCATGCTGAACAGAGCTGAGGGCGGACAGTTAAAACCTGTGCAAAAGCATGAACTAGTAGAAGTTGAGGGGGAAATTGCAACAGCTGAAAAAAAACACAACAAACCCAAACCAATGCTTAGTCTGTGATTACTTCTTCCTGCAAACTGCCTTTCCTTAGGGTATCATTTCAGCCTACATCTTTGGCGGCCAAGCTGTTTTAAGTTCTCCTCTTCACTTGTCTGCTCCCTTCCACATATGCACTGCAGCACTGTCTTCTCAGTTGTGCTGTTAGTCTGAGTGTGCTGTGTGAGATTATTGATGTTATCCAGAGTTAAACAAAAAAACGCTTCACTCCCTCCAGAAGAGATACTTGGGGAGAAAGCAACATGTGAGAAGAAGCTAAAATGTCAAATTGCATCCTTTCGAAATTGTAAAATGCCCCCAAAAGGTTTGATTTGTTAAAAAGTACTTCAGATTAGCAGACACAATTCATTTATGTTTGCCATCGTTAACTAATTACTGTCTGCAGACTGGAAGCACAGATGCACTGTATGCTGTACCAGCAGTACAAAGCCTGTTAAGCAAGCAACAGCATGATAGAAAGCACAGCTCCATGGAAAATGTACACTGACAAACTTTCAGTGCTTTTAATTGTTTATTTTTTAATTGGTATTATTTCTAACAAGAAAAAAAGGCTATCCTCAGGAGGCTGCAGAATTATATTTGCCTGAAAGCTTATTCTTTAAATAAAAATGACTCTTCATAGAAAGTCTATTAGTTTCTTCCTTCATCCTACTGAAGTATGTTCTGTCCCTTGGGAAATAAATTTTAATTTACTGTAATTTTTCTTGAGGTTTTTCACTTAGTGTGTCAATGTATACTTCTCCCTCCCTTTGTGTAAAGACCAAGCTTCTTAAAAAAATAGAATTAAATCTGAACAAATGAAAACCAAATGAATGAAAATCTCAAAAATGGCTGAAATTTTTATGAAGCATTCTTTCAAATACTCTCAGTTCACAGTCCATGTCTCCATCTTCTGAATAGGAATTAGAAAAAGAAAGCCTTCTAATAAGGAACATAACTTAAACAAACCCTGTTGATACCTCCTGCAGACCGCAGAAGGGCTAAAATGTGAGGAGTCCATGTTTCTTTTTATTGCCAAGCTTGTGCATTCATTCATTAATTTGGTCAAAAAATTAGTAACTTTTAATGGACCGGGGTTCTACAAAGAGTTTATCCAGCAGAGCTGGTGCTTGGTATCTTAAGTTACACTTGTAGGTTGGTAAGAAAAAATGATTGAATGAATGAATGAAGATGGTGTTGGTATTTAGAAGTGCTGAGCATGCACGAAGTGGTAATGCAAAGAAAGCAGGCAGCAAACTGTGAATATGCGACTGTAAATTCTTTCATGTGATCAGTATGGCAGCCAACCAACACTCGTGCAACAAGCTGCCAGAAGATGATTAAAATGAGAGTGATGATAATTCAGACATGGAGCATTAAAGATGTGGCTCAGGATAAGCCATACAAAACCAGAGGTCACTAAATGTATAGTACCTCTTTTGTGTATATAACACCCATAAAAGTGAAAAATCGTGGTTTCTGTGCTCTGACTGAATGGGACTGGACACCAGTCTAAAGAAAAGGGCAAGTGTAGTCAATAATGACAACTTTGAGAGAAAACGCAAAGGTGAATTGTATAGAATTTACAAAATTCTATGTAAAGAACTGTTTTCATGGGACAGACCTGTCTCAGCTTTGAGCAGATTGAAACTTTCCAAGGTAGAGCCAAGTTCTCCAAGAACAGGAATACCCACTCCAGCCAGGATGGGCTAGTAGGCCCTGCACAGTGGTACACTTCCAACTTCAGTCATTACATGGCTGGAGGTCTCTGCTGCTGGAGTGGTATTCTCCATCCCCCTTATCAACCTATTATTTGCCCACCTTTACAGATCCCATGCCATTTCTCATCCTTAGCAGCTCAACTCCATGATTCTCAAGAGACAACATACCATGCTTTACTGAATTGCAGACAGATCAGATCTACTACATTTTCTTAGTAAATAGAAAAAAAATGAAAGTAAATAAAGATATATCAGTTATATATAAAAAGACAAAACAAAACAAGTTAGATTGGCAGTGTGTACTATGGATAAACTCTCACTAAGCCTAGTTTGCATTTAATTCAGTACCTTCAACATTTGGTAAAGGTCTCAGAGTATTCCATATTTCTCTGTGCTTTCACTCTCTGTGACTTCTCATTTAGTAAACCTTGTGCATATTAGGCTCTGGAATGATGTCAGATCCTGATATGAGCTTGAGCGTTTTGCCACCTGTGCTGCTGCCTTCTCGTTTACACCCACCTGTTTGTACACTGGTGTACTTCTGCAGTCCAAGATTCTGATTTATTGATCTTGCCTACATTTCAGCAAACCATGTATTGTTTCAAAAGGTGACTTTGTCTAACATTATTTCCTGCTTCCGAAAGTTTTGTTTGAAGTACCATTTCCAGCCTGAAGTATTTACCTGTCGTTTGAAAGAAGGGGGCAGATTTGAATAAGATCCTCACTGAGAGCCTCCAAAAGCAACTAATTAATTTGGGGCAAGGTTTTCTTTCTTAAACTAAGCAGGTTGAACAAGAGCTATCAAGTAGAAATTATTTAGATAAGTGGAATTGGAAAAAAACAGACATTAGGTGACTCATGAGAAACTATCACAGATGTTAGAGTAATCTTAGCGCCAAGTCTTCCTGAAGTACTGAAATAGTTTTTCGTATGAAGAAGAAATGCAAGTGTATGCTGGTATACAGCTCTGTGAGTTGTATATAGCTCTGTGAGTTGTGTACAGCTGTATCTGTGAGGTCTAGTATGTTTCTGTGTATGTGTGTGTGTATATTTTAATGGAAAAATATGCAAAAGTAGGTGTATGTATCAATAGATTTATGATAATAAATACTAGACCTTAGACTTTTTCTAAATTGGAACCTCTAAAATAAGTACACAATACTGCAAGTGAGACTTCACCTGGAGTATTGTGTGCAGTTCTGGTATCCTCCACATAAAAAGGACATGGAACTGTTGGAACAAGTCCAGAGGAGGGTCACGAGAATGATCAGGGGACTGGAGCACCTCCCATATGAAGGTAGGCTGAGAAAGTTGGGACTGTTCAGCCTGGAGAAGAGAAGGCTGCGTGGAGACCTCATAGCGGCCTTCCAGTATCTGAAGGGGGCCTATAGGGATGCGTGATTCAATTATGCTTTCTTTCCAACTTTTTTTTTTTTTTAAACTGGTATACAACTGAGATCTGACTCAAAACCCTGTGATTTCTCAAATCTCAAATCTCTTCTACTCCTTTTCTATAGTTTTAACTACTGATACTATATTTCTTATTTTACATTTATACTAGCCCTCTCTACGTGTGATATAACTAAGAAACCTATGTTGCCAGATCTGCAATATAATGTACCAGTTCATTCCATATTTTCACATGGGGCTTATCTGCCACGCTTAATTTGACAAAATTCAGCCTTCAAGGTTTCCACTCAATTAAGGTACTTTCATTTCCGTTTCTGTAACTGCCTTTACCCAATCTTACTTTATCCCATTTTTAACATGCTCATTCCTGAAGACAAGAGAATAGTCATCTGGTCAGATAACATCATTAGGAACACAGTAGTGCTCCTAATAGAGTCTGCAAAACAATATGCTAATTCCCATTATGCTTAAAACATCATGGTGGTGCATATTTTTTTTACAAATATATATTTGATAATATTAACATGACCTCTACCTTAAAAGTATTCACAAATTATGGAGTAGCCATTTGCTAGGAAAAAAGTGCAATCCCTATTACTAAGTTCTGTGTAGCTTTCTCCTATCCTGTGCCTGTACTAGGTATAAAACAGTAGTTAAAGACATGTCTAGCAACTAGCATCCGTTGCATTAGCACGTCATGTAGTTCCTGCTGTGTTTTATTAGAAAATTGTAAAATTAACAACAGAGCTATAATGATTTCCTAAACTGGTTCTGACACAAATTTCCAATTTGAGGTCATATGTATTGCCTAATAAAGTTTTACAACAGCAGTCAAATAGTGGTAGTTAGTTCACCAGAAATACACCACTTAATTCATGAGGATTAGTTTTAAGACTTGTTCATCACATAAAACAAAAATAAATATTATTATAGCTCTACTCAGAATGTTCAGACAGTAATATCTAGATAAGATGGTGTTAGGGTACTTTCATTGCAAACAACACTATTAAAAATACTTGATATATTTACATTTATCGCAGATATGCGCTATAACATTTTGATTACTTGACCTCGTGTTGTAAACTGTCATTCTGAAGCTATTTGGCAAGTACACACTTGTATTCTATTGCTTGCAGAGCATGAAACTTAAGACAACAGGCTACTGTGGTCTTGCACTGGTCAACCTTTTGTCTTTGTGATGGGGAAACTGAAGCAAACAAATGCCTTTTTAATATATCAATAAATAAAAATTAAACAGATGTAGTTCTAGTTTAACAAAAAACACCCCACAGATGACAGAAGAGTATGTCTCATAATAACAATTCATCTTCAACAACAGGTGTTTGACACATTGAGGTATTTGCTGTTAATCTTTATAAGTCTTTATCAGAAAACACTGGCAAAGTCTGTCAGAAATTGTACTAAGAACAAGAGGAATAATGTGAGTAAAATTTCCATGGACCTGTATCTAATATATAAAAAAGATACTTTAATCATGCCTATAAAGTGTTATTTTGAACATGTCTATTTAAAGTGTATAATTTTAAGACTAGTGAGCTGTATGTACTAGATAATACAAAACCTACCCCAAAGGATTTAACTAGAGGCTTTGCACAGCAAAATAAGGAAGATCCATAATTTTGTTTTTTTTCTTCCCCAAATCTGCTTGGCAATTTATGTGGTCTAAGACTTTGCTAAATAAAACATAGCAAGGTGGTATTGAAGGAAGTGTTAGTGCTATAATGTACAAAAATATACTCTTTTTAGTCACAGACAATGAATACCTTTCTCCATATTAAAAGTAAAATTGTTTTAAAATGTCTGTACAGCAGAGCTTATAGAAAAGGACAGCAGATATACTCAAGCTAGCTTTAAACTCTCGGTGATGTCACACAGCCCAGCACAGACCTGAAAGACCACAGTGTCTGTCTGCAACCTGGACAATGAGTCTGCACTGAGCTCTGGACTGCAGTGGCAGCGTGACTGCCAACACCTGAGCTAAGCAGCTAAAAGTTCATTGGGATGAATGTAAATGAGCTACATTGATTTTAACAATAGCAAATGAAAACAAAAGGCACTGACCTTGGAGTAAAATTTATATGCACATGATTTTATAAATGTATTCAGAAATAGCTCCTTAAAAACGCTTTCAAATCTAACAATCCTAGAGACTGCTTGTCAGAAAAATTGGCTTAAACTGTTCTATAATTCTGTGATTGGCTGCACACCTTAAGATGCGATTCACCAGAGTGAATAACTGAACACAATGGTTCCAAATGAATACTTTGGCATACAAGAAAAAGCAAAATCACACCCAGTACCATATACTGTCATATGACATCACATACAGAGACAGTGACTCCCTTGTGAAACTATCAAATTTATGTTATCTTTCTAATAGAAAAAGAGTCCCTCTGCTAAGTATGCTTCGCTTAGTAAAAACCACCAGCTTTGGCTGCCCCAAAGAATCCATCATTTCCTGTAATTGTGGGTCAGATAATTGTCCTAATACACTGCTTGGACAGAGTCTTGGGTGACATGGTGTAGTGTCTGGTGTCTCTGCCCTTGGCAGGGGGGTTGGAACTAAGTGATCTTAAGGTCCTTTCCAACCCAAACTGTTCTATGATTCTATGAAATGCTGCCCTGCTCTTTACTGAAAAGAATACCCCAGAATAGTCCAGTCTATGTAGCAGCAAAGACCTGCAAGACAACCAGGAAATGGATGAAAGTGAACAGCTGTTCAGTACCTACCTTGCAGTGCAGTTCACATAGGAAAAATAAAATCACTGGTGCAAGCAGGAGGCAGTGCACCCGCACCATGAGCACCTTTATTCAGCTGGCATCATCCAGTGCTAGACCGGGTACAGAATAGACCGACTGACCAAACCTTTTGTTTAACTGTACTAATATGTCACGTTTATGAGGCCAGAAATCCCAGATAGCTTACCAAGAAGCTTCCTCCTGAGCTATGAAGCAGACATTACAAAACAGTAATAATTTTCTTGAGAAAGAAAAGAGAACTTTCACAGTAACATAATTTCACATTGTATAATAAGTGCCATGAAGGTCCGTGTGGAGTACACAGGAGCTGGCTCTCTAGGTTTATGCACAACTCCAGTAAACTCTTAATTTTCCTTCTTCTACCCCAAAAAAATCACAGGACACACTGACACACTGCAGTCAGTAGCTACAGTTCCTGCAGGGCTTTTTTTTTGTCAAGACAGTCCTCAAAAACATTATTCCACAACATGACAGCAAACATTGCTGAATCAGCCCTGCTGATTTGCAGGACAGTCAAAGAGGGCTAATATTTTGGACACAAGGCTAACTCTATTGCCATAAATGGTTATTTCTCCACAACCACAGTGATCCATCTTTGTAAGGAAAAGAGTGTCCTGTCAGTGGTTAACATCAGAATGCTCAAACAACAGCAGGATGCATAAACTTGTCCAGTATGTGCTTGCTCCTGGGGTATTTTGGAAAACTCTTATTTTCAATGGCAGCAATAATCTGCAGATACCATCATGTATTCCAGATCAGCGTTACTGAACAGGAGCTACCAACACCCAGTGTGATGAAGGCACTGGTGGGGTACAACCTGCAGCCTCGCTGACTAGCACTACTGTAGGATGAGGGAAATTTATGTTTTCATACAAACTGCAACCACTGACTGAAATAAAAAGATCCCTCTACACTGAAAGAATAGATTTAAGAAAGCACATTTAAAATAATTTCTGCATCATTTCCTCTGTGTCCAAACTTGCAACTGCACGAAGGAGTATCTCAAACATATATTAATGGATATTATGGTCTCTAGATTTCTAAGTGGGAATCTGAAATAGAGTACCAAATTTTCCAAATCATATCAAATAAGCACAATTACATGTGTGTATGCATACATATGACAGGCCAGACATTTACTAGAGGTGTAAGCATTATGCAGGGCCTAACAAAGCAAGATGAAACATTTCAGTTGCCTTCAAAATGCTGAAGGCATCCAGCAGCAAAGAATCATATGTTTAGTTTCAGGCAGCAACAAAGAACCATTTGCTTAGCTTCAAGCAGCAACAATATTTATTTAATGGTTTCATATCTCTGTGGCCTTATTCTTCGTCCTATACGATCAGAAGATGGGATGAGGTTGTACTGTTACAGATTAGTTTTCCCTTCTCCCCTCATGCCTCCTGTGCTCCTTCTCCCCAGTTAGAGACTCTTTGGGGTTTCATTATTTAACTTTCCCCTCAGGCATGGGGATAACACCATTGGAGAGATTTTGCAGGCAGCAGGATTCTGTAAATGAGGCACTTACTTAAACAGCCTCACACAGAGCTGATGTCAAAGTTCTTGGCTATTTACAGGTGACATCACACGAGATGCCTTCTGAAGCACAGCCAAAACAAGTACCATGCACAGATTAATTTTTCTTGTCCAACATATATCAGAAAACAGTCATTCCACTCTTGCTTCCCTTCACAAAACACTTTCTTCAAGCAAATATATGATAGAGTTGCACAGCAAGGTTTTTTTCTGCCTGAACAGGCTAGAGTTTGGTTCTCCTTGAGCAAGAATTGAGCAGATTTATAGCAACAGTTCTCTCTCCCTACAGATTTGCCCATCCCTAGTGAAAGCCTGCAGCAAACAGAAAGCCCATAGAAAACAAACAAAGCTCTAGACTGACATGGCTAAATAATCACTGTTTAATTAATCAGGATCTGACAGTACCACTTATAATGATAAAACAGAATGTGAATAAATTAGTTTTAGCTTTACATTTCTTGGAATCCATCTGAAACATACCAACAATAAGACCGCAGATCTCCTGGGGGCAAATTATGTATCTAAGTAGGAAATACAGCATAGAATTGTAGTTTGCAAAGTCAAGTACTTTCATAAGAGCTCAGCTTTCCAAACTCATGGCAGGAAGATGCTTATGTAGGTAGCTCCGCTATCTCCATGGAGCTGCTCAAATGACAGGAGGACTGAGGAGACACCATTTGCAGGGCCCTAAGTTTTGAAATTTACTGTGCTGTCTTATACACTGTGTACGTGCTTTGAAACATCTCTGTATTCCTCTACTAGATATTAATTATACACAATCAACTTTGCCATTTATTAGCATACATTTGGAGTTTATTTTCTCTCTGTTTAATCACGCATAGTAATCATTAGCATATATGAACACTCCTTTTCTAGAGCAGTTTGTGTAGAATTCTCATTTGAGTTAATTACTAGGTAAGATAGCTAAATTCTAATTAAAATCCAATGGCACATGTAATGATAAATATTTATCAATACTGTGTCTTTCTAAGCAGTTACTTTTATTAAATTACTTAGCTTCATTGTTTATGTCTTGAAATTGGGACTTTAAATTAGGCTGTTTTAACCACTGTAACAACAGTTCCACTAGGCTTTAACTGCAGTGTTTTTACTTCATATTTTAAGGGAGTAAGTGCCTTTCAAGTTTTATATTTAATCATTATTGCTTTGCTACAGCTCTGAAGATCTTTATTAACCTCTGTCTCCCAGCACTGAAAACAATAAAAGGTGCACAGGTTTAGAGCCCTTCAAGCTAATGGCAAACCATCCCTTAATTTCACCGAAGTTTGGAGCCGTGCAGTCCGGAAATATCTTTTGCAGAATAAAATAACTAAAAAAGATCAGACCTTGTCATCAAAACAAAACAAAACAGAACTCTTAAATAAGAACACCAGTAATTATCTGCATCCTAGCTAATACTGTATATTGCTACAAGTACCAAGTAAAATTAATGCTAGTTAGTACAAAACCTTCCTGGTGCAGCGTTCAGACCAGCAGCCTGAGCTCTTTCTCAAGCTCGATCCAATGTTGCACTTTTAAAAGTCACCACTGTGGATGTTTATGTGGATTTGCATAAACATTTGAAAGCTGAGGAAAATACTTCACTTGTGCAAACACTTTTCCTTTTTTAGAAGATTCATCTGTATTATGCTAGTCTTATTACTTGAAAACATGAAAAATCTATTTGGATCGATTTCATTCAGGTGGGGTGAAACGTATCGAAAAATGTGTGCCAGGTTCTAATCTGAGCTCCAGTTTTGCTCCCTGCATCTAGCAGTGGGATGCACTGCTAGAAACTAAATATGCTGTAAGCAAAAGCAAAAAAACCCTGAGCAGCAAATACTCCTTTCTGATGCACTAAATGCAGATGGCTGTTATTCTCAAACATAAATATGACTAATCACCCTTTAATCAAGTTATGGTTAATAAAGGAATCCAATTTTTGCTTAATCATGTTAATATTCAGACATGTTAAACAGTAAATCCTTTCAGGTATGCAATCCTGTTTGCCAAGTTTCAGCCTACAACAAGGTGTAAATCTCTGAAAACAGCCCCTTGAAAATGCTGACAAACCTTTGGCTATTGTAATAGAAGTTAGAGTCTCTGCAAAAACAAGGAGAAAGGCAGAGCTAAATTTCTGTGCAAATTTTTATCCTAAGTTTTGCAGAAGGTAACTCCAAGCACTCTAGATTTAGTCCTTGTAGAACCCATTTTGCTATAACATGCCAGAGAATATCAATGAAATAGAAGAAAAAATGACTATAATTAATTATTATTAGAAGATAATACTTACAAAAAAATATAGCTGATACTTCTCAGAGACATTTGTAATAAGTTTTATTCAGCTGTTTGTTTTTAAAGGTGCTTTATGACTTCTGAAGCAGAATAAATGATAAATAATGCATTTCTGCGGTGTTGGTGGGAAAATTCAGGCTATAATTAGCATGCAAAATTACATATTCTGATGCCTGATGTTCACCAATGCCATTTCTGTAATGTCACACAGCATAAATAAAAAGCTGGCAATCCAGATACCCTCAGTAAATTTATTCTTAACAACAACCACTGTTACTCCACTACAGCTTCACTTGGAATAACTCCTTAAAGTAAGAGCCCCCTTATCTTCTACCAGTTTCATTCTAACTGAAACCCCCACTCTTTGCTGCAGCATTATGTTAAACCACCAGATTTCTGTTGGTTCCTAATGAGAGACACAGGGAAAACTTTGCCACCGTGGCCAGAAAGGCCCCTTTAAAGGCAAAGCCTGGGGAGATGCTGAGCAGGGTCTCCAACAGAGGACCTTTGTGCTGCCATGCAAATGAATCCCTCCACAACAGCCTGCAGACAATGCCCAGGGAGAAGTCAGGGAGAGCCAATCCATCTGCAGCTATTTGGTTAACTCAATGTTTTGTACATTCTTTCTCTTACACAAAACACTCGATGTTGACAGCTGTGAATTTTAAACAACTATTCTGTGTATGTTTTTCTAATTTTGTGTATTCACATAGTTTCCCCGGCATCAGGGGCTGAAAGCAGAGTGCTTGGATTCCATAATTTAGAGATTTCATGCTTTTCAAAGAGTCACAGGAGCTCTGATTGAAAAACAAAGTGGAAATTAAGTGCCTAATTGAAAGAGCTTCAAACACCAAGAAAAGTGGTTATTTTTGAGGTGTTACACAAAATTATTTTTTTTTGCAAATTACAGTTACAGAGAGTCTGTGTAAACTGTACTCTGCATGTGATAAATACATCAGTAAAAAGTATGGAAGCTTTGTTTGACTAAACCTCACTCTGATTACTCAAAATCCACTCGCACTTTGTAGTGTTTCTTTTAAAGAAAAACTGCAGTATTTTGAAGAAAAAGTTTGCCTTCAGTCAATTAATCAAATAAAATATTTGGATATCAGCAATTTGTCCATGTAATGAATGAAGTTTTTTTACTAGGTCAAAAACTAACTTAAACCAGATGTTGGTCTAGAGCAGTGGTTTGCTGTACTGTGTGTGTGGGGGGGGGGTGGGAAGGGGGGAAGCCAACCAAAAAATCCCAACCAGCAGTTAAAAGCCTCCCTGTAAAACAGAAAAACCAAACAGGCTTTCCTTTGCCAGTAAAATAAATAAAAAGAAAAAAAGGGGAAAAGACTTGAAAATGGCATCCCATGGGTATCCCATGGTGATTCTGCCATCACCATGGACAGATTTGCATGACACATAGGCTGTCATTAAACAGTACTGCGTTTTGGATTTACTCCTGAGAATTCTGTCTAACCAGCACTCATGGAGTTGTCTTCAGCTGTACCCTGGGGAAGGGAGCAGGAGGAAGAAACTGGGGGTCAGGTTGACTGGCTGCCATTTGTGGCTCTTCCACTGCAAGACCTGCAGAGGTCTTCTTCCCCACTTTACTGTCCCTGAGTCACAGTATCACAGTATCATAGTATGCTAGAGATTGGAAGGGACCTCAAAAGATCATCTAGTCCAATCCCCCTGCTGGAGCAGGAACACCTAGATAAAAGTGGAGAAGGCCAGGAGCTATCCCTTGTTATACGATAATTCAGAGCGAAGCCAATCTCAGATGCGCTCCAGTCTTTCTGCAAAGTGGGGTGGTTTTCCAGCAGCTCCTGCAGCCCCAGCAGTAGAGTAGCCCTGTAGACCCACTGCCAAGAGAGTCCACTTGGGGAGCCCTGGAAGTGGGGGAGCACCATGGCAATGGGGAAGCTGGGGGAGACCCTGCCCTTTCCAGGAGCCAGGTCACTCCAACTTACCACAGTCATGTGGCTTGTCACAGCTATGTCCTGTGCCTTTGCCCACAAAGTGATGAAGTGGCTTCTGCTACAGTCTGTCTTCTCCTATCAAGACCACCAGTAAGACTCTAAACCTGTTTGAGCTATTCACTGCTCTACTCTGATTGAAGCACTGACCCCTGGCCTTTACAAGGTATCTTCAGATCACTCACAAAATCATTGTAAAAAAGCAGTGCATTGTTTCCACCACTCCAACATCAGCCTCCGCACTTCAGTATGACCTGCACCATACTGACATTTTATCTCCCCAATATCTGCAGGAACCAAACGGCAAAGGCAGTGTGGTTTTGCTTAGGGGAGGGCTGGAGGTGGGTTTTGTCTAGTCTGGAAATGTATTTTCCCTTCTTCCCAGTTGTTTATTGTTCTTTTGGCACCAGAAGAACATATTTTGGACGTGAATTTCTCTGTGGGTGTTACATTGGAAATTAATCTCTCTCCAAGGCATATATGGCCTGGGACAGTTTTGAAATACGTGTGAGAAGATGGGGAGTGGAGGGATCATGTGGAAATGAGGCCACTCGGTGGGTCAGGCAGAGTTAGCCGTCGTGTTCCCACAGCCCTGCTTCACCTCACCCACAGCACACACTGCCCTGTGCTCCCCTTGCTGCCAATGGGAGAGGGTAAAGGACAGGCTGCTTGCATGAGACTTAGACATATGAACGCTGATCTACACACATGGCACTTTGCAACACTCTCATGTCATCATTTTCCCCCTCTTCCTGTCCCCTGTGGCTGTAAACACCCTCCAAAGGAGCACAAAGCAGGGGGGCTCCATGGCAAGGAGACACCACCCCACCAGCACTGGCAGGAAGAACAGGACCTCTCAATGTGGAGTTCAAGGTCTGCACCATTTCAGATGTGATTTCCCAACAAAACATCTCATACGAGCATTGCCTGCTTCACTCCTTCCTCCTCTCAGGGTGATTTCATTTCCATTATTACTTTTCATGGGGCAGTGTATCCAATTTTCATGGCAATGCAATGAACAAAGCACTACAGCCAGGTTCAGGCCCCCCTGTGCTGGGCACTGTGAAAAGAAAAAAAAAGTAACAGTTGTAGAACTTTTGAGATCCAAAAGCTTGAAAGAGTCAAAAGAACCATGAAAAGCTTCAAAAATGTGCCTTTTTTTTTTTTGTTGGTTTGTTTTGTTTTTTTGTTGTGTTTTTTTTTTTTTTTTTTTTAATTAACTAGAATAAAAAGGAGAAATGTATCCATTTATTAAAAAGCATAAATTCTAATGCATTATTGAGAGGCATTGGAAACCATCATATACATACATAGCTAGGCACTCCTCTGGCTCAGAATGATGCTTTATGCAAACAAAAGGCCTCTCTATATAGATTTACACAATAGGTTTACACTGGGCCATTGCGATCTATCATGTAGCTGAGTGCTTAATGACTCTTTAATTTAAGGATTATTGACACAAAAGATGTAACAGCTGCTTAAGAGTTAGTACGCAGCAGCAGCTTTCTGAAAAGATATCACTTCATCATTTTTATATTTTCTAAACTATCCAAAGATGCCTGCATTTGTGGCAGTCACTTGAAAAACATAAAAATTCAAGGGGAAATAAATTAGAATATATTTGACCTTAGTGAACTGGGGAACAAAATAAATTTTAACATTCTCAGTTGGGAACACATTTGTTCTTACTTATTTCTGAGAATACAAAAGCTTAAAATAACCCCAAACTAACTTATTTTATCTGAAAAGAAGCTTTCCAGACTAAACCCCTGTATTTAATGTTAATGTCCAAGAAATATATATATTTTTTAGGAAAAATATAAGACCCTTGGAAAGAGCCTTACATAAGGGTAACACTGACAGAGCTTAAGCACAAGTGTTAACGAGTGTCACCATAACAGCTAAAGCTTGAAAATGGAAAAGTTTGTTAGGGCTGTGTGCATGTATACATATATCTGTATTTATAACCCCTTTAACAATGAATATTCCTGCTGCCAAGCATTTGGAGATGGAGCTGATTTCCTTTCAAATAATTGATGTAGGTTTTCTTCAGGACCCTGTCCAGACAAGTTCTCCACCATGGAGCAGGAAATCACACCGTCAAAGGAAAACTGAGCACTCCTTCCACACGGCCTGGGTCAGCCCCTCCAAAACACTAGATTTATATGACTGCTGCCAAAACCCCTTGCATTTCCATGCCCTCCTGTTGCTAAGATAAAGGATGTTTCCTACTGCCTCAGAATGCTGTCCTCATTTAAAACTCCAGCTATGTTCTGACAAAACACACTGCTGTCACCCCAAATTGAGCAAATGAGCCTACGTCCTACAGTATAAAGACCAAAAGAGTTATTGAATATCACCCAGGGAGCACAAAATGAAAAGGCTCCCATTTCTTCCTGACCTTTTTGGGGCATTTTTTTTCCTGAAATCGGCCGAGCCCTTCAGCCTTCATTTCTCATGCTGTCTGTGGTAGCACAGGAAGGACAGCTTGGACTTTGCAGTTTCAAACAGATCAAGTTTTGTTAAATAACTTTTTACTTTTTTTTTCCTTTCTCCTTCTTCAAAACCAAAGCGGAAGGGAACACTGTGAAGAAAATGGAAACTGGCAAAGAGCTTTAACTTCAAATAGCCTTACAAGTTCGCGTTGATGTGCAAAACTAATTCTGTTTTTTTGGCATTTAAATATAACCCGACAGTTGCAGAAGGGAGGGGCAAGGGTGGGAGAAATGCAAGGCAGATTACCAGCCAAGTGGTACGACTTCTGTTTATCAAATGAAATAAGGATTAGATTTATTGGCTCTGAGCTTTATGGGGGAAACTACAAACTTTGCACTGGAAAATATCAGGAAAGGGAGCCTGTGACAAAAAGCAGTTTTGTACCACTGGTGTCTAAGTAAAAGGCATTTGACTTGTGTGAAAAGGGATGTTTCCACGGAAGAGAATCCTGAGCTTCAGTAAAATAGATATGCAAATAGCTCCATTCAGTAAAAAAAAAGAAGTACCACTGAATGTAATGTATCTAAATACTTGTTCAAGGTTAAGTGGTGGTGTCTAAACAAGCAGAAAAGCCTTTTTATGTAGACTTGCTCTCCCTATTAGGAGTGCCAGCCACATACTCTTGCTTATTTTTGTGCTTTTCATTTCCTAGAAATCTCCTATGTCATTTTACAGATGCATGAGGTAAGCAATATTCTGACACTGGGTATTCATATGATCCATGCCATTATCTGTTCAAGCTTTAGCTGACTAGCTGAAGCTACCACTCACCATAAATACATTGATGGGAAAGTACATGCCTCTCATTCTTTAAGGACAAGACACGAAGCTGGATGTGATGTTTATCAGCCTGTAATCACACCCCACGTGCAAGAGGCCACATTTGACTGCAGTCAAATACCTGCCTGTACAGCCCAGCCTGCCTCCCGTACCCTTACTGTTTAAGCCTGTGGACAATGCTGCTGCCTCCAACAGCCAAAATTTTCCCTCTCCTTGTCTCTGCTGCTTTCAGAACTGTCATTGCTCAGTGCTGTTGGCCCAACACACCATTCAGAAGCACTTTATAACTAAGAGGAAGAAAAAATTTTCTACAATGTGAAACAACCATCAGTGTGAGTGGTCAACAAGCACTACAGCAGCCATCAGGTCTGGGGCCCTAAGGTTGAAGTGTAGAATGGGATCCTGGCTGCCAGGGATGCTTCACATGAGAGATATATGGAATCACTCAAGCAGAAGGCGAGATCTCTGACAGCTCACTCAAAGGAAGATGGGAGAATGCTACCATCTTGAATAGGCATCTGGAGGGGAGGCATCTCACACCCTGCTAGAAAGTGGTTGTTATGAAACGTTCAGGGGGTGAAGAATGATGGAGAGTTTCAGAGGGGGTGGGGGAGAGTGACAGAATAGGATGGTTAAACACGGTGTATACAATTTCCTTTGGTCCAGTTAAAGAATATTTAAAGGTCACTCAAAAACTAACCAGCTTTACCTTCAGCAGTGATCTCAGCAACCTAACAGGGAAAACATATGCACAATTCTATATTTATTCTTACATTATAGCAAACAGAATGAGAAGTGTTTACAGGCAGTTCTGCATCTACTAAAGTCTCGGTTTATTATTGACTAGAGTAAATAATCCCGTTTGTCAAATAATTTGTCAAAAATTATTTCTATATAATGTCTGCACCTGTGCAGTGCCATTATTCAACAGCTCCGTTTTAGGGGAAAGCTGCTTATGAGTCTCTCCTGAAGACAGCATCTACTTCATGATTTTTTCCCAAATCTATTGTTTGCATAAAGCAGTTTCTGGCTGATTAATCACATTAAATCAAGACAGCCAATAATCATGGACAACTCTACCTGGCAAAGGATGGGCCCCTCTCTGTGGGGCCCCTCTCTCAGCAGCTATTTGTTGTTGCTGAAATTTGATTTTCTACTGAAATAATGCTGGAGCCTAAGGTAGCAAATCCCCAAAAGGGAAAAATTACTATTCAGCCTGTAGGAGACCTTGCTGCTAATGCCAATAGCCACAACAGAGAAACAGACAAAACAAAATATTCAAAAATGAAAATACAACTTCACAGCAGAAGTGACCCCTCAAAACCCCCAAATAGAAGCTTGGGGTTTATCAGGAAAACTTCTATAGAGTTTTACATACAGACCTAATTTCTTTTACTGTCCTCTTCACCTTTATTTTCATAAATAGCTCTTCTCCTTTCTTCTGGGGAGGAAAGCAATCTACCATGCCCAGGTGGATTTAATAAGGCAGGTCTAATACTGGAGGTCAAAGAATATGAATGGATTAAAAGATTAGGGAGAAGACGATGAAGGCTTTCACCTTTAAGATTCCTGTTCTGAATTCATCTAATATCAGCAGTGAGCAAGCAGTGTGACCATCAAGGAGCTGTGGCTGCATGAGAATCTCTCCTTCAGCTTCTAGGAGTTAACGCTAAAGGATCATTAAAGAGGAGTCTGGATGTTTTAAAGATATTTATTGAGACTGCCCTTTGTTAGCAAGCCCCATATCTGATTTCTGCTTCTTCATATTCTACCACTACATACACCAAGACAGCTTTTCAGTTTAAAAAAAAAAATAATCAAAACATATCAATACTTTTCTGTATTATATTCAAAATTTTCACCCACTTTTTTTTCCTGTGACTTCAAATCTCTTATAACAAAGAGAGACACCACCATCCATGACATTTGTACAATTGCCTGATACTTAACCAAGAAGGTGTTCTTCATGTATCAAATTAAACCTCCTAGAAGTGATAATCTGCAACAAAAAAGAGCAATATGACTTTGCTAAGAGTTGTTGCTATAGTATCCATGATCAGACCCAGCCTGTAGTATTCCTGAACTTCAGCTTAACCTCCTTCATGATTTTGGTGAAATCATGTTAAGAGTCAATCACAATAGCATTGCCAATGGCTTAAAGTGCAGAGTTGTGCACTTAAACTTTCATCCACATTTTAAGACACAGCTTATTGCTTCAGGTCCAGAAATTATGGAGAAATTATCTGTTTTTTTCACTGGCAAGGTCCATACTTTCACATATCCAATGGAAAATGGAACTGGCAAAGTGCTTGAGAAGTAAATCAGCTGTAGATACATGGTCCTCTATTGTAATGAAACAAGTGAGCTCAACAAGTGGGATGCTGTTTCCAGGTACTGAATATGTTTCAAAAGAGCCAAGCGTCATATTCAGTTCAGGACTTAAAACCAGCCATTATTGCCTCCAAAATGCCTTCTTTTAAAATAAGACTCATGACTGAGGCTGGTTTAAGAATAAACTCAAACTACTTAAAATGAACCTCATGTTTCCATGACGATGAATATGTATCTCTCTCCAGTATGCCTTGTGATGTAGAAAACATTTGCCAGTAATGTTTTGGTAGTAATATTGCTAATGGAAAATACATTAGTATTGTTCAAGATGGTGATAACACCAACTCGGATTAATTTTAGGCCGGCCTTGGCAAGTCAGCAGGTGAAGATGAAAGCAGCACAGGGCCCAATGGAAAAGTAAAATAAGTGAAGATACCCACTTGTGACTGATTTTTTTTAGAAAAGATGACAACCAGTGGCTGCTAAGATGAATGTGCAGACCAGTTTACTTTACTTCTGATACCCACTAGTAAATCCACTTTTGCCTTAGTAAGCTTCCTTGCCAGTGAGAAGATTTAAGTCTTCTCAAACAGATATAAAATATATCATCTCCTTAGGTTAGCCCTGCTTCATGGCAGTGAGGCATGGCCAATTGCAGACACTCTTAACAAACATATTTGACAGGTATAAGATCAGGCATATGCAGCAGAGGTCCCAAAGCTTGCTTTTATTCTGCTCTAAGGGTATGAACTGCTAAACTCTGTCATCATCCCTTAACTTACAGTGCTCCTTAATACAATATGGTGTTCTATTCGGGGGGGGGGGATAATTCTTAAGAATACATATTTGACTTTGATCCAGTGACATGTTTCTGAAGGAAAGCATCTGACAGGACAAAGATGTACAGTATTTCATGTAGTCGGTGTGCCATATGTGGCAGTTTAAGAATCACTGTCACAGTCCCTTCGGCTGGCATCTAGGATCGCACGCTGCAGCAAAACAGAGGGATTTCTGCTGGGCTTTAGGAGGAAGAGGTGTGGGAAGAATTTCTGTGGGCTCTTTCTAACAAGTATATTTATGTATTCGTTTCAGAAACTAAAAAATGAGACACTTTAACTTGAAATTAAAAAAAATAAATTATTAACTCTTCACATTATAGAAATAAATACTTTGATTCACAAAGCTCATAAGCATGGGTGTCTTTTTAAACTCAGATATTAATCAGCCTGTTCAGGTGCTTAAAGCTGCATATATGCATAAACACTTTGATAGAAAATACCTGCAGAGATAAACTACTATTTTACAGATACTTATAACTGCTTTCTGTTAACAGGATTGGAAAGTCTAGCTACTTCAGGACCTGCAGTTTTTAAAGGGTAATTTTTCCCAGATATGAATTTTGCGGATGATTTAATCAGAAGCAGCTATGGTTTCTGAAAATACAACCCAAAATAAAATGCAGTGCTTTTGGTATAAAGTTGTCCTCACAAACATCTGCCTAACTCTAAATGCTAACTAGCTGAGTATGTAGCCAGAATTTATTGTGGATATAATTAATATTCAGAAATTCTTTGGTGATTTTTCTGGAAAACCTGCTTTAGATTTGACTTCTGTGTCATTGAAAAGTACTCTGCGGACTTCATATTTTTTGGTTTTGTTTTACATACTAAATCTGATAACCATTCAGCAGCATAGTACTGTTATGTTTCTAATTTAACAAGCAGCAAAGCCATACATAAGAAAAATAAAATATTACCTTCAGGAAAGATGTGAGCCAATTATGCAAAGATGTGTCAAAGTGGGCAAAGTTTATGAGAACCATCTTAATTACATCTTGTTCAGTCCCATCATTATACAGTCTAGTTTCTCACTCTTGTTACTTCAGAAAGCTGTTTGGTCTTTACAGTATTAATGTCTCAGTTTAGCCAATGCTCCATAAGTAGGCCTTTCTGTATTTCAGATAGAGAGAAATGTAAAACAGCAAGGAGTAATGCAAGTGATACATTACATAAACATACAAAAAAGTGACATTTTTCTTCTGTGATTTCTGATAAACAGAGGTTCTCTTTTTTCCTGTAATAATGAATTTAAAGGCACTGATTAGGTCAAACAAACTCCCTGCATGTTTTTAGAAACAAGTTTCCTTGAGTCTCACAGCTTGGTGGCAATATTCAAACTTTTAGAACCATAGAATAGTTAGGATTGGAAAGGACCTTAAGAACATCTAGTTCCAGCCCCCATGCCATGGGCAGGGACACCTCACACTAAACCACGTCACCCAAGGCACTGTCCAACCTGGCCTTGAACACCTTCAGGGATGGAGCATTCACAACCTCCCTGGACAGCCCATTCCAGTGCCTTACCACCCTAACATGAAAGAATTTCTTCCTTATATCCAATCTAAACTTCCCTAAGTTTTAACCCGTTACGCGTTGTCCTGTCACTACAGTTTCTGATGAACAGTCCATTTATTCAATTACTGTCTGTATTCTTATGGTAAATTTAGTATCTTGAAAGAAAACTACTGAACTGAAAAAAAATTTTGGGTAAAAATTTTCAATTTACAAAGTGACCCTGTATCAGGAGAATTCAGTTGATCTATTTGTCATATTTCCTCTCTTGCAAGCAGCCTCCTAAATGTATTGCAATTAAATCACAGTAATTAAAACACAAAAGACTTTTTGGTAACTAACTTTTCCAGTAAAGAGCATCTTCAACACTTGCTTCACAAACAATACTACTTGTCAAGAGGTGCTATACAAATTTGAGAACTAGCTTTTTGTGGCAGTATGGAATATTTGATACTTTGGTGCCAAGTGTTCTTTATGTTCCCCAAAGGTACTAATGATTCCTAAGCAAAAATACACCACTTAAAAATTCACCAGTGTGCCTGTGAATAAATATGGGTTTCCAAGGGAAGTGCCTTGGCCTGTCACTTTCTGACCTATTTTCCCCCCATTCCACTTCTGCATGTCTTCTCACATGAGTACTGGAAACTGCATTCACTTAAGTGTGATAAAAATAACAATAAAACTTTAAAACAATAACTCAATAGCTACCTTCAAGCTAGAGAAGGTAAAAAGAATTACATTCTTAATTCACAAGGCTCTTCTTACATATAATAATTCCTTTTAGGTAAAGGTCAAGTTACAAGACTTTTTGCATTATGCATAGTGATTTCCATTTTGGCTTATTATTCAGTGGTATAAAATTTATGATGTCAGATTTCATGACAGCTAAACCTGAGTTTGTTCTGTTTCAGAACAGCATGTGGGTATAGAGAGTTATAAAAGCTTTTATATTAAAACTTCCCTATATTTTTAGGCCAGTTTCTATAAAAGAATAGGACAAACAGCAGAAGACCTACCAAAAGATACTTTAACAGATGTTCAGAAAAATATTTCACTTTTCAAGTGCTGACAAACAAGAATGGGAGAAGAGCTGCATAATGGGAAATGAATCATTACAGTCAATCATTAAAAAGCAAATCAATTTTTTTTAGAATCAAAGTGTTTGGAAAACAGGCTTTTCTTTCTGTAGTATTGCAAGGCATTTGATATTCAAAAGCAAATAACCTAAGAAACATTCGATGCTGCTGCTTAATCCATTTATGAGAAAAATAAACAAGTTCTTTGAGGTAACGAATGCATAAAAGTACATTC
Organism: Neopsephotus bourkii; assembly: GCF_033783945.1. Classification (NCBI taxonomy): domain Eukaryota; kingdom Metazoa; phylum Chordata; class Aves; order Psittaciformes; family Psittacidae; genus Neopsephotus; species Neopsephotus bourkii. The sequence goes on along the minus strand of NW_026901853.1, from coordinate 560,639 downwards.
TATTTGTTAATGTGTGTAACAGATAATGATATTTAGCTGACAGTATGATTATTTATTATGACAATGCAACATCTTTAGTGAAAATTGAGTAGTCTTAAGATGTTCTGTGCTGTTCATTCATGCAAAGAATTCTTGTCAAATATTTTAATGAGAAGAAAAATATGGCAGTCAAGATTAAAAGTCAAGGTGACCTTTAACTGTGAAAAACAGTATCTACATATCACCTTCCTTTTTTTTTCTTAAGGGCATCACTTCTCTCCTGAAGAATCATTCTGTAAATGGAAGTAGGCAGTGCATCAGGAGAGCTAACCATAAAACACATCCTTAGCTCAAAATTGAGCTTTGTGTTACACCTATTTTAAATCACATATGTCCTTTGGTATAAAATTCAAGCATTTGCTATAGTGTCTTCAGCAAAATGAGTAAGGAAATTGCACGTTACAGAAACAAGGTATGTACAAGCGTCACACTGCCTTCGGTAAAGCAACAGTGCAACGTCTTCAGAGTTGTCACTCTTCTTAATAAAGAACTAACTTGCCCATGACCTGGCCTTGGCCAGGCTGTGCTTAGTCAGCTGGAAAGCGGCTCTGATAGGCACCTGGTTGCCTGTTGTTCTAGAGTCTTTTGGGGAAACCAAGGATGATCCCACAGCACAGCAGTGACCTGTTTTCTACTGTCATGCTTCAAGCTGCCCAGGTGAGCTGAGCAGATACCCTGGTCACTCCCCGTTATGCAGATGTTTTGCTGCATGAGCAAAATCCTCCAGGGCCAAAGTGACCTTAGACAAGTACCAGGAGAGTCTGGAAATATTGTTACAGCTGCTGGAGGTGAAATACAAGCAAATCATCAAATACTGGGAGTTCACAATATAGTTTCTGCTCTACTCAGAGTAGACATGGATAAAGGGTGATTACTCGTACTTCACAACCCCCTGATCCACATCTGACCTGGTTCCCAAGCGCAGCCCCAGACCTGCACTTAAACCTGCACAGTCCGGTATTCCAGCCACCTTATATCTTTCTCCTCTGTACAACTGGAGGGAAAGGCAAACCTGGAAGTAGGGAGTTAGTTCCTAGAAGGCCTTAGATGTATTGAAAAGAAACTAATTTTGTTCCATGCAAGAAGAAGCATCATACCACAAATGCATCTTGAGACAGACCTCAAGGCTGGTCCTAAATGTCAGCATGAATCTACTTTCTAATTTACATACTTGTCTCAAATTTTATTTGCTTATCTCTAATCTTTTCTTACTTTCCCACACTGAAAGCAGTTCAGGTATAAAATGACATGAGAGTGGTGATAAGGCTTACAGGTTAGCATTGGTTTGAGCCCAGCCAGCTTGACATGAACTGCTCATGAGCACAGGTGAAAAAATTGATGTTTACTTGTACCTGTCCACAAAGATACATCCTTAGCTATATATACAAAGAGGATTACTCACAGGGTACCATTAATCATTTTTATTGCTACCAAACATAGTGTCAAACACACACAAAAATGTAGTTCCTAATTGCTACTATGGAGACAAAGGAGCAGAGGCACAGGAGATTAAAATAAAGAACTGTCATTTATTCTCTAAAATAATATGTGATATAATTTAATTGGTGATATCACTTATGCAGGGTTCTAGGTGGATCTTAAATAATTATAACACCAAAACACAGTACATCATATGTCAAAATTTCCAAGGAAAATTGTTGTAGATAAACTTGCTGAAACATGCAATAATAGAATGTATTTATTGAAATATGGCAATGCTGGCACTGCTTGAAATAAGAGCCTGAACTTGCTGCAGCTATAGATATAGTAACACTTGGTGTATATCATGAAATGTATATATATAAAGTAATGGAATTACTTAGACAATCCATGTACTTTTTGCAAAATATTAGAATCTGATTAAGTTCATTTAGTAGTGATATATCTTACCTTTACGTATTTCATGCCTGTGACATACATATCGTCCAAAGCAAGCTCTCACACTTTGGGCAGGTTATACTTTCTGTATCTTTCAGGAACCTCCAGAGTTTTATGAAAGTTAAATTTGCAAACAATGTAGTACTTTAATTGTATAAATGTTTTTGAACTCTTACTGGCTGGCTGCTGCTGTCTGAAAACTGGATTGCATTCCTACAACTGCAAATTTTCTTGGTTTAACACACAACTATATTCAACACGCCTGTCCACTATTTTGGTTGTATTGAAATATGCACAAAATTCCCTTTTTAGCCACTAAGGAGACTTGGCACCACTTACAAAAGATTTATCAATCCAGTACTAACTAGAGTACATTACAAATAGCCAAGTGACAAACAGTTTCTTTGCACCAGATTGTGATTTACAAGTAAGGAAAGGAAACTGGATTACTAATTACATATAAAACTCTAAGCTTCATACTTAAGGTCTTGCAAAATAATAGTCTTTCTCTAATAAAGACAGGCTTTTATACCAAAATCTTTAATACAGATATACCACTTTTCTTTAACGGAATGCTGAACTCAGATTTAAAGAAAATTCTTGAATTGCACAGTGTTGCTACTCCCAGAAAAAAAACCCAAGTTTAAAATAGAAGTACTTAGAAAAATTGCATTGACATCTGATACTGTGTGTTGTGATTTAAAAAATTATAAAAGCTTCACAAAAAATGGTCTGCCCTGCTTTTCTTTTGCATTGTTCCATATTTCTTTGTATCTATTTATGAGACAAGTGCTTACAAATTGTATAACAGTACTATGTCAACTGCATTATAATTCTAAGGGGTGATCTTAACCTGATTAACTTTTTAATAGATTACTTGGTATAGGTCACAGATAACACAAACCAAGGCATTTGAATGTCGAAAGTCAAGCAGAACTGGTCCAGGATCTGTGGAACACATGATGCAACCCTTAAACCTAATAAAGGCACTTGCATCGAATGAAGTTAGCCTCTATAAACCAGCAGTACTACACGGCTCGGAGGATGACATCTATTAGCTAAGGGTAGACACTTAGCAGTCAGCAGGCTCAGCATCACCATGAGCAATTGCAATTTTATCACTGAAATAACCAAAGTTTCCAGTGTTTATTCTGCTAATTCGTAAGGGATTTTTCACAACATCGGATGACAGGAAGGATATGAATGAGAGCAGTGAGCTTTTCCAGAAACACCTACTTTGACCACTTCAGATCCAGTTTCAGAATCACTATACAGAGACTGATGCCCATCACCAGCTCACAAGATATACACAGCTAAATCAGACACTGAATCATAAGAAAAGGGGTACAACAAGCCCAAAAGAAGAGGAGGGTCATATTCAAAACAGCAGGTGAAAATCATAGCTTTTAATTTATAAACTTTTTTTTAATGCAATAGAAAAAAAAATCTCATAATGGCAGATACATCCTACATCTATTCAAAACATGATGTAAAATGAGTCATTCCAGCAGGTTCACTAACAGCGTACAGGTGTGGTTTTTTTTTGGAGGTGCAGCTCCACAAGATACATGTAAACAGCCAAGTAAAGCACAGCTTTATTTCAGCTTCTAGATAGACAAAGTATGTAAAAAGTATAAAACAAAAAGAGGATGTGTAATTTAATATGTACAGTTACTTGAAATGCATGAATTATATTAAATACATTTATAACTAAGCATACTTTGACATTTGGGGTCTATTTAAAACCTTATTAAGAGCAAAAGATGCAAAAGAAACAATCTGTTTGATCTGTTTTGAAGCTATGGTAATAGGAAACAAGTTTTCCTGTGATGTTTCTCAGGACCATCAAACAGTCCTTTCTTTAAAGAATAAATACTCAGCTGTATTTGAAATCCCTAACCTAATGCTCACGAAGAAATCTTCCTTGTAGACGCAGTTGTATATTAAGAGTAACCCTAGTTCTTTTCCCAGTTGTATTTCAGAGATAAGCAAAAATTATAGAAATAAAAATGTCTAGCAGGTAGTTTCATTTGCCTCTTTCATTACAAATCCATATTCAGATATGTTAATATAAAGATGTACAATATTACATAAAGGGCACAAAACCTGACACTGTGACACTGGTGGCTGAGCGGTCTGCTTATTGTAGCAGCTCTTATTCAGCTATTTTCTAGTGCTCTCATCAGTCTTTTGTGAAAGTCTTTGGTGAGAGTCAAGTCTGAACTGATAAGGCCTTGGAGACATAATCACTGGCCCTCATTTTCCATTGACAGCCCCACACAGCCAATTCACAAACATTTTCATATTAATATTGAGCAATTTCCCTACATTCTAATCCATCAAAGTAGGCTATTAATCCTTCCACCATCCTCTTCTCTATTCAAATGCTAACAATTTTCTTCTCACAAGCTAAAACATTTGTCCTACAGCCCCTCACACAAAGACACTGTATTGTCAGCAGTGATTGATCAGAGTATTAAGATGAGGGATGCAATGTACATTGTATCAATGATACTGCACGTATGTGGAAGAAAAGGTCTTTTTAAAATGATAGATCAAATACAAAATACAATAATTTCTCAATGAATGCATTAAAGTGTTTTGCCTGGTATACTTTATGGAAATTTATGAAGATTATCAGAGGTGTAAGGTTCTTTTGAGTTTGGAATACAGAATAAATGGCAGGGGTGCAGTGTGTGGGGGGACCTAGTGGGGAGCAGCTTCCAGCAAGGACTGGCTCCAGGGCTCTTAGGACAAACAGCAGAAGACCTACCAAAAGCTGCTTGCTCTAAGGTCATGTTTTATATAATTGGGGAAAAGAAAAAAAAGCAACCACAAAAAAGCCTCACCAAAAAAAAACCCAAATAAAAAACAACAACAACAAAAAATCAGGTGAAGATAAATCTTTAAAGAAAAACATCTCTCATCTCCAGAGAGAGAAAAATCACACAAGTCCAGAAAGAAGTTCCACCCCTTGGCCAGTGGCTCCCTTGCTACAGGGCCACCTGACAATTCCCAACATCCTTGTGAATGGCCAGAAGTTCTCTCCAGAGCCTGGGGCAGGCAGGGCCACCCAACCCCTACCCTGCTTGTCCTGTGATCCCTCCAATAACACAGTACCCCAAAAGTGGTGGTCAGGGCATCTGATGGATCATTTCTTGCACCTTAGTTTCACACGATTTGGGGTTATTTACTAAAAAAAGGATGTGCAGACTTAACATGTTTTATGTGCAGTCTTAGCATGCTTCAGGTATGCAAAATACAACTTAACCAGCAGCTTCTGCTCTGTAACTGCAGAAGATGAGCACAGAAAGAAGCAGCAGAAGGGGGACAGTCTACAACAGACATGAGTGTAGGACGCTGGATGTTCTGTCTGCACCCAGAGCAGAGCCCAGGTCAGCAGGAGGTGTGAGGGAGGCAGGCTGTGGATACACAGAGCTCTTAGCTGATACACCCTGGCACAAATTAAAGTAATTTCAGGGATGCTGTGATTTACAGCAGGTTATAGTAGTCTTTGGCACAGAGCTCAGCAATTTTCAGTGAGAGCCCCCCACCTCAACACATGTCCTCCTCCTTACAGGGTGTGGGTAAAGGGAGAAACTGTGCCAGGTGCTGTCAGCAAGTCAAAGTCATCAAGTTCAGCCTCAAATCCACCCCAGGATCACTTTGCTGGCACTGACAAAGCAATTTAGAACATGCAAGCTGGGTGACAGAGATCCAGACCTCCTCAAAGAGCCAGCATCTGGTCATCCATAAAAAGGAGCAATTCGCATGTTTCCAATAGCACTTGCTAGGGTTGTGTGTGTGTGTACACATGTGTATGGTTAAATAATTCCCAAGTAAGATAAACAAATACAACTGCTTAATAAGATGAAAAATTCAGTATGACATTTCAATGCAAGTATGAGAATGTCTGAGGCTGGAGGTTTAAGAGACGCACTAAATTTAAACGTGCACAAATAGCAAGTAAGTATCTAGTGATATCACAAATCATAAACTGTATTTTCTTTCTAATAAAATTAGCAGGGACCAGGGTGATGGTGGGGTGGGTCCCTGCCAGTTATAAAAATGATGATTGATCTAAAAAACCTGATTTGCTTAGGAACCTATGTAGAAACGAAAGAAAAGTAACTAAAGCAAAACAATTTGGAGAACAATTTTTTTTCACTGTCTAAACCGTAATGGGCTGAGAGAGTCCTGAATGTTACTGCTGCTTCCTAGGATGAACTTACTCTGGGCACCAAGGACCCCACACCAACATCCATCTGTATTTTTGCAGAGCCTGAGTTTCTGCCCCAACATCGCTGTTTTTCTGCCACTTACCGTTGCTATATTACATCTTTACAATAACTAATTAAAAATATTTGTACTTTAAAGCCACTTAGAAGCTCTTCCAATTACTTACATTAGTATTCTGGCAAACAGTCAAACCTTTTTAATGTTGAGTCAGACTTTTGAACCTGCACCAAAAAAATGTCCAAACAGCAGTTCTGCTTTTCTCTGCTTGCAGACAGCTGGAAGGGGTGCCACAAGCTCTCCTGCTGTAAGAGGGAGCAGGAGACGCCTGCAGGAATCTTGTTCAGGGCTAAAACTGCAAAGTAATGAGTCCCACCTCCTAGCACCTAAATAAAGGTCCTCAAGCCCAGGGGGACAGGGCAAGAGGCTGAAGAAGGAAGCCTGAGGCCAGTAGATCAACAGGATAAGATGTGCAGAGCTGTAACTGTTTGGAGGGAGGTGGTCAGACAAGGAACAACCAGGCTTCCTACCTGAGCAGAGCTGATGACTCAGTACAGCAATGCAGCAGCAGCCAAGTCAGTGTTCCAAGGAGCTACAGGGTGTGTGCTGGACAGGCAGTCTCCGGGGTGAGTTTTAAAACAAAAGCTCTGGCCACTTCGTGTTGGTGAACATCTCACAGCAATTTCATATAAATAAGGATGTTAACCCTAGCTGAAATACAGCCAATACGTCAAGGTTAAGCTTCCACTGATAGAAATTAAATTGGATAAAGTACTAATCATATCCTTTCCCAAGCTGTCATACATTGTGATGTATATTATCAAATAGCAATTTTAAAACCCAGAAATAGATTAAGTTTTAGTTGAAATAATCTTTATTTTGTAATTAAGCTATTATGTGCCAGAAGAATGATTTGCTTGGTGTTAGCGCATGAGCATTGTACTGTTTATAAAATCCCAAGCTGGATACTGTTTGCTAAGGTTGCTGTAGTGCAAAAAGCAAACCCCATGATCATGTAATTACAAAAATCAAGTTTCTAATATATTAAACAGAAACAGCAGCCAAACCAGATAACATCTATTGAAGGGTTTCTTTTCCAAACCGAGGCACAAGCATGGAAGTCCCCACAGATCTAGCAGCTCAGAGATCTTAAAATTTCTGTCATTTTTTCCTAGAAGGCCACATAAAGAATGTGTAAACCTCTATTTAGGGATTCATGATTGAAAACTTTTACTTTCTGCCTTCCACCCTCACCTCAAAGATCAGGAGAGTTTTTCCTAACTGGTCTCCTAAGTCCACCAGCAGATCTCCACACCACGCCATCTCCACCATCTCTCCCTGGCAAACTGCTGCCGCAAGTTCAGCAAGTTTCAGTTTGCACTACAGAGATTTCCATTAACTAAACTTCTGTCAAACAGTTTTTCTTGTTCTTTGATGAGGCAAGATTGTTTTCCAAGACAGAATAGTTCTGTTTAAAGCAGTTTAATGTGTTAAAAATTGTTTTGAGCTACATTGCAAGTGTTCTAAGCCAAATTGAGTGGAATTTACAGTCATCTCTGGAGAAAGACTGCCATTAGGAATAAAGCATGAGTTTATCCATTTTTCATATGTAAGTCAGATTCACTTTGTCAGTCTTGAGGTTTGACAAAGTATAATTCAGAACGACTCAAGCTCACCTTCCACTGGACTAAGTAATCAGATCAGACGAGGAAACGTCCCAGTGGCTCTTCAGAACTTAACAGCAATACTCCTCGGGAACCTTACAGTACCTGTACCACTTCATTTTCTCAGTAATACTTGGCTGTCGTATATAATTGTGCATAAATGAATGCCTCACAAATTTCCAGGAGTAGAAACTTGCAGCTTAGAAATTTTAGAGTTCTAATCTTGCTAATGTTTAAGAAGGCCGTGCAGCCATTGCAGGGGATATAGCACAGAGATGGGAAGCGTGCGGGGCTGAGAGTACTGTATGCAGATAGCAGCTGTGTCGTGTTCCTTGACCCTTCTGTTGGCAGCATTGTTCCTAAAACACACTGCCTCTAAGGTGATGTCTCAGCACTGCATTCTTAATTAGTTGATTTTTTTGACAGTGGTGCTGCTTCTTAGATAAAATAGAGTAGATAAAAGACCTTTAAAGATACTGAGTGTGACACGATTTAATTTGTCTGAAATATAAGGGTTTTTATAAAAAAATGACAACTGTATGAATTCATTCAGCAGTGGGGAGGGGGAAAGAAGGTACAATGGCAATTAAAAACAAATCAGAAAGAAAGCAAAGGTTTATTTTAAAATTAAAGTTCTTAGAAAAATAATAATGTATTCTTTCTACAAGGCCATCAGCATAGATTTTAGCCTAAAAATTAGCATGCAGTGAGGACAGAATACAAATGCAACTCACTGGAAAAAATACTCATATGCTGATATTTTTTGTCGGTTTTGGGGTTTGGGGTTTTTTTTTTTTTTTTGTTTGGTTTGAATTTTTTCCCTATATCCATGTTCAAATGTATTTTTGCATCACACATAAAAATATGATAACCCTCCTGATAAAAAGAAGTATCCTCTTATGTGAGTTAATATAATTCTGAGAAGAATGACTTTGACCAATTGGTGTAGTGGCTCACTGCACTAGTGAGCAAGGTTTTCTGCATCCAGTGGTCCAAAGTGTGAATGCTATGCAGGCTGAATAAGGAGATGAATTTAAAATGGGTAAATGACAAGTTTGAAACTTGCCTGGATCAGACAAAAAATGCTATATTTAACACTTCATCCTCAAGTTTTAGACCACCTTATTTTTAGTCAGTTGAACAGGATATTCAGAAGTGGCTCACAATAGTCGTTACACTGTTCATTTTTTCCTAAGACTGGAACTGAAACATTAAAAAGTGGGTGATGATAATTAAAGTAAAAATATATCTAAATACACTGTATGAAGATTCTTAATTGCAAGATGGAAAGAATAATAATGAATGGAAAGAAGTTTTGAAGAGTGGCGTGAGAAACAACTGATAATTTATGCAATTTAAGTATTTTATAAAGGCCTAATCAAATATTACTCAATATATCTTTGATCTTTCTGAAACACTCCTTAGGGCCTGCTCCATACAGTACTTCAGTCACCTTCTTGCTTGACTAAGGGGGAGTGTTTCCTTTTTATTTATATTTAAAAATATGGAAAATATCACACCACAATAAAGCAATCAACCAGAAGCTTGTGTGCTCCAGTAACTGGAAAGCATAGAAAGGCAGTGAGTAGATAATTATTCAAGGTCAAACCTTTCTAGTGTGGTGCCAGAAAAAAAGCAAACAGTGAGGGTTAGCCAATACTTCACAAACACTTGTTTAAGGATTTCCTAATTACTATAAGTGGTTCCTCTGGCCCTGGCACTTAAAAAGGCAGCTGTATATGCATGATGTCATCCCTTTTTCCCATTATCTCTGCAGTAAATTTAAAGAATTAAGAAGCAAGCAAGACTAAATAGTCAAAACAATGATGATTTTTTCATGTTTCCTACTCTCATAAATTAATTACAGAAAAAAGGCAAATTGAAACATTGATTCAGTTAACTAGTAAAATATATTTGAATGTTTTTGTCAAAAGAAAAACTGAGAAAATGCAATTAGCCTTCACATACTTTTCTCTTTAAAGACCACATTGTTATAGAGCATGGCTACCTCATAGCACAGTTTCTGTTACCTTAGAGCTTTAAAGATACAGATATAAATCACAAATTGGTAAAAAAAAAATAAAATCAAGAGCCTTAAATATCCTGGAGTAAATCACACAGGTAATATTCACTACTCTGCTATGGCTGTGCCAGTGCACTTTGCAGATCATGGCTGGAATACAAAATTCACAGAGATACAATAACAACAAAGATACTGTAATATTTGCTTACTGGGACACTGCAATTAATACACCAGCTGACACAATCAGGAATTAACTTCATTCTGTGCACTTCTGTCAGTAGTACCTTGCCAAAACAGATGATGAAATTTGAAAGCCTCCATAATAATTCTGGCACTTCTGGTTTGTAACATTGGTTCCTCTCTCCTTTACTTGCAACTCTGCTCTGCCCTGGCCCTTGTGATCATCAGACCAGACCTCTTATTTTTGGCCAGTGATTATAATTTCCATGAAGAGTTTTAGGATCTTCTCCTTTCAACTAGAATTTCCTCCCATATCTCCTAGGTTCTATGTCATCTATGTATATAAGACGATCAGCAGCTCTTGGACTACACCCTCAAGATGCTGCCCATGGCTCAGGTTATCCTTCCGCACACAATTTAGTTTCTCCTTCATTTCTATCTATGTGCTAGGAATCTAACCCAGAAGCTATTCTGAAGAACATAACCTGAGCTAGGTGCAGTGCAGTATAGAAGAGTATCTCCAAGCACATCGCTGTCTGTAAAACAACTTCATATTTAGAGAGCAGCTCCCGAAATGCCTTCTTTCCTTGCTTTCTAAAAAGTACTTTTGTTAGATTAAAAAAACCCAACAAAACACAAAACCAAACCAAACAAACAAAACCAAAACAACAACAACAACAAAAAAGGTAAAAATGCTTAGTTTATCAAGTGTCACAGCGCTTTAAAAGTCCTGCTTGTGGGATACTCACCTCTCCACTACTCACCATCTCCCTTTTCACAGATCGGGCACTGCCTGTATGCTGATACACTTCCACCTATTCATGGAATTACTGTGAGCACCCTTCACTGCAGTGTGAAGGAGGGAGAAAGTAATGAAGAGTTGTTGCTACACGTCCACCAGATTCACTGAAGCCACTGGAAGCTTTTCTGTTGCCTTCCAGGAGTTATAATCAAACTACAGATTCATTTCTAGGAATGAATGACTTAAGACTTTTCATTCAGGAGTAGGCTTTCAGAAACAACCCAAACCAGCCCATCATTATTCCTGCTTACAGTAAAAGCCATCTTGCTTCCTCAGATAGCAGCACATGCAACTTTTGCAGAGCCCAGCCATCATGCTGGACATACTGCTGTACATATGGCAACTTGGCAAAAAGAAAACAACAGGAAATGAACGCTGCCATGTTTTAGTATGAAAATTAAATGTCTTAACAGATGCACATGCTGTAAGTCATTGCTGGACCTAGTATGACCTTCTGCACCACAGATACTATAAAACATCATCCAGCTTCCTTGTGCCTAGTTCTGATGAGATGCATGCACAAATCCAAGTGGGAAACCACTTATATAAGCTTTAGGACATGTTATGCACAGAATGACTCCTGCTTTTTATGCTCTTTCAACATATAAAACTGTCTCTGAGAGAAAGAGTCATACTTCCCAAACTGCCAGAAAACATATTTCTAATAAAATATTCTGTGCATGGAAAAGCTGTAGAATATATGCATTTCATAGTTTCATGGCTCTAGTGCCTACCCAGTCTCCATCTTTGATGTCATTGCTGCTTTTATCTCTCTCCAGGAAGACCTATCTGAACACAGGCACTATCCTTCCTCCCTGGGGCTAATATCCCACTCTGACTTGGGCTGCTGGTGAGACAAGTCTGGAGGTAGCCACTGCTCTGGGGAAGGCTCAAATGCAATCACTGCAAGCTAAGTGAAACAACAGACCTTTTCCCATTATGGCAAGGTGGTGACAATAGGAAACTGAAGGTGTAAGTGAGAAGGGGGCAGTAATTCCAACAGAGCTCTACTCAGACAAGACCTGGAGTACCTTTATATAGACAATGGCTAAATAGTAAATACTGACACAGAAAACAGAAAATACAAGGAAAATGAAATGAAGGAACAGGCAGGAATGCAAAAAGATGGACAGAAGATGCGACAGAAAGCACTGTGGAAAACAGAGGACATGAAGAGGAGCAAGAGAGATTAAACTTGACTGTAAAACTAAGCATAGGACTTTGAAATTACTCCACATGAAAAAGGAAAAAAAAAAGGTGTGGCTTCCATTCACATCCTCTGCCACTAAATAGACACATTTAGGGGATACCATTCAGGCTGAGCAATGTAAGAACATTCGAGCTCAGAAAAATACAGACTAAGTTGTTCCTGCCCTAAGGAAAATACAAATTAGCACAGCTTTGTTTAGACATGTCTGAGCCAGAGCAAGGACCAACCCATGCACTACCTTCTCACTGCCTCTTCACTTAGTTCCTCCTTATACAACCATGATTGTTCTGCTAATGGGAGTAAAACCTTGCCACAAGCATTTGACAGGTGAAGAATAAGGAGAAAAACAGGGAAATAAACACAGTGAGGTGGTATTAGGAGAAAAACAGGGAAATAAACACAATGAGGTGGTATTAGGAAAAAACCAGATCTATCCATGTGATTTTGTCTGGGTACGCCTTAGAAAAAAAGAAGTTTGCTGATAAATTCACAGTGGTAATTTCGGGTGTATGGAACTGCATTACCCCTCACCCAAAGGTCAAGAATGGTGTTATCAAGGGCATAAACCAGCACAGCAAGGATGACTTTTATGGTGTATAACCAGAACTAGTAAGACTTCATGGCTCCTCATGGACAATAAGAAAGGGAAAGTTATAGGCTATAATCCACCTTTGCAAAATGACACATTTTCAATCCAGCATCCAAAACATTTAGGTTTTTTCCTTTTTTCCTTTTGTCTTTATTGGCTTTGTATCTCTGTGTCATACAATCACTGTCTGATGTCTTAATGGATGCCATTTTGGTAGAACATAATTTACTCTGAAAACACACAGACACCCAGACACTCTGGGAACAGGATGGCCAGCATTGGTTTAGCTGAACGATATGTCCTTAAAAAAAAAAAAAAACAAAAAAAAAACCCCACATCACATGAAATAAGATCTTAAAATTATACAGTCCCTGCCATAACAGTAATAAAATAACAAAATTAACTTTTTTTTTTTTTAACTTCTAAGTAACTGCTTTCTTCTACCTTTTATAATGTCCACCTCTTAGCATAACAAAGCTTTTCATAGCTTACTAATGGCTCCCTGTCACTAGTGCTGAGAACTATTATCACTGCTCTGCCCCTTCACATGGGCCTTTCAAACATCACTGTTTCACTTAATTCTTTCACCTCCTTCAGTTCAAATGCAATAAAAACCTTTCACTGGCTGACAACTAGAAAGGCAGAACAGCCTCCAACTGCTGTATAATTCAGGAGGGCTCTTTCTCATTTTAATTGGCTGCCTAATTGGAATGTTTATGGGTTCTGCGATAGCTTGGGATGAAAAGGCAGGGTGAGCAATTATGTGCTCAGCATTCCTATCTGGCAGAGTTAATAGTTTTTTTTTTTAAAAAAGCTAAAGTTCACTGGAATGCCATGTTTTTGTTCTCTAAGAAATACCTTGATTTGAAACAATGTAATCCCCAAGTCAGAAATTATGTCAAGCTGTGCTTATCCAGTAGCAAGTTTGAGCTTTTGGAAGCCTCTTTGCTCCTTTTTGATGTTAGCATAACATGAAGAACAGGAGGCTATCTGGTGGCTGTCAAGTTTTTAACTGCTTGCTCTCTCACTGGCTGGAGATAAGATGTAAGCAGAGCACTTGATGGACTTGATTAATTCTCTGGAACGAAGGTTTGTCTTTCTTGGCTCGATGAATGACTTCATTCTAGTAGATGAGGTCACCCAAGTCAAGACAATAAAGTTTCTGATATTCACATGAAAGCTAGTTTTCAAAGCTGCCAGCCCCTAGAAAGAGAAGCACAAGTGTTTTCTCATTTACCTACATTCTAGTGGCAACATCCAGCCTGCTGCCCTATCTATCCTCTCCAGCACAGGACTGCGTTTCAGCTGAAAAGCAGTTCTAACACAATATGAGATTTAAAGGAGAGAATAAAAAGACATGGTTTTTTTGAAGAAACAAAAATTTTTGTGAAGTGATTTGTCAAAATGACAACAGGAGGATAAAAATTACTTTTCAGCTTTTTAGTCTGACCAGTACAGTTGCATTTTCCTTGTCTCCCCACACTGCCTCTCTGTCATTCCAGCTGTAAACTTCTGGGTTGCAAAGAGCAGCTTTCTGGTCCCTTGTGCAGTGCACAGTGCAGTTGCATTCGTGTTTGGGAGCAAGAGAACCCAAGTGTTACAAATACATGTAATAAACATGGAAGGATGCTGTGCTCCTTTCAGTACTTGTATTCTTGAATGCTTTAGGATTTAAGGGCAAATTTGTGTGCTATTCTTCACAGCACAGACTAGTGTCCTCCATTTTTCCTCTCTCCCTTTTGATATACTGTTTAGTTTAAAAACACCAAAAACTAGTAAAAAGGATCTGATTTGCTTTGTAAATTTCCATATTTTCACAATGGTTTGTACAAAGATCCACATTCATCCTGTGCTTTTTGCTTTTCCAAACCATGTAAATGGTAGTCTTTCCAGTACTCATTGCAGCATAGCAAATGTAGTAAGCAACCCATACAACAGAATTCCAGCTAGTCTGATGTACAGATTTGTTATTTTCAGACAACCCAAAATTCCTTGGCCTAATATTAGAATGATAACTCATTCTACATTCCTTCTTTCCAGTTAAATTGTCTCCTTGCTTCTAAGGGACGAAAACCTCATAGTCCTGTGGATTATTAGAGACATTATTCTAGTATTTGAAGTTTCATTCTAGAAGTCTCCTAACCCATAGTTCTGCTCCTCTGCTGCATTTCTTCAACATGCACAGTTACAACTGAACCATGGGGACAGTGAAGGGAGCATCCATCCCAGGCACAAATGCAAGCAAAATGCCATGACGGCAAATGCACCAGCTCTGCTGGATGGTGGTACCATCCAAGAAAAACAGCCACAAGCTACAGAGATTTTTGGGCACCATGGTCTTTTTGTAAATGTTTTCATAGGTTCCATGGAGAAATTAGAAGATGGTTTCAATGCTCCTGTTAAACTATGGAGCTAGACTTTTACCCCAGGTTTTATTGCCATCTGGAATCTGGAAACCTATGGAAGCAATGCCTACTTTGAAAGGTCAGAAGCCTGTACCACATCAGAGAGCCCGGCTCTGCCTAGAACACACTTAGGAAATGTTGATTTAGCACATGCCAGGAGGGATTTCTGGCCACAATAGCTCCCAAGAAGTTCTCTCCAAAAGGCTCATTTACAAATTCACATGTCATCTCAGCATCCAAATGATACAAAAATAAAATATGACAAGTCACATCCTTGCCAGTATAGATGTAGTTAACCTGGAAGAGGCCAATCTAGCCATTAAATGAGAGCCTCTTTCAAAGAAACTGTCAGGTAAACCACACCTACCCTTAGACTAGTCTTTGTTCACATTTACCTAAAGATTGTAACTTGCTAATATTAATATCAGAGGTAAACATCTGATTGCTCAAGATGTCCATCTCATTTTATGGGCAGAGGCAAGTCAAGGAAACCCATATGTTTGGTAAGCGTCCAAACATGTGGATGCTTATGCAAACCAACAGTTCTTTGAAGTACGCTGCTTTCTAAAGTCCAGGCTGAAACCTAAAATTTAATCATCAACAAAATGGGCAGAGCTAAGGCTGAAACACTGGCTAAACTCTGCAGGATTGGAATATGAGAGGAGGTGTCTCTCTGAAGTGCCATTATAGGCCCAGATGTGTTGTAAGAGAATAAAGGTCTGTCTTAAGATGGCTCATAGACCCTGTGAACTTCCTTGTTTCATGACTTTAAAGCAAGAAGAAAAATAAATAATGAAACATATTAAAGTCATTATTGTAGCTGTGTGCACCTTCTGAAGGTTTGGAGTTTTAAAAGCTCCAAGCTTTCAAAAAAAATGCCCAGTGAAGTTGAAGGCAGCAAATCTATATTGAAATGTATTTTTTATATACTACCAAATTTACATGTGAAACTCATTGTCACAAGATGTATTAAAGCCAAGAGCTTAGCAGGATTCAAAAAAGCTCAGACATTTATGTGAATAATAAGAACATCCACAGTTATACCAGAAAGGGAAAAGACATTTATAAGTGATACTAAAACTCAGACTTGAGGGCATAAGCCAATTGCTAGATGCATTGGTTTAGGGAAAAAAATCCCCTAATTGACACATTTTCCATATCTGTCCATTGTAGGTTTCTCTGCACCTTCCTGTAAGCATCTGGTGCAGACCAGTGTTAGAGAGACCATCTAAATCAGATCCCATCCAGCAGGTGTCATGTTCTTAACCTAAAACTTTTTAATGTAAGGCTGTCATGAAACATTTTGAATAGACTGCTGAACCCTTGCCTAATCCTATAGCATTTGGCAGCTCTTAAAATGGGTGATTGATATCCCACAGCACTTTGTATAACCACCAAGAAGAGGGTGGATATTCACAGTGTTTTCTTAGGTTTTATGCCAGGACCTCTTCTTCTTCAAGTGGGATCAGATTATGCAGGTCCATACGTATGTTCCACCCCAAACAAAACATTGTTCTGCAAATTCTCTGAGTTTTGCAACACCACTGGAAAGTCTCATGATGGGGAGCATGAAATTCCACTCCCAAATCCCAACAGTGTTCAGAGAGTGGACTGGCTGAATGAATCTGCAACTGTAAGCAAAGAAAACGTGATGAGCGCTAAGGATCGACGCTGCAGAATAGGTTAAATGAATGAGTGCTGTGAGGCCATGAAATCATTCGCTTTCCTCTATTAAACACCTGAGAGGTATTTATATTGCTAATGAGCTGGAAATACATATTGACAACAAACACAGCATTTGCTGCTAATAAGTGCATGTTTTTGTGTGTGCATAGGAGGAAAATAGCGGCCTTCCTCCTTTCTCCATAAATTTTGCGTGTCTTAGTCAAGCCATCATAGTTTGATCTTTGCTGATGTTTAGTAAATTTAAATATCAAATATGCTTGGAATAAAATAACAGGAATGTGATAACATATTCAGAAGAAAAATCAAAATGACCCTTAAAAAATGAATGGATAAATGCCTAGTATTGAATTTGTGCTACTTAGCATCACATTAAAAATATTCAAAATATAAATCAAAATTCAAGGGTATAACTTATACTCAATTTCAAATTTATGGCATTTTAAAATAGGATGATTTCCTCAAATGTGCAATAAATTTGGTTTTGTGGAATTGCACATGCCACCTTATCATGACAGTTGCTTTATCTACACAGTCCACTGAAGCCTAGTCACTTTATATAATCTGAATTCACAAATCAACTGTCGTCTTCACTTCACTGATTCATTGCTGATGGGCCTTTCACAAGGTAAAAAATCCTTTCCAAGTTGACAAGAGTAATAAATGGAGAGGTGATAGCTGCCTCTCCATCCTGCTGTTCTATTGTGCTGCCGATAGTGACACATGGCAGAATAAGCTCATAAACCAACCTCATCTTTTGACCTCTGCAGAGTAAACGGAAACAGAGGGGCGTTTATGATGATGACTGTATTTAAAGACCAATAATGACTAGATAAACCTCTGAAATCTAGCTACCCTAACCAAACCTTGGAAAAATGTGTTGGTTTCCTATATTTAACGTGATGCAAAACTGAAAAATGCAGGACAGGTGAGTTAAAAATAAATATGGGTTTGTGTGGTCCACAGCATGTATTATAGCACTGAATTTTCATTTATCAGGGATGTGTCTTTTTAGGAGAAACCATTAGCAATTAAACTTGAATACCTCATCATTTGCCGTCTCTGCTGAGGTAACAGTTTTGTGCAGTCTAATGAAGGACCTGCAGCAACACTTGGGAGCTGTGAACCTAGCCTGTGCTATTGCCTCAGCTGCAGTATCAGTTGGGTCCCAGTTTAGAAAGTACCAGCACTCTGGAAAGCAGCATGATAATCAATCAGTGATGCCAATTTGAAGTCTTAGAATACAAATAATTCACGTTGTCTGTACACATAGTAGAAAGCATTTTACTTATATGTAAAAGTAAATTAATATTCATTCCAGATGTAACAATCAAGGCTTCTTACTTTTCCCATAGTAAAGTTAAATATAACACTACACCAAATACATTTTACTTTTTAATGATACGCCATCTTGTTTTATTATTGAATATATTATTCCTTTCACATTCTACGGAACGCTTATCAGGATCCATAGTCACTTTAAAAAACCTCTGAAGGAGTTTTAAGCTGCATGCGTAGTATTACTTAATCACTTGAATTTGGTGAAGTCAAATTATGAAAATATATCCATATAAAAGCTAAAGTTTCAGTGGAAACTGAGAGGAGACCCCAACTTTGCAGTATTTACTACTTGTGTGCATACCCCACTGTCATCTATGGATTGATATACCAAGCACATGAAATGATTTTTAACTGCCTCTCTGCATTTGCAACATCCACTCAAAAGGGAAAAAAAAAAAAGTTATGTCTTAACACTTTCTTTCAAATGCAGACTTCAAAAAAATGAAGGATTAAATATTTTTCAAGTAACAGCACTACATGAGCTAAAATGGAGAACAATAGTAGTAATAATAGTAATAGCACTGAAGTCTCCAGATATTAAGACCAAAGACTGATGCTCATATTATTCAATGCTCCTCAAAGCTCCTTTTCATTCTAAAGGTAAACAAGTTCACCATCAGACCTTCAGCAAAAAAGGAATTTAAAGCAGCTTTGGGGAGGAGAACTTTGCCACTCACATGAAACCATACTCTGTATCACCACAGAATTTCCGAGGTTGATATGCTGGCCACACTTAGCTTTCCTCAAGAGAGTGAATAATTTGCTACAAAAAAAATAGCAATCCTAGATTTCTAGGTAAAAAGAAAACCAACCAACCAAAAAAAAAAAAAAAAAAACAAAAAAAACAACCAACAAACAAAAAACTCCACAATCAAAAAATCTCAGGAAAACAGATCAAGAAATTAATGCATGACAAAATGAGACTGTACCAAGAAATGAGGTGCTGCATTAAACCAAAGACAGGGAAAGGCATATTTCACTTTCTGCCTCTAT
Organism: Neopsephotus bourkii; assembly: GCF_033783945.1. Lineage (NCBI taxonomy): Eukaryota > Metazoa > Chordata > Aves > Psittaciformes > Psittacidae > Neopsephotus > Neopsephotus bourkii. Next base: position 541,596 of record NW_026901853.1, on the reverse strand, counting down.
CTTAAACATCCTTGACCATCCTGGAAACATCCCCCTGTAACTGCAGGCATGATGCAGCAGCGTATGACAGGGCAGCTCTTCTGGACATCAAAGAGAAGCAGGAGGCACAGGCCAAAGGGGCGATCCAATCACCCCTAAGTCAGACCCAGACCATGTCCTCTTCCTGAAGTCACACCTGGTTTTCTCCATTGATTAGAGAAAGTGGCAGGAGCATTTAACTTCATGAAATGTACCTTAATGAATGAGACCTAAAATCACATGGAAAAAATCCAGGACAAGTCTCTTCAGTTCTTATTCTTAATGTGGGTTTGAGAGCAAAGCTCTTGAGCTCCTGGTCCCCTCACACACACACCAACATCACACAGCATTTTGCTCTTCTGTTAAGATTGTATTGCACCCATGGGAAGAGCCATTCCCTCCCACAGAGGACTCCATGAAGATAATGGCAAACTTTACCTTGCTAGGTCAGATACAGTGACCTGCAGAGCTGTTGCTGTATTTAAGATAAACATAAATCCTATGAATGCAGTATGAGGGCTGATAGATGAAGCAGTGTTAGAGGCAGTAGAGGAACTATGGAACAACATTTTTATACAGTGCAACTAAAGCCACACTGAAATCCAAGATTCATCTGAACAGTGAAGACTTAGTCTCTTACCAACATGCAGATTACTGGTAACAGCCCCATTTCTTGAAATTAATAATGTAATGTTTTCCTATTCATTACTTGTAATTACAAGAAATATTAATATATTCAAACTGGGCAAACACACTTTTGCATAAGATAAGAAAGCATCCTGGAGGCTGGAATGACACAATTGGTCAAAGTCTACAGGACACATGGGCAGCACATGAGACATTAATAAAAGATGCTTCCATAATTGTGGTTGAGTTCACTGTGATATTACAGGGTCAAGAATAAGCAGCTCCACAAAGAAAGGTGGTGCTATCCCCCCAGCCCAGCTCTCAGTCTTCTCTGGATCTGGTCAAGTGCTACTGTATGAACCTGTGCAGACTTAGGGTAATATTTGTAGCAAAAATGAAATGCAGAATAGAAGCTTCCTTCATTAAATCTTTAATTTTTATACCCATGAAGTTTCAAGTTGTAAAAGTGACCAGTACTCTTGGTATTTGTTTGACAGAGCAGAAGTGGAAATCCAAGGCAAGATTCCTTCCTCCCAGAAGCTGTGGTATCACCTGTTCCACCCTGATTGTGTTCCATGATTTTGGGTATAGATTTGGTTATATTAAAGCACTGCAAACTCCAGTTGTACCTGAACATGCCTAAGAATACAGACACACCTGATTGAAAGTATCCTCTGGCAAAAAAAAACCAAACCCCACAACAGAACAGAATAAAATGTCATACACCTCCCTTGCTCAACAACACTGACTTCTGTTAGCACTTTCTTAAGGGGTGATGTGCTCTAGCTTCTCACTAAGTCAGTCTCAAAAGCCGAATCAGTACAGTCACTTCCATTCTTATTTTGATAAAGGTCTATAAAACTGTGCTTGGAGCTGAATCACGTTTCAGGTAGAGTTCAGACTTTGAGCTACAAACAACATACAGACAAGAAGTCAGGCTCAAATTAAGTAGAATTGAAACCTCATGAACTCAGGACAGTGGATTTGCAAAATTAACCCAAATTTAAGTAATTTTCATCTGGATCTTCAATTCACGCAATCACAATTTGTCACGCCAACAGTTTAACTTCACCACTCAGATCCAAGCTGTGCCTTGCCTGCTTCCCGTGTGTCACATGCCACAATTTACTATGCCCGACCATTCCCCCATTCCCCCTGTTTTTTGTAAGCTTGTAAGTTTGTTTTAAAGTTTGTAAGGTGAAGTTCTTTGCGGGGGGGGGGGAAGATTCAAAAAAAAAAAAAAAAGAAAAGAAAAAAAGAAAAAGTTGAGGTTTTTTTGGGGGGGGGGGTGGGGGAGAGGAGCATTTTTTCTTTCCCCAAAAGCACTGCCTTTACTGAAGTATGTAAAAGTCCGTTGTTCATGCTGTCTGATTATCTCATGCAGTATCATTTGGCTTAGTTTGAAAATCAGGTGTACTGTTTCATGATTAAATTGTTCAACAAAAGCTTGACTATAAAGCATTCTGCTAAATCCTAATTAAGTGTGTGATTTGATGAAAGCACCTTCTGTAGTTTTAGTTTACATTCCTATATGAGTGGGGACATCATTACTTCATGCTTTACACATTTTGAGCTTCACTGTGGCTTTTTGTTTGGTTTGGGGTTGGTTTTGTCCCCCCTTTTCTTTTCCAGAGCTGATTTTGAATTATATAAAGAAGTACTTCAAACTTAGATCATATCACTTCATGAACTCTTGGCAACATTCAGTTCAGATTTAAAACAAAAAAAAAAAAACCCTGACAAAACATATCAAACAATAAAACCTCAAAACACCAAACAAAACACACAACACACCCCCCAAAGTCAACAAAAACCCCAACCCTCAACAGACCAAACAGAAAAGCATCATGGAAAGAACAGTATTTGAGAAGTTGGCCCTTGTTCAAGCTGCATATGGTCACATAATCTTTTAAAATGCATGATTCAAGTCTCAATTTAATTATGTAATAGCACAAATGGAATTACAATGCAGATGAAGTGCAGTATTTCAGCTCAAACACTTACAGGAGTTGTGTGACTGACCCAACCTTATTTCATTTGGTCTTTGTATTAGAGGGCTTAATTTGAATACAAGCACACGTAGCAAACAACAATCTCAATACAGTACCTCAACCTCTTGATCTAAATTTTAATACTTCCTGGGCTGTGTTATAAAGATAATTTGTCAGGCAGCTTGCAAAGATGGTGACAATTCAGTATTAACAAGTATGTTTCTTGAATTGTTCTACTTACTATATATACTTATGTATCTGCTTAAAAACACAAATACAACTTTTCCCACATACGTATTTTTATGTGTGTGACCCCCTACTGTCATATAGTTATAGTTGTGCCTTGGGGAGCAACAGGAAAAACAAGACTTTTCTCTTTCAGCAGGTTGGAAATGCAAAATCCTAATTAGCTTATTCTTCAAAACTTGCATATTTTCGGTGCTGATTCATACTTTTCCCCGTCTTGCCATACTTTATCCTCATGTCCTCTATATTTCTCTCCTCCTTTGACCTGCACATCACACAGAACCTTCTCATTTTAAGTATAAAGGGAGCAGTTGGTTAGGACCTGATATTAATCTTACTCAGTAAGACCAGTTCCCATACTGGAGCTGTTCCTGGCTCTCTGCATACTCAGGCAGATGTTGAGCATCAAGTAGCTCATTTCATGTGTTGAAGCTTTTCATGTAAGGCACTACCTAATGGCAAGATAAATAAATTTATATGTATATTTGGGAAAGTCTTGGGAAGCTGCAAATCAGTCAGTCTAAGTCTGACACTATAGCAACTACATGAGCAACCATGTTCTAAGCATCTAAGCAATAAGAGGAATAAGAAAAACAAAGCCAAACCGTTTGGGATTCTGAAGCTCAAACAACATGATACTAGTCTGATCAGTACTGCTCAAGAATGTGCTGTTACTATAGTTGAATCTATAAAAAGATCATCCCACTGCTCAGTAGCAGTTAGATAAAAGAAAACTAAATATCAGGGATTACTAGCAAATTAGAGAGAATTTAAGATTTGCCCACATGTTGAATACTATGTCTAACACTGGTATCCTCAGCTAAAAAGACAACATTAGCAACAACACACAGTAAGAGAGGTGAAGGGTTTTGCAAGCAGCCTGTAAAACTGCCAGTAGAGAGCAGGAATGGGGACTGATCCACTTTCTATTCCAGTGGAAGGCAGAGGAGGCTGCACATGAGTCTAGCTAGAGACTTCCCTGGGCTGAGAGGTTTTAGAAGATACAGGAGGAAGTAACATATGTCCACCCCAGTCTTACTGCTCAGCTGCTTATGGCCACCGCTGGAAGACAACATTCTAAGCTTTATGTTACTTTATTTTGAACCAGTAATGCCACAAAAAATCTTTTTCTTTGATTGACCTCTGGCTTCTTAGATGCTAGGGAGACCAAGAGGCAGATATGCTGGCTTTAGCCCAGCTTTTGGCAGCCACTTCTGAAAATGCTTTGCAAATCAACTTCAGGAAACTGTTCACATTAAAATAATAGAAGGTTGGTACACAGCTGAGAAAAAAAAAAAAAAAGAGAAAAAGTACTGGTTATCAGGTTATAGCCTTATGTTTGATCTCAGGGAGGCTTCTGACTTGACCCCAGTTTTGCTCAATTATTTCAATAACATCAAAAATAAAAGAATAGAGAACATGCATGTAAACATGAAGACAGCTGCAAAATATTATAGATGACCTACAAGTGAAATCAGTACTCACTTGTTAAGAAGCAACAGTAATAGAAAACAAGGACAAATTGACACTATTTTAACGGGAGCATTGCATGTAGAAGCACAGAAAATGCTTCCAGCACTTTGCCCATTATGGCTGAGGTTTCAGCTGAAATACTGCAAGACCCACCCAGAAGAAATGAAAAGCAAATAAAGTATAGCTGTAGATGACTGCCTACCTAACCATGGTACAGAGTAGCGTAAGCATATGAAACCATATTTAAACAACACCTTAATTCAACAGAGAGAGAGTCTGAGAGCACAACCAGTGGTTTTCCTCACTGCAAATCAATTCCATACTTGCCGTATGCTCTCAGAACACAGCTTTGCCACTTTAGCCATTACCCAAAATAAGTTTGCAAGCTATGAATTTTGGGAAAATTATGGTGATATTATAGAGAACAACATTGCACTAGTAACACTTTACATTTGTTTGATAACTTTAAAAAGCACTTACAGCCACCATATTTAAATGTTACGAAAAAATAATAAGAACATAGTTTCATAAAGCTTTTGTGATGTGTATGCACATTGTAGCTTGCATAAGCATTCCTGCCAACCACATCAAGGTGAAAGACAAAAGCAGCACAAGAGTTCTTTAGATTACAAACATGATTCTATGCTGTGTAAAGAAAGGGACCTCTGATAGAGATAGCAAAGTACGGATCTACAGTAAAGGGCATGCAAAATCTCATTAGCAACACTGAGTGCAGATCTGGTCACTCACGTTCAGAAGAGATGGGCTCCAACTAGAACAGCTGAAGATCAAGAAAAGAGCCCAAATTCAGAAATGACTGGGTAGTGTTTTTTAGCCTACCAAAACAAAGCAGGGTGGATAACACCAGTGAATCCTAGTGGTGAGGGAGGAGTAAAAGGCAATGAGACTCTAGGGAGGAAAAAGAATCACTTAATTGAAAACACCAAGTACAAATCAGCAATTAGAAATGCCAGGAAATTGGACATTAGAAAAAGGTCATTAATCAGCAAGGCAGTGATATCCTGAAACAGCTGCCAGTGAAGGAGGGTTGAGACACAAGAAACCAACCTGAGGTTCAAGTGGAATTTGACAAATAGATGAGAGAATTACATCATGTGGCTTTCAGACTTTCTTCTACTCTTCCATAACTTTGAGATATGGATTTTAATCTTGGCTCTGTCCTTCTCTCTGGGGAGAGCTCGTCTCTCTTCTGTGGAAGCCTCTACTTCTTTTTAATATAATTGTTCTAAGTAATGGATACAGTTTTGTTTTGTTTTGTTTTATCCACTGTAATTCAGAAGTGGATCTAAGAACAAAAAAAAATATACTTTCTAAAAAATCGCACATTTTACGTTTTCTCAGTAGAATGCATATATAATCAACAATTACTTCTGTCCTCTGCAACCATTTACCTTATATCCCCTCTGACAGAATCACACAGCCTGTGCTCTTCTTCCTTTTCTCATTTAATGCCAACTCTGTCATTCTGCTCTGCTTTCCTAGCACCCTGTAATGAGAATATAGCTTTTATATAGCCTCATTTCCCTACACCACTGTCCCACATTCTCCATCCCACGTTCCTCTCTGCCTCAGTTTTGCCCCCTTTGCAATGGCTTTATTTATTTATCTGATCTGTGTTCTCACCCCATCAGCATTCTCTATTTCTCTTTCTGCACTTCAGAGGATTCTGGATGATTTTGCAAGTTTTTGTTATTGTTGTGCTTGGTTTTGTTGTTGTTGGTTTTTTTTGTTTGTTTGTGTTTTTTTTTTTAATAAATCCATGTAAATATTTTCAGACTGCTTTATCACAGACTAATCTAGAGATGAGAGAATGCAGATGGCAAACATTCATGAAACCCATTTACTCAACTGAAAAATGACACGTATCACAACACAGCCCATGTGTTCAGCAGGATTCTGAAATCCAAATTATCAAAACAAAAAATATCTTTTAACAGATTGAACAGAACATAATTCTCTCCTCATATGTTCCCCCTATCTACATCCCACAGAGAGAAAGTATTGCTTCCTCCACATAGACCTGACTTGCTCCCCTCTAGGGCCTTTTATCTGACATCAGGAAATCAGACACTAAAAAGATCATAGAATCATTTTGATTGCAAAAGACTCTCAAGATCATCGAGCCTAACCATAAAACTAACACTGCCAAGTCTACAACTAAACCATGTTCCTAAGTGCCAGGTCTACATATCTTTTAAATACATCCAAGAATGGCGACTTCACCAGTTCCCTGGGCAGCCTCTTCCTGTTTGGCAACCCTTGGTGAAATGTGGACAGGTGACACAATATTAAGGACTGCTATTACGCAGGTGGCAGAGTGACCAAATTATTCCCACTGGAGGCTTCTCAACAAGTGTCTATAAGGCAAGACTCCACAGTATCCAAACAGTGGAAGATGGACACTGACTCTTGCCACCTTCTAGTGTTTCTTGGTGCCTTAAACTATCTAGTTAAATTTTTCTTATTCCTCTCCTGCACTTTCTTTTAGTAAAACATTTTTTTTTAAGTGGCTAGGATAAGGCACACTGTGGACAAAGGGATTTGACTAATAGCAAAAGGATGATCATTAAGAAATGAAGAAGGAAATCCTCAAGGATTGTTAACCTCTCTCCCCCTTATGTTAACCAGCATGACAGTTCCCTCATCCATGGTTTCAAAGCCATGTTTAGATGTGTCATCAACAAATTCATTCTCATCATACAATATAGATATTTCATTTCCAAGTCTACAGTCTTAACATGAAATACCTGAGACATTTCATATAATTAACCATTTATGTAAAAAGTCAGTCACAGGGAAGTTAAACCTGGGCTTGATATATAAGTACTGTTGCAGCAAAGCAATCTAAACAAGTGTTCTCAAAAATTGCAAATGCAAACAATTTACTCCTGTTCAGGAGCATCAGTATAATCAAGCTGTCTTTGTTTATATGAGATCCTGTAATCATAACCCTCTGAGAATTTTCTTGGCTACTTTCAAAAATGTCTGAAATTTGCTCTGCAAAATTAATGCACAGGATCTGAAAATTCCACCTTAGCAAATACAAAAGGCCATTTGATTAGCTACAAATAAAAGCCCCTTGAGCTAAAATGAATAAGGTTTAAGCTACTTCAAATTATTTTACCGCCTGATAAAGCCATTATCACATTTAGAGCGTTTACAATGCAGAACTACATTCCTTTGATCATCTTATAAAATTAATTGATCTTGCTTATCTATTGTACTATTTTAAATCATTTTAATTGAGGACATTAGGAGAAATAATGGTAACAACCAATGCATTTATTAGCTACTGACGTTCAAGGCAGCAATGTCATTTTCATAATCTGAATTTCTCTATAACAAAATTCCATTCTTAATGGAATTTACATATAGATCACCCCTAGCCACAAATAATTTACTATTACTTTAAGTCCTAAAGGACAAGCAGAAAAACTGTGAAAAATCACTCCAGCCATACTTAATTTTAATTATTCTTTTAAATCAGATAGAGACCCCGAAGTTAAATTCTCATAATTAAATAGAAATTAAAAGTTCCTAAAAGCCTTATTTTCAACTCCGATTTTAAATGCAAATGAACACATAAGAAAATTTCCCCATGAAGAGCTGGGTAATGTTCATCTACAATGTTTTGTTCCACAGGCACAAACCTCCTCCATCAGCTCAAGTACCATAAAAGTCCTCATTTATTAAAAGGCCGGGTGCAAGATTCCCATATTAACCAAGAGTCCTGTCTATTTACTACAGGTGAGCTGTAGCCATTTGAAAGAGAAAGGTTACTTTCCTTCTTAGTAAAGGAATGTTCCACCACACATTCAGTTGAAATTTTCATTAACACAAAGTGACTTTTCCTGGGCTAAAGATCCCCTTGAAAATGCGCTTCATCTCCACCCTTAAGTTCTCTGCCGGATCTACTAGTGTCTAAAAGAATACAGGTTCAAGTTCAGCAGTACAAAAGCTAAGTACAGATAGGCTGCACAAATGCACACACAAATGACTGTTCCAGCATGCCATCGCTTGCTTGGGAAACAGGTTCAATTCTCTTTTAGGAGAAGCAGTAGCTGCTGCACTACTCCAGGCAAGTCATTTAGGTCATGCCTATGCTGACAATTACCATCAACCCCCTTGCAGAATCACCATTCTGTCATCACCTCTTTATGTCAACCGCTGGAGGCTATCTGGTCCAACCCCAAGATATCTGTTGATTTTCCTGAAGAAGACATACTGCCTTCTTTCTCCTTGCCTCTTGCCTTGTCAGGTCAGTAATTCCCAGTTCTCAGCTCCTTATCCTGCTGCAGCTCTATCTCCTTTCTCCAGTGCCTGAAAGAAACAATTCTATAATGGAAGACAAGCCAACAGGCAATTGCTCGGACAACTGACCCAAAGTAGCACCATAACATGGGTCTTTGACATAGGCTACAAAATATTACATATGAGAAAGTCTAATCCTGTGACTGTGGTGATGGAGGAGACAAGGTTAGCGTGGATGCATCATTTTTCCGTCTATGCTTTCATTTCCAAATTATAAAATGAAGGCAATAACACTTGCTGAACTGTAAACACAAGATATCAAGATTTACATGCTCAAAACAGTCTGATTTTGACCATCTTTGCCAAGTAAAGAAGTGATTATATCTATTGTAGTGGCGTACATTCTGCAGTGTAGATGCTCCTATGTGGCAGGAGCAATGTACCAGGGTGCTGCTATGTAACAGTCCTGAGGTTGCTATAATGAGACACACCAACATCTTGAAGGTTTGCCTCTATTTCTGCCAAGGAGGTGAAGCTGAATGAAGTAGCTGCGTATGATGCTGATGGTATAAAAGAAGTGAGGGGAGGCAAAAATAAGAAAAAAAGAATGAAAAGGCAGGTCAGCTAGCACCAAGATGTCAATCTGCAACTAGGTTGGAAAAAGCAGCCCTTATTGTCTAATAACTAATCTACACCAGAGAAAACAACTCAGTAATGACTCAAAAGTGAGTTCAGAAGAGATAACTTAGGAATCTTGTTACAAGTCAAACAGATGGTCATACAAGCAACAGTATTATAATATTCATCCATTTTGTCCTTAGCCTAGACTACAGAGAGCAAATGGTGTGCTCTCCCCATTGGAATTCTTATCAGAGAGCAAGGGGAGAAAAGAAAATGAAAAAAGAAAGCTACAATAAACACTGTAAAGAGAAACTGCCTTTACTTGTTCTGAAGACTAGACCTTTTTGTTTGTCTTTACATGGCTTGTAGTGAGTACAAAGCATTGGCATTCCCCTTTATATAATGGGAAAATGACAGTTACAAGTAAACGCATTTAAATGTACACAGTCAAGGACACCATCTTATTTTTACTACAACAGCAAGACTCTCCTAACATTCTTATTAAACTATTAACTCTTAAAACTACACTTCTTGCTCTTTCACTAAACTGCATATTTTTCAGATGAAGATTTTGCTTGTTGTTTTGTTGGTTTTTTTGGTTTTTTTTTTGTTGTTCACTTTTTTTATTTTTAAAACTTACTTTGTATTTTAGTTTCATCCCCAGAGGAACTCCTGAATCAATAGATGCCCACAATTCAGAGACCCATCACACAAGCACCAGCTTCACCACTGCCAAGTGCTTTGGAGAAAGGGACATGTATGGTTTTAGTCCTACTCTGAGGCTATTTTTAATTCCCACAGCCTGAAGTTCTCGGCAGCAGAGGTAAACATGGGGTAAACCCAGTTGGAGTGGAAAAAGATTATTAAGAATATAAACATATTAGATGGACATGTTTTGAGGAACTGAACAGATTACAAGTTAGAGGCAGGTTTTACATAGAAACCAAAACCAAAGATAAAATTAAACTGACTTAGGCAGCTAAGATCTTAAGTTTTGGGGTTCTTATTTTCCTACTAACCTCTGGCTCACCTTTCTGTCACCTTTACAAGCCCAGGCCTGTTTCCTCCTCTATGGCTGTGGTGCATCTGGCACACTACTCTCTGTTTCTGTTACCAAAGAGCCCGTTAATAACACCAGCATGAGCTTCCAGGATGTCAGAACTGTTGTCATTCCAGATTTTTCTCTTGTTGCAACAAATAAAAAGTCTAAACCAATGCAACCATGTCTGTCTCTAGTTTATGATGTGTACAGTTTGAACAGCGTAGACGCAGCTAGCATCTTATAACTATGATCCAAGGAAGGAGAGCTGTGTTCAGAATTTCCCAGAGTGTATATCATTAACAATACATTCTTGACACAGAGACTGATAAAAAAAGTAGTGTGCTTGGTTCAACTGGGGAAACCTAATGCATTATAGGTCACTGTAAAAACATAGTCAAGATAAACTACCTTTATTTAATCCAGAACTAAATCAGTTGAGGTCAGCCACAGGTGTGAAGGTGAGCACTGATCTTAACAAGCTTTTTGGTGGTAAGTAGTTCAAGTATCATATCGACTCAGGACTTCATGGCACAATAGCTATCATTCCTGTCATCTCATTGTTGATCTTTGGGATGACCAAGTTCTCTCTGCCCCCAGCATGTGGGCACCTCAACAGGTGAATACTCGTCTCCAGCTGCCTTGCAAGACAAAAGCAAATTCCCTCCACTTCAATGGCTGTCTCAAACACAAAACATTCGAAGGCTTGTTCTTAAAGACCCCTGAAATTTGAAGGTACCTTTATTCAATGTAAATAACCTATTAACTTAATTAGGTAAATAAGCAACAGTCCTTAACCTCTTTGCTTGTTTTGATTCTTATAGGAGCGAACCCCAGTGAAATGCATCCCTGAATACAAGTCATGAGTCATTCTGATCATGGGACATGATTTTTGTAAGATTTTAAATAAGTGTAAGATTTTGTAAGATTTTTTTTATGAGAAACCCATGACAGAATGCTAGAGCTTTTGAACAGAAAGGTCATCAAAGTCAGTCTCTGGATTCTTTGGAATCTGGAAAAATGGTATATTGGTAAATGAAATGGCCTAAATAATTCCCCTGGTATATAGCAGGAAGTTTTACAATGAAACAACTTGTCCTGGTGCCTCAAGTTTTGATTGTCATGCCAGAAACACCTAACACAAATATTAAGTCTGGATTTTCAATAAAGCAAATTTGCCAAGAGACTTCTCAACACTAAATATAGAAGATTTTTTTTTTTTTTATAATGTAAGAAAAAAACCCACCCTCTACAATGAAAAGTCAGGTTCAACTCTGATCCCAGACGCAGTCCTCCAACAGACCAGACCTGGATTTATGGCATCATACTGACTTTTAAGTGCGCAGTGTAATCTGTATCGCAATCCTGGCAAACTCCTGCAGAGGAATCCACCCCAGGCTAGTAACAGTCATGACATGCCTCTAGTGGAATGTGTCTTAACACAACCCCAAGGTTTCAAGCTTGCAAAGAAATACTCATAATGTGAAAAGCAGTAAGACAACTCTTGACACACACATTTTTTCCGACATGACTTGACCAAGGAGAGTGGTATCAATTGAAAGAAGTGAATGCAAAAGAGAACAAAACTGAAGTGCCCTCTTAGAAAACAAGTTTGCGTGAGAAGGTTTGCTAGGATGCATGCTAACCTGGAGTTCAGGAACAGTAATGGCAGCACTAACAGATGCTTTAACACTTATCTATACACTTAAATCTCCAATATGCAGCTTTGTTACTTATACTGAACATCCCATTTGCAAAGTATTCAATAGATAATAATTTCATCAGATCTATGAGCCATATCTCAATTTTAATGTTTACTTCTTTGCTTATAAAAACATCTACAGGGATGCTAGTTCAAGGCTAATTGCTTGGATTTATCTTTGTTTATATACCAAACAGTAAACTTCAACTTAGATAAGACTAAGGTGTCATATTTGAGTATCTAACTTCTCTCACTCTGCCATCCTCCGTAAGGGTCTATATCGCTAATGCTAAATGTCAGCCAGTGTGGACGTCAATGCAGGATATTCACTGACATTACCACATAATATTTGTACCATATGGCAAACCAAGGAAATACAGCTTGCTGCTTATGGCTGCATGGACCTTTCTGATCCATGAGAAAAAAATTGAGATGCCGAAGTAGAGTCAAGGACAGCAGGAAATCCATCTCACACCTGCAGATGCCTCCATGGACCATAGAAACTTCCAACATCTCGCAATGTAGGTGTCTGGACAATTCAGAGAAATCCAAGGCTCCTCTGTGCCTCAGGAACAGTATGCAGCCTAGAGTGAGAGCCCTCAGCAGAAACTACATGTGTCCCAGCTTCCCCCATCAAGGTCTGATATCCCTGAAGCAGAGGCCAGTCACAGGGCTCATCCTAGGAGCTGATGGCTTGATGAAACGTCAGGAAGCAGATTTGTGTCCAGGTAATGGTGACAACCCCTGAAGCAAACCCGTCTGTGGCGTTGTATCTTCCAGGTGTACTCAGGGCATCCCATTGAACTTCTTGCTCTACTCATGCATGCTAGTATGCTAGAGAAAGAAGAATACAGATAGCCCATAAAAGCAAGTGCAAGTGAAAATGACAGTGACCCAAATAGAAACCTGTCTACAGAAGTAAAAAAGGCAGCGAGAATGACAAAGTCTGCCAAACAAATACAAACTGCCTCAAGGCCTCTTACAGCCTGTGACAGCCTCTACAAATGTTTCTGTCCCTTCCTCAAATACAGTAAATGTAGAAAATATTTTAGTACTAAGTGGGCAAACAACAAAATCCAGAAGCAGGGATGACAGGAGATGAGCCACAAAGGCTGAAGAGTCTCAGACCTGGCACAAGGAGAGGAGCAGCAGGCAGCCGCCCCATGCTCTTGGCCTTTGGATGTGGAACCATGCATGCTCATCATGCAAGCTTCCACTGAAAAATACCTCTATTAGGGTACAGCTCCTACCTCTTCCACTATTATTTTAGATGGCAGGGTAGGGTAGGGGGAGGGCAGTATGGATAACACATGACACATGCAATTCAAAAGCAATCTCCTGATGGGGAAGCAGCTCTGATCTATTCCAAAAGGAATATCTCAGCAGGTGAAGCGTACTCGAAAGTTATGGAAGTAAAATGGTCCCAAGGGGAGGCCTTCCATGTGCTCATACAGGAAAAATGCTGGTGGGGCAAATACATTCAACTAACATGAGGAGGGAGAAGAAACTGCATAGTAATATAGTTCAAATGGAGACATACATATGCCCCTCTCCCACCAATGCAACTGTGGTGTTTCTACAATTAATTTTTATAATAACATGAGACTAAGAATAATGAATTATATGCAAATTACTTGTGCATAATTTACAAATACCTAGGGCTAGATGTTACTATTCTCTGCATTAATAGCTTTCTGCCAAATGTTCAGGTATTTGCATTGTAGCTTAGCACCCTTGTCTTCTCCTCTGTGACCACACAAGTGAAGACACATATTGCAAAAAGAACAATATTTACTTATGACCAAAAGGGAAAAGTTCCTTGTTATACTGCAAAGCTTTTATTTACCATAGGAAATAATAATTAAAAAAAACCAAAACCAACTCTAAACTGTTTTCCTCATACAAATATGAAAGCAATAAAATCTCTGCCTGTCTATGATTAAAGGTGCTTTGCAAACAGATCATTGCTCTTTTGTGAGTCAGACACCATAATACTGCAGGATCAGGCTCTGTTAGTCTGAAAATATTTAGCAATCCTGCAAGTTAAACATGATATATAGAAATAGAACTTTCTAATTAATATTTCCCTTTGTCTGTCACTTAATTTGCCTTTTTTTTTTTTTTTTTTTTAGCCGATAGCAAGCACAATGACAGATTGGAATTCCTCTTGAAATAAACCTGACAAGACAAAAGCATGTGTCTTGGGTTTATTTTTAACAAAAAGAACACAGGTAGCGTCTTTTCCTGGGGTTTGCTTTTGTTCTGTTTGTTCTGATAGTAGCTTGATTATTTCAGTAAAAAACAGTAAGTAGAAAATATTTTTTTCTGAAGAGAGATTCAGTACTTTAACCTGCCCTCTAGACCTGAGATACCTGAAAGATACTTCAGGATCATCTATGTTATTTGACAAGTATTACATCTAGTGTGACAGGCAAAGATACAACCTTAACACTCATTCGGTGGTGCCATTTTGAACCCAACTCTGCTAGCAAAGTGATATTTTTTCTTTTAATATGAAATGTGATAGCTTAGTACTGAAACATTTATTTCCAGACACAAGATATTATCAAAATGACCATTTCTGATGCCTGAAATCATAACCTTCACGTAAGGCTCAAAGACTTATACCACTGAAGATATACATACATAAAACACTATAGTCATTTATAGATGCCCTTTAGCCCAAATGTCTGAAACTATTCCAGAGAAATACAGCAACCTAAAACTAGTTTTTTGGCACTTTACTGAATGCTTGTATATGAAACTAAAATTAGATAGATTCATGGATACTCCAGCCACAAGTGTGGATTTCCTCAGCTGCTGCAGAAGCACTTCATGTCCACACCATCTTTGAAAGGAAAGAAATGTGGCCTCCCCCAGCTTTCCTTTCTGAAGTAGACGTCACCCAATTTCTTCTCCTGATCACTCTCTAACGTACTTTCTAGACACAGTATATAACCCAATAACTCCTCACAAAAGCATGTGTTCTATGACCGCCCTAGCCCACACACATAAGAAAAATTCCTTTTTGAGGGCTGGCCTGAAAGAAAAAAATAATAGATAGATAGATAGATAGATAGATAGATAGATAGATAGATAGATAGATAGATAGATAGATAGATGTCTCTCTATCAAGGAACTGAGCTGTCTCCCCCACATGCACCTTACATATTTTAGGCAATAACTGATTTAAAAAGAAGTACCCTCTCGTCTTCTTTCTAATACACCTGAGTTACAAAAATTTTTGCTTATATTGCATCACTGCATTGGAATAAACATGGGGACAACAGATGACAACCTGAACAGAGAGAAGGGTGCATTGCAGCCCATGCTTGCATACATAGCTGCATTAAGATAAGCCGCAATCTTGCCTTTAAGCTAATTAACTAACTCCTTTCAACCATAGCTGTTTCTTCACAGCTTTCTTAGTCTGGCAGTGATAAATACACTGTAATGATATTAATACTTCAGATTTATGCAGCTGGTATAACACACAGAATGGAATTCATATTTATGGACTTGGCAATGTCCCATGTTACCCTGCACTATCACCACTGAATTCACAGCAACTGTGCAGATTTACACAGATTTACAGAGAGAGATCTGATGATCTGCCTATCAACTGATATGTGGGCATTAAGCAGTATTTATATATTCATGAAAGTATATACTCACTAAATAGGCCACAGGTACTACACTGGAAAACACCTCTCTTCAATTATCGCATGTAATTTTTAATGCTGATCAAGTTTAATTACAGTGAAATACTTAACTGGGCTCCAACTGATTGATAATGTTCTCGACTGCTTGTCACCTCCTCACAAATGCCAGATGGAGACTAGATTAGTTTACACCAATAACGAGAGCTTACTGCTGAAAATATGTCTGAATATCACACAGTTCAGTTTGATCTGCTTGACAAACTTTATGTATTTAAAAAGAAACCCAACACCTCCTGCTAAACAATTCTCCTTATTTGCCCTTCTCATCTTGCCAGAAATTGCTATGTACTTAGGTGTTTTATTTAAAATAGAAATGAAACTGAGTCTATAACCAAATACATAAACCATACTATTTGGGGTGTTGGGGGTTTTTTGCATTAATGTGGCCGTTCGCACACTGGTTATCTTCGATAAGTCAATTGTATGTGAGCTCTTTTTTGATCCATTTGGAAGACTGCTGCTTTTGAATTCCTCAGGATTCATGCTACTAGAAAAAGGTGACTGTAAATATAATGTTACTCATTTGATCCATCTGTTACAGAAGTCAAGGGAGAAGGAGAGGGAAGACCATTAAACAGAATATATTTCAGTGGAGTCCTAGTAGATATGCTATTTTAAAAATATTTTTTCTCCAGTACCCATTTCCCTTCAAAAACAACAAACACATCCTCAGTTTCCTCACTGCTAAAAACTTAGTCAGCAGTGCCCAAGACACGATGAAAAAAAGAAATAAAACTTTTAAGCCTGAGCCACAACCAGTTGTTAGTCTTGGGATTAAACATCAACACAAGACCTTCTGCCCTAGTTCAGTTAGAACAGGACAGAGAGAAAATATAGGAAGGAACCTTGCAATTTATATCTCTGCTAGGATTCCAGGAGCAATTGGCAGGGCACAAAGTGTTAATAGCTCCTACAGCTCAAGACAAGTATGTGTTAGTTGTAACACATATGAAATAAATTAAAAGTTAGCTTCTCATCTGCAGCAGCCTAAGTGCATTACACAAGCCTATGTTCATGACTAGAAAGTCTTTAGCTTTGGAAAGAGCTTCATAGATTTTGGATGAAGCAGCTATGTAGAGGCAAGTTTGGGGCTTGCTGAGAACAAGCCACGATGAACAGTATTAAATTTAGCCTGTGGTGGCAGAGGCACAGCCACAATCCAAAGCACAGAGTTACCATTGAAGAAGAGAGGTTAAGATAGGGTGCATGTAAAGGACAAAGCAAGTTCCATTCTGCACAGCAAATCAAAGACAAGAGTGCTAAGTGTTATGCTGCTGGTTTGCCTTTTGATGTGCTGTCATACAAACACACAGTTGAACAAGACTCCCAAGGCTGATCTTCCAAAATAGATCATCACGTTGTTACAACAAATATTTGGAGGTGGTGCTTTGATTCTTACTGAGCACTGCCAAAGTAATTTCATTCTCTTTACTAATGTGTACAGATTAATTACCAAGGTAAAATACAGAATGCCTGAAGAAATGCAATGTGTTTCATTTTCACACCTGGTGAAAACTAGCTGGAGCTGCAATAACTTGCACTGCCATGCAACCTGATGCACCGATCCTTCCCAGACTGTTGTGTTTTACTGGATGTAACAATGGAGATTGCAAGCAAAATTTTCATTGCAAAACCTTCTCAGAGAAAAGAACAAGAAAGCAGTCAGTGTCAGTTTTCCCACACAGTTCTATTACAGTTCAGTTACTGCAAAATATTGGGCATAACTTTAAGAGACAACACTTTCAGGAGTATAAACATAATGTCAAGAGAGTTCTACATACCTGGTTGTTTCTTCTGCAAGTGTTATTAAAAATTAACTGGCTAAAAAAGCTTCTACATTTTGTCATCTAAAACAAAATTAGTTACAGAACTCCAAAATACATAAGCAAAGGAGGTTTGGTATCTGCTTATAATCTGTTAAGTAAATGAATAATCAAAGCAGTTGCATTGAAAGTTTCTAAGTTGTATAAAATAGCAGACTAGAGATAAGACTAGAATGGAAGGATAAAACCTTTTCATTTTATAGGTAGGCAAGTAAGTATATGAATGGATGTGCTAGCCTATCAATTAGCACAACAGCTGATTGCTGAACATATTAAATGATCTAATAGCAATAATTATCAGGAATCAATGATGAGCGTAAACATTTATTTGCACTTACAAAATAAACAGCAACTGAAGCTTAGTATTCACCAATGATACAACCAGAACACGGCTTTTACCATGACTGAAGGGAGTAACCATACCAAAGAAAGCTATGGAGAGGCAGAGTCTCTTCATTAACAGCAAATTGATAATTTGGAGCTTTAATTTCACTGCTGCTGAAGCCTGAATAAAAAGACTGGACCACAGCCAAAATGTAATAATCACAATGTCTGCAAATCAAAGAAATAAGCCATCAAGAAGCTCAATTCTTCCTATACAATATAATTATCAAACAGTATCAACCCCTTTCACTATCCAAATTTTGGAAAAAAGATGTCACGAGCAGCTCCAAGCAGAGCCGGATCCTGAAACAGATTAAGTGTCTCTCCCTCCCCACCTTTTCCAGACACAGACTGTGAGACTTGGATTTACTATGCCTTTTTTTTTTTTTTTTTGCCACTATTGTGCTAAGAAAAGTGTCTTTCATGTGGAAAAGGGTGAAATAGAAGGGCTTTTGTGTCTCTTCTGTATTTGCTTTAGTTCCTTCTCTGTATAGAAGTTGAGAGTGTCCTGATTTAGTTTTCTCTTCATTACAGCTGCCTTCAGTTTGCATTTTACATACTGCTTGCCTATCTGATGGGAGAAGAGCAGGTGTGTGCTGTGCTGTCTTCCAATTTACATTTTGTGTTTTAAAACAGACCATAACTTGCCATGGGCGTTTGGTTCTAGGACAGAATGCCAAATACAGAACAGGAAGGTTTGCTTCTTAATTGCCTAAGTAAATAAAACTTTCTTGTGAAATATGTTACTATATAAAACATTGATGAAATACCACAGGGTATTTCTACATTTTTCAGTCCCCACCCTCACAGAATTGATAACTACTGAATTTCCCACACTCTCTTAATAGCCACAATAATTCATCCTTTTGGCCAGTTAAAAGCATCATAATGACCTCTGGGGAGTCCATGTAGCTTGTAGCTTCTTTCATTTTGTCCTGGAGAAATAGGTGCATGTGGGAACATATTTTGATATGTTGCAAAACAGGCTGCAACAAGGAAATTGTTATTAATTGTCTTGAGTATTTAGAATGTTTGTTACTGCAACAAGGAAGCATACACCCACAGTTTACATCATAAATGCACAATGGACCATACCCTGCAGTACACAGCATGAATCTATGATGTTTCTCCTATGGTCTTGTATTGATTAGAAATAAAGGTCTGCTTTGGATCTTATCTCAGACCCATATGCTTAGGGTTATTAACGAAGACCACCCAGTCTTTCAGGGCAATATCATTAGGTAGCCCTGAAAAGAGAAGTTTAATCGCTTAGTACACTGCTGATTTCTGCAATTTACATATTTTAGGAGCCTAGGTACGCTTTGGCTTCATATAGTAAAACTTCCTTGACTCTGTTCACCTTGACCTTCCTTGTTAAGAAACGTCCATGAAATCTAAATGGTGCTGATCAATATTTATAGCACAGATTTCTTCAGTCTCTCTTGTTGACCTACATATAATCTTCCACAGGGCTTAAGGGCAGCAGCAAACGTTCCTCATCCTGTTCTGTGCCCAACACAGGTGTCTCAGAACACAGTATCCAACTTCCAGCAGAAATCCACAGACATTCTACAGGTAAAATTAGCATAGCCCAATGAGCAGTGCCATTTTATATTAGCCTAAAGCATTGTTTTTGGATGATACAAGAAGATCCTTCAGCATTTTTCCTATACATTTCAAAAGCATTCATCTTTCTCATTGAAAATTTGTCTAATTCAAAATTGGACAAAAATCTGAGCACACAACAGCTTATCTCTGTTTATGCTCCCTCCCCTTTCAATTTTTATCTATATAAAGTTTTCATACCTGTGCTTTTATTTCTGCCATATTCTGCCTCTGTCTTTTCTACACTATTAACAGTCTCTCTGTATTTTATTTCTGCTTTCCACAAAACATTATGACAAATAAAAATTAATTAATCTATGTTATTATTACATCATGAAATACAAATAGGATTCATCTCACCTACCTTAGTCATGTAAAAGTTAAGCATCTAGACTTACTGGTCCCTTGGACAGCTTAGTTGGTAAAGATATGCATCTATAAAATTGAGCCATGCTGTGTCTTAGACACCTGAAATGGGATATTATGCCTTGTGAAAGTTTGCCTTCCTATTGCTTGACTGTAGAGAAAGCCTCGAATCATTACTTAGGTGCTCAGTTCTAAGGTACATAATATTAGGTAAGATAAAAACTGCTATTCACACCTAATTCCCATTTCAGTCACACATTTCTTTGTACTTATATTGAAAAGATTTTTATACCTGCACATAGAATAAATGTTACTTCTTAGTTTCTTGAACTTCCTTGACCAAGGTCAAGTTGGAAAACGCTGAAGTTTCTGTCAGAAGAAGTGACCCATATTCTCATACATCCTCTTATTATATATTCAAGTACCCATTAATACCATGTCAAAACATTGCATTACCAGGAAGCAGGAATAAATTATGAAATCCATCAGTAGTTATCTCAATTATAATATCTAAAGTAATGTTGAAATTGAGATAAGTTTGGCTAAAGCAGTTTTTTGTTGACAGAGATATGTCAAAGGATTTTTCACTAGAAATAAGCCAGTGAGATAAACAAACTTTTGATCTTTTTTTAGGCTTTCATGTTTTTTTTATAGTCTACCCAAATAACGGAGAACAGCTTTTACAACATATTGTACCTTTTACATTTTGAAATAGCACTATTTTGAGGGAGGAGAATTTCTGACTAAAAATTAAAAGTGTTCCCCAGTAAGAAATTTGTGTTTCAAAGGGGCCATTAGGAATCTCTAATACCACTGTTGTTTTGTACAAGTGTTACTTTTATCCTATATATGTCACAGTTTTTATTAACCAAGAGAAACACATAACAATTTTATCAGCTGTGTAGGATACTAAGAAACAGTTTTAATTAACTAATTCAATCATAATTATAATATCTTTTTTTCAATTCTATAACTGCTTTTTCTTAAAATGAGTTTCACACATTAAAAATGAGAAAAACAAGCATATACACCATCTAACACATTGCAGGTAGCTTTGACTAGAGTTTGTATTTTCAAGATGTACTACATGTTATGATGCTGGCATAGACTCATAGAATAGTTAGGGTTGGAAAGGACCTTAAGATCATCTAGCTCCAACGTCCCTGCCATGGGCAGGGACACCTCACTCTAAACCATATCAGCCAAGGCCTCGTCCAACCTGGCCTTGAACACTGCCAGGGATGGAGCATTCACAGCCTGCCTGGACAACCCATTCCAGTGCCTCACCACCCTAACATGAAAGAATTTCTTCCTTATATCTAATCTAAACATCCCCTGTTTAAGTTTTAACCCATTACCCATTGTCCTGTCACTAAAGTCCCTAATGAAGAGTCCCTCCCCAGCATCCCTATAGCCTCACTTCAGATACTGGAAGGCTGCTATGAGGTATCCATGCAACCTTCTCTTCTCCAGGCTGAACAGCCCCAACTTTCTCAGCATATCTTCATACGGGAGGTGCTCCAAGAGCACCAAGAACGCAGCAAGAATGTTCACTTTTCCTCCATACAGTAATTTATAGAATGGAGGATTACAAATCATTACTATTCAGAGTCCATTTAAATTACTTCACACTCTGTACCCTAACTTTCTTTCACTTCTCCCTCTCCCAGATCTGAATTGCCTAAATAGCAATTAGCTAGGTTAGAAAAAGTAATCAATTCATGGCTGCACTGAAGTCCATGTTCTCTTGCTCTTTTCATTAAAAATATCTGACTCTAATTGAAGTCAACCAAATTTAAGTATGAGCTTAAGTGCTTTGCATAATTTTGGTCTAAGTGAATCTAACATTAAGTCAGGATATAACTCCAACACTCTTAAGAAAAGTGGGTAGTTTTAAGACAACATGTGGTCTTGTCTCAGTGTAAGAAATACACCATCTTTCTGTAATAATGCCTGTGTAGGCCTGTGTAGGCAGCTCAAACACTGAAGGTAGTGAACTCAAAACATATTCTTGTTGAAAACAGAAGCACAAAGATTTTCTGGAGAGAGCATTTTAAACGACCATTTTACAAACATCTATAACTTCAGTACTGGTACACTCTTAATTGAAGCTCTGAAGCAGAATGATGGACTCCTGTAATTTTTTCTCTGAGATACCAGACCATGATTCAGATTCTGCAGAGACTTTTGTGCAGTTTTACATATTCAGCCTCAGAGGTGAAGCTCCTCATTCTGTTCAGCTGGATTGTTCGTGTTGGCCAAGTCACACTTACATTCCTGCAGTCACCTCACTTTGCCCAATTGGTGGGAGCTCCCTAGGCATGCCAGAAGAAAGATGGCCACAGGCTGTACTAGTAATTTTGTAAAACTGAACTCAAAATACAAAACCTCATCTCACAGAGAAAGATAAGACTATTTCTTCTTAGTCAACATTCTGACCACTACTTCATTTTAAGCCTAATTTCTCACACATGGAAAAATTAACCCTCAAAACCCCACATTTGTCCTTGATTATGCTGTTAAACATAGAACAATGTTTATGGGAAAACAGGAAGACATATCCTATATCACTTTAATTCTGATTAGAGGAAAAAAAACAGCTATTCTTTGATATTTGAGGGCTTGTTATTTTAACACACACTTGGTTTTACTACAGTATTCTAAAAAACTCCATATTATTTTAATATGCAAAATTTATTTCAAAAGGCCTCCATTTGCCATTAAATATTACCGAATGCTGATAAATTACTGTGGAACTATAGTAATTTTTCCCAACAGTCTCCATGTAACTGTAAATTTAGTCATATAAATATAAATGAGGTATGTTCAACTGAAAATAACGATACCTATTGAGTGGTCAAAAAAAGCTAGTACCTATTAATAAAAAATCTCTCACTACATACAGTGATGTCAATCAGCACTCTTATTTTACCCATAGAAGAGGTATTTAGTAAGGTAGAGCTGCACACTGCATGGTGATACACAAGTTAATCATTGTCACACAGCACATTATTGTCAGAACTCAAGAATGTCTTTGATCCCTGCCTGAGTTTCAGAGCATTCAGGTCACCCTTTTGCACAACATTTAAATGTGGTTCATGTATTTCAACACATATTCAGAATGAATGGTTGAGCTTCAGTAACTCGTAGTGTAATCATGACATTATCAATAATAACAAATCTTTAAGAAAAACAGCTACTTCACATGTACACATGGCCTTTGTTCATCAAAACTTTGAGCACATAGGCACGTATTAAGCATTCATGGATTGTATGCACTTAGGGAGAGATGCTAAGGTCTACTGCATCCATGATGTAAAATGGTAGAAGTAAATGTAAAATGGAAAAGTTTAGATAGGACTTTGACATAATAAACTCGACAGGAAGAACCCTGAACAGCCAAGGCACCGGGACAGGCCCCAACAGCCCCAACAGCCGTGTGACATTTCTGTACCCTGACCTAGGCTCTGCCTTTCTCTGCTGCCAAAGGTCTCTCTGCCAGTAAAATAATTCTATTTTGTACACCACTTCTTGAAACAACGCCAACATGTGAAAAGCTGATGTTGCCATCGACTGCTAGTATTTGAGAATATGGAAGCAAGTAGATAGGCTGATGGGAAACAACCCTCAAGACATGAGAAATCTAACAAAAAAGGGTTATTAAATTTTGGTTAAAAAAGCGCTATGCTCTGGATGAGTACAGATTCTTCAGCTGCATAAGCAATGTGTCTAAGAATGAGACTAGGAACTAACATTTTTCAAAAACTTACACATCTCATAATGTCTACAAAAACATACAGATGGCATGCAGATTAGTACTTCTCTGTTTCTGAATGAATAGTAAAATCTGTTAAACATGTGTTAATCCTATATTAATACACATTAATGAAGTTTTTTTGCACTAAAAAGGGGATTTTTTGAGATAAAATTAGAATTATTTCCGAAATAAAAAAAAATACAAGTTATGACACCACCTGGTTGTAATAGGAATTTTATGTTTAATAGTCACCAAAAAAAAAAAAAAAAAGAGAAAAAAAGAAAAGCAAGGTCACTCTGATAGTAAAAAGAGAGGGAAAAATCTAAAATATTGCCTTTATTATAACTATATTGGCCAGAACTTTAAGCAGGTATTTATGTTTCTTTATAAATATGAAGTCTACATTTTAATAGAACTATGCTTGGTACATTCTGGGATATTAAATGGTTCTAATCCTATTCTACTTTATGACTAGTTCAAGAAATGACCTCTAGCTAGATCTGGCCCTGTTCTATCATGCAACTAGATTTTTCTTACAGAAAATAAATTAAAAAGGTGTGACCTTGCTGAGGGCTTGCACAGAAAATGAGGTACATCTTGTCACAAGCAGAAGAGCCTATTTGAAACACGGTTTGTTCAATTTGAAAGGCTGCTGCTTTCCTCAGATCAGAAGTTAAGATAAAGGTAGTTGGATGAAAGAGGAGAAACATTTCCAAGAGATGAAATTAAAGAGCTACACTGGAAACCCATTCAGCGACACAGTGCCTTTTTTGTGTGAGGGTTTATCTTGGACTCATCAGCCACACCTTGTCCCTTCACAGGAATAGGCTCTTCACTCCAGGCATAAAGCCTGTCATGTAAGGAGAGGATGGCTGCTTGCCCCCAGTGGGAATAAGAGGACACTCTCTACACCCCTTCCTTGCACAGCAGAAATTAAATAACTCACCCAAATTTTACATACTGCACTCAGAAGACAAATCAAAGCCCTTGTGTTTCCTGATCTCAGCAGCTATCCCATGATAGCTGTCTGTCACAAGTAAACGTGGTGCCAGTGGGCAGTGTTCCCAAATGCCTAACACCAGCCTGCACAGAAGTTTTGCATTTTAAGCAGATTGCAGAATACCCCCACCCAAAGTGGGGATTTAAAACCTGTCCCACTGTTACAACTGGGAACTCATGCTCAAGTCATTTTTTTTGACCTACTAAAATGAAGCAATTTGTATAACAGCAACTCACCAGAATAGCTTATATTTGCATCCAAATCAAAATAGGTGTATTTCATATTTTCCCTTCTAATGTCTTACATTATTTCCTTTCTTGTAATCACATAAAGTAGAAGGATGTCACCTGCCCCATTCCCTTCCAGACACTTCTCTCAGGTGGCATGGATTTCTCCGATAGCCACAGCAGCATTAGCATAGGCTGCTTCTCGTGGTTCTCCTACTGTTTTCAATCCCAGCTTGAGTATTTTCTAATTGCAAGCGTTAGGTACCCTGCTTTAAGTATCATAAGAGAAGAGCCATAGCCGGTAAAAGACTGCCATACAATTACCTCACTGCAGCTATTTATAAAAAACCAAGCATGTGTTGTGCTAATTCTTATGACCAAATACAGTTTAATTTCAATTGTTCAGTCAGGTTTTGTTGAGAACAAAGCTTTTGGTGAAGTGACAAGTGGAATTCCAAACAAGTAAGACAAATATTTCCTCCAGAGGCTAAATATACTGAAAAATATTAATCTCTTCTTTTACACATCTTCACATGTCGTTGGTGAAACACCTGTCTGGAACTGTTAATCACAAATATTTTTCAGGATATACACTTCAAAGACAGTACTGCAATGTCAAGCAGTGTAAAACTTTTGAAGTTAGTTTAGCTAAATACTTCTGTGACAACTGTCTGAATCAATTTGTCTTAGCTGACTATATTCTGGCATTATAAAAACCTAAGACCTGGTTAGCAGCCAAAAAGGTAAAAATCTGAGTGAAGTCATAACAAATAAGTTATATGAATCAAACACACACCCACCCAAGATAATGTTGTAGTTGGTTTACAATATTATCAGTGTTCTCTGCTTTCTTAATTTCAGATGAACAATGTTCTTTTCCCTGAAAGGTTCAAATAAAAAAAATATTTCATGCACAATAAAGAGCATCTCAACAAACCAATGAAACCAGAATAACCAAATCATAAAGGAATAACAAACTGAGAATATTATGTCTAGTTGTTAGGAACTAACATTTCCCATTGCTAAACAAGGCAAAAATATAGGTTCAAAATAGGACAATTCTAAGTTAGGATGGATACTTTTAATTTCCGAACAACCTCACATCACACACAAGTAATAAGGCCAAAAAAAGAAATGGAGGAAAAAAAAAGAAGCCAAAAAAAAAAAAGAAAAAAGAAAAGACTGTGTGCATGCTTGTGTGGAGTCAAGGAAAGAAGACTGTGGCTGGAGAGTCCAAAAGAGTTCTGAGAATTGCTCTCAACTGTGGTAGCAAACAAAAAAAACAAGCACCACCTAATAAAGAAGTTCAAGCTGACCTCAAGATTCTAAGACAGGCTCTTGAAATCCTAAATCATACAAAGCCCCATGACTTCAAGGAATACAAACATAGAAGATTAAGGTAAGTGTCCCACCTAAAAGACTGAGTAAACAAAGATTAGTTTTAAGTACTGAAAAGAAACACAAATCATATGGATGTTCCATGTGCAGGAAGGAATAATTGTTAGGATGTATTAAGAGCACATTAAAATAAGCACTACATAGCATAAGGAAGAAATCCAGGTTTTATTGCTGCCTTCTGAGTGCAAATATACTCATGTCAAAACATAACAAATACTAACGACTTCAAGAACTGACTCAAAACCTATTGAAATCAATGGCAAGTTTCTCATTGACTTCAGCTAGCTAAGATCCTCTGTTAGAAAGATCAAGTAAAGACAAATACAACTATTCTTTCCAGGGGAAGGCAGTAAACCAGCTGCTCTCAGACTGTGGTACCTGCCTGAGTGACATCAGAAACACTCTTATCAACCCAGCTACACAGCAACAAAGCCTTTCCCTATAGATAAACACTAAGAAACCATTTATGCTACTTATGCTGTTAAACACTTGGTCATATTTGCATGTATGCTACATTCATGTTAGCAGAAAATTGTGGTGCCTTTTAAAGGATGATGTTAGTTCTGGACATTATTCTACAAGTTGGAACTATGATGGTCATGTCTTGACTTTATGAGATGTCAAATGAAATTTAAGTAGGCATTCCAAATTCTGTATTCATTTTCATGTATGTCAGAGAATATTTTAAAATAGCAATGATGCAATTGTTTATGCTCCTAACAAAAGAATTGGCCAGAAAGAGAAGTAGTACACATCAGTATGGACTGATCACCAGTGCACACTACTTCAAGTTCTTATTTAACATGAAATTCAAGTTTGGAAATATCCCATTCATCATCTTGTTATATATCTGCTGGAAGTAATCACTGCATTACTGAGCAGCTGAAAAGTTATCCCATCCCTCTATTCTAATGCAATTCAGTAAGAAAGAAACTTATCCTATTTATTAAATATTATCCTACCAAATATAACTTTTTACAGATTATTCTGTTGGTTTAAAATTAATACTTGCATCTTTGCACTGTAAAAGTGAGAAAGCCTCTATTAAATCCTCTCAATTCTCTCCTTATTAAATGAGAATATAAAGGTAGTGATCTGGGACAACCCTATGCTTCTCCTAGTATTTAGTTAACTAAAATACTGCATGACATTAAACAAGTCACTTGCCACGTGGTTTCTTTTGAACTCAGCTGGGAAGTGGATAAGGGATTTACAGCAGAACCAGAGGCAAAGGGCTCAGTGAGTTCCACCACATCTGAACTGTAGCCCTACCGCTGCCGCCTCTATGGAAACTAATAAACCACACTTTCAGAGGGGAAAAATATGACAAGTAATTAAGTGCTGTCAAGTCAATAACCTTTTGTCATGAAGCCAGTTAATAGGCAAAAAAATCCCTTTTAGTTTATACTTCCTTCTTCCCACAGACTGTTCTATGAAAAGTTACCTATCACATTATCAGAGTTGCTTATACCCAGAACTGTATTCTTTAAGTGATCAGGTACAGTCTTAGCTCAATTTTCCATGAGCAGATCAAGACAAATACGGTTTTACAGGCCAAGATGATAATTCACTGGAAAATATAGTAATTTGTATTTTCATCTGTAGGACCAATACACCAGAGTAAATATTATTTTCTTTCAGGATGAGAAGCAAGTAGTAAGCACACAACTTAAAGAGGTACTTCAAGAAAATAACTTCTCCCATTTACTTTCAGCATCATAAATACAGTCTAAAACTTGAATGCACATTAAGAACAGACCATTTTCAATTACATTCATAGCAATGACATCCAAAGTTAATGTAAAAAGTTAAACATTTCTGTTCACCGAAAGCTAAGCTTCTGTTTAGAAAACAATAATAATTATTCTAAAGTAATTTTGATAATGCTTTCATTCAAAGAGATACAAGATTTCTACAAAAGACTAAGTCAACATTATCTGTGGAATATTATTTTTATAACATCATTGGCTAAACAAAAATGACTTCTTCATAAAATCGTCTGACCCATTCCTACCTATGTTGCCAGGGAGACACAAAAACTGCATTGTTCAAATCACTTTTGGCCATCCATAGCACTGAAAAATACAAAGTACATAAGGCAACATAACAGTACCACAGCAAGTACTTATTTGGAGGGAGCTTTTTTGCTGCTGTTTCCTAAGAGCCTTCAGCATGGGCAGAATTTAATTCTCATTACCAGGTCACACACTACTCTCGTTTTCTCTGTCAAGGGACTTTTCATGGCAAAATCAACAGCAATTCAACAGCTATATTGAGAACTTGTTGTGTTGGGGATAGCAGTGTAAAAACACAAGGATGGAAAAATAAAAGCTTTGTTTCTTATCAGAATTGCTTCAACACCCAAGGGAAGCACAGGCAGAGCATGAACAGGACACCCTCCCTTTCTCCCCAGGTGAGAGGAATGCAGTGGCTGAGGACTTGCTCATCAAATTCCTGAAATGCTGCCAAAGGAAAAACAGCAGGATCCCACAGCATGTCTCCCACCAAACATCACAGCCATGGACAAGCCCAGCAAGAGCCAATTGCAGGCTTGCTATGGAAGACATAGTTCTTCTTTCTTTCCATTACCAGGGATGCACAACTCCTGTGGTGACTTCTTGGACAATCT
The DNA here is from genome assembly GCF_033783945.1 of Neopsephotus bourkii. NCBI lineage: Eukaryota > Metazoa > Chordata > Aves > Psittaciformes > Psittacidae > Neopsephotus > Neopsephotus bourkii. The sequence continues at coordinate 512,696 of NW_026901853.1, read as the reverse complement.
GTAGCCTCTGCAGGGTAACCCTGAAGGTAAAGCAGCAGCAGCAGAGCTATTGTCTATGGTGATGCTATGGAAAGAAGTGGTAGTGACAAGATGACATTGAGAGTCTGACACTGTAGATTACCCAAGAACCATATCAAAATGACTTGCAGTTATCAGATCTAGATGACAATGAGACTCCAGCATCACTGTCATCTACATTGAAAAAATAAATAAGTACTACATGCCACTATCCACAGGAATGGATGGTGATAATAGATATACCATAGCAATGCTGTCTATGGTAAGGATGGCTCAGGAGCTTTGATAATTAGCCTAAACTCAGAATTACATAACTTTATTGTTTGATTAAAGGGAGAAAATATGCATGAATTCTATATTTAATCTAGCAATAATGCAGCTTACAATCACAGAACAAAATTCTGGCAAGTGAAAAATATCAATTAAATATCAATAAATATTGAATTAGTACTCATAATTCTGAATGGGCAGAATGACAAGGAGATATACATCTGTCTTCAGGCTAATAAATTGGGATTGAAAACCTTTTGCATTCCAAGTGCCCTCCATGAGTACATCTAGCAGTCCTATCTGTAGGCATTAGGCACTAACCACACTAACAATCAGTAGACTCAGGCTACCTGGAACAGCACAAAAGGACCCCTGCTACAGACAGCATGGTAGCCCCAAGTGGGTTCTCCAACAAACTGAGCAATAAGGCAAGTGCTGCCAGTGATTACAAGTGCACAGCAAGGTAGGAGGGGCAGCTGCAGTTGTTTGGAACAGTGAACCACAATATCCTACAGGCAAAGAAAGAACACACCTATATCTGAACAGAAGAACATAAGTAACACTTCACCTGCTCCCTTTTTTTTCCCAAAAAAGTTATTGAATAATAAGCTTTTTCATTCAAAATATCAGAACACTGTTGTAACTGCTGTCCAAAAAAATCAATTTTTTGCCATAAAATTTCACAAGACAAAGCATTTACTTTTATATTTCAAAAGAAAATGAGCTGCTTCAGACTGACCACCAAGTCATTTGTATTTTCCTGTCACACTTACTTTTCCTTCTCCCTTTCATTAAAATCATACATAGAAACTACAAGCTAATGAAACAATGATGAACATCTACTTCAATAACACTGAGAATTCTCAAATGTGCTTTGTTTGGGTTTTTTTTTCTGAAAAATTAACACATTAGAGACTATTTACTACAATACAAAATTCCTTTCTTTATTTATGAAAGCTACATCTTTACTATCATGATGTGAAATGAAAAGCCTCCTGTACTTGTTGCATACAATTAAGCTGCAACAAAAGCCAGCCCAAGCCATTTCACATTTCATAGGGCTGCAATTATTTTTTAACTGTTAGAATATGCTGTCCCCCAGGAGCTAATTACAGAAAAGCTCTCATCACACACAAGAAACACACAAACAAATCCTTCAAGCACAAAGTAAATGTTCAGCATTAAAGAGATGCATTCAGGAAGTCACACCAATCAGTTTGGTTCAGCTAATTACTAATCTGATTTCTGGAGTGGTTGCATTAGATAATTATGATGCCCATTCACAACTTGAAAGCCAGGACTTTGACTGATTATAATAAAGATCTAGGACTTGAAATAAAAGTAAGGGCAGAGTATGAAATATACATCAGAACGGGGCTGATGGAATGTATTTGTTTATTGCCAGCACTTCCTTCAACACTTTGCTTTGGAGGAGCCTATCCAGAGTTTGCTGAGCCCAGCAGAAGATTTCCATTGATTTCACTGATATTTGGATCAGGCCCAGGAGAACACACCACAACTTTTGCCTTACAGATTATTTTCATTAAATGCCCAGGAAGGAGCTCTTATTGCTTGGTTTTGGCTGGAACTCCAACCCCACTCCCAGACAGTCATGAAGCACCCAGTGGAGTGCAGCCCGTGGAGCAGAGATCAGCTACCGCATTGACCTTGGCTGTCTGCTGGGCTGACACAGCCCATTCTGCACAGAGGCAGCCAACTTTGATAAGAAAAAAACTCTTCAAAGTCTCTGTTGTAATTGTGCTTTCATTTACATTTCATTTGGTTTCAGCTTCTGCGCAAGTTTTTCTTCCTCCAGGAATTGCTTTGTTGGCATTTGAGCCTCTATCAAGGTACACAAAATTACCTGAAACTACAGGGTGCATCAATTCTTCTTGCTTCTTCTGAAATGGACAAAGCTCTAAATTAATACATTGCTGTTTAGACTGGTGACTTGCAAAAATCTGCTTGCTGAAACACTAATAATTACACTTTACAGGACAACGTTATTCTAATTAAATGTTTGATCACAAATATACAGATTTCGGTTATCAGTCCAGCCCCTAGTATCTGCTCCCTTTTAAAGGCTTTATAACAACAATGGGAAAAAAGTCATTGAAAGCCCATCAACTGCATGTTTACAGGGAGCAACTTATTGTAAATGACCACACAAGTACAGCAGCAAATAACTAGAAATTAAAACTATTCACCAGGTTACAGCCTTGCTCATTTTGCACCATCCAGGGCAGTTTCTAAAAAGCCATTACAATAAATAAAAAGTGAGGATTTTGACCTATTGTTTCAGTGTCAACCTACGTAACACCAGGATTTCTGATGAATGCATGGTGGCATTAAATACGCATGAAATTTAAACAAATGCTGAACTTTAAGCAGATAAACTGGCTTCAGTAATACGTACTTAGAGGTCCTTTGCCAAGCTGGGACAACAGTAGTGATTAAAACCACATGTTTTAAATTAATTAATAAAACAGTGAAGACATTTCAGATGCAACTTGGGGTTCAAAAACCCTAAGATTAAAGAAAATAGAAGAGCAAAAAGCAAGGAAAATAAATATCAGAAGCAAATTTTCCCATGATTCCTTGAGACCCAACTGCAATCATTTTACACAGGTGGGTCAAAAACCATGCACAGCTTTCAAAGGGTACTCCTGCATAGCTCATCATGTAGGGGCTTATCACACTGTTTTTTACATCCAAAACAGCACTGACTGCTAAAGATTTTTTGTTGTTTAAAACTCAAATAATATATAATACAAATTCAGACCAATGTTCCTCCACCTTAATATCTAAAATAAGGCAGAGCTGCACTACTAAATTGTTTACACATAGTCATGCTGGACACTTTTTTAAAGCTTTAGGGCAAAATGGATTCTTTGCTATTGTTATACTAAGTGAATGAGAGTTACAAATCTGTATTTCAAAGTCAATAGGCTACAATATTTACAGGGCTGCCATATGTGATAGCTTAAAATTCAAAACTGAATGAAAAATTGTGTGAGGTGGAAAATAATGTTATGGAATCTGAACCAAGGCTACATTTATATTTCACTTTAATGCTCTAGCTGTTTAATCAAAATATGAATAAAAGGTCTAAAAGACCAACACACAAAAAATATCATAGTTCTGGAATTTAGCGTTAGCTTCCTATTGTCAACCAATTACTGTGTAATTTTTTCCCTGTGACTGAATAACTAACTGTTAGCAAATAATGAAAAGGCAATTACAGCGGAGCTTTGTTCATATTACCTTCTTCATTTTATTCAGGCTATAATTATTGTCAATGCTGGAGGCTTACTGTACCATGTAAGTGGCACCAGGGAAGAAAATGGAATGGGCTGGTGCATGGAAAATTGCAAATGTCACAGCTACCTTCATCATCACTGTTGGACTTCAGAGATTAAAAAAAATAAGCAGCAAAAAGCTCTCCATGTATGTTTTGCAAATTCTTTACCTCACGCTGTGGTAATGGCTGATGAACTCATAGAACAGGAAAAATTCAAGTACCATGTTTGGGGGGGGGGGTGTCATCCAATTGTTCTTAACCTCCACTGCACTCCCCCAACATTTTTATTAGTATTTAATCCTCAGGGAACACCTCTTTTTTTTTTTTTTTGCCACAGTGTGCCTGGAAACAAACTCAGGGAAATATTCTTTTAGCAGCACTTCTCATTAACAATGCCCATGCTGTTCTGTAACGGAGAGTGGCATATAAATGATGTATTTTATGGGGTTTGAACTTTACTTCTTTGCCACACACAGACACATCCCTAGAAAAAAACATGAAGATTCTGACCTGTGTGCAGATTTAGTGTGCCGTATTTAGGGACTGACATGGACCATTTATAATACATTTTTCTCTGGGCTTCTAGTATTTATCAGAAATTATGCTTAAAAACAGAAATTGTAATTCCACTTGTAGCTTTTTTAGAAATAAACAGTATTCCTGTGTGTCATTCACATCTTTTTTATTTTTGCATTGTTGGTTATAAGAGATAAACACAGTAAAACTGTATTTTATGCCTTCATGTTCAGTGTTGCAATTGTTTTTAAAATATGTAAAATCATTATACAGCCAGTTAATTTTTTTAAGTATAAAGTTGATACACATTAAAAGACACTATATATTGGTACTGACTTGTTTTAAAACTTGCTTCCAAACTGACTGGCAAATTTTGGTTTAAATTGCTTGATATAATGAATGAAAATTATTCTAAGTAAAAGAAGAAATGTACCTTTATATTTTTATAAAATCAAGCTGCTTTGCACTTCCTGTCATGCATATTTATATTCATCATCTTTCTTTAGTATTTCAGTGCTGTCTGTTTATCTTCTAAACACTTGCCTCAGACACAATATTCATAACCTAATGTTTATAACCATTCTTTCTAGCCCTTGATTCAGTATTTGGCTGTTCAGTATCCCACAGCATCTCAGGGCATTCTCATGATTAGGAAAATGAGGTTTTGGAGTCTGTTTCCCCCAGAGAAAACAAAGTGATTTCCAGCAGGACTCTGTAATCCTTCCATATATGGCAACATACAGATGGAAAACAGAAGTGTACAGGAAACAGCATCAAGTGAAGCTACAAAAACAAAAAAATAGAAGGTGTCTCTCTTGGAGTAATTTGCAGCCTTATCCACTGTTGTGATGCCCTGCGCCTCGCAGGAGATCCAGCTCACTTCAGTCAATGCCTTTCTCCCAGCTTTGGGAAGGAAACCTTTTACATGATATCTCCTCCCCTCTGCAGCACCCTTTGCCAAAGGCAGAGCTATAGAGATGATTACTACGCTGTATTTCTGATGAGCACAGTCCTCCTTCAGCTGGTCTGCTGCTCCATGACCAGGCATTAGGCTGACTCCAGGGCTGCTGCTAGTGGAAATTCAGTGGGACTTTTGGCACTTGCATTTATGGCTAAGATTGGCAATTAAGTGCAGAATATAAATTGCAACCTTTCTGTTCCTGATGGCTCAAAAACAATGCTAAAATAATACGCTTGTCACTTTTATAGCTAATGTCTGAATTTTTTTAATTATTTATTTAATTTCTTAAGTCTTTCTTAACTTCAATTTCAAACACTGTCATGTCCTTCTCAAAATTATCAAAAGGCACCATATTAGGAAAAATGAACCACTTATTTTTTGGAGAGGAGAGGAAGGAGTCACATAAAACTGAACCAGATTACTAATTATATTAATTAGATTATTTTTTTAAATAATGTACTGCACTAGTATGAAAACCAATGCAGCAGTTATTTATTCAGGGACTCCTCTTGCTCCTATGTGTTAAGTCCATGCCATCAATTGTTTGCTACCACACTAAATGGACAGCAGGGCTCTCTGTTTACTGGGAGCATGAGCTAATCAGCACTAAGTCATTAAACTGTACTTCAAATATGAAAAAATAATAACGGAAGACAGCAGCAAAGGCTAAGCATGGGACAGGGTGTAACTTAATTAAAACAACGTAATTGGAAGTTATTACAGAGGACTGTACATTTAGCCTTAGCCTCTCTAGGACCACCTCCATAACTCTTCCAGGATCTACAAGTCCAGGTTTTCACTCTTACTGGGATGCTTACTGAAAGCATCCTAGTGTGAAGAGGATATTCCTGCAGTTCCCTGGGCAGTAATTGGTGCCTGAACACTAGTGGAAGATATTGCTAATTGTAGTGGATAACAGCAAGAAACACGAAAAGAAATAAAAGGGCTAAGTGGGTAAAGTAGGCCAACAAGATTTTTCCTGGTGTCCTTGATATGAAACACACACACATACATGATACACTGTAAAGCATGCTCTTTCACTGCTTCATGTTATTTTTGCCCTTATGCAGAAACACAATGGTCCTCTGGAGGTACATCACTTCAGGATGTAAAAACATACAGCAGTAATTTGCTTTTCCCCTTGGTTTAGCCAGTGAAGACGACAAAAATTCCCTTTGCCCAAACTCCTTCTGCCACATAGGAGAATTGCTATAAAATATCCATGAGACAGAAGAGTTGGCAAAGCAGATGAAGGGATCAGACACACCACTTCATGCCTTAAAACATCTGATTTTTATCACTGTTATTAAATGGAAAATAACTAGCAGTAACCAATCAGTCATCCTAGAGAAGGAACACATGGGTACGTGATGCCCATCCTAGGGTTCATCACCAAGAAAACATCTCAATGTTGCTATCAGTGTTGCTATCTCTTAAGACTCTTCATAAAACTGCAAGTATTTCGTGTTTTGCTTTAAACACCTGCTGCCAAAATAGAAGGATTACAGCCTTCTACTGAGTTCCCACCCTTCAGTTTCCTAGAGAGCTAGGAAACCTGAGTGCCTTTACATATCCACTCAGATTTTGTTTCGTCATACAAGTTTGAGGTTAACCTTACTATTGTAAGGTGACTTGATTCAGGAAAAGTTGAGGTTAATGTTACAGATACATCATGTCTGTCTATTACTTTAATTTTATTTCCCACAGTATTAGCTAAACTTCCAAGTGTGTCTATTCTATTATTGCAAACAGACGTCATCTCACACCAGCCACACATCCAACCACCTGGTCCATGAGCCTCCTCTGAAACTGGAGCCTTGCAACCCTGCCGCTGTGTGGGTGAGTCCAAGGGAATAACCCCAGCCATTGCACAGCAAAAGGCTGATATGCCAAAAACCTTTCCCATAAAGTAGTTTTTAGAGCATGGATCAACATTATTCATGGAATATGCTCACACTTGTCATAACTGGCCTGTTATTTAGAAACACTGAGAGCTTTCATGATCTGATTGTGGCGAGCAGCACTTACCAAGAAATATATCCCACATGCAAAACATTGCTCTATAGTAAATGTATTCAATCTGAAATACCACCAGTGTGGAGACCCAGATTTTCAGCAAGACCCCTGTGATGTATTTGCAACAGCAAAGCTGCTTGTATTCACATAAGCAAACTAAACTCAAGAGGGAATTAACAATCTCAAAAGTTTATGTGGTACATCTAAGAAAGGGTCTGCTACTTAATCTCCAACTACAAAACTGAATTTGCAGTTATATATCTGGGTAGTCAATTAATGCTCATAAAATGCTAGATGCCTTAATGGAATAATAATAATCTAGCTATCCAATGGAAGTTAAATTCAGTTCCTAGTTTAATTCATCATTCATGGACAAATCAACGGCTTAAATAGTTTTTGAGTTTTTAAGTAACAGTATCACTGGGAAATGGGAATAAAATCAATTGCATACAGACAGCACAGTAAAGGCAACTCCCCTTTTATATATTTTCCCTGGAAACGCTTTGGGAACTTTGTGGTCTGTGGCCATTTTTCAGTTCTCTGTGTCAACAAAAACAGACTTTTCAGGTCCAAAAGAAATGCATCACACATTAAATCCTTACAAAATTTAAGTCTACTTTGTCATTTTTTAAATCCTGAATAATATCATAAACTTTGGGATTACAGAAATAATAATGACCAGAGCCCAGGCAATTTAAGCCTGCTGTGCTAATCACAGAGTAAAAAGTCTTTTGTAATAACATGTATATGCTAGAAAAATAAAGGTCTTTTAAGCCACCCAAACCTCTGCTCTTTCCATTCCCTGCAACAATGCAGAGGCCGTTACTGAGATAATGATGCACATCCTCCAAGCCAGTCAATTCACATCCCAACAAGTATGAAAAATAATCTGATCACTTTTTCTTTTTATTAAAAAATCACTATTGCTTAAAAACAAAAAATTCCCTTGATTTATTGAAAAATGTAGTATGATGTCAGTGTGAATTAATGTTTCCCATAGGCATACTAATAAGCTCCATGACATAATAACTTGTTATACTACACCAGTGGGACCTTAAAATTATTCCAAAGATAACATAACACAACACTTGAAGCAGCAGGAAACTTCCAGCATGCTTTTAGATGTTTTACAGTGTTACTAATCTTTGAATTGCTTGGAAAAACTGAAAGGAAACAGAATATTTAAAATTGGAAGCACTGCAGTTAGAAAATGACTCCATTCCAAATTCCAAATGTGCACAGGAGATTAATGTCAATGTAAAAAAAAAAAAAAAAAAAAAAAAAGCAGCAGAAGGAGGGAAGTTATTAAATACACTTTTTAGGTTGGACATGTGCCTTTTGGTAGTCCAGTGAAAATCTGTTTTTATTTGGCTGAGTTATGAGGGTTTAAAAGAACAGACTTGCACAAATACCAATTTCTTATTAATGAGAAGTTGGCTTTATTTATTTATCTGAAAATGAAATTTAAGCTAATGATTGCCTAGCTCAAGATCAGTATATGCTTGAGAAAAGAAGCAGAGGTTGCTTTTGTACATAAGGATACCATCTAATGTCAAAAAGACCCTATGAAGTCAAACTAGAAATTAGTACACTGTAAGCTAATAACTATGGTGTAGCAATATGCTCTCCAGGGCTAAACACTCAAAGCAGACCAAAAAAAAAAAAAAAAGGAAAGAAAAAGATGATGTGGTTCGGTTCACAAAATTGTCACAATTTGTATTTTAATCTCAATGTTCAAACCATTTATGCAACCAAGGTACTTGAGATGTAAGGGAGGAACCATAAATCTCCCAAAGGAAACCTACCAAGTGAGCAGTTGGGCAAAGATCTGTGTGTCTGCCAAACAAGAATAAAAAAACCCTTCCTGTTACAAGATGAAGAGCCCCCAAAGGGTGTATGGAAATAGCGCTAAGCAAAGACATCGAGTTTGCCTTTTCCAGTTATGCTGCCACATGGCCAAGTGTGTGGTGACTACTGCTTCAGCTAGCTGGTGAAGCTGACCTCCCCAGTCAACTCAGGGCTCACTAGTGTTATGGGTTGTGTGTCTTGGATAGAGACACTGTTACCTTCTTTCAGTTATCAACATTGCATTTCTGTATGGTTCATATCACCTTTGCTGCATTATCTCTTTGAACCAGCTTCCTTTATGTTTGATTTAGTTTCACTACCATTTCTTCTTGGTCTTGCTAAGCTGCATGCTGTGACTGTCTGCTTGGCATTACTTTCTTTCATTTCTTAAATGATAACATAACTCTGACCACTGTTCCCAGCCAAACTGTACAGTGTTCAACCAATGCTAGAAATGAATATTCCATGCAAAACATGTTAACCTTAGATCCAGACACATCTCTGGAGTAAGTGATCCCATTGTGCAGCAACTCTTTGATCACTCACACAAAAATTGGAACCATTTGCAAAAGTAGAGCTTGTGATTTGCACATAAACCAGACCTGATGGGATAGTTTACAGAAGGCGTATTATCTGACTGTTAGACTGGGAATGCTTGCACAGTCCTAACTTGGTGGTGGTGCACTGAAACTATTCCCATCTTGGGTCAGAAACACAAACCAAACCCAAGTTTCTACTCAAAAACCCTGAAGAAAGAAGCATGATGGTGTCCCAAAACCAATAAATTTCCTCTAACTCAATGTGGTGAGTGATCTCACGTTACTAGGTATCATGAGGTGGAGAAGCAATGGGAGCTACGAAAGCCACATCCATGAAAGATTCCGTTTCCTATTCATTCACTCGACTGTTTCAAGATCATGAGAATCTACAACTGTGTGAAACCATTTTCCACGGCAAACCTAGAACACCTGGTGAAGCTCTTTGTAGTCTCTGCCAAGCAGCTATCTTTAAAAGGAAGAATAAATTGTAATCTGAAAATGTCAGATACGGACCACTACTGTTATAATAGCAAGGCACGGTCAAGCAGAGAGAAGAGGTGGAGTTGGATGGATGCTTTGGGCTAGATAAAGAATAAGAAGGAAAGGAATGCAGAAAATTATATGGAAGAGGAAGTGTTTTAAAAGTTTGCAAAGGCCACCAAGGGATTGAACAAACACAGCAGCATAGATGAACAGAAGGTGATACAAGAGTAATTTTAAAATTACTGATATTCCCACGATCCACAATGGAGAATGGAAAAACAAAAAAGGGAACTGAAGTACAAGATGGAAAGGTTGGCAGGGTTTTTTCCCTCCCCATATATAAAAGAATATAAAACAAATATACCATCAAAATAAATGTGTAAACCTTGTACCTGGCACAAAATGAAGACATTACCCTAACCCTCACCATTCATAATCCAAGGAAAAATAAAAATCTATACTGAATCTGTTTCCATTTCCTTTATCACTTATGGGGGGAGGGGTAGAGAGAAAACTCATTTCACTGAAAAACAAAATGTGGTCTAAGTGTTTCAGACAGAATAGACAATTTCACTTAAGATTCTGATGAATTTCTAATACCTCCCATGACAAACAAGTTCAAACATACAGGAGAAACTCACTTGAATACCACCCTTTTCTCCATATGAATGATCTCTGCATAAGGCTTCTATTTTGGAGGAGACCTTACATAGAAAAACTTTACAATGATTTTTAAAAGATTTTGGGTTTTTTTCTAAAATGGATGTACTTAGAAAAAATCCAGTTGTTTTTGCTAAGCATTTAATATGAATCTTCTTCAGAGATACTAAGATGTTACCTGTGCTTCTCAGAGAAATTTTTACCACCTAAGTTTAACATTAAAAACAATTTTCATGTGAAAGCAAAGTGTTCAAACAGACCTTATGCCAGTTAACCTCCCAAAATGCACTTCTGCATCTGGTTGCATGCATCCATCACACACTAAATAAAATCTGACCACAAACAGAAAGATAACAGGTAAGTGTTTAATAAAAACTTACAATTGCATTGGCTTGTAGACTAAGGAAACGGTGTGGTTTGCTAGTCAGGAGTAGGCATGTTACTACAAACTAATATGAATTTGACCTATTTGGACTTTTGACATTGACTTCAACAGACCATACAGGGAGACCACCAGCAATACATTTCTATTGTTATGCATTCACATAATTGCAATCTTTTATCCTCATCAAAGCTGCTTTTTGCATGGCAAAATGACATGACTTGGATATTAGGAGGACCAAATAAAACACAAGTGACAATTAAAATTTAAGTGTAAATTAATTACATGGCTGGCTATTGTCAACTAAATTATGTTGCTGATGAATGAGGAATTATGCCATTTAATAATGAGAGAATCTGAAGTTGTAGTCTGTGTTAAACGTTAAGCCTTTGTAATGCAGGTGGCTTATCCCGAAATACTATTTCTGTGGGCCTGTTCCTTATGTCACACACAAGCATCAACATAGTTTAATACAGAAGACAATAGGTAATCTCACAGGCTGCTTTAATTTCTCATCATTGATTTTCTGTAGGGTACACAGGAAGTAACTTCAGGATTTAGATGATTCCCATTTGCAAATATTTTTAGATAAAGAAGTCATAAGCAATTATAGATCTAACCCCTCAGAAACAAACCCATTTGCAGTCCAGTGAAAAACCATTCATTTTCATGATATAAAGTCACGGGCAGGAGAATAAAGCATACTGGATAGTCCCTTTGTATGTCTCGTCACATTTTTAGAGACTGATTCTCTAAGGTTCTCATTCAATACTCATTGATGTTGGTGCAGATTTTCCCTCCACAAGTCAGCAGATTTCAGGATGAAATAAGCCCTTATGATTCAAAACTTCTGAGGGGATCCTCATAGATGAGGCAATGGCAGCCTTAAAAAGGAGGTTCTTATCTGAGGTGAACTTCTGCAGTCTCAGGATTGGGACTGCGACCAGAAGAATCCACTTCTTTAGGACTACTGGCACTTGACAATTGCAACACTTTTTTTTCCCTGTAAATGGTCTTACCATTATGAGTACAAATATAAACTTCTCTCAATTTTCCATCTCAAATTCTTTTTACATTCTTCTTTCCTTCTTGTTGTAGGCAAGATGCTATGACATCCTTTTTTGCTTGCCACAATCAAAATAACAATTGCCCTTGAAGCATCTTCTCTGTGTATCACAAACACATGTAAGTGAAAAGAGCAGAATACATCCAAAAGTCATAAGCATTTTCCTACAAAAGCAGTAGCTAGGAAAACAAAGAATGTGGCCACAAGACTTTTAAGGGTTTCTTATATTTCAGTGGTAGCAGTATCAAAATTTATACCCTTCCATACCAAGCTGTTGAAAGATGGGCAGGAATGTTATACACTACTGTAAGGTAAGACAGACCCCAGATCCATGTCAGTGGATTAACTTAAAGACATTACTAAGGCTGGACTCTCAGGCATTTCAACTTATTCCATACTCAAAACAACCTTAAAACAGCAGGAAGGCTAGATGATGATAAGGTAAGGCAAATGTAGTAACTCAAAGTCCTTGGAACCTCATCAGCAACCCCCATGTCTCTAACTGCTTGAGATGGTAGTGTCAGTGAGCATAAGCAGTTAATGGGGCTGATAAATTTTTAAGGCAGAAGCTGTCACAAATTATGTTTCTGCACATTTTATTAGAACAAATCCAGCCCTAATCTGAATCTATTCTACCTCAAAACCCAAGCAAGCCACGGGGAAAGTATGTCAAACAGAAAGAGAAACAGTTTAAGAAACACTGGCAGCTGCAAGAAAATGTTAAACCTTAGACATTCATCTAAAAAAAAAATATCCCTGAAGATAACTGCAGAAAATTTAAGAATTAATCACTAAGGGTAGTAAGAGTCTCCATTACACTAACATACTTCCACAGCAGCAAAAGGATGCAACTAACAGAGGGGGCGCACTATGGGTCTCTGTTAGCCAGATATCCATGTCATGGCTGCATACAATTTCAAGGCTAAACTTGAAAAACCTCTCTTCTTTTAATTTCATTGAACACCCCTAACTCTGAAGGGCAAGAAATGGGAATACTTTTGTCTGCAAATGACCCATGTAATGGCTATTTACATATGCATTTGGGTCACAGTCTTTTTTGAGTTTTACTGTGCCATGATACAGTATTCTGAGGTGAAGTCACTTTATAGGGTTTCATTTAATGACTGACAAAACATGCTTTAAATTGGCACAAGTATAAGGAAATCTTTTTGTGTGGTTGGTAATGGGGATCATTTGCCAGACTCTCAGGCCAAGTCAAAATCTCTTGATCCAGTCCATTACTTAAGCATTATTTCAATTAATATGTGTTAAAAAAATGGGATAATGCTCCTGATCCCTAATAGGAGGAAAGAAGAAGAAAGTGAAATCTGGAAAAGAAACCCACAGGCTCACAATCTTCAGGATTTAATGAAAAGGAAAAAGAATAATAATGAATGAGTATATTTAAGTAAGATGTCAACAGTTTGAAAACTAGTCTTGAATACACCACAGAGGAGAGATTTACCGAGGTTTAAATCTGCATTTTGATTGCCAATACCTATGTTGCAAATACTTGAAATCTAAATGTTGTGTTAATCTCTATATCAATGCACCGTCTTGGAGTAATTTAAGGTGTGAACTTTAAAGACCAGGTTCTTCTCTGCTCAACTGTGGAAAACATGTTCCTCATTGACAAATGTGAGATCTGTCCCAGCTTTCTTCATCACTCTCAGAGATACATTTTACCCCACAGGAGATTACTGACAAATGAGAAACTACTCAGCAGAGCTGGTTTGGAAAACTGTTGCAATCATTCAACACTCAGAACACAGAGAGTTTGTTTTAGGACAGGCTTGCCCAAATTCTGTACTCATTAATGGGACATCATTTTATAAACCCTGGTTATTATTGCCAAATTATTCAAAAATAGTTTGGGTGTGTGTCTCCAGCTCAAGTAAACCCTCACAGCTTTGCCATGGGTAATGGACAGACATTAGCATAAATTAGGTAGGACCTGCCCTAATATATCTGACTTATTATATTTAACAACCTTAGCTCCATGACTATTTTGATGTTTGTCTTCTGAAAATATTGACCCCAAAATCACCTGTTCTGATCATATGCCAGAAAATAGTTGATACTGAAGCTGAGGTGACTTACAAGGTGAGCAGTGGAAGGGATGTCACCAAAAGAGGAGTGCAGCATTTAAGTGAATAGCAGGAAATTGCTCTTAAAGCAGTTCTCTCAGCAGGCTGCACCAATATTCTACCAATTACCCTCAGTCTCACCAGCAGATGATGTCACAGGCTTTTTCATGCACACAAAAATGCCACATTCCTTTTTTCAAAAACGTTTCCAGCAACATACAATGATTTTAGTATGCTTGGTAACTTTTGTGCATTTGCTTTATGACCACAAAGACATTAGTGCTTCAGCTCAAATATTTAGTGTGCTTCAGAAGATACCCTGCAATCTGTGTGCTGGATCACATCACAGCACTAGACCCCTTTTGGATGAAACTAAACTAGAAGATGCCTCACAGGACCACACCTAATGCACTCCAGCCCAAAAGGCACTCAGCCCTTGGGAAAAATAAGAACACACAGACAGTGCGATCTTGGTGTCCATAGCTCCAAGTGGTTTACTCTATAGATCCACAACCCAATTCACATTACTTGCAAACATATACGTAAACCCAGAAAAAGATACATCTAAATAGATGCTTAGTTCAACACATTCTGAGGCACCTTTTATAAAAAAATACATGAAAATAACAAAGTGTGTAAATTGTTTTTTCTATCTGTAAGAAACAAGCTTTTCCTACAAATAAACTGATGGTAGCATTTGAAGCCTATGGTGTGTAATTAAAAATGTCTAATTCACTCAAGGCAAGAATGTCTTAGTGAAAGCTTGTTACCTTCTATATGAGAAATACATGCATTATGTATTTTTTCACTCGTTTATCTTTGTTATGCAAAGAGAAATGTTTTGGAAATATATGGAAAACATACGTTCAATTTCTGTGATTTAGAATCGCTACAATTAGCAGAAGTTAATATTGGACAGCTATTGCCCAAAACACCACAAGGAGAATTTGAGAATAAGCTTCCTTCATACAACAGAAATATAAGGTTATTTCTTGTGCTTATCTGTCAAGAGAAAAATCTAGCACTATTCCTTCCTAAATTGTGCAGGTGAACAATATGAATTCTTAGGATTTAACTTTGAAGGAGCACATAGCTCATGTAATAAAACATGAATTTATAAACAGATTCTAGTTCAAAATTGGTACTGAAGAAGAAAACGAGTTCATTGGATACATAAACACTTTCATAGCCTTGTCACAACAATAAACAAAAGGTGAAAAAGAGATAAGTATGGAAACGGGCACAATATACATGAAACAGCCAGCACTAGTTTTAGAAACTGGTTTCATGGTGCATCTGTAGCTATGTGATTCATTTAATGGAGCAGGTGTTAATGCAGTGCACCAAACTGCAAAATGTTATTCTAGTTAGATGGCTACAAAGGCCCAAAAGTGATGTGAGATAAGATAATCATGTCTCTCTCCTTAAGGCACATAAAGGTCACAAAATAACATTTAATTACCCACTCTTCTAACATTTGTAAGGCAGTTAATCAGAGCTACTCCAGAGTGAATATGTGGGAATCAACAACAAATCAAAACATAAATGGCAATTATTTCATGTATCTGAACAAAACCTAAAATATCTTTCTACCAGAGGAAAACAATTCCCCTTCCACATACTCCAACTGGCCTTGGTATTTTGCAAAAATATTTCTGCAATGAGCTTGCAGAATGTTTTTTTAGCATAAATATAATTTACAAAGAAAAAAACCCCAACAAATGGCTTTTATTAACTAAACAGCTTTCTTCCTCTTTTTACTAATTCTCATGTAAATCAGTTTAAACTGGGGCCAAGCATTCGTATCAATTGTATGCTTTGTGAAGTGAGGAAAAAATGCAATGTTTGAGACTAAGCAAAGCCAATTGTGTCCACTTCTCTATCTACCAAAATACAGTCTTTATAGTAACATGCAATGTAGCTTTCTATGCTGGCAACTATTTTACACAGTTGTTGCACACAATAAAAAGCTTTACCACTGTCAGAGATATGTTTTTAGGCTGGGGTGAACCAAGCAGTACATAATCTGTCACACCACTACCGTAAGCAAGAAGCAAAGTAGATCCCAGAATTCCACCTTTAATCACCAACACCAATAACGGGAATGGGTCCATAGCCCATATGCAGGTCATAAATCAGCAACCTGTCTGGTCCCCTTACTCTGTGATAAAGATTGATCTGTGTTACCTAATTATCAATTCTAATGAGGATGTCACATCCTCAAGTCCTCCTCTATATACCTTGAGATGTAAAAGAAAATCTTATAGGATTACTGAGTTATTTTTCTATTGGGGCACCTCTTCTCTTCCTTTGACCTCCATCTGTGCGTTTTCAAGTCCTCTGTCCCATTCTGGACTAGCCATATTAATGTTCCTGAAAGATACGAGTAACATTTGGTATCAGTATGTTTCATTTCTACACCAAATTATCCTTCAAAGCCCTGCCTAGAGACATAAATTCCAACAATTCACTCAATACATACTTGCAGAGTATTTTGTAGTTCTATTGTTAGAAGAAATAAGATGAAGTGAGAAGGTATCTGCAATGTGAACTTAATACAGAAGGAAATGGTTGTGATGAAATGCAGTTTCGAGTGTGGCTATCAGTTCTTGTACAATTGATATCAGCCCACTACAGTTGCCCAAATAAGACTGAAACAAAAAGCCTTATCTGCTTCCAGGAAGCTGTAAATTGTTAGCCATTACTTTCATTCTTCTTAACCTATGACAAATCTTATATATCTATTTAGTGGTGAGCCTTTCGAGCAACAGGTACCAAAAATGTCTTTTCCCCATGTTGTACAGTTGGAAGGAAGAAGGGAGCTATCTCAGGAAGGGAGTTATTGAATCAAAATATCCTAAGTAACAAAACATTTTAGAGAAAATAGCAATATGGGAGCTAGTTTCACTTCTTTTGGCATATCAAGAGAGTTTTAAATTTCCCTATTCTTAAACCACAATCTCTCCTTATAATTTCCTTACTAATTCAGTTACTGCAGTTTCAAGCACGCAGCCCTCATCAAAATTAGAAAGAGCGGAGCATTGCTGTCCATAGGCAAACCAGACTGCCTGGAAAACAGCCATAGCAGAACAGTGATCACTGAGTGATGACAGCTTAATTCACAGCTAAGGTGCTATTAAAATAGCTTCCAGTGTTTCCAAAGGTGTTCTTAAAATCATATCTCATAACCACCACCACTATACCTGGTCATGACAGTAAGAGAATGACCACATAATCCCTGTACTCTTCCTTTAAACACAGAGGATTAGCAAATCATGTATTTCTGTAAATCTTCATTGTACCAGACAGCCAGAAGTCATGATAAGAGAATAGCACCATGCTCATAGTCATGACTAATAAAGCAGAGTTTGTCACTCCTTTTGGGATCATCAGAGCTAGATTAAGCCTACCTAGCTTCCTTTACAAAGATATGTTGGATGCATTTTAAAACACAAACAACCACTGCAGACTGTGTAAAATTATCAGAAGAGGTACCTAGGATACATTTATTATCACAATAATACTGCTATTCAAGTATTTTTGTGATTAAAACAAGACCCATCTCTTACAACCTAGCAAGCAAGCAGTAAAAATAGCTGACTACACAGGCTACAGATCTCATGCAAGAAGGTACACTTAACTCTTGCATAATTTGTTATTTCAACATACACTTCTGCCTGAGGGGTAGGAAGTTCAACCAGAGATGACTGAGAAAGAAATCTCTAAGCTAATGCCTGGGCATCCCTGATGTCCAGAATAATGAACATCCATGCCTGTAAAAGTTCTGGGGTACCCAATATAAATATGCCTCTGAACATAACACAGCTACATTTAATTCTCTCCAGATTATACGCTCCTCTAAGAAGTGGTTTGAGAACAGCTAGAAGCTACATCAAGGGAACTTTTACCTGTAAAATGGGAAAATTTTCTATGAATTAAGAAAATATATTCAGATGTCACTACCAGCTTTTGGGAGATGGGACCACAAGCAAATTAATCCTAACTCCTGAGGGACTTCAGCTGAACCTTGCCAGGACAGAGTCCATTAGAGACCATGTCATCAAAAACATCTGCATAAACACCAGTAAGTGGCATCTGCTACTGGAAATTGATAGAGCTCAAAAGAGTACCGTTACTTTCTTCCTCCCCTCTCATGCAAGTCCAGTCAACGAAAGGATTGTTTTGCAGACCCTGGGGTTAAACTGAGGAACTCTCCTCAGAGCTGTTGAATGAGGAGCTGGACACCACTGTTAGCTCCCCAGAGCACCAAGAGCTGCTGTTTAATCTTCTAACATGCTCGAGGCAAGGTCATTTTTAATCCTGAGAACAAGACATCACACAACTGATTGGCAAAACCTTTCTAGAAGTGCATCAATTCAAAAAGAATTTTCCAACACTTAGCCATAGTTAAAAGAATAGCAGCTATAACTGATTCAGAGAGATTAAAAGGATAAATCACCGAGAATGTTGGGGAAGATAAAGCCAGTAAAGTGAATAAATGTTCTGGGTGTGGAAGGAGACAGGCTGGTTTATCAGCCAACAGCATGGAGTCTCAAACCTAAGGCTATTAGGATTAACGTTGCTCTGTCCTTTAAAAACCCTCTAATATATTCAGTAAAATGAAAGAAGAAGAATGTGCCTGAAGTGAGGGAATGTCGTAACAGCCCCAGTCTGACAGTCCTGGAAACGCTGGGAATCAAATCCTTCAATTTGGCAGCATGAGTAAAGAAGCAGCGTGACTGTAGATGGTCTGGAGAACTGCTCTTCACACTGCTGTGGCTTTTAAGATGGCTGTAGTCTGAACAGTCAGTTGTTCAGGTACAGAATTATTTTATTGTGCCTCCAGAGGTTAGTTTTGATATTATCTTCAAAATTAGTACAAAATTTTGTGGACAAGACTGTTGAAAGGGCTACTTAAGGATATACAGCTATCTGATTTTTTATCTTACTTTATAGAACATGCAAGTATAAAATGTTTAAATTCCAAATTTGTGTTAAATTTCAAATCTATTGATAAAAGGAACTTACTTGCTTTTTTGTTTTGAATGCAGAAAAGAAATTCCAACACATACTCCTTTGTGGAAAATAGCTACATTTCTAGGAGATGGGAGAGTCAAGACTGGCACTTCCCTTTGGCCCTGGAAAAAACCTATAAAATATGATCATTTTGAGCTTCCATATATTTGGAAATTCACTAATCACTTCTGTGTGTTAGTGGCTCAGTATGAAAAAAAAAATACCATTACTCCCTTCCATAGCTTTAGCAAGACAAATATCAGCATGGCATATTCATATATCATTCTGGATATATGTAATTTATATATATAAATGTGGATTTGTATGTAAATATAAACATCTTCTTGGAGGTCTCTTATTTTCTAAAGAACCCTTCTGGCAATTTGCTATTAAAGCTGTATCCTTACATGCAATGTTAGGCTGCCCTTTGGTCTTCGTAGAGAAAAGAGGCTGTCATAAAGCTATCTTCCTTTTTCCAGAGTCTCATACAAAGCAGCAACGCTTTCAGGAGTAACAATATTTTTTAAAGTGACTTCTACAGATAGTAGCTACTTTTCCCACAAGTAGCTTATACATTGCTTAAAATGTAGAAAGATAGAGTGTAATAAAAATACCATTCCTATTTGAAAATTTAGGAGACACTGGATGAGCCAGTTAAACATTTTGGGTTTCACTGCCAGGAAAATGTACTCCCCCTCATCTGGACCACTGAGAATGATCTGGAAGACTAGTCATTATTTCCTTTTGTTTTTCCCCTCCTATTAGATCTAGTAGAGACCCATCTTGGCATGCAGAATTTCCCCCCTGGGTAAGCAGAGAAAGAAGCAATTAAGTACAAAATGCTAACAAGATGTCTGAGTGAGTCAACTGTGTTTCTAAAGTATCTGTGGGGTTTTGTACACCTATAAAAATCATTTCTAGGTCAGAGAAAAATAAAAGTTAGGGTAAATTTAGAAAAAAAAGTGTCGTATTAGGATATTCATATAAACTGTCATTCTTGTGTTTTCCCCAAACCTCATGTGCTCTAAGCAATCAATCAACAGCCTCCACAATCAGACTTTGAGTCCTGATGGAGTAGGAAGATGTCATCCAGGGAGGAAAATATGTGGAAAATCTGTTAGCCATGTGTGTCATTACTGATGTCAACATTTAAGTAAATATGCAAGAACCACCTAGGGTTTCTGCAGACCTACTGCAACAGAAATAACAGAGAAAGCTTTGCCAAATTAAATGTTGCTACATTTATCTCAATCTTCTCTTGAGTCACTAGGTTTTACAGGTCTGTAACACAGGTATATTTTCTAGAAGCAGAAGCAATTTGCAAACTGCTGTAGCAAACAATTCAGGAGCAATTCATTAAATTACTGACTGTTTCCAGGTTTAATTACTGCCACAAAGACCTGAAAATAAACGTGCTCTTAACATATACCTAATGTGAGCCATTATATAATTAATTCCAAGTAGTAAAAGCAGCATTCATATTCTAGAAATTCCCAACATATCAGCAGTGATGTTCCATTCAGATCACAGAGAGATTACAGCAATTTTGCAAGGAGGGGGAGGAATAAACCACTTTCCATCAAAATAGTGCACAAATATTGATGAAAGCATACACTAGTTACAATTAGGATTAAACTTTCAAAAACTCCACTCATTTATAGCCATGTACAAGACAGCAGTGAACACTATAGGGTATGCATTAAAAATAAGAGATTAGAAAACCACAAAATTTGGATTAAACAAGAACAATGTGCAAAGCTTGGAAACAAGGCACCCTACACAAAAGCTTCTTACAGGCTGCACACATCTCTCTTATGGCAAAACCCAAATGCACAGCCATGAAGTTTTTAAAAATCAAACATAGAGTCCTGAGAAGTCTCAAATTTAAGCCACTAAATCTCAGTAATAGTTTTTAAGGAGAGTTCAAAAACAAAACAGAAAGTCAAAGTCCAAAGGTATCACAATGGCAGATCAAAGCATGAAAAGGGATTAATGGCATCTTCAGCAAACGAAGTTTAAAGTTCTACTGTATTAGACAAAGTCTTTTTTGAAATGGTAATAGGCTATACCTGAGCTGAAAAGACAATTAAGATAGTGTTAATTTTTTTTATGGTATCTGGCAGTAATATTTTTATCCTGTTAATTATACAGTAGACAGCAAATGTATATAATATGATAGCTCCATGCTGAGATGACATGCCGGCTGCCTAGTTAAGTGGCTACATTTATCCTATAATTAGCTTGCAGGAATGTGATTTGCATTGCATACCTAAGAGTATATATAATGTCAACTATGTCACAAAAGCCTAAAGTGGAAACTGACACTCTCTTAGCTTTGACCTCTGGATATAACAAGGTGATGCCTCTCGTGACCTCCTGCTCTTTGTATTCACCTACACACAAGAAATGCATTGAAATAATGCTAAATGTACGACAAAATCAAAATGTACAGGAATTTAAAGTCAGAGCAGAATATCAGGGCTGATGCTTCAGCCTAAACTCACCCCTTTCCAGGGAATAAGGATAATGATGGCTAAAAGGAAGCATCTGTAATTTATTGGCATTAAATCTGAATATGTTTGCACTTATAGGTAGAAGGCAGCTTTTCAGACATTTTCTCTGTGTGTATGTATCTTCAACTGGCATAGGAAGTACTTAGCTTTTCTATATATCTACATATATAATAACTTGTTATTAAAACTGTGTTAAAGTCTTTGTGTTTTCTAAAAATTCTGTAGGGAGAAAGGGTGTACAGAACTTCACTGTTACAGATACTGTACATCTGGATGATTAAACACCTGAAATGAAATCTTGACTGCTGTTTGAAGACACCTTTGTCAGCAATTACATTTCTTCTAATGTCAGTACGACACAGATTCTGTTACTTTAATTTCAAGCAAGCTATCACCCTATTCTGAGTTATCCCACTGATTTCAAACTATCTGTGCATATATCACAACTTTTTGCTTATGGTACAAGAGCATATAACAACACATTGCTTTGAGAAGGAAAGGGAAACAAAGCAGCCACAACTCTGAAACTTCACTGGCTGGCTTAAAGTCTTAATCAGACTTGGTACACCATGAATTTTAGTTAGTTTTGTAGTCCTGCAGTACCATTAGTGGCTTCTTGGGAGCCTCATCCTAGCTGTTCTTAGCCATTCCCACTGCTGGGAGAATCTAGGGAAGTAGTAAAATAGGTTGGTAACCTTATTAGCCATTGTCGTGGGTTCAGCAGTAGCAGTCATTTTTTTTCTTCTTAGTAGCTGGTGCAGTGCTGTGGTTTTGACTTTCAGCCTGGGAACAGAGCTGATAACACTGGTGTTTTTAGGTGTTGCTCAGTAATGTTCACCCTGACCAAGGACTTTCTGAGCTTCATGCTCTGCCAGGGAGGAGGGGAAGCTGGGAGGAAGCAGAGACAGGACACCTGACCCAAACTAGCCAAAGGGGTATTCCATACCACAGCACGTCATTCCTGGGGGGGTAACTGGGAGTTACCCAGAAGGACACGGGCTCTTCTGAGTTGGACTCGTTTTCAGCAGGTGGTATTGTATTCTCTTCCCTTGTTATTTCCCTTATCATCATTATTGGTGGTAGCAGTAGTGGTTTGTGTTATACCTTAGTTACTGAACTGTTCTTATCTCAACCTGTGGGAGTTGCATTCTTTCAATTCTCCTCCCCGTCCCTCCAGGAGTGGGGAAGCGGGGGGGGGGGGGGGGGGGGGAAGGGGGAGTAGGGGAAGGAAAGAAATGGGGGAAGGAAAGAAAGAGGGAGAAAAAGGGGGGGAGTTAGTCAACGAGCTGTCTGGCTGGGCTTAAACCATGACAGCCATACTCAAGCTTAACAGTACCATGGAGGGATAGCCACGGACAAGAGATCCTGCCTCTGCAGCATGAGCAGAAATGGGACTCCACAGGCAGAAATACACCAAATCAGAAATAACAAAGCCAGATGATAGACACCATTTCAGAGG
The DNA here is from genome assembly GCF_033783945.1 of Neopsephotus bourkii. Classification (NCBI taxonomy): domain Eukaryota; kingdom Metazoa; phylum Chordata; class Aves; order Psittaciformes; family Psittacidae; genus Neopsephotus; species Neopsephotus bourkii. Next base: position 489,561 of record NW_026901853.1, on the reverse strand, counting down.
AGCACACAGAGGAAAGGAGGGAGGAACAGAGGACATGCTCAGAGGTTGTCTGGCTAAGGAAGAAAGCTGGGTTAAAACAAAGCCAGGGGAGGGTGATAAATGCAGTTCAAGAGAAATGCAGAAGGCACTTGAGAGAATTCCAACCCAAGTCCCCCCCTGGGCCAAAGCCTCCTCTGAAAAGTGCTGTAGACAGTGCACCAGCTTGGGAGCCAAGTGTCTAAGACAACACTATAACAAATAACAATAACTACATAATAAGAACCCCTGCAGGAAGATTTTTACTTATATCTATACGAAGAGTTATTTTTAATTCCAGAAAACCCGTTCACTGAATTTTTCTTTACTTTTCCATCAGAACAGTGGTAACACATACAGCTTAATGCACAGGTTTATATGTTTTTTGATGCCCTCCCATTTGACTGGCACTAGATCACTTATGATTCTTCACACCAGAATTTCCGCCTTTTCCCCACTTCCAAGCTATGCTTGCTGTATTTCAACCAGCATATTTTCAAAACCTGTGAGGTTTTGAACATTTCTAAGGCACTCTCCATTAAACATTTCACATTTTGTTATCATTTGCTTTCTTGCCTTTACAAATACTCCAATGTTATGTGCCTCTAACACTTTGGAAACTCCTCAAAAATCCTTTGTTTAATTGCAGCGGGGGAATCTTCGCTTTATGAACCCACTTGCCTTGGTGCAGTAGGTCTTCTCCCATTAAGTGTAGCTTACTTCAGCTCCCAGCACTTGATCTGATACAAAACTCAGGGCAGCTCTGACAATCTTCCTTAAAATTTTGCCTTTTGAAATAAGTCTATTATTCTGTCTCTTTCTTTTTGTGCATAATGAAATGATACTCTAAACTTCTCTATTTGAAGTACATAACATGCTCTCAAGTATGTGTTACTACATCTGTTTGCCTTATTGAACAGCTGAAAAGCATTTAAACTATTATTCACTTTTTTATTACTATTCAGTACATTTCTGTGTATATTCTGGCCAATTTTTTTTCTTTTTTTTTAGCAATAATAATGTTGATTGTTACAACACCACCTGGTGTTGCTGGCAGCTGTGTTCTTAGGACAAATCTGGAGATATCTGGGGTTTCATTTAAAGCCCTGATTCCTGCAGGCATGTGATTAGATAAGATTTTTGGTTTGGTTTATGTTTTTGGGAGGAGAGAGGTGTTCGCTAAAAAAAAAAGAAAATGAAGGAAAAAAAGCTTAGTCTTGTGAGGAAAATCTTCTAAACATGACCTCAGTTTATGCCCAAACCATCAGAAACATCAGGTAAACAGGAAGACCTCTGGTTTATTATCAGACTTAACTGACCATCTCAGTGTATCCTTAGACATGGAACATTTCCACAACATACACACACATGCTTAGACATACAGACACACAGACACACCGACTTCACTCACACTTTGATGAGCTATAAAACCAGTGATGTAGCAATTGTCATGAAAAGAATGTTTGTAATATAAATCTTCCTTGCACCTTCTCTCTCACCCCAGCAGCTCCTCTGAACCACCAATGTTTTCTGAGAGTAAAGAAAAACGTAAGATGCTACTGTGAATACTCCTGCTGAGGCTTTACCTACTTCAGCAACTGATCCCAGAAAACGTGTACAACCACTGCTATTGCCCACATTATCTTTTTGCTGAAAGGCAACTGCAGGAGAATTGACACCCCTGAAGAGTGCCTCAAGATCCAGAAAAATCAATGATGTACACAGTGCTACAATCCCCAACATATCCAACAGCACCAGGCATTGAACTGCAGCCCCAGTTCAGCATGAGGCAGGTAAAAAACAATGAAGTTTGCAGTGACTTCATTAGATTTGATGCAAATCCCATACAGAAGAATAAGTGGTCTTTTGTATACTCTTAGAACTTTGTTATATTAAAATAAAATTATATTTTCCCACAGCCATAGTTTCTTAAGGTTCTAATTTGCTCCTTTAAAGAGCTGTCTTCAGTAAACCTGATAGGCAAAGCTTTTCCAAAATCCCATAACATTGTTATCTAAGAATCAAACAGCAGGATGCTGGAGGAGTTGTTTAAACAATAGCTATTTCTTGTCTTGATGGAGCAGCTCATTTTACAACATGTTGAAACACAAGCAGCTTGATTAATTTCAGTGGGCACCAAAAAATGTAGCACGATTTCTACCCTATGGGAAGGCATTTATGCCAGATGGTAGAAACATTCACCCTGAAGACAAATGGATAGTTTTCAATAACATTGTCATTTTTCTCTGGACCTGCAAGAAAGGTGTATGAGATTTCAGTTCTGAGCTTGGTTTTCACGCTGCTGGAGTCAGTTTATCAGGAAAAAAAACACAGCAAACCAAACCACCAGTTTTATCCCACATGCCCTGAATTAAGCTCATCCATCCAACTACACAAGCTTTGTGTCTGGCTTGTTACACAGTTGTGTGTCCTCATTCTGCTGGCAACATTCAGACCTTCTAACAGAAGGAATAGTCCCCAGGTTTCATGAATTTCTCAATTTCCCACCAACCAGCTCATTGCCCTGCCACAATACTAGGGCAGCTACAAGTTTCCCATGAAATATTTCCCCTTTGCTTTATTTGTCCTCTGCTCTCCCTGAAAGTCACTTTTGGGCCATTAAAATGGTTTCCAATGAGTAGATTTTTTGCAAAGCCAATCTTGATATGTATAAAGGATGTTGCATGACAGTGACAAGGTGAGGTACATACAATTCAAATGTGGATGCCACAGATAAACATCCCCAAAAAGACACTTCCCCAACTTGCTTCTGCTAGCTCTCTGTTTTCACAAGGGTTCCTTTGTGTTTAGTAACGGGCAGAATATAACATCCAAAATGCAGTAAAAATGTACATCAAAACATAATTCTGAGGACCTAGTTTATACTTATATCAGTATTTAACTGGAAATCAGAGTCACTTGGCAGCAGGTGAAATATACTTTGTGCAGTATGATGCTGCCCCCAGGAAAACTGAAAAATAAATGCCATGTAACATGTTTCAGATACAATGTGCATGCACACAGTGTGGGTTAACAGCAAGGAAGAGGTTACTGAAAGCTAGACTGAAAGTAGAGCACCTGAAAAAATGTTGGTTTTTGAAGACAACCCCAAGGGGAGCACTTGTGCGAAATCTTCTAAATGGTGTGAAAGATACACAGCTTTAAGATCTCCCAGTTTAAACAAACATTTTTGTTTTGTCTCTAACTGGAGCTAATGAAGTGCCCCACTTAGTCTGAATCGCTAAAGGGTTATAACAACTAATACCAACATAGCCTTAGGTAAAGAAGTGAGAGCTCAACAACTACCTTTTAGTATTCAAGAGCTGCTGCAAAACAAGCAAGGAAATCCGTTGAAGCTGAAGAAATAGATCCACCTTTAGCTCAGCTTTGAATTCATTCCTGTTTACTGAAGAAATAGGAGACACTGGAAGCTACAATTTATCATAGGAAACACTCCAGTCATCTGCACAGCTGATGCTGAGATATGTAAACAATGCTGAGATTTTAACTCTGTGTATAGAGGTATACCATACCTCTAATATATGTATTTTACCAATATTAAGCAGTCTCAGAGCTTTATAAACAATTGTTCTTTTTCCATGAGATGGCCTGGATACTATCTTGGAGAAGCAAATCAACTGAACACACACCTATAGAAGAAAATTCTGAACACAAAAGTAACCAGCAGTTTACATTTTAGAGATGTTAATATGTTATTTATTCCAATATGAAGCTGAGGAACAACATTGAGCTTGCTTTTGCATTAAAGGTCAGATGCAGTTTACCTTCCTCGCATGAGAAATAGTACTGAGAAAGAGCAACAGTCTTATTTCTTTCTCCCAGAGAAAGTTCATCAAAGTGTTCTCCAGCTGGTGACGGATACTGCAAGACCAGTTTGGTTTTTTGCAACCTAACATAAGGGCTCTCCAATTATAGATTAAATTATCATGTTATTAAGTATCAGTTTCACATTCTTATGTGTATATACATTCACATCAAATCCCATTATAAAGCTGCTTTTACAGATGGCTGTGCAGGAATTCATGTGCGATCTCTTGTCCAATCTGAAGGTACGATGTAACCAGGGATCTTAAGGCTGACATTCCACATGGCTTGTTAACAGAATCAGTGTTACCAGAACAATACCAGCACCTCTACCCTTCAGTGTTTTAAAATGTTCTCCCTTGTTGCATTTCGTAATTTGGAGCCAGAGGGGAGGAATCCCAGACTTAGCTTAGAATTGGCTGAGGAAGCTTCGCATAGATTGGTGGCTGCTGCAAATACTGTCCAAGCTTTTACTTCTCTATTATTTAAAGAGAAATATTGTTCCTTCAGCAAGCTAACTGGCATCAATAAATACTACCACATCAACCGGAACTTCTTTCTGCTTCCTGAGCACATTGGCCATAGCCTCATGTCAAAAAGTTAAAGTTTTCAAAATTTATCTTTAAACTACCAGATTATTTTATATTTAATTTCTTTCATAAGGTAATTTTTATATGGCTTCATAAGAAAAGCCCCAACATTATAATTACAGGTTGTTGAAGTGCACAAGCTCAGCAAAAGTACATGCACAGTTGATAAGGCAGAGCTAGGGCACCTCAGTCAACTATTTTGATTATGGTATCTGGCATGTACAAGGGTGTGCAGGTAGTAAGTATTCTTGCATGGATAAGTCACTGACAGAATGAAGCACTGCAAAAGCATAACTCTGGGCTGGCTGTGTTTGTGTCTGGAAAGTAGAGAAATGCCTAAATGCAGTGTTTTTAGACTTCACCAATAGGCAGCACATTAAAAGCTAGAAATGCCTTTGATCTTGGCAAAATTAGGAGATAGGACTGTATTTGGGTCAACCACCCCTTCCTTTTGCACCCTTGTAGAAGAAAAAAAAATCTGAAGGAAGAGCAGCACAACAAAGACAGCATTGCTCTTGTGAATAGAGACAATAGAGGCAAGCATCTCTAAAATAAAGATATTGTGATTAGGTTATACACCCGTTTTTCTAAAACCCGCATTAATTTTGATTTATATTTAAATAAAAATGATTAAATTTTATCTTCTAAGATGGAAATGTTGTGATAAATACTGGCCCATGGCCAAACTAATCTCTAAAGCCTACAGCTTACAGCCCCTGTTGTCTTGTATGGATATTTGAATGGCAATGGGTTTTATCAGTATTTCTAAAGGCGCTCATTTAATTATGTGGTTGTAAGAATTTTCAAAACCCCAAAGAATTAACACTACCAATACATATTCATATTTCTCAAATTAATTCAACCTGAGCATTTGAAAATATTAATTTGAAAAACACTAATTTATTTTTATTTCTGTAAACACGCAGAGCTCTTTTCTGGTCTCATTTATGCACTTATTTTATCTTTGTATAATTACAAAAAAATGATGTAGTAAGCTCTCTTTCTTTAAGTTACATAATGCTGGCAATTGGTCTAGTTACAATGGGGTGAATTATCCAAGAAAATTAACTCAAGAAGGATGGAAACCAGTAGCCCACAACAAAGGGTAAGTCCTGTCTGCCTAACTCCTGTGTGTGTGCACTGGGGAGCCTGATTCTGGAATTACACTAATTCTAGTGTAATTCCACTGACTTCTATGCTGCAGCTCCAGATGTACAGTGCCTTGGGATCAAATGCAGGCCAAGCAGCTTCACTGAGTGATTTACATGTCAGGGATGTAAGATGAAGGTTTAGTGAGACAGAAAAACGGACTCCTTCAGCATGCTTGCTCCTGAGGAGCTTTTCCAAACAACAACCTTTTCTCCGCTAAGTGCAAGAGCAAAGACCAGAAAGCAGAGCAGATATTACCATTATTGGTCTGTTCTTGGTTGGCTGAAGAGTAGCTTCAGACTTCAGGTTTAAAATTAGCTCATCAAGGGAACTGCTACTGTCCGTACAACAGCCAAAACCAATCCTATTCAATACAAAGAGCAAGTGCGGGATCTCCCACTCCCAAACTATATCCCACATGGCATTGTATTTTGCAGCAGAGAAATCTGATGGCTTCAAAAGAGTGAGGACCAATGCCTTAGGCCATGTGGAATAAGCAGTTAATGTACAGGCTTGCTCCATCACATCAACTCAAATTCAACCATCTGCTCAGAACTGAAAAACAATTTTGTTTCACTGAAAGATATTTAAAAATAAATATAAAGGATGGTCAGCCTAAACAGATTTTGGGGGGTTATGTGTGTATTTAATTTTTGAATGAGGAAAAAAAAAGAATTCAATGTAAAACAAAGCTTTGCTGTGATTTGAAGGGCCCAAGGGTTATTTTAAACAGAAATGAACAATCTTTATAAATAAAAAATGTTCTCAAAGTATTTTACTGAAAAATGTTAAAATAAATTAAGTCTAACCTGAAAAATGAGGGTTAATTTTTTGCCAGATTGTTTATTCTGCTTAATTAATTTTGATTTCCCATGTTCTACACAGAGCCTATAGCAATATGGATTTTATCAAAACAGAAGCCATAGCACCACTCTTTGCAGGCCCCTCTACACAATGGCATGGCTTTATAAAGCTGAGATATATATCAAGTACAATCTTTTCTGCTTGAGCAATCATCACTCTGACATCACACTACAGGTATGCAATGTTGTGTCTTTTGACAACTGTTGGCCCAGCTTGACAGGGCACACAGGTACCTTAATTAGGACTCTTTCTTCTCTACAAGCTCATGTACAATTATTATGGCATCATTCTAACATATTCACTACATACAGGAGAGAAAAATGACATTATCGCTTTTTAGCTGTCACTTAAACTAAACAATTCACAGGTACATATAGTTATTTCTAGAAAACAGGATTACTATTTCTATTAACAAGCAGAAACAACAAGAAGATTAAATATTTTGAGAAACAAAATCTGCCCTATTCCTTAACCACCTACCCTATTTCAAGTTCAAGAGTATCACTGGTTTGGGTTTTTTTTCTAGGCTTCTTATAACCCGCATACTTCTATCAGTTTAGCATAAGTAATAACAAAACTAAATTCCCTATACTACCACTAAGGCTGCTTAAAAGACTTGCTCTGCTGCGGAAGCCATGACACAGGGGACTAAAATCTCTAATGAAATGCCTCATACATTGATTTATGCAGCTTTAGTGGTACCATTAACTGAAAATTGTTCTTTTCATGGGCTTAAAGAGAATCTGGTGGCTGTCGTTGTTCATGATTCAGTGAGAAGACTGGGTCTAAAATTACCAGTGCATTTGGGTGGATGGAAATCTGTCCTCATTTTGTGTTAATATTTCATATAACAACAAACATAAGCCTTCTATGTCTAATAAAATATTAGATTCCATCACTAACACAGCTGTCATTAAGTGATCTCTTTAAAAATCCTCCCTGTCTAAAAAAAAATAATATTTTTTTCAAATTCTAGTAAGGTATATTTTGGGGGGAAAATACATACATGTCACATATATATGTATATACAAAAATACTTATATAGACATATATGCATATATATACGTAAGGATAACTAGGCAGTAAGCATTTAAAATGGTATTTCAGTCACTAATGCAAGCAGCTAATCCTATTTACATTCATATTAGCCCTGGGTATCTTTTTCCCTAAGATTTACACATTTGTATGCTTGCATGAGTTGCATTGCTTTTTGCATGATATCAGTACTTTTGTAATTTAAATCTATAAAAGGCAATTTCTTTTAAATATACTTCCTAACAGTGGATGAAAGAAGCACTAAACTTATTTGAGAGCTGTACACATCAGTAAACATGTGCACTGAACTCCAGGCAATGTGCTGTGAGAGAATTAATCTTATACTGTATTAGCTAAACAGAAAGATTCTGGGACTCCAAGTAACAAGCATGAAAAATGTCCAAACATTTTTTTCCTATTACCTAGAAAATGTGTATTTTTTAGGATTATAATTTTAAAATCCAAGCATTTTTTTCAGTGAGTGGTTAATTTGATATTTCCTTACTTTATTTTAAAATTTGTACAAAGGTAGTCCACCAATAGAACTGATCTCTGACTACCTTCATCTAATCTATTACCCTAATTCTAAGCAACATCACAAGGACCATCTTTTAAATAAACAGCTGTCGTCTGCTTGTACTCCCTACAAATACACTGAGTCCAGAGTTAAGGATATTCCTCTCAGTGAAATTAACAGGAATTAGAGGGAAGTCTTTTTGTAAGAGACATGAAAATCAAGGCATTTTTATGAGAAAACCTTCAGATATGCTTGAGTAGAGCACTACTGGAACTGCAAGAATTGAAATGGATTGGGTGCAGTAACTAATAATACCTTTTTGACTATTTGATTTTTTTTTAAATTTGTTTTCATATGAAACAACAATATTCAAGCATGGGGGAAGATAATGATTTTGAAAATCCTTTCTAACATGGTCAGTAAAATTAATTTTCCTATTGAGGTCCCCTAGAGGCTGGTGAACACCACATTTCTGCCTTTTTCTATTAGTTAAGTCCATTTACTGCCCTTTGTCTTCTACTCTGTTGCACTTCATCCTTCCTTCTTCGTGGATCCCAAGCAATTCTCCCCAGGCACTTGTGTGCTCTACCCACCTTGCTATATTTCCATGAACCTCCTGGCATGCCCTCCTTTCCTTTAACTTTGGAGCATCTGTTACAGAGACCCTTGTTTTTTGGAGCCTCTTTCTGCGTCACCCATCTTGCTTGTCAATACCATTTGATAACAGTGCCTTTATAACTGTTACTGTGATTATTCATGCATAAAAAGATGTTGGGAACACACTGAAGACAAATATTCTCAGATTCTTAATGCCCTCCCTAAGAAAATCATCCATTTGCAAAAGAAAGGAGGAGGTGGTGAGAATTTATTGCTCCTCCAGCTCTAAATTGTGACAGCACAACCTTCATCTCAAAACAAGCCAGTAAATATTCTCTGACATAATCTGATAACCTGTTACCACACATAGATGCATTTGTGTGAGCTTCTATTTCTATACACCTAAAAAAAAAAAAAAGAAAAAAGAGATCAAGTTGCTTAGGAGAGTACGGTTGACAAATTTTCATAAATGGTGAACAGCCTAAAACTAGATGTGAATTTCACGTTGTCTCCTCAAAATCTTCAAAATAATGGACTCACATACCATCAGTAATTGCAACAACACAGCTAGTGTTTGCAAGTGTTAGGAACTGAATTTAACAGAGCAGCACCACATTACTTCATGTTCATTCTTGCCTTACCCCTAAAGAAATCAAAAGCACGATACTAGAAAGAAATTCATACATTAAGAAGGGCTCTTGCAGGTTGCCTTTGAGGAATGATATCTCACGTGCGATGTATTCAGGGCTGGCTTAATGTTATTTCCTTTTTTACCCACCCTTTAGGAAACAGCCCTGCAGAACAGTTTTTTTGTTTTAGTCCTAACATTTCAGACTTGAAAACTGGATGCAAATATAGTTTGTGCAAGTCCCCAGTCACCCAACAGGATCAACCAGATTTTATCTCCGCTCTTTGAATTTAGCAGGTTTTACACAGTGTTCCTTGTGTGTCAGGTTTCTTTTTTCTTCTTCCTTTCCTACCCTTATCCCTTTCCAATTTTTTTTGGGTGGGGAGAGAGAAAGAGAGATGAGAGAGTGATGAAGAGGAGGAGTGGTGAAGGGAAAGGCAAACCAGCAGACAGCAATGGAAAGGGTCTGTGTTGTTAGTTTTAAGTGTCTGGTTTTGTTCCAGCCTGTTTCAAGGACTGATGCAGATATGAAGTCACTAGCAAACTAACACCCTCAACTTCAGTTAAAAGAACTACAAAACTGAAATGAATGTATAAATAATATGCAACTGTCTAGACAGTATAGGTCACCTGCAAAGAGACTGGGTCAGGAAAAGATTGTCCATCAGTCAGACAACCATAACTGATTCTGATGCTAAATAATGGTTTAGATATTCAGTATTCTATATATGCGAAAGGCTTCACTGAGCATTGGAACTTCCCAACCAAAGTAGCCTTCTACTTATACATATCTTTATGCAGCTGTAAGAAAATGCACATGCTATTTAAACATTAAAATTAATGCTGAAAGAAAAACCTATTTAGAGAGGGACTGGAAGCAACCTATGTAATTGGCTTTTGGTAAAGCAAAAATAACTATCATACTCTACCCTTGATAAACAACCTGATCTTATGATACCAACAGACTCTTAAAAAGGGCAAGAATTAAAACTTTAGGCTAACAAAGAAACTTATTTCCACTTACAGAATCAGTTCACACATACATTCAGGGAATTGTGTGCCACAGAGACCTACTTTGCACTCTTGCATTTCAGAGCATCCTCTCAGGTATCATAAATGTAAACACACTGACTACACATGTTTGGAAATATTCTGTGCATTTTAATGCATTTTTTGCTGCTAGTTCAGCAAAAAAAGGTGTCGGTCTTCAAGGTAATGTTACTTCCATCTTAATGCTTTCAGGATATATAGCAAGTTTTGGCAGGACTATGGATAAGAGCCAAGATTTATACAAAATGTTTCATTTATTGGCAAATTATAAAGCACATTTATATATTTGCTAAACAGGAAAAAGAAAATATATGGGTAATAAATCTGGGATACGCACCAGTTGGCACAGCTGAAAAGCAGGTGTTATGGCTGCAAAACACAACCAAGGGCTGGGTGTGAGTCCCAGTCCCAACCCAAACGCGTTCCAGAGTAAAAGGCAGGATGCAGCAGATCACTAACTCCTTCCAGAGGTGGTTTGATTTCAAGGGAGCTCCACATGGATGCATCACTGCATGCCTGTTCAACATGCTGCCAAACACATCTAAGAACATATTCGGGTACTTGGTAACAGACTTCCATCAAACTGAACTGCAACATTAGTAGTATAATAGCTCATTATATTACCTATATTACAACATGCCTTCTAAATCCTACTGGTGTTTATTCCAGTGGAAACACACAGTTATCCCTATATTCAATTCTGAAACCTGATAGTGTGTTGTAACTTTATTTATTAATGGACATAACTTGATTTCCTATGAAAAAATATCAAATATTTTTTGCTACCTTTATATCTAAAAATGCTATCAAAACGTTTTGCACAGAAGCTGCAAAATTGTTGTTTGATCTTGGGTTATGCAGGCCTACCCTAGTTTAACTTGAATACAAAACATCAGCCATAGTAAGAATTTTAAATGCTACATATAAAAAGAAAGAAAAAAAACAAAACATTGTGAAAGCTAAACACAAAGCTTGATTCTGCCAATCCTGTCGCTAAGAGTAGTAAAGATTGCACTGAAGTAAGAGGTGTTGCATTCAGCAGTGATAACAACTGGCCTCAAGTTTCACACGTAAATATTTTGCAACTTATCCCAAGAGGAGGGAATTCAGCACTTCCAAAAATCACATCTATGCAGCCAGGTCAGGAAGCTTCTCGAACGCTCACACTGCAATCTCAACTTTGCAAAGAATACAAAACCCTGACCTGTAAATCTGAAGTGAGTTTCCTATGCTTGAGGATTCAGATGCTGGAAGAAAACACAAAGACAGGGACGAAGCCAAGTTTCTTCTAGGGCTTCACCGCAAAACCTTTGACCATTTCTACCAGTGGAATATCATTAGTGCTTTCTTTCTCCTTACTAGCCTTCTGAATTTTTACTCTAAACCCCAAAATACTTAAAAGTCAATATTACGTGTAAGATTTGAAAATGAAAGACTTGTTTTTAATCAAGGCTAACAAAATGATGAGCACATTGAAGATATCATTTAAGCCATATGGGCTAATCCTGTTCTTAATTAAAAAGACTTCTTTCGAATTGAGAAAAAAATATCAAGATATGCACAGTTAAATTAAAATGTTGCATTTGGGGAAGATTTTTTGCAGGTTTTGGAAGGAAGAGGTTTCATGAGAGATCCTATTAGCTGATACTATTCTTTGTTTCTCCATTAGCAGCCTACAGGCAGAGATTTAAGGCTTGGATACAAATAGATTATGCCAAAATAGCTGTTTCTGAATAACTTCACATGTGGACATTTTTATTCTGGAATAAAAATACAGTTGTTCAGAAATACCTAGTCCTGCTTTAAATTCAGACCCTGCATTAGTCAAAATTAGCTTTCAAACACAGCCATCCCTTAGGCTATTAGAAGCCTGATTATGCCTGGTATTACAAACTTGTGTAAGAGCCCTCTCCAGCCATTCTGCCTCTAATCAAATTTATTCTGAGTTGCACTGTGGGGAAAACGAACTCAGGCTTACATTGTAAATGATTTTGAGTCTTTGAATTCTGCTTTTTGTTGTACCTTTTTAATAATGATCTCTGTCAGCTGTTCAAAGTGGCTCTGTCACTACCATCAGGTACCCCTACTTCATCTGATCGATTTCATAAACCGAGGTTCAAACACGCACTGCTGGGTTGGAATTAAACATTTATTTTAAGTTTGTAAGACTCAGCCCTAGAAAGTTAGAGAATATCTGGGCGGCAGTAGAGAGTCTTCAGTGCTGCAAATGGAAAAGTTTTCCATTTGGGGTGTACCACTGTCATTTCACTGTTTTAAATGTACTGTTCAGTCAGGCACATAAAGACTGTGCTTTTCATAAAAGTCGAGTAGTATTTAAAAAAAGAAAAAAAAAAGTAGTTTGGCTTCTTTGGAAAACATCCCTTGTCTCTATGCATGGTATTTTCTTCCCAATGCCATAGCTACGTTATAAACAGAGTTCAGTAAGTAACTCCAAAGCTTGCCTACACTTGAAAATTAACTTGGATCAAGACAGAAATGTGAATTTATAGTATAATATGTTTTTATTAAGTTGTTCTCTTCACGATAAGCCCTCGGGTGCTTTTTCATACATGGATATTCCTTAATGAAAAGTACCTTGAATTACATATTCAGCATGTAAAGCAAGGAAGCAGAAAATTTTTACATATTTTTTGCTAAACACAGACAATTGCTGGAACCCAAGTTCCACTTGAAAAAAAAAAAGAGAAAAGAGAAAGAAGACATCCATGCTACTCAGTATAAGGTTAAATGAGTTTCCAGTACAGTCCCTACCTCAAAACTCCTCACCCATGACTACATCAGTATAAACTCAATTCATTACTGACAGCAACTTTCAAGTATGCTTATTTCTTAAAACGGAACAATAAAACCCAAAAGAAAATGTAACAGCCATTAACCAGCTGGGAAAGCAAAGTACTGCAATCTGTCAAAGAAAGAAAAAAAAAAAACCAAAAAAATAAAAGGGAGGGAGATTTCAGGGCTGCAGAGCACAGATTCTGACAAAATTAAAAGGACAACTGCAAAAAAATCATGATGAGGGGGAGAATATATTATCAGTATGTCCCCACACAAGGGAAGGAAAAAGCAATCAGAAATAAGAGTACATTTCTGCTCAGTCTCTCATCAAGGAGGGCTTTTCGCTTCAGTGTAAATGGTACAAATCGCAGAATTGTCGTAAATATTCAAAATCCCAACGACTGAGTATGGCATAAGCTGTCAAGGTATTCATGTGACAGTTCCCTTACCCTCACAGGCTGAATTGTGCTTTAGCACTTTCTAAAGCACCCAGCACCAGGCTCAAGGTACTCCTATTCAATGGAAACCAATGCCCAGCACTTTTAGAAGACCCATGCTCAGTTAAGAACAATGATCATTAGCTTGTATGCTGGGGAAATAAAGTAAAGCAACCAGCCTTAACCTTAACCTCTTAAAATACACTGTCCAGCTTAGCCAGAACAACAGCGATTCCTGCTCAGTCCTGTGACAGAATGCTCAGAGGTGCCCAAATTCAGGAGACAGATTAGGGCTCTGGAATCAAGCAGATACAGGAATGTCCTTGCAAAAGGGAGTAAGATGCCTCCTCTCATCTCCTGGATTTTGCACCAGCGAGGTGCAGGCACTTATTTTACATCTTCATGAAGTGCCTAATCTTCCCGTCCATGCAGGAATGGCCTGGAGCAATGCAGCCACTGCAGTAACATTGGTCCTCATGCTGGAAAGGAACCTATGAAGATTGTTACTTCCAATGTATCTTTTTCCAGGTACCTTCTGACCACACAACCTGAAGCTTAGTCCACTCTATGTCTGTTAGAAGTATTCCAGACACTTACACAGAAAGCAAAGCCTTTGTGGTATTGACTTACATATTTTCATATATATATTCCTTACTCACAAAACCCTTATACTTGCATACACGCTAGCACAGAACATCAGTATTGCAATAGGTTTCTAACAGAATAACAGCAAATGTAATGTTAAGAGGAACTGAAGAACCATTCACCCTATGGTTTAGCTTCAGTTTACCACCATCTCAGAGCTAGCTGCTGGCCAGAGCACCAATGCCGCTCCAAGCAAGAGGGCAGGAAGAGGTAACTGAGGATGGAGGACCATGGTGTGCTGCAATACTTTGGCTTGAACTGTTGTGATACCGAATGCGTTAGTTGCACCACTGCAAGCTTCTGGCTCTACAGGCAGGGCAGCTTCCTGTTCCAGTTGCACTTTTATGCATCTTTCTAGTTTTCCCCACACAAGGCACTGCAAGTGTGCCATACTTGCACATCCAAATCCATTTATACTGAAAAAGAGAGCCAGAATGGACAGGGACAAAACTGAATCCCTGGCAAGGGTAATATCCGTTCACATTGATGAAAACAGCTCTAGTCCCTTAGGAACTTCAGGGCATCTGCGTGCATACTTGTATCAGTTCTACTATTCAAACAAGGACAGTTATTCCGAGGAAAGCAGGGGATGGAGTTTATGGCACTGGTATTCTCTACTTGCTTCCTGAATTACATTTAAGCAATCAAACTAGTTAACTGTTTATCGCTTTAGAATTAAAATTTGTCGAATGAGAAGCTCTATTTGAAATAAAATTTTAAACTATATTTTAAAACAATACTTGGGGCGACTGTAAATATGCAATGAATTTAATTTTTACTTGTTAATTCAATTGCCTCTGCCAGCACTGTTTTGTTGGTTTGGCTTTTTTTTTTCCAGATCTATTTACATTTGATGTACCTGGGGACTAATATGCCTTTATGATCCAGAATTAGCGTTTTCTTAGAGAGCAGCAAAGCAACATTAAAAAGGCAGTCTTCAGTGCATTCTTAAATTTTATGTTCTTCTTTATAATTCAGGGAGGGGAAAAAAAAACAACTCTAATATTTCTTTCTATATATTGCCTATATATTGGATTTCATTCTATGATTTTGGGAAAGAGTGTGTATGCTGGTTTAACTCAAAAAGGATAACTATCTGTTGTTACAAGCTCAGTGATGGAGAAAGAGGTGCCAACTTTCCTGCAGGTGAAACAAAGTTTATCATCAGTGTCATCAGCTGACCTTAGAAAAAGAGAGACTTGTAAGTGACAGAGATCCACAGACCCAGAGGCATGAAAGGAAACCCTGGCAGAACTGCTTTGAGTTTAATGGTATACAGAACATCATGTTGTATGGTCATTTAGACCATGATCTCAAAAGTCTCAATGAGGCTATTTTATGCAGTGTGCCATCAAAAGTCAATGCTCAGTATGTAAAATTAAACATAAGTAATCCTTTGCAGAACTGGGGCCATATTTAGTTAACCTATTGCAGGAAAAAAATAAAATCTTAAGGTTATTTTCTAAGTTTCTATTAAGTCCTGCTGTATTTTAACAAGAATGAGGATTCTGTTTCATTTTTGCCACTCAATATTTACATGGTTGAAAGGAAAACAAAATAATAATCCAATCTAATATTTTTAGGTTCAAAATCTCAAACACATGTGAGAAATGCTGAAGAACAGATAAGCAAGAGGGAAAGTCTTTTATACACAGCCTTGCATACAGTCAAATCCATTTTAAGAGTCTAACATTAATGAGAGCTTTAGAGACTAAAAAACATATTTTTTTTTTGCATGTAGAACACTTTGAAGAAAAAGATGCCTTCAAAAGTCTGTCCCTGACGACAAGTCAAGGATAACAGGAAAACATGATCATAGAGATGCCAGAAAAATTAGTCAGAATGTATCACACTGCCAGATCGATCTACTCCCCCAAACCAAGAGCATGGTCTGGACAGCAGAGAAAAGGAAAAACACAAACCTCATTTTTAGGACAAGAAACTGGCAAAAAAGTTGGTGTTTTGTTTTTTTTTTTTTTAAGAAGTTGCAAGGTTTTTGATCCTTGTATGCATGCATATGCATTGAAAAAAAAAAAAAAAAAGAAGAAAGAAAATGCCAGCCCAGTCATATAATAAATCCTAAAGTTTAAATAAAGAAATGCACATTTCACCTCAGTTGTCTGTCTTGGAGCAAAGGACCTCCCCCAGTGACTATACTGAGTTGTCCTCATACCACCCATGGGCGGCTCATCACAGCCAGACTTCAGTTTTGCAGTGTTTGTCTAACAGTCACCTTTAAGCATCTCTGCTTTGGCCACTGAAATGCCACTGAAGTACAGCTTCTGAGGACACAGTGGTTGCTATTCTCTAAGAAAATAAGTCCTATCAGGGTGCAGAGTCCGTTTTCCCTTCACCACTGAATCACCTCTTGAAAAAGAAAGTTGTTCTCCATCTAACTCTGTCTCACATACCTCTACAGCTACAGTTAATTTATTTTTCAATTACTGAGCTACAAACAATGGAAAATACAAAATAAGCTTAAAGACAATGACAGTAGCATTCTAGCCTAATCTTCTAGCTATCTATGGGAACCTTGAACATATGAATTAAGCTCAAGATTATGGTCCAAGGAGGTCTCCAGAGAGAAAAGTAACAGTGTCTAGGCAAAAGCAATCTTTACAAGATGTAAATATCCTTTTCCAGTTTGACCATCAGTTGTGCGATTCAGAAAACAGTGCTCAGGGTGAACAAGTATTTAGAAATAATATTGTGCATTGGTAATTTTCCATAATATGGAACAAGAATTTTTACCAGGATGCCTTCAGGAAGCCACAATGAGTGATGTTAGTCAAGTAGAAAGAATATCTAAAAATCAATCAACACAAGGGAAATATTAAGCTAGTTTAGGCAACAGGAATGTCCTGAACCCTCACATTTGCAAGAGATACCATTAATTGATCAAGACAGCAAGGGGATCCTGTCCAGAATAGCAGAGCAGTTCCAGGTCACAGTCTGACCCTGTGCCCATCAGTTTCCACTTCTGCAAACAAAGGCTTTCAGGGCAAGAGATAAGGCCAAATTCATTCTCAGTTTTATTTTCTTTAGGCAAAGCAGTTAAAACAGGATTGGCCCCAAATCTCCATTCTTCCATGGGAAATGATATACAATTTTAAGTCAGGCATCTCAACAAAGAAGTAGCTAAATGAATAGCTGCCTTTGTCCCTGCTACCGCGCTCCTTGTCATGCACTCTTTCTGAAAAAGTTATTCAGCAGCTTTCTGACAACGGGCTCTGAAAAGAAATGTGTGATGTAAAGGAAATGAACATGGTGCTGTTCTTGTCAGAAAGGGATCAAATCCCACGTCAGTCAGAGCACAGCAAACTATCTTCCACTCTGTCAGCTACAATTTGTCTGTCTCCTTCCAGCCAACTGTCCTCAAAAAATAAAAATCACTACACAAAAAGTGCAGTACTGAGCCAGGTACAGCTTATTCCCAAGCCACCTGTCCCAGATTCATGGGACTAAATCATTGGATTCTGGATAATATGGTAGAAGAGAACACACAGAAGATAGTTGCATTCACGCTGCCTACTGGAAACAAACGATATAGGGAAAGTTTATATCTCAATAATTCATTATTTTTATTCACTGACACAATGAATAAGACACTATTTTCTCTAAATTGCCTTCTAAATGAATTTATTTTGCAAATTGCTTTTCTCCAGCTGTCTATACATGGCTAATTATACATGTTTCAGAAATACACATACATTGAACAGCCCTTTAGATTATGTGGCATTGGTTTTCTTCAGACTTCCTTCTTGATTGAAAGAAACAAGAGGAAGTGATGAGCACTACTGAAAACTCTCATCAAGAGGTAACCAGAGCTGACAAAAACACTAAAATACATTTAGGGCTGCTAAGTCTTCTGCTGTTAAGACAAGAGTGAACATGCCTGATTCACAAGTCATTCCTTGGACAAGTAAGTGGAATTTATATTTCAGTTCCTTGCTACCCTTATGACACACAGCAAGTGTACACAGATATAGTCCTGGTTGTGCGGTATGACATTTTTTCCCTGTTTATTTAATAGTTTTTGTGCAGTGAACAAGGGAAGGAGCTTTGTACATTCTGACCTCTCTGTGCATCCCTTCAGAGGACAGCTGAAGCCAGTGCAAATTCTCAAGTCCAGAGGAGTACCTGCAGTTCCAGCCTGCAGTCTTGGGAGCAGAGTTCTTGCATGTTTACAAATACAGCTAAAGTTTGATGCATTCTTAACTTTCCCCCAAAGCTAAGAATGCTTCTTAACTTTGGAAGAAAATGCAAGGGGAAGGAACTTAATTTAATTTTGTAATACTCATTCTAGCATCCTACACTGCTTTTGTTTTGTTCTTATATTTACCCATGACACCATAACTCCAATCAATGCTACAGAAATATGTAGAAATCATGGCTGATATTGCACATTGTCAAAATAATAACCCAGATCATAGACCACCGAGCTGCTTCTGTGTGTTAGCTGAAGTAGGAAGTTCAGGTCTCAGAACACCCATACACTCACAAAAATGCAAAGCTGCAGCACCACTCTATTGGCCAACAGAAGACACTCCACCCACTGGCATCCATTCGATATAATCCTCCCACAGGTCATGTGGTTTGCCCAAAGATAGTTACTTCAGGTTACAAAATTAACATTAAAAAATGTCCTCTTCAGGAGAAAACCTGAGCAGATCTGGAAGTCTGTGATAATGATAAAGTTATTGATTTCATAGAATCATAGAATCATAGAATAGTTAGGGTTGGAAAGGACCTTAAGATCATCTAGTTCCAGCCCCCCTGCCATGGGCAGGGACATCTCACACTAAACCATATTACCCAAGCCCTCAGCCAATCTGGCCTTGAACACTGCCAGGGATGGAGCATTCACAGCCTTCTTGGGCAACCTATTCCAGTGCCTCACCACCATCACAGTAAAGAATTTCCTCCTTATATCCAATCTAAACTTCCCCTGTTTAAGTTTTAACCCATTACCTCTTGTCCTATCACTACAGTCCCTAATGAAGAGTCCATCCCCAGCATCCCTATATGCCTCCTTCAGATACTGGAAAGCTGACATGAGGTCTTGATTCAGAACACATACAGTTAACACACTAAACATGTCTCAACCAATACACATCTTTCTTATGAACAAAGTCATCAGAATGAGGTTTTTGTCTATTTTATGTGCAGATGTACATAAGTAACTAGACAAATGGAGTCTAATAGTTACTCTTGTTGTTAGAAGACCAGTATGCGTGTATTGTCTGGGTGATTGACAGATCATGGAAAATCACAGAGATCCTGGAGCACTTTGAGCTCTCCAAAAAAGAGCTTTTTCAGTCCATTTCAGATGGTCATGTTCTTGCTTTTTTGAGCAAGAGACAATTCTGTTACTTTCCGTTACTATGAAACTTATATAATTCACTATTCAGAATATACATATAAACACAGTGCCAGGGTTTGAAGAGTATTCTGCTTAATGACAGTACTGTCATTAAATTTGCAGACCTATTTCATGGGTCACTATTGCAATTCAAACAGGAATAAAGTCTTAATGCAACATAAACATACCTATCTTTGTTACCTGGATAAATATTAGCTATTGGAATGCTGAACTGTTTCTTGGTGGGATCTCAGCTGTGCTCAGGAAACTGTAACTTTGTCCAATCTTCATAAATAAATAGGCATGAATTGGAGGAGACACCTGTCTCCTTCCACCTGCCTTTTTAACTGGAGAAGCTCACAAAGACTGCAATCAAACCCTAGGGTCCAAATTATCACCAACACCATCAATAAGATGCTAAAAGTTTACTCAGTGACCAACCTAACTGCCCTCATTTGCTTTGTGATTCTCAAATCGCTTCCTCAATGACTCAATATTTCTTCCATTATTCACATGTGGCAGTGGTACTATGGGTACTAAGTGGGAGTAAACTGCTATTTGTTTCAACTGTACTCTGATATAGCAAGATACTTTCTCAAATGTAGTTAAAGACATGTTCTTTTCCCAAACACTGAATATACTCAACTCCCTGTCTGTGGGCAAAGAGGTATCTGAGTAGGTCAGCTTTTATACTTCTCCTTGCTACATTAAAAAAAAAAAAAAAAAAAAAAAAGAAAAGAAAAGAATCACAACATATTAAATGCTAAAGAAGAGTGCAAGGAGTAAGTTCAAAAGTGAAATGTTCCCAGTAGGTATCTGTAACAGCAGGTTTCACTTAAAGTGGATATCACTTTACTGGTTTTAACAAACTTCAAAGTAAGTGTGCTAATGCTACTCATTTTGTGTGTCTGTTTTACATCAGTCACAATTCTGTCTCATGGTTTCACTTCTGCTTCATACTTATAATGAATTTTTGTAACTGGAAAGCACACTTAGTGTATGGATTAAATTAAGAATGGTTTTACAAAGCAGCATGATGGCAATCATTTATGTTATTAACTCACTTTTTTTACATATCTGCTGATTTGTTGTTAGAGCATGTTAAAATATGGTATGGTAATCTATTCCAAATACACCAGTAAGATAAACATATTTAATTGAAAAAGAATCAGAAATCAGTTTTATGAGACTCAGTTTCAAGTCACTGAAATATAGGAAAGTTTCTCTAATAAAATGATTAATTTTTAATTTGTCATGCCTCTTTAATTCAATATAAAATGTCTAATTTTAATAAAACTGAGTAAGTGCTGATGGTGAAATCTTATACACAGAGAGTCCTAAGAGTGCAGCCTGAGAGCAATACCTTGAATACTGAAAAAGTATTCCCCAACATGGGAATTTTACACTATTGCCTGCATGTGGAAAATCCTGGATGGTTTCACCGCCCTTGGTCTTTCTCAGTTTGAGGATGAAGATAATGTGCAATGTCAGCATCTGGAAGGCAGTTTAGGGGAGTTGAGCACACACCTGCCAGTCCTTTCCCACAGGAGCATGCACCAAAGATTCTTAGCTCCTTCAGAAAAAAAGTCAATCCCCAAAGAAATATTGTGGTTCTATTTTCTACACAGATAAGTAAAACAACAAATGAAGAAGGACCTGGGAGTAGTGGGGCTGCCCAGATTCTCAGTTACAAATCATTATTATACCTCAGTCTTCATCCCCTCAGTCCTTTTCCAAAACTAACACCTTTGTCTTCCCCCTGTGACCTTACAGTTTTGGGATAGAGAATAGCCAGCACAAAAAGTGCAAAATGGATATAAGCAGCTGTCATTAGGGATGACAGAGTTCACACATCTGGCCTACAAGGCCCTTTGGGCTCAGACATAGCTTTGAAGAAGAGATAACAAAATAGTGAGCAAAGGAGAGAAGGAACACCATGCACTCTGCTAAACAGACACCCCTGCTAACGGACGAAATCATCTTTTCAGTCACAGTTTTTCATGTGTCAGTGTCCTTCAGTACACACATAGCCAGGGGCAGAAGAGAGCAGCAGAGTACATTTTGCTCTATTTCCTGTACCTTTTATTCAGTCTGGATAGGATATTTGCTTCTGTCATCCGAAAGTTTCCCATTTTTCATCCTGAAACACAGCTTTTTAAGGCTAAGCAATGTGGCACTTTACACAGTTGTTTGCAGAATGTTTTTAGCTGTGTGAGCTTTTTTCCCAACTATTTTCTAAAATGTAAACTCATTAATAGATGTTGCAATTAAATCTACTGTAAAGCCTTTAATTTTGCTATAAACACTTGATTCTGCCTGGGCCAGCTACACTGTTTCTGACTTCTCCAGGATGAGCACACAGTATACACACATTTGCCAGTCACCAAAGATCAGGAATAGTCATTTGTAGAAGGGAAGGTAAAAATCATCTTATGGATCCCAGGAGCAAATAGTCATATCAGATGCATTTCTAAGGCAAAATTAAATTGTTCCTTAAGGCTATAATAAAACCCAGCCATTGAGCTCATTTTAGGAACATTTCATTGATCCAACAGTATGAAAAAGAAAGGCTGAACTCGATTAGAAAGAAAAATTTTAGGAGGTGCCACATGGATCTGAGCTGCAGGACTGAAACCTGTTGTATTCCACTCTTTCCTTCCCCCTCGGTACATGCATGGGTCTTGTCCCTGGAAGCAGACAGAGGTCTCAGAAATGCTGAGTCTCCTGTCCAACTGCAAAGACCATGCCACAGTGCCATACATATATTTACCTGACTTTATCATAGCAGTTATACCTCTAAGGACTTACGTGGAGATAGCTAGCAATAGCAGACTGCACTAAGGCTACAGTGTTTAATGCCTCCTCTGCTAACTTGACCACAGGTCAATCATCTTCTCTCCATGTGCAAATGGAAGGGAGGGGAAAGACTATTCCTCTTTTAGAAGTTCCTAAGTGCTGAAAAGTGTCCTCTGCAGCAGGGGTGAAACAGGGAATTTACCTTTGCCTTCAAAACACTAACAATATCTCCTAGGTAGCTATCACTGTTGTTTGTTTCAATCCAATACTCTTTAACTGAAGTTGTTGGTTAAGGACTGGCTAATGGTGCAAGAGGCACATAACCACAGTGTGAACATGTAGAATGTGCAATAGCAGAAATTGTAATTATTTTTCTGTGCCCTCTTCCAGGTCTGCTCAAGTACAGTGTTTGTAACTGCCAGACATCAGCAGTTAAACACATCCAGAAGTCATAGTTAGCCCCATCCAGGGAGAATTATGATTTATTGTAATTTTGAGATTATACAACAGTTATTTAGTCATTTTAGAGTACAAACAATTACTTTAATAAGCTTACAGATAAGTTATTAGTGTGGTGGTGAACTCCTTTGAAATAGTAATTTAATTACTCGTTCTAAAAATCTACAACATCTAGCACACATAAAAGGAAAGGAGTCATCTCGTGTACCAACTCGTCCAACAGCTATGAAGACATATGGAAACATGAAAAGAAGATGCTGAAATATGTATAACCACAGAGTTCCACAATAATGGGAGTCAAAACGGTAAGATGTCAAGAATCTTCACAGTCCTTAAACATTGCTAGAGGGCACATAAAAAAAAAAAAAAAAGGAAAGAAAAAAAAAACAACCAACCAAACTTGTTTTCAACTGTCTGTATCGGTACTTTGACTCTTATTCAGACTGCAAGTTTTTCAGGGCCAGAGCTCTCTGACTTAGATGCATGCTGTTCGACATACCATGTCCCTAACTGATAACTAATGATGCTCCTAGATAAGTTACTGCAATATTTATATATATCTATATAAATAAAAACACTAAATAAAGAGAAATCACTTGCAGGTATTATACCCCTTTTTCTTATAGCACATTTACACCATCAGCAACATGCCTTCAATGGACATATTCCAAGTAGATTTAAGCCACCTAGATGAAATGCCCCAAAATATTTAACTGCAGCAGTACAGTGTTAACCACACTCTTAACTGCTCAGTTCTACATCTTGCTGAAATACAGCATTAGCAGAAGCCAGTGTAGTGGTACCCACTCCATGGGTCAGGCCAACCATTACAGACCCCCTTTCTCAGGTATGGTTTTGTTTCTGCAGCTTCTTCTTAGGAATGACTTTTTTCTGTCCCACAGTGAGCTGCTGAGCCACATAAACAGATGGGAACATCAAGATGCCCTAATACAGACAGAAAACTTGCATGACCATCATAAGGTGTAGGTTCAATTCAAACAGTAAAGATGATGGTTTCAAAAGCAGAGATTCATCTTCTTCTACAGTCCCGTTCGAGAAAATAATTTCTACTGCTACACAAGTAGGGAACACTTTTTTTTCTCCCTGCACATAAAAGAATGATTTCCAGTCCCTTTTAAAATCCAACACCAGTACTAAACTTACTTATTTTACACACTGGTTTAGGCAGAAATCAATTATCAGCAGCACTTGAATCCATTCAAAAAGAAGTTTGAGATGCACATCCTTCAAAAATATGTGTGAGTTCCTCAGATACATCATAGCCAGAAGTGATGGACAAAATTGTGTAGACAATCCTGTGTTGCATAAACCACAATTTAGCCAACTGACTCCCTGAAAGGTTATGTCCCTGTGCTACACATACAATATAACATCATTTCTTGGCTCAGGCACTATTTTGGTGTAATTCATGACATATACACTATATTAGTAACAATTAACATGTACTGAGTGCATAAATGCTTAACAAAGAAAAATACTGCTTTGTGCCCAAAATGAGGGAGCCACACACTGTGAAAGGAGATGTGTTCCCTGAAAGACAGTGCATGTTACAGTAAATATCCATTTCCATTAAGTAAAAATGCTATCACTTGTTAGCCAGATTTTTATGCACACATGTGCAATTTTGTATTTTCTTTTAAATATAGCAAATTCTATCATCATTCACCACTAGGTCTTAAATAAAGACTACTGATGATTTGGACCACAACATTCTGCCCATCAGTATACATGATAACTCTAGAATCTAGTTCCTATTTTGATCCAATGGACAGTAAGTCTTACACTGATGACTAGAGCGAGTGCTCTAGCTGTAACTGGACTCCAACACTAGGAAAGCAACAAACTCCCAGTGTCTTGGTCAAGCAAGGTAATTGCCCAGAACCCAATAACTTTATTGCCGGAGATATTGTTGCCAGTTCTCTCAGGGGCCCCATAAACTTAAAAGACTCTGCAGATAAGGGTGGGCAGACTTCCACATGATGCTAACCTCAGAGAGAAGCATCTTAGGAGCATGAGTCAATCACAGTACGCTCTCTCTTTCCATCTATAGGCAAGCCAATACCACAAGGTACAGAGAGTTAGTCAATAGCAACAAAGTTACTAATTTTTGCCCCAAACACCCATAAAATTATGGTGAAAACAAAGGCATCCAAAGGTAGCTGTAGCAAAATTTTTTATTATAATTTCATATTTCAAGTTTATGGTGGTGAAACAGGGAATTTACGCAATTCATTTTGATGTAGAGCCTCCATATGCCATAGACACAAGTGCTCCTTTTAGCAGTACCTTGTAAGATTAGGTGCTGGCAATATTACTTCAAAGAAATTCTTGACAAATGTTTTGTCAATATTTCTAAAGCAATATTTGAAATTAACCTCCTGTAGAAATGATATATGAACAAACAAAACTGGTACAATTAGAAACTAAACTTAACACTTAAAAAAATAATTAAATGAGGCAAGAAATTCTGGATTTGTTCGAAGAGCTAAACATTGGAAAAATATTATACTTTTCAAGTGAATTTTATGAGGAATTTTTACAAATTTGCAGTTTTCAAAAGCCTGTAAACATTAGCTTACAAGACAGGAAAAGAGGAAGACTAGATTCATTGGTGGAAGCTGAACATTTGATACACATTTTAGTTTCTTTTTTTTAAACTCAAGTAGCATAGGTCACTGACTGTGTAGTAGCTCCTTCCAAGGTAATTTGCTGTGATGCTAAAAATGGTCGCAGTATATCAGAGACAACATTTTATTTTATGATAAAACTAAAAAGTGTATAAATTATGGTTGGCAAAATAACCAAGGATAACACTAATTTATGTAAATATGTACTGTACAATACAAAGAAATATGCATTTTTGAGGAGCATATAATAAGATTAAAAATCCTGCTGATTAAAGCAAATAGCGTTTTTAATGCATTTTGGGTTAGTCAGAACGTTTCCAACATGAAATAGAATTCTGCTAAATTCAAAATATAAATAAAAGAAAATTAAAGAATTAATTAGAAACAACAAGCTGTATTTCTGATCACAGCCAAGAATACAAATCAGATAAGATAAAAAGGAATTTTATATCAAGTATTGTCTATCACCCACCTCATCTGCCTGTGTGATCACAACTTCTAGGATGCTGCTGCTGCTGTCATCTTTTCATCTTCATGCTGAGCTTCTTCTGTTCCTCCATGAACAGATAGATCGAAGAACCACAGCCTAGCACTTCACCAACACACTCCTCATCTTCTGGAAAGTCAGTGCTGACTGAAGTCTCAACATCTTCTACAAAGGCTGACAGGGACTCTTTGTTAGCACTGCGCACGCTGTCAGAGGTTACCTGAGCCTCGTCAAAGGTCTGGTGTCTCAGGATGACAAACTTTGTTCCCTGTTGAACAAAGACAAGACAAGACATAAAGGGCCTTTCAATAGGACACTGACTTCTTTAGCTTTGCTGTGAACTATATTTGATACATAAGGGATCGTAAGTGTGTATCATGCTGGAGACTATACCATTTCAAAGCTTGTACACTATCTTTCTCAGGGAAAGGGTTCTGCAAAACAAAATTATTGCACCAGCATTCATTTATTTCCACAGAGAAATCCTTCACACACAAAATCAAAGAACCTTGCACACTTTCTGTATCAAATAAACGAATAATTTTGTCCATGAGCTCACTACTGCCACAAGATTCAGACTATGCTCCCAAGTCTAGGAATTGCAAGGTTTTCTTCCCCTCTCCAAAACACCCGGTGCAGGCTGTTGCTCACAGCAGCAAGCTGAGCTACACAGCTCTGTAATCCATCAGGAAAATGAGTTTGGCTGTCGAGGAGGGCTGTCAGAGTGGTATTGGCACTACAGTTAAACTCATTATATTAGCATGGTGTTTATATACAAAGTACGACACACTATGCATCCAAGTAATTCAAGCTCAGGGCAGTGTTATTAAACTCCTTCCTTTCCCACATATTTGATGTTCTATCTCCCATTAAATTCCAAGGTTCAGCACTGGGAGGATTCTCATCTCTTCAGCCTGCAAATATTTATGGCTGTATGTGTGAGAACATACGAACTTTGGGGGTTTTTAATGCAAATCCACAGATGTGCACTATGGAACCTTGTTATGAAGCACTTTGTTATAAAGAGATATTATTTCATTATAATTATTACTCTAATTGTTTCTACTCCTGGCCTTTGAATAAAATAACTTGACATTAAGTGTGGGGTTTTTTTTCTTTTTCAAGAAATTGGCAGCATATGGCTTTCCAAATGACACAGGACACAATTTAGTACAAAAAGGAAATGTTCTGTGACTAAAATGACATAATGTTGATTTCCATGCAAAGATTGGTCTCAAGGATTTACAGAAAAGACAAGAATGACCACATATAAGTCTAGAGTTTCACTTAATAAATCCATGTAGCAGATTTACACTGGTCAGTTATGTACCCCAATAAAGCCACAATGAGCACTGTTCACTCACAAAGACCAAAACTGACATCTGCATTTGGGAAAAGTTCAGCTCTTTAGGAACAGTAGGATAACCTTGAATACATGTGAAACTCTTGCCAAGAGAGCATCACCATAATATAATGAGCACGTTCCCCTTCCATAAATTAGCAAGGTATACTTGTACACTCCTTTATATGGTCATAAAACTGCTGTGTCGTTTAAAATCTGAACACCATATACCACTAATCTACATATTTTTCATGGTACAACTTGCAATTGTGCTGTATCTCAATGTAAATCATAAGATCAGTATAAACCCAAAGCAGGTCCACCCCTTGTTTCCTCAGGATGCTGCAGACGCCCAGACACTTCTGACACATTCAGAAAAGCAATGTACGAATTGCAGGACCAGCTCAACTTCTCAGAAATGGGTCCAGTCCAGTTCTTGCCCTTACATCTCTGCAAATGATCCCATTTGCTGTCAGTTGTGTAATACGGGCAACTTTCCTACTAGTCAAGCGGAAAAGACGGGAATCCTGTGCACCCAGTGTGACATGGCACTGGAGGAGTGAGCATTAAATTAGAGTGAGAGGTTATAAGTCTGACAGAAACCTGATCTGTATTCCCTAATTATGGAGGCTCACTTCCACAAAACTGACACAAACGTTAAGCCAAATTAAATGTTGTCTAATTAACTATCATATACAAGACTTCAAAGTGGGATGTCTACATGTTATTTAGCAAAGTAACTGGAACAAGAAGACTCACGAGTGATCAGTCAAGGCAGATCTGCTAGCCCAGCTAACTGATACAAGGGTAAGCCATCTCATTCCCACTCATCCCTTCCGCAAGTGCACAGCTCAATATGTTTCCAGAAAGAGGCACTGTGGTAAACAGTGTCACACAACAAGGTGGGGGAGCTGGTAGGGCACGATTCAATGGCACCGATCTCCCCAGTGAAGTGCTAGAAGCTGTTATGAATGGCCTGGCTGATGGGCTGATGACTGATAAAGAGAAAAAAACACCAGTGCTGATAATCATTAAAAACTACACACTGCCATACGACAACTACAAGGGCCAAGTGACAGCTGTCAAGGTAAATGGAGTTTGGGAATCCTGCTTTCTTAAAGGATCATCTATGCATGTGTGTTATTTGGGGAGAGAACAATTTAGCATGCAGGTTTTAAGATCTATTCTCTCCCTTGGGAACTGAAGAGGGGGAAATAATTTATGATGCTCTTAATTGAATGTAAACATTCTGTATTTTGAATGGAGAAATAGAAAAGTATTTACTTCATTTCAGATCACTGTTCTTGTGCAGTGCTAAGACCTTCACCTGGCATCAATATGCGGATGAGTCTGAAGCATGGGTGAAGTTATCTTAACTAGGTGACAAGATGCCAAAGACTCCAGCTGAAGGAGCTATGGGCACAAAAAGGGAGAAAAGGTGGAGGCGAACTGCACTATGATGAGTATGGGAGAGAAGCAAAAGATGCCCTTAATGTGGGCTGCACTATCTGCAAGAGAGACATCCATCCAGATTAGTCTCAGTACTAATGGATCCTTAGCATAGTCTAGAACTGGGAGGAGCTGAGCAACAGACAAAGCAACATCTCAGCATGGGTCAGCAGGCCTTGGCACGACTGCTTTCCCACCAGAGGCGGGAGAAGCTCGGCTGCCCCTCTGCGTGGGTAGTAGGGCTCAGCCAACATGCATCCGATTGATTTGAAGGGGTTTTGTTTGTATCACAGAAGGAAACAGCTGCAGCAGTCCGAGTAAATCAGCCACCATTTCCCATACAAATCACTGCTTATCCTGTCTTAGCTTCCCAAAACCATGATTTTGTTTGTTTAGGAGCAGCCACATTAAAATGCAATAGCTAAAGCACTGGAAAATTGATTTGTGAAAATTTTAGATGATCTACATACAGCCATGGTTTAATGGATAACACTGACCATACAGAATACAAACACACAGAGCTCCACTGTTTATGTGCTCCAGGAGCATGGTAGGAAAGGCATGTCACAAAAAAAAAAGAAAATTGGGCAAGGAAAGTGTGAACAAAGCTGCTATTAACATAATTCTCCCTAATTGTTTTACAACTGTTGAATTGATAGTATAAAAGATTCTACTATTATTACCAGCTGTAGTTTATCTGTCTCTATTTACCTTAAGCTTCCAAGCATTCTAGTTACTCAAAACCAAATTGAGCTAAACATTCAAGCTGAAGTCACACAAAAAGGAGGATCTTGAAAGTTTAACAGCCACCCACCCCCAAGACCAAATACAACCTTTCAAGAACCTATCTTCTCCTGTTATCTCCAGTAACAAATCCATCCAGGCTAATTAAAGTTTGCACTGAGCATTTTCTTGAACTGCAAGTCATAAAATTCCTGGGCCCTTATTCATAACAGACTGTAGCCAGAGACAGTCCTTCCATGTCACTGTCTCCAAGACCTTCTGTGTTAGGAGCTCATTGTCTATCTTCGCTAACCATCCTGTAGCCTGATGAAAACCAAAAGGGCGACAGTACCCAGCTTTAGAGCTGAACTGTCAGCCTTGACCCCTGGCTACTGCTCTGTCAGAGCCTTGCCTACAGTTGGCAACACAGGGATAAAGAACAAGTGGTTCAGGTCTGGTGATTTTTATATACACTGCAGCAGGTTTCCATTTCTCAACATGCCATGCTTACCAAAACCAAATAAAAGATTAAAACCACTTCTATTTTTAAATGGATATTCTAAAACCTAATGTTTGCACAGAGTGGAGCAAAACAGGAATGAGGAGAAGACACCTATCTGGGGAAGTGAAAAAACAATGGAGAAACAGACAGCAAAAAAATGAAAACAGGGGTCCAGTTTCTGAGCCAGGCTGCAGTCTGCCTTCACCCTCACAGCCCTGAGACATCCAAGATCAACACAAAACACACAAGCTGTTTCCACCTGAGTATCAGCATGCGTGACCTGACTTGTCAAACAAAAGAAACATTAAAAAATAGATTTTCTCAAGGGAATCAAACACACCCTGTCTCCCCTTTTACCACAGCCCTGTGCTGAGCTTCAGAGCCTTGCCACAAGGACCTCTCCTATCCCCTTCACACACACTCCTCCTTCCTACCACCCTGTGAGACCTGCAGTCCTTTGCCAACCCCTCCTTGCCTGTCCCACAGCCAGCAGCCCACCCTGGGCATGTACACCCTCAGCCTCTTTCCCCCAACATAAGTGGGTCTAAAAACCTTTTTCTACTGTGTGCGTGTTGATCATGCCAATCACTTAAACTCTGTTATGGCAAGGGATAGCAAATACTCACTCCCTGTTCCCTTCCCCATGCTCAAGATCCCGCATCTACATTGCATTGGAATTACTTAGGAGAATGACAATACACCACTAATAAGAGCATAATTCAATATCCAAAGTGCTTTGGAGAGCAAACTGCTGACAACTCAAAATCCCTCTGCAGCCATCAAATACCATTCATGTTATCACTGAAAACACTGTCTGCAGCCCAATAAGCCACTCACTGACATTTGGGGTTCTGGGCTGGTCTTTCTTTTCCTCCACAAGACATTTTATCCAGTCAGAGTTTCTGAGCTTTGTAGCTTTCTCCAGAGTCCCCAGATAACCAGCAACCTGGTCAGAACCAAAATCAGATCAATCGGGTTCGGTCAACTCTCCTGTGTGCCTGGAGTGCCTACGGCTTTCTGGCAATGCTCTGCTCACTGTCACTGTTTCTTGACAAATCAATTGGGTATTTTTCTGCCTACCATGTTGCAAACAAGTGTGTCAACCCACTGCTGATCTGCAGGTTATGACTGGGAAAGATGAGAATAATTATTTTTTTTAATTCAGGTCCCAGAAAGGGTCCTTTCACACTTTGTAGCTAATATCTTCCAAATTATATCCTTTCTATTTGGACTGGAGATTCAATGTAAAATTAGTAATGAGGCATTTGGAAGATCTTGCAGAATGACTCAATTGCAGTACAAGAAAACATGAGAGAAGAAAAGCAGGTTTTTAATAAAAAGGTGGGGGGGGGGGATAAGCAAAACATTTAGAAATATGTAGCTGGGAGTTTCTTTTTACCAATGAGCATAAAGAGGGGAAGCTGCACAATTCGCACACATTTGGCTATTTTATAAAGACACAGCAATCTACTGAAATGCTGAAACAATTTCCCAAGTTAGAGTTTGCACGGATGATACCATATACCCAACCTTGTGGAGATCTAACAAATAAGCATAGCATGTACAGCAGAAGTGTTAATATTCGTAATAGTAGGAAAAAAAAATAGGTAATGAAAAATCTTCCTGCAGTGAAAAACTGCCAAGCCACCACGATTCACTCTGTAGGAGAGAGAGGGGAAACACACTGCAGCCAAAAACCAGCAGTCCCTGTGCTAGTACCTGGTAACTTTTTCCCTCTATGGGTGATGCAAACAGCAGTATCAGGTTATCATATGTTTCAAAACAAAACTTCTTTTCTTTTTTTATTTTAGGGAAACATACCTCAATTAGTATTTTCAACTTAAATATCTATAAACATAGATGTACAGATTTCAGTTCTCCTTGGCTTGAACTCAGAATTTCTGTAGAGCATAACCTGCTAATCTGTGCATTTTTCATTCTTGTGCAAATGACATGCCTCTCCTTTTCCACCTCCAAAAAAAAATATTAATAGCCATCTCAGCCATGCAGAGGAGTTTGTAACGTTTCTATTACAAACTTATTTCAACCTGCAATTACCAAATAACTTAATTATCCTAATTATATATGAAGCTTTACTATAAATTAAGATTAAACTAAATTGCTGAAATAAATGCTAATATATTTAATTGTGGGATGACTTATCTTGGCTTCACTGCTGTTCCTCAAGAGCAAGTCTTCCAAATAAGCATGACTGAACAACGTCTTTGCGTAGAGTTACCCAAGCTCATCATACAGCAAGCAAAAGCAATTCAGTGTTTCATGAAGAGGGCACATTTTCACTGCATATCTCTACTTCCAGTGGGTAGCTGTCGATTTCCATGCAAAGCTAAAGATTCATTTTTACTTCCAAAGTTCAAAATGAACCTGATAATGATTGAGACCTGTTCTCTTCCAACACATTACTGATAGACATGAGAAGATCCTGCTAGAAGTGTGGATTGAAGCAGATGAAGTGGAAAAGGGCAGGCCTGTCACACTTGGTGCTGCTAAAGATGAGAAGTTACAGCCCTAACAAACCAAAATAAAAGAGACAGTTATCAAACATGCTTCTACATACACTCAGTCTTGCCCAAATCTGCAGTGCGCTGCCTGCTCCAATATTTATCTTTCTTGAAACAAAACTGAACTCTAACTGAAGTTAATAGAGGATATTGCGACGTACCTGGGAAGAGGTAACTATCAAAATGCTTGTCTCTCATAACCCGCCTCAACATTTGAGACCCCATCTCTGCCACTGCAGTAACACTCTGTGTTAGCTAGTGTCTGATCTCTGCTGTTAGCTTGTTTGGTATATGTTAAAGGTAGGTACGGTAAATTTGATTTGCAACCCGTCTCATCTCATTTACATGATGAAGCCACTGCAATAAAGTACTTCTGACATATTACATGGCCTATGACATGATGCCAATGGAAAATGACATGCCCCACCATGCTGAATATGATAACATTTATCTGTATAACTAATAACTCCTAACAATTCTAAATTTAGCCAGAAAACACAGGAAAATAAAACATGGATGAAAAAACCACCTCTTTTCTCAGAATCTTTCTCAGGTCCCTTTAAAATCAGCCTAGGGCTCAGCAGGTGAAAACAAAAGACTTTCAAAAGGCATCGTTAAGTTTTTATAAATATCTTTTTAAAGTAAACATACATACAGAGTTCATCATAAAAATAGAATTATTTCAATATTTATTTTTAGTATTCTTCAAGAATTTCTTTTTCTGCAAGTGCCAGAATAGCGCAGATCTGATTTAGATCCATGATTAAAATGAACTTCTCAGCCATAGTTTTTCCCTCAGGGGAGTCAAGGCCCAGGCGTCAGAAGTTGTGTATGAATCAACATTAAGACTTCACGGACACACAGCATTTTCCTCTAAAAGACCTGAGAATACTTTATAAGTACTAATGAATTAAGTGTCCAGCACTTCTGTGAGATAAGGAAGCACCATCCTTCTTTTACAAACTGTGGGCAGAAAGAGGTTAAGTGATTTGTACAGGGTCACAAAATAAATCTGTGTAAGGCAGAGCAAAACTCATGTATTCTGTCTCCAAGTCACGAGCTTCAGTGCGATACCATTCTTCATCTCCACCTCAGTCATGCAAGGGCTAGTGCTAGAGTCACCAGGTGTTTGAAACACAGAACCTCTCACACACACAATCCCCATCTCCTGATTACTCAGATTTTAGAAATGTTTACATTTTTACATATTTCCTTCCGTGACAAAGTTTTACTTGCCTTAGAATTTGCAGAAAGGTCAAAGTAATTATGTGTAAATGTGTCATACGTGTTATAACACCCTAGAGAAATCAGTCAGGATTCTCGAAGGTCAAACTGATGAGGACTCTAGGAAACTGGAGAAAGCTCCATCAGAACCATTATAACCCAGTCGTTATCTGAAGACATTCCCCTTGGAGATGTGTGTGCTTGCAGGAAAGTTAATGGATCCGAGAAAGCAGCAAACCCCAATTCTGAAAAAAAATATTTAGGTTTTCTTGCCAGATCCAGTAATAAGATTAATTTAAAGAAAATTTTAAATTGAATACCCAGGGCAAGAAACCAACTTCCTGGTACTCCAATGTATTAAGCAATGTAAACTCCCAGAGGAAGTGGTAGAGCCCAGATTGCTCAGAGCACTTAAAACCAGACAGGACCAAACAATTAGTTCCCTTGTCCTGAGACAGACAATTTCTCACCTGTAAATGGGCATTTTTCCAGCAGACAATCTCAGCCTTTAATAAGATAGGATTTTTTCCCCCTTTGCGCACTTACAAACATGATGAGGCAGGCACAGACAGTGGAAGGGAGGTTGGATTGCCAACAAGAATCCTATTAGCTTTCCCAGCACACCCACTCCAGCACTTGCCATGAGCTCATTCACATGTTGGGAGGTGGGACACACTTATCAATAACAAAATTGGTTAGGAAATCAATGCAAGTCCACATAACCTTGAGTGAAAAACCTAATCCAGTAAGTGCCTCCATGAGTGTGTGCATGCAGTCAAGTGAGATTCTTTTAAATAATTTTAGTTTACTATTTTGCTATAGTTGGTTGAAAACATTTTCATTCACCCTGTTTCATTAAACCATCCACTACTGAGGAAAGGCCAGTTTAGAACTTTCAGTTTGAAAGCACAGCAGAAATGCACTTGTGATATGCTACAGCAAGCAAACCATAAGAAAAAATGACAAAAATCAGAGGAAAAAAAAAAAAACCAACAACGCTGCTTATTCTCACTCCTGGCAAGCCCAATATATTTAAAACACATGCAGAATTCAGAACTACTTACAAAGTGGACTTGAGCTGATGCTGGTGAATATCAAATGAACTATGAATGGTTTTGCAGCATGTAAAAGACATACTGGGAGACTGCTACGATCTGCCAGACAAAACCAGGCACAGTAAACTGATCCCAGGAATCTCAGGGACCCAGCTGCAGCGCTAAACCCCACGGAGCGGTGCGGGTCCTGTTACACCCTGCCAAAAGGTTGCGGCTTCAGATGTTCAGTCTTGAGCAAGATTTTAGAAACCTGAAAGAATTTCTCAGATGCTTTTTCCAGCAAACATTTTAACTGGGAAGGAAAAGAAGGGAAAATGCTTCACATGATGATACTTGGCTGGCTAGGTTTCTTTCTTAAACTTCAAAATGGCCACTGTGTGTTATTTACTGTGACCTTTTCACCATGAAGTTTTGTCACACCAGTTGTTCTCAAGCCACAGAGACTCTTGCACCAAAACAAATCTTTGCTGGGGAAGCATGCATTGCCTGTGCTCCCAAGTGCATGTTCCTGCAAAGTTAATTCTTGTGTGGGGACTGAAGGAGAGGAAACTGTGCAGTAAGACCACAACAAGACTTACAGGAATGGGAATTTTCTATGGCGTTTTTCTTGCACATTTTGCTGGTCATATGCCACAGATTATCTGTTCAATCATGAGTTTACTTAAAAAATATACTGACTGCTAGATGGAAGGAAGTTCAGAAACTAAGAACTGCAGAGCATCCTGTGCTGCTGGTATACAAACCAACTGGTTCCCTGCTGTGCTGCCAGAAAATATCAATTTTTCTTCTGTCTAAACAGCACTGACTGTGTAAGGCCAAATAAAATGTGTGACCAAAACCCACAACTACAAATAGCATTAGCCATTAAGGGAAAGGCAACCATCTGATTTGGCAACATCAACTGTAAAAGGCCCTATGCAAGCAGCCTGTCTAAGACCTCAGGTTGCACAGGCACACTTACTGGCATCAGACACCCAAGTGCAGCAAATAAATGGACACAG
Organism: Neopsephotus bourkii; assembly: GCF_033783945.1. NCBI lineage: Eukaryota > Metazoa > Chordata > Aves > Psittaciformes > Psittacidae > Neopsephotus > Neopsephotus bourkii. The sequence goes on along the minus strand of NW_026901853.1, from coordinate 453,843 downwards.
AGAAGGCAGCATTGTTGAGGAAGGTCATCTGATTTCAGGTGTAAAATTGTGGCTGTAAACTGAACTTGTCAAAAGCCAAAATGGGAGACAAACCTCAAATCTTTCTATATCCTTTATTCACAAGCTATGAAGTGCGAAGGGTGGCTTCATTCTGTGCATTTCCAGACCTGTTCTGACAGAACAAACTGCAGCATACCAAAGTCGGGGTACCCAGCTGGACCAGTTTGAACTGCCCAGAGCTGAACATTTAGCTGGGAGATCAGCCCAGTGAATGGTTTTATTGTTTCCTCTCCAGATCCATGCAGGAACCTGTGGTGTCCCCAGCACAGAGCAGATCCATCTGCTCATAGGCTGTACCTGAGGCATGGTATTAGACACAAATGCCCCCCAATTGGAGGTATCTCATCCTGGCCTCCCACTTCAGCTTCTTTCTCTTTCAGAGCTCAGCACACCTGCGCCCAGCTGCAGGAGAAGCCAGGCTCACTCTGCCACAGAGCTTACCACCAGTTTATACAACAAACACCTACCTAACAAGCCATGGGTTAAAAAGCCCACGCCTCCTTCTTTCCCCTCAACCCCTAAACCAAACCAACATCAGAAAGTGCTTCTGCATGGCTTCAGTAGGTAACCAGCAGTAAAAGCCCAGAGAAGCTCTCCTTTCAGTTCACTGAGACTTCATCCATTTCATTTTATTAATTCAGGTTGTTATCTGATTGCAGTTTCCTCAAAATTCAGTAACAATTGCATAATCTCTTTCAAGCATACTAAGTTCCTTTGCTATAATGTGTCTGTTGGGTCAAACCCCTACTAAATCATGCTCTTCAAAATGTGATACAATCATCACATAAATTTAAGCCTTTTAGTGCAGGCCTTTCATCAACTCATAATGCTGTCCATGAAGCAAAACCTAGACACTCTGGAAAGCCTAATTGTAAGTTCAGGCTATGAAATGCTCATTTTTCTCGTAAAACCTCTTTTTATCACCATTTCTTGTTGCCCTATGGTGTATATTGATTTTATATGTTATGCAGCAAGAGAGATAATTGTGTGCAAAGAGTTGTATGCCATTTAAGAAAAAGGAAAGTAAATAAGTCTGTTTGGCAAAACTATGAGAAGGGATGAATGAGTAGATGTCACTCTTCCTACAAAAATAGCGGTTGCAGCCTCTGCTGTGATTAAACTGCAACAATTATGACAGTAATAGTTGAATAAACTACAAACAAAGGTACATCAAACAGAGACCTCATGGGAACCTCATGCATTTGGCTAAACAACAATGTAGGGTTCATCCATCCTCTGCAGCAAAACAAAAGGTGGGTGTCCCCTTTGTCAGTATATCATGAAAACTGGACCAGGTGGCTAATCCTCCTCAGGGAACTTGAACCTTGGCAAAGCATCTACCAGAGGCTGAACAGATGCTTAAGCACTCATTAGCCAATTCATTTCATCGTCACGCACATGATGGGAGTGTAACATTAAGAGCCTCACAACCCTGCTGCCACCCCCCCCCCCAACCAAGATCCCAGACCCAGACCCTGACCCTCTGTTCTTCAACAGGGTCCAAGCTGGTGATGAGAGTTTAACTTTTCCAACTGTCTGGAAGCATGTAGATCAGCAACACAACACAGCAGGAACCCAATTTCAGAGTTTTCTGAACAGTTGGATGCAAGTTTTGGAATACATTTTTGTGGTCCAGCTTCCCTATTTATGGGGCAGCAGGGGAGCCCACTCTCCATGGGTCTGACCCTGGAGGCACAGGGAGGGGAGCTGGCCTCCCCATTGCACTGCTCACTGCTGTATCCCATCAAAAGTGGGATACCTGGCAGCAGCTGCAGAATCAGGCCCTAAAGATGGCAGATACACTGAGGGTGACTGGAAACTTCACATCACCCTTCAATCACAAAAGGGTAATTACTCTAGTACCACCAACAAATACCTGAGGATGGGATTATTAAAACAGAAAAAAATACAAGGAAAACACACATCAAAAGCCCTAGGAGATATTCAGAGGGAATCTAAAATACTGCATGGGGGGGGGGTGTATAAAATATAATTTCAATAATATAAATACAACAGAGGATACGGCAGCAAGTCACAAAGAGCAAAGCTGATTTTTTTCATTGGGTAGTTTTAGGAGTTTAAGTCATTAAGAAAATAAGAGGCAATATGTAAAAGGGAGAGAGGAAAGAAATTAACTCTACCTCAATGAGAAGCTGAAAGCAGAAAAATAGAAACCCTCTCTCATCAAGCGGTTTCTCTTTCATCCAGATGATAATGGAAAGAGACTCAGCACCAGCAGAAACCACGATTTAAGGAGAAACAGCAAGGAAGAGACTCCTGTACACAACCATACTTTGCTTTCACCTTGTTCTTGTAACACACCATCAAAAGAGAAGTGCTGCATTACCTACAAAGCTGAAGGGGACTGCATCACTGGACACCATTCTGTGCAGTAACTCTGTAAAACCAGCAAACCATTGGAGAGTCGTTCAGCCAGGACTGCAGGAAAACTTCCAGCAGTTCCCAGGTATTTTGCAGTTTAATTCTCATTTTCCAAACCAGGTTCACACTTGTTTAAACAACAGAAACATCCATGGGTACAATGCTGTGATGTTTGGTTTGGTCAGTTAGGAACCTCTGGAAATCTTAGCTATGACTGATACCACACATTCACCTCTGGGATGCATGTCTGCTTTAAAAAGAAGCAGAGTTAGTCCAAGTTCATACTGAGAAACCTGCTTTGAATATTTTTATTTATTTTTATTTTCTGAAAAAAAGCCAAACATATATTAGTTGATGTAATACAATGAATTGTGCTAAAGCAACTTAGCCAGCAGAGGCTGTTAGACCTGGCAAGGCTGGACTGGCAGCAAGTCTCAGAGAAAATTTTTGCTTCAGATCCAGCTGCCTACCTTCTTTCCACAGAAGCTTGCTGCACACTTCCATACTCACCAGGCAGCAACCAAGGTTATGGAGAGCCTTAGAAGTAACTTTGAATGTCCTTTGGCTAGGACTAGCCTTTTCTAAAGTATTTTTTAGTCTACCTTTTAAGGTAAAAGTTGTTGATGGAGTAGCTGGTGACGTGCTTCTGAAGAGATGATGCTGGTGGATTTTAGAGCAGAAAAGGGCATTTTATCCTAGACTTAAAGATGAGGAACCAGCAAGGGTCAGAGACTGCCTTTGTGTGCTTTACAGAGACTGGAAGAAGACATGACCAAAACCAAAAATAAAGCATAAGAGAAAAACGTCTTTACAGCTGCCAATCTTCAGGCAACTAAAGCACACAGTTCCCTTCCTTACCCCATCTTCAGAGAGACCAACTGCTGCAGGACTTACAGGAACTGATCCTGGCAATAACACTCAAGATCCAAGCCTCAAAAATCTTAGGAGAGAACAGCTTTGTAGAAATAGACTTAAGAAAATAAATAACTTGTCCCAGACCAGAATAGAGACTTCTTAGATCCCAGATCAGTGACATGATAGCAGTGGTGCTACTATCATGTCAGTGCAGCTGCTTGCTCATCCACATGAGAGGCTCAGCAAAGCTTTCAGATGCCAGGACAAAAGCCCAGTCCAGGTGCAGCTCATCCCACTGCAAGACCCTGGCTGTATTCCCATGCAATCTAGTTGCATCAAAGGAAAGGGGATGGTGGGAAATGCCACAGTGTATGAAAGTAAGAGCTGGTGAAGATTATTTACACCCAGCAGTTACTCACAATTACATCAAACTCTTGAGTACCCCAGTTCTGTGCATCAAGGGATTTCTAACCTTGGGTCTCTGGTAAACACAGTTGAAACAGGCTGGGTACTGGGATGCAAGCTGGGGAACTTCAGAGACCCTCCATCAAGGTTTCAGTGTGCATGAGGGGTGCTCCTTCCTACATTCTGAGCTCAAATGCATAAATCTGTTAAGAGAACAGCTGATTTTCTCAGAATCACTACCTGCTCAGGAAACACACAGAGGGAAGCTCCTGATGCCTTGGGACCATTGCTGTGCCCTGGCAGGCCATCAACAAGAGAGAGGTGTTCATTTGTAACCCTGACCTTTTTCATAATCATTTAGCACTTACCTGAACGACTCCCGCAGGTTTTGATTCTGCAGCTGGGTACCCCCAGATCACCACCACTCCTCATTACACAGATCCATTGATTGCTGCTCATCACTTCACTGAAGATCAGCATGTTCAGCTAAAAACAGATACCAGTGGGAACCTTCATCAAACAAGTCAAACCTACTTCTGAAAGACAGGCTGAAGAAAGAGCAGTCCATGTTTAAAATCAAGGGAAGTCCTTTCCTTGAAAGCCTCCCTCGCCGCTCAACCCAAGTGCCATTTGACCTCTGACTACTATTTGAAACATCTCAAGACAAAACCCCTTTTACATCTCAGAACCAGAGATATTCTTACAGGCTTTGACAACATTTGCAAGTTTTGGTGTGAAGCAAAGCATGTTTTTGTTTGGTTGGTTGGCTTGTTAGAGTTAAAATAAACTTTCTCTGCAGATTGTCCTGCTGTAGAAACAAGTGGTTGCAAAGCATGAGAGCAACAGCTAGGGCACTTGGCTTGCGCTGGATATGGCATTGCATAGGCACAGTGCTGGTCCTTACCTGCTTCTGTCAAGAAACAAGCTGTCCTGGTCCAGTGCTGGCTCAACAGTATGGACTTGCTACATGTTCAGCTTGAACACAGAATCTACATTGCAAGCAGGAGTCAACTAGAATGAAAGCATCTTCAAAACCAAGTATTTCATCTCTCCTGCCTGGCTCTCCTATTTCTAGAAAGGAAATCAATGCTTTAAAAAGGCAAAAGCCTGCCATGACCAAATGCAGCTTTTTTGTATTCAGAAGGTACACGACTAGCTGGCTTTAAGCTCTCCTCCTTCCCCTACTATCCCAGTTAAAAAAAAAAAAAAAAAAAAAAGAGAAGAGAAATGAAGTCAAATATGCTTTATTACTTATTAGCTGGTAATGTAATACCTTCTGACAAGCTGAACAGTTGTAGCAGGCAGCTGTGGAAGTTGCTACACGGGCTGTTTAGAACAAAAACAGGAATGAGAGACAGCTCTGAATGGGAGTTTTTGAGCAGAGCTCAGCCATCCTACTATGCCCAAACCAAGTACTTTCATCCAGTTAATTTAGTGAATGAATCCCTTAGGGTCTCCAGCCATCTACCACTACAGCTCATTAGAGCCCAATATCCAACTCTTCATGTTGTATCACTGAAAGCACTTATGCTTAAAACATAATTAAACTTAAAACAAACAAGACCTCTTTCCCCCACCCCCCTGCAGCTCCGGGACCTGCCCCCCCCCCAACTCCAGCCTGTGCTGACAAAGGCATGTGCTTCTGCGCCAGTATTTGGGAAAACACCGCACGCTTCCCCCACTGCCAGCGTGACATTTGCCCGACCGTTCATCCTGTGAGCAATTAGAAATCTAAATACTGGGTGTAATGCCTGGCTATTGGGATTTCAACTCGCAGATCTCTTACAAACGAGTAATGCAGTAAGACTTGCTGTCCGACGAGGTGTCTTATTGAAATATCCCAGGCTGGTTCGCTTGTCACAGCTGTCGTCTCAACCATTTGCACTAACACTGTATTGCTTTCATTACAAAAATAGAAATTTGTGTCCTAAGTGCTGTTACATTACTAATGCTAAATATTTAATTCCCTGGGGTTCTAATTATGGTTGAGCACTGGCAACACTGATTCTACTTTTTAATAACAACTGTAAAAGCAATTTGAGCATTTTTCAATTAATTAAATACATAGTGTACGAGTAACCTCTTGTCATCTTGCCCTCCAGGACCTGAGCTAATTTGTGTGGAATAAAATGTTTTGAAAATTAACTGATATACTAGTCTGATCATTGTTGTTCTATTAAATTATGGTCTGCCAAATGAGCACTGTATAATAGTTACATACCATCCCGCTTCCTTATTTATGACGGCGTGGTGGGTTTTGAAACAACTTCTCCAGCACATTTCTAGGGAGCCCATTGGGGAGCCCTAATTAGCAGGCAGGAGATGGTCCGTGTACACGGCCATCAGCAGACTTACAGTGCGGTGTGTTTTCTTCAGCAAGGAAAAACAAAGCCTCTCTCCATTCTTCAGGCTTCATTTTCACCTTCTTTCACAGCTGAAATTAAAAGTGTTAATTAAATGACTTTCTGCAGCATAAACTCCTATGGATTAGTTAGTAGTTTACACTTTAACACAGGGGAATTTACTCACAATATTGAAGCATAGAAGTAGCTTAGAAACCAATTTTTTGTCTTCAACTTGCAGAACCCAATATGAAACAATGTGCCTGTAAGAAAAGTTTGTTGGAATAAACAGACCCTTAAAAATATTGCCTGCTCCCAAGACATCCAGGCATAAAACTAACTTCTACTGCATCCCTAACATAATGCTAAACTGAAAAAAAAAAGTTTATTTTCCATTTATGCAGTCCTAGAAGTTTAGAACAGCAATACACAACAGCACCTTATGTATTCTGCTAAGGGAAACTAACCTCTTGTTTTTCATAAATAAAATAATGCAAAATCAACTGGGAAGAACTAGCGAAAAGCTCCAAAATTTTGAAAATATTTTTTCCATAGCTGATTAATAATGTTTTTCAGCATATATTTTAATAGTGTATTTTATAGGGTGCAATAATAAGTCAAACATGTTGCTTGAAAAGTGCTTAAGGTTTAAATATCCCAAAATTTACAGGTGAAATTTTATGGTTTTAGGCAAATAATTTAAGAGTAAGGGCAATGTATGATAGATAAACAGCCAGCCAGAGTGCACTATTAAGACTTTAACACCGACAAAGCATTTCATGAAGCAAAAATGTCTTACTAATATACAGCAGTCACACAGACTTCCAGGTGAAAGCTGCCTGTGACTTAATAATTGCTATTTAAAAAGAAGGTTTTGGAAACGACGCTTCCAGCCAGTGTTTTTCTGTACTGAGACTTTCTCTCTCAGCAAGGTAATGGAGGTAGCAGCTCCGTAACTGGAAGCATTCACAAAAGAAGCAGCAGCACACTTCCACTACCTTGCCTGGTTCATGCACCCCACTCATCCTGGGTCTGCCTCTGAGCACAGCTGCCGCAATCACCACCACCACAGGGTGAACCTGCTTAGCGCCCCTGAACTTGGCATCGTGTGGGTCTGAAAGAGGTGGGAGTTGTTTCTGACAGTGTTGGTCAGGCTCTGGGGTCACTAAATAGAAGAATCTGTCCCACAGATATTTCCTAAGACTGCCCCATCTTCCAGGAAAGTACTTTGTGCCTGTATCCCTGCTGAGCACAGACACTGGTAACACTGTGCACTCAACTGTGCTGGAGCAGAGCGCACTTGGCAGAGTTCTCCGCACCTCGGGCCACGTACACAAAACACATGTAAAGTGAAGTTAAAAAATGTTCTGATCTTGAATCTTGCATGTTTGTTAACTCTGCCTGAAATGCATAAGTATAACTTTAAAAAAGGGCTATCAAAGATGTTCTAAAGACATGAGCTGTTAACAGGGAAGGCAGATGAATGTGCTCTAACAGACATAAACTTGTTCCAATAAATTGGAAAAAGAAAGGAAAGGAAAATAAACAGAAGATCATATAAATAAAAATTACAATATTGGTAATTACATCTGTTCGATAGACTTTTGGAGGACATTCATTTATAACATGTTTGGCCATCGTGTGTTGCAATCACAAACTTGTTTTTTCATGACTTGCAAGCCATTACACATGTGGAACGCTGCACTCATCATACTAGTTAAAATGAAACCCAGCCTCAGTTTACATTAAGTAAGATCCCTTACTTGCTACACCCAGATGCTCACACACTAAGAGCTGCAATTTAAACTAAACACAAGTGCATTTCAGTTTGGTGGGGTTTTTTTAATAAATTAAAATTTTAAAGTAATAATAAAGTGCAGATTTCTTCTGGCACCAACCAAATGAAGATTCACTGTCAGCATTACAATACTATATTTTTTCCAAATAAATACTAAATAGAATATACAATTGCTGTCAAATTTAAGTGCTCAAGTCTTAAACATTTGTGTGCAGGTGTGTGTGTGCATATATAAAACACACGCATGCACAAAATAGGCAGAACATGAGCCAAAGTATTGTAGTAATGGCTCTCTTCTTAGAGCCAGATTTATGTAACAGCATATATCTTTACTACTATTAAAAGCTCCCCAGTATCTCTAGGTGTCTGACTTGAATAAATCCAGGAAACATTCTGCTCACACACTGAGTTTTAAGAAATGTGCAGCATGCGTCAACTTCAATAAAAGCAGTGCAGTTCTTTAATTACCCCATTCACCCAGCAGCTGCTTTAACGAAGTATTTTTCTGAACATGTAAAAATGTAAAATACCCCCAAAATCGGTCATCTATGTGCAATGACTACTCAGCGTCTAACAATAATGGATATACTCAAGGACAAAAACGTGAGTCACACCAAGCCCATAATTCTCACTGAGTGACTGTAAAGCATTTACAGTCAGCATTAAGCTTTTAAAACTCAAACCCTAATCAATTGTAAATAAAGAAACAAAGACCTCATGGTTATTTTTTAAATCTTTAACACTAGCTTTAGTTAATTTTTCTGCTTTTTCTAATTCACACAGCATTCTTCCCACATAAAATATATGCAAAAACTTCTGCATGAAAACAGGCTAGTACATGCAAGTTAAAAAAATCACACCACCTATTCAAGCACGTGAACTAAATATACCTGGCATTTTGGACTTCAGGAGTAACATACTGCTTGCCATGTTGCAGAAAACATCCCTGTTAGCCAAAAACAAAGGTGCACAAGATCCAGAAAGCTAAGTGCAGACAACCTCTCCCTTTCTCCAAATTCTCATGCCCCCAAGCCTTTTAATGATACAGGAGAGCCAACATCATCTCCCCAGGCTGCAAAGAGCTTGGAAACTCACAACTTGCATGCATTTATTTCAGCCTTGGTGACAGCACAGCAACAAAAAGCCCATTAAAAAGAAAACAGGCAGATTACCGGATGCGATCAACTTGCAATCATTTTTTTTGTAACATGCTCATGAATGGGTGCCAGCTAACTAATCTGAGTAGAGAGCAAACCTAATTTATACACAGCAGGATGCTGACAGATTATTTTAAACCTAATAATATTTTCTAGCAGCAAGGCAACATTACACTTCATAGACGTACACACTTTGTAGAAGACATTTGCTTTGTAAAAAAAATGTTCATGTGCTTGTTTGATTAATTTTGGAGGGAAGTGGGTATGTGAATGAGAGAAACCCAACTGAAGGTGATGAAAGGTAACACTGCAGAACCAAGCAGTCAGGTGAAAGAGGATCTTTGAAAAAGGCATGGTGTTAGAAGACAGGAACCTTGCCAAATTAGCAGTTAAGCAATTCCCCCCACACCAATCTTTTTCTAAAGATAAATGTAAGTAACTTTGACTAACTTTTCAGTGGAGGCTGCTAGGCTGTGAAGATATTTGTTACAGTGAGATGCCTGCCTCTCTTCCCAGCCAAAAGGATGTCTAAGATGACCCAGTCTGACCCCAGGTGTAGCAAAAGCCACAGAAGCCAGTGAGGAATTCCTCTACCCCACCCAGCCATTTGTTCAAGCCTATACCTCTGCAAAAACATTTAATCTTCCTTCAAAAGACAGAAAATCTACTATTCCTGTTTAATGATTCACTGCTCTTTATTAAAAGTTTGTGCCTTGGAGTTTGTCATCAACTGATTTTTATCTCTGTATATTGTCAACACATACTGCCTTGAAAATGTTTTGCTATGTCTGGAGTATGAAAACAGTCATATCAAATCAGTTGTTGCATTACAGATGTAAAGATTACTTTCAGGAATTCACATTTTATTCAGCCAAGTTTGAACTGAAATTAAAGGAGTTAGAAAGTAACGGTGTAGTACCACTTAAGAAGGTAAACTGTGTTTTCTCCCACATATTTGTGGAAAACATCCACAGAAATCATGTGTTTAAAACAATAAACACGATCATGCACGGGATCCTGATAGATTCAGCTGAGCACAGCAATCACTGAAGAGCCAGGAAGTCTAGTTGAAACCAACCTATTATTTGGAGTCTTTATAAGCAAAAAAAAAAATCTGCGCCCTCTGAAGCGGTGTTTTGTTTTCATTTTGACACTAGATAAACAGTATGACAGTCTTAACTATAGTATTTAATCATTTTAAATGCTTGGACGTAAAATTTTATTCATCGGCATAACATATCCATGTTATTTTATATCCATACAGCTGTTATTTTGCAATACTGGCTTAATTATGTATTACCACTTAAACAGGCAAAATTATTAGGCAATCACACGCAATTCATTAAATATTTTAACCTTGGCACTACAATAGTCCAGATTAAGATAAAATAATACAAATTATGGACTGTCTCCAAGAGCTGTGGAGGCTTGTTTCATTTAGTTTTCATTTAATTCATGGACAGAGGAGCCATCTGACCATCCTTTGGAGGAGGTACCTCACTTCTGAGCTTGCCATGGATATCGATCCCCAGCCAGAGCACAGCTCTCACACATGGAGCTGCATCCACTTCACTATAGAACTGCAGAGATTTGATCAGGGGCAACAGGAGGATTTGGAAACTATGTGATCAGAGCTTTGCCTCCTTAACTATGCAAGCGTGAAGCACTGCACTGCAAGCATAAGCTAACAAGGCTAAAAAAGAGTTTGACTGGAGAGTCCATTTTCTTCAAAACATATAGCAGTATATCGACAGGTTAACCCAAAACTTGGCAGAAAAGCACTAGGTTTCACACTCTCTCGTATTGTATATACTTAATTTTTACATATGATTTAAAAATGGTAGCGACTTCTAAATTTGTGCCCATTGCAAGATCTCTTTGCAAGCCTGAATCCCAAAACCACCATGCCTCTTTGCCTCATGTCACTATTTTTCAGACCCATAGTTCAGGGAAAGGCAGAAGCAGGCTTGAGTCTGAAGGCATTGTAATATGGCAGTGCTGCTGAGGATAAATGAGCATAAATAAAGTTCTCTGCCTGCAAATGAGCACCTTTCCCTTACACATCAGTTCCCCTCCAGAGATAGTACATTGTTTTCCTCACCTACATACGGCAAATGAGAGGCCAGTTAAAAGATTCTGGATGCAATGCCAACCGAGCTGGAGGTTCAGTCCTTTCTTTGGAACAAAGTTATTTTCATCTAGCTGTGCCCCAAGAGGAGACACAAGCAGTGTTACTGCTCTCAGGTTCCCGACAGATCAGAAAGCCTCTTGTTCTTTGTATGCCCAAGCCATTTGTGAGAAGGCACATACACTCCACAGCCGTCTTGCAAAAAGGCTCAGTGTTGAAGGAGCACTGGTTTTTAGTGCACTGGTTTTAACTAGAGATCATCTGTACTGTTCTGCTTTTGGCATGGGGGACATCAAGAGCTCACCACAGGCCAGCATCTACTGATGCAATGTTGGACAGAGAAGCAGCAGTGGATGGGGGGGTCTCTCCAGCAGGATATGTTGCCCCTCTTCACTAAGGGCAGCTCAGGACACCATGTGTCGAAAACAATTCTTCTAAGGCAGGTGCTGGTAAAGGCAGCCTCTTGTATGTGTAAAGCACAACAGTGTGCTCCCTACATAATGGAAACTTTTGCACCATTCACACACCTTCACCAGATACATTTCCCTTAAATAGGTGTCCTGTCATGTACATGCACTCACACCATTTCTCTCCACTCTAATTGGCAGGCACAAGGGGTAAGTCAAAGAGCAAAGGTTTATTTTATACCATTCACTCTGTTCCTGAAATATGAATATTATACATAACAGAGCTGCACAGCTTTCTAGCACGTACAATTTTTACCACATCTTATCAACGTAACTGCACCTGCTGAAAAGACTACACCAAGACCAGCTCCTCAAGAACCCTCTTGACAACACATCACCCTTCCCAGACAGGCTGGCTGTGCAGTTAGTCTGTGCATTCTCTGCCCTTTCATCAAAAAGGCCCAGGGTGCTAGTTAACTAACATTTGATAACACGATTAACTCTGGCTGAACTAAGCTGGGGTGTGCTCAGGGAAACAGTTTAGCTTGCTTCCACAGCAGGGGCAATAACCTCTGGGAGACAGTGAGCAAGCAAGCGTGCATGAAGCCTCCTCCTTTAGCCAGCACAGCTGCTGACATAGGAAGCTGTATCTCTTGCCTTCTCTGAAGTTAATTCCAGCAGTTTAAAGCAGACTTGAGAAAAAAAAACATGAATCTGAAGTTACTCTAAAATGCTACTCCAAGGACACATTAGTTCCACCAGAGTCAAAGTATAAGCCAGATGCAATAGGTTGAGTTCTAGTCAAAGAGACTGCACAGAAAGTAAGAGCTAATAATTCTTAATTTGGCATAACATGGCATTCCCAACAGCTTCTGGTTCTCCTTCCAGTAACTGTGTCTTGGCAGTCTACATATTAAAAAAAAAAAAAAAAATCATTGCACAAAACACATTTTCTGTTGGGAAAAAGAAAAGAAAATAAAAGAAAGCAAAGCACCTTTCTTTGTAATACTGTCATTCTGAAAACTGAAGATGCTTTCACTGAAAGGAAAAAATACGCTGATCAAAACATGAAGGGGACAAAACCTCATTCATTCCTTATTTGCTTAAGAATTACTAAAAAGAAACATTTTGCAGGAGGCTAAGGCAACAGTAATTTAGACAATAATAAATTGAACATTGTAAGAGTAACTATTCCATTGAATAAAAGAACTCTGGCAAGAAACTTTTCACATGGTATTCAACAGACATTCAAATAAATGAATGAAGTACGCAAGTTAAATCACTTCAAAAATAAAGACTTTCCAGCGGTTTACCATAATGACAACATTGTATAGAAAGACACAATAGCTCTTTGTGGCCCCAAAATTGTCAGTTTTATTTTACACAGATGACTTCCAAAAGCATTTTGTCATGACAATCAAGTTTTGAGGAAAAAAGACAACCTGTCATTTGATAAATAGATGAAATTAACTGTCATTAAAACCACTTAAGCACTCCTCCTTCCTGTTATCCTTCTCATCTTGGCAGTAACTGATAAGAAGATTTCAGGGAAGCTCAGTCATTGATGGCAGGATCTAGAAAAGAAACAGTTTTGCATAGTTATCATTCACATTCACAGCTTCTAGTTACTGCATTTCACTAACCTGCACTTAATTGGCTTTCTTCTGCCACTGGCATGAACCCAATGGACCATGTACTTCATACAAATCACCACTCACTGCTGCAATTACACCTAATACCATAAAAATATTGTAGTGGTTGCATCCTATCACATTAATACTCCATACAAAGGTAACTATAACAAGGACCTGTTATCCACCAACTAGAACTGCAAACACTAGCCAGTGCATTAGCCAGAAAAATCAGATACCATGCAGTTCATTACTTATGGAACATGGTTGAAATTGAAAGCAGTGGATTTCTCTGTAACTTCTAGAAAATACACAACTTGTTCACAGAAACGTATCACCAAATTCAATGAAGGACCAGATGCAACAATTAAACAGAATTAGCAAAGAGGAAAACTACAACTATGTGTTTTCCCAGGAAACATCTGAGATTTGCTGGGCTACGCAAGCAGCTTCTTTAAGATGAAAGGAGGGCATGGATTAGTGAAAGAAAAAAACCTGAGCCTTGCACAACTAGACTAACTCGCATACCTGGAAAGCTGTGTGCATGGCAACCCCACTTCCAACATGCTAAGTAATTAATTGTATTCCCATATTAAAGCTACCATGGCAAACCTCCACCTTGGCAGATTTCTAGCTGGCTTTAATCTTCTTCATCTTCCACATGGCAGGTTCTTCACACCAACTGGCCTCAGTGACAGCTGAGCTTTCAATGCCATACACCACCTTGATGCAAAGGGGGTTTGCCCTTTCCTCCACCTTTCACTAGACTACACTGCAATTTATAGTCACAGCCCTGACTTAACAACTGCGCTGCAGCTGCACATCTACTGACATGACAACAGGAAGCGATGGTCTTCATCCCTATAGGAATGTAGCTGCCTTTTTGGTTAGCATCTTACATCCTTTTTCCTGCTGAGGACAGAGCATATGGTCCTTCGAAGGGATATCAAAATAAATATGACAGGTCAGTGCAGTCATCATACTGAATGAATTCAGATGATACCATATCTGAAATGAAATATATGCATAGAATAAAGATTCAAATGACAAAAAAGAATAAATAATAAAAATCCTTTACCCTTTATCCCTCCTCTGAATTATTTATGAATTCTGCAACTCCAGCTGTTGCCACCAGCCCAAGGACATTACTTCATTTTGGGAATGACACTTGATACTAAAAGATAAGTTAATAAAACTAAGACACTGTGGACCTTCCTTAAAGGCCACAGCAGAACACTACAACTTCTGTCTTCATTTACAAAGGAAAATAATAAACAATCAATTCAGTTCATGTTTCTCAACTTGTTTCCATAATCCCAGATACAGATTTAAACTCTGATGCATTAAGCCAGCCATGCCTTTTTAACCACTGCAGTTAGGTAAGACTTTCAAAGCATCCTGGATCCTCCACATATTTTTTTAGGGTTACCTCTCTCTAACAGTTCACCATGAATCACCATACAGAAGACTTTAACGACACTATCTCAATTTAGTGGGAGCTTTTAGTACATAATGTGGTCATTCCAAGAAAATGTGAATGTTCTGCATATATGGAATATATATGCAATTTATAAAATTAAAATATATGCAATTTATCAAATTGCTTTCGATAAAAGCAATTTCATAAGCAATTTCATAAATTAAACAAAAAGAAACAACTTCAACATGTGTAGAGCACAGAGCTTCAACTAACCATGACATTTATATTAGTGAATTTTAAATTCCCCTGTCTGCCCACTTAAATGAATTCTCGATTCAAGTTCCATCACATACTAGTTCTTAGATTTCAAACAAACAAATTGGGAGGAACAAGGTTTAGCCAGTAAGCACAATTTCCATACCTACATTTACACACCCTTCTCCCTCCAATACCCCTTCAATAAACTAAAACAAGTTTACAGTTTATCTGTACAGCACAAAACACTGAGGCAGAATAAATATAAAAGAAAGTCAAATCAACTATCAGCTTTGGTTGCCACCTTATTCATAGTGAAATCTGAACATTAAATAGGTATACAGATCTGAACTGCTACACAAAATCACCCACACCGTTAACACTGCACCACCTTCCTACTACAACAACATACCAATATACTCTCTGGTGATGCTAAAGGAATGACATTTGGAAAAATCACCATGAAGACATGACTGTCTTCATGTCAGACCTGAAATGAAGTGGGTCAAAACCTGCAGGTCCCCAAGTGTCAAGGGACCCCCAAACATTAGCCCTTCATGATTTACCAACAGCCTCTTCTCTGCCACAGAGGAGATTACTCTGTTCTTATCTGTGACCTTTATTTCAGTGTTTTCTGCTTTTATTTTTACCTAACTCAGCAGCTATTGGGTTTATGTTCTGTTCCCAGGAGATCCCAAATGCCACAAGAACTTTTAACTGATTAATTATTTGGGATTGTTGTTTGTTTTGTTGGGTTTTTTCTTCTCCATAGTCACCTAAAAGGGAACTAGAAATTGTAGCAGTTCTAACAGTAAAAGAGAGATGTGTGAATAACCTTAAGAGCTTTTGAGGTACCACCACCAGCAATCTCCAGTATCACCCACAGAGCTTGCAAGCCATTTGTCAGCTTCCTGCAGCCAAAACCACACCATTTGCTGTGTTGCCAAGTACACAGTTCAATTGAGCCCCAAACCAGAATGCCAGGCAGGCAGGTATTTAATAAGCAAACTTGTTTTTGGGGAAAAAAAGCAATGCAAGAGATATTACATGTGTTGCAAGTGAAAGAAGCAAATGGCTTGCAAGCAGAGACCACTTTGGTTTAGCTGTCAGCTGTCTCTTCAGCAGTATCTGCTTTTGTTCAATTTGGTACCATGCAGTGTTACTCAGGAAAAGGAGTTGTAGTCAAAACAAACATTTATTTGCCCTTCAGTCTGCATCAGAACTGGCACTCAGCCCTGAACAGTCTCCCTCTTCCTCACTACTGTGAGAAAGCTACCAAAAGGGACCTTCCCTTCCCATCTCCTGCTGTTGGCCAAAGAAACAAAAGGCACAGAAACAAAGAGAGCAGGCAGAGACTTTTGGATGTGTAAAATACCACTGAGCAGGAAATTAAGGTTCAATGGGTAACATTTAACAAGAGCCCCAAATTCTCCTGTTGTCACTGCTGTGTATTTGAGGTTATTACTCCCTTACTGTTAACAGTTCTCCAGTATTATGTGAATCCCAGATGTTCTGCACAAAACCCCCTCTCAAACCTACAATTATTTACAGTTGCAACCTGCTCAAATGTACATCACATTTTTTTTTGAAAACTAACAAATTAAAACCAGTAACATATCTCCCATTCCAGGGTTGCCATTTAACTCTCAGTGCCACAGGTTCTCTAGTGTCTCCTGAAATACTTTCTAGTGGTGCTAAAAGAATGACATTTGGAAAAAATCACCTGTGTGCTGATAGGAAAACATCCTTCTGAAGATTTTCACAAGCTAGCTGGATGCAATTGAAGTCAGCCCTCAGAAAATAAGGGAAGTCATCTTTGTGACCAAACATGCTCACTAAATGCTTCTGGCTATGACATTATTTCATAATTGACACATTATACACAAACACCTCAAGAAAATATCCTTCTGTGTATGTCTGGATTACATAGCTATTTATACCCAGTGCTTTTGCACAGCCTTCCCAGTGCTGCACGATGCTCTTGAATACAAATGGCAAACTGATAATTTCAGATGATAGGGGTCTTTTTTTGTGTCAATATTTTTAATGTTAAAAAAAATTGTACCTCAACATGGTCTTTAATCTAATCCTTACCCTAAACAATTGAAGTACATCCATATTAATCTATTAGATGCTTTTCCACACCACACCTATGGCACTGCATAAATTACTGTAATTTAAATGAATTACTACTTGAAATTCTCATTTGGTAAGAAACATGCAGTGTTACAAGACACTGGAAAGAAAAATATGCAGTATGGTAACTGAGTTTTATAACACAGTATATCTAGGTTCTCATAAGCCAGCTATTCTAAATTGTTAAAGGACAAGAATATTGGACTGATCACATAGAATACACATCAGTATGTCCAAGAAATCAATAGTACGAAATTAAATCTACAGTTTATTTAAATACTTTCCATGGCCATATATGCAGAATACACTTCAATAATGCCAATTAAGCTGGCTGAAAAATACTACTGCAAAAGACATTAACCCCAGTAGTAATTCTGTCTCTGCCCTGGATAACTTGCATTTTTCTCTTTAAATATCTAATTTGCTGAAACACATTGAAGAAAAAGAACTTGGGGTGGAGGGGAAAGAAACAAAAAAGAAAAAAAAAAACCCACCCCAAGTTCTATTCTTATGTTACTCTGCATATTACTACTGCTTAATGATGACTTGTTTAAGACTGCACGTTTCAACTACCTAACAGTAAAGAATGAAAAGCTTCTTGCTACAAGCTAAAAAGAAAGTCTTTACCATGCTCCTTGAAGAGCTCATTTTCACATTACTCAGGCTTCATTATGCTGAATCAATATTCGTTTAGTCACTGGGGTTATTGACATATTTTAAAATAAAAGTATACCCTTCAGCTACTGCACTCATTACGGGTAATTTGTCTTGTCAGGGAGCAGGGAATATTATCCCAGTCTTTCAGGGGCTGACAGCCCATGGAAATACGTCCCCTTGGTTACAACTGTAAATAATTTTAAGGTAAAATACTGAAAAATCAATGACTGTTTCCTGCAATCTGTCACAAACAAATCAATCATAATCTGCACAGCCAGAGAGTATGATTTGAAGGAGATGAGAGCAGATGTAATTCTTGGCTGGAAGCTCTCATTTCAAAAATCACTTCACATAATGGTGTCATCATTTAAACACTTAGCAGTCACTGCAACTACCACTCATAACATTTAGTTGGACAAAATCACAAGGAAGAGGAAGAGAAATACCACTGCTGTTATGTAAACAAACACTTGATTTAAATGGTTGCAACATTAGCAAATTTCACAGATCTAATAGCTAGGCTTGTCTCTTCACCAAAGTTCAAGATGCTTTGCTTGCCCAATGGAAGACCATCTATAAATTAGCTTCTTAAAAAGAAAAGCGTTTTAGATGAAAAGTAGGCTTCAAAAAAGTTGAGCAGTAATATCCAGTACTAACTCTGCTTCTAAAATATTTCCAGTTTGTTCACTCCAAGCTGCTCACAACAGAACTACGCATCAAATTCTCAAGAGATTAAGAAAGGAGAATCATCTGAGGTATCTTTGTCTTTTTAAGAGCAATAACTATTTCAATGCTTCTTTGTCCTCTACATATTACATTTCACATCTAATTTTCATTAAGCACATACAGACTCAACTTTAGCGCAGGTAACCACATTGAAGTACTGCATAAAGTCATAACCTACATAAATTAATTTATAATATATTTTCAACTTGCACTCAAAGAGATTAACTGTTGTATATGGAATTACATCTGTATAAAGGATCAATTCATACATAAAGGATTAACTACTGTGCAGTCAAAATGCTATAAACTGATCTTTGTAAATGTGAATAATTTGTGTAAAACTAACCTATATTTACAGATTTACAATTTTTTGGCCTGAAATTATTTCCTCATTTGTCACCCCACCTAACCCCACATTATATTTTTACCCTGACACTACAGTGTTTGAGAGACTTGTGTGCAGATCAGTCAAGACAAAAAAGCAGCAGACGGGATGAAAGTGTTCAACTGCAACTGTGGGCCTAAGCCTGCACTCTTTGCACAAACCAAATTCCCAAATGCTCATGGAGTGTTTCACTCCAGAGTCTAACTTGAGCTCTTAATCTTTAACATGCAGAACCCGTTATCACATATTCATTTTAATCACATTAACCTTACCAACTCATATTTCTGAACATTTATCTCACAACTGTGAGACTAAGGAAAAAATGCAATCAAAAAGATTAGATTATTTTCTCTTTTCTTGGAAAAAAAAATAAAAATCCCTTAATACTTTTTTTAAAAATGAAAGAATAGGGGATACTGTACACCCAAGTAAACCTCTCCAAGGTTTACCTTCCTTTAAAGCAGGCTTTAAGACTCTTTTATCTTCTATATGGAAAACACACATCTCTAATTCTTTACTGATGCACATCAAAACCACTACTGTTTTTAACAGCTGGACAGATTCTGATTCTTAGCAAAATAAACTATTAAAAGAAAGAGAAACTAAATTCCTAGCCCAGAAGAAACCATTCCTGCCTGAAAGGCTAACTAAGTGCAGGAAAACTGCAAATGCCAGCCGTGAAGTGAATCAGCTTATTCTGGGGAAAGGCCACTCTACTGTGAAAGAAAGCAGGAGGAGGCAGAGAGTGAGTAATTGTTAAAAACAAGAGTAGCTCCTAGAAACGAGTTGCAGTACCTCATTTCTTCCTGGATGAGATCTATAATGAAGCTATCTGATGGAGAGACAGCCTCAGGCTCATCAACCCTTTTAAATCTCCTCACTGGCCAACCATTGCAGAGGGAAGACCCTGCTTACTACATTAAGCCTTTCTGGAGGGACAAGCAGTGTGCCATACTGAACATATCAGCATCCTTCCCCACTGCCATTCCCCTGAGCCAGGTTATTATATCTCATGACAATCACCTAATTAGTTGCGTCAAAAATCACAGAAGATAGTAGAGATCCATTCTTCCTATTTGCCAGCTCTCCGATTTGTAAAAATGAAGGCAATGACTCTTCCCCTCCATTGTAAGGCACTTAATAAAGGTTAATAGTTAAGCCTGTCACATCTTCCAGACAACACTGTCAGATGCTTTCTTGCAATATTTGAGAACTACTCGGCTCAGGAGGGCGCTCCCCCAAGTTCCAGATAGAAAGACTCCCAGATTCCATACTTAGATGCAAGAGGTCTCAGAGGGCTGTGCCACACCAGACATTTCACAACTGCTCTGACAAGGGAAGCCCTAAGAAGAAAGAGCAGCACATGCTGTGGCACTACAGATGCTTATGTCCATGGGTCAGCACTACAAGTGCTATTTTCTGATGGACAAAGCATTAAGATATTGCAGCAGCTAAGAGAACTGTGAAGTCTTTCTGGTTAAGAAGTTGAACTAACTTCAATTTCTTGAATGAAAAGGTACTTTTCTTCATTTTGTCTTTGTCAAGAAACAAAAGACCTAAAGGTTATGGAAAGAGCTGAAAAAAAACCACTGGCTTAAAAAAATCTAGTAGCATTTCCTCTAGTATCTGCCTTTCTGATTTACTGCTCTCACTCATAATATTCATTTAAGCCACTAGTGTATGTACGTTTATTTAATGCAGCTGCAGATGATCACTGAACAATGAAGCACTGCAGTATTACATCATGCAGTACTATTGGTATTATACTATTATCAATACTCTACCTAATGAAGTTTGTAAAGTTTCCATGTTTGTTACAGAAAGAAGAATCTTGCTTTGAAATAGCTCCTGCCTGCCAAGTCTGATCTTCCCTTCTTCAGCAATGCTTAAACCATTTCACTGAGCTCACCTAGATAGGATGAAAAAGAAAGAAAAACAATTGTTACAATGCTTGTCATCTGCACCAAATGATTTTCTTAACAGAAATGGGACTGAAGCTAACGTATCTGGAAACATTACTTATGCATTCTGTAAGAACCCAATAACTACAAAGGAAAGTGCCACTACTGTAATGCCTTACTTAAGGAATCTTAGCGTACACAAAACAAATTACTTACCATTAACTCTGAATTGGATTAAATATGGTTAAAAAGAGCCACAAGCCCAAATGCATTCTTGCTTTGTATGAGGTTTCTTTCTGCACTCAGGCAGGTACAAGCTAGGAGGGACAGCTGGGTTCATTTTTCCCATCGTGGACCTTGCTGCTTCTGCTTGAGTGCAACCTACAAAGGTAAAAAGTGGATATATGGAGAACAAGAAAACAGAACAAAAAGAGAGTATTTGTCACTAACTTAGATAGCAAGTTTCTCTCACAAATGAGGATTACAGACTGAACAATGCAAGGGCTTCTTCACTCATTGATCTATCATTTTTGTTAAATCCCACAGTACCACATCCCACTAGTTCGAGTTCAGTTCTGCGTTTTTGGAGAGATGCACCACAAACAGGTGCCTATGGGCATCAAAGATCTGTGAAATGTGGAAATTTAATGGAATTTAGCTAACAAACGAGTAATAGCATTAATAATTTGCTTTTGCTCAAAAGCAAAACAGTCTAGCCA
Source organism: Neopsephotus bourkii (assembly GCF_033783945.1). Lineage (NCBI taxonomy): Eukaryota > Metazoa > Chordata > Aves > Psittaciformes > Psittacidae > Neopsephotus > Neopsephotus bourkii. The sequence continues at coordinate 432,479 of NW_026901853.1, read as the reverse complement.
ATTTAAATCTGAACATTTCTGAGAAAAGCAGAGGGTTGTAGTTCGGTAAACAGAGGCACCAAGGTTACAGGAACAGATTTGGGCCAGAAAGTGCCAGAAACTGAACAAGAAAACAAGTCTGGGATTCAAGATTCCTAGATCCTTCCCTACTACCACGCCTTCCCATCATCTTACCCAGTACAAAAGTCTCTCGGCCCTTTTGCAGCCTCCTCTCAGACAGCCATCTGGGTGGGCTAAGGTTAAATTTTACTTAGGGACACAGTTAGCATGGTTTATGCCACAGAGAACATCACCTGAATTTTAACTGAAGCAAGAAATTAAAAACTGAAATAAACTTCAGAAAAAGCAAAGAGAAAAAAAATACCTTTAAAATACCTTTTGAACCCTAGGCTCTACAGAGCCGTTCTCTTCCCAGGAGGCATTTATGGATTCTAATACCTACATAAGGTGGGAGAGGGTAAAGCCCTCCCCAGACAACAGCCAGGAAGTCAGCACAAACAAAGTAATTCCTGCACCGTCAATATCATAAAGAAGTTGTAGGCACCTTTTTATAATGACAGAGTACTCTTAATAAAAGCTTCAAGCAGGTTTTATAGCAGCATATTATCCAATGAAACCAGTAATAAACAGCACTGTAGCATTATTTAGTGCAACTCCAATACGCCAAGAGTCTCAACCTCAGTTTTATTTATCACACAGGCTAAAATGTTAGCTTGGCTTTACAGTAGCAGCCAAGCCTGTAGCTATTTTATCCCAAAACACTGCCATCTGGGTATTGATACTTTGCTATGGGATATGAAAGAAGAGCATAGTTACCTAATACAGCTTAACTGAAAACAGGACCTACATAATATACCACTCATTATTCTAGACAAAATTAAACCTGAAGGGCACAAAAAGTTCCGTGGATGTCAGCAGAGAATATTTCAGAAGTAAATGTTGGGTTCTTTATCTGTGATAGAAATGCTGAGAAATACTGTGAAAAAGCTGTGCTTATGGAAAGAAAAAGATAGGTTTTGCTCTGCTGGGAAAAAAATAGCTTAGGAAGAAGCATCTCCTTATGGAGAAGTAGGAGAGCCATCAGTCACAAGTTTGTTAGTATAGTAAACTTATGATGATCTGCATTCACCTTGAAAGGTCTGACTGGCTTGCTTTTTTTCCCAATGATATATACTTAAAAAATATTAAAATATTATTCTGGCTTTACAAATACATTCACCTTAATCTGCAGAAAGCAGCTTCAAGAGTCACTTGTATCTTTATTATCCACATTAAGAGACAGAAATGAAGAAACTCTAATAAAAATCAGAAATTATGAGCTGTTAAAACAAAAATTCTTTGGGTGTAAGGCTGCGAAGGCTACCCACCTTTACATGTCTCCTCAGAGAGGTAATGCTGAGCTCTCACAAACACTGGTCATAAGGACTGAAAATATATGTAAGTAACGTAAGATAAAACACAAACCCCTTTTTACATAACACTGCTATTTAAAGTCACCCACCTTTAACACCCACACTGGAGATCACATTCTACCTACGGGAGCTCCCATCACGCTACAGCACCTGCAGTTGAAAGGGAGTGTGCCACTGTATGAAAAGCTACAGGCACATGCATGTCCTACGGAATGGCATGGGTGGCCACAGCCATCCTTCCTGCTGAGGTGCTCCTCTTTCACAATAAGGAGCCAACAGTAGATGTGGCTTCCTTTAAGTGAGAAACTTGCTTAGACATGAAAGAGAGCAGTTTTTAATTTTTTCCACTAAAGTCAACCATTAGGAGAGTCTATTTTCTACATATGGCCATGGAACTTTAAGCAAAATAAACCCTAAAGACATTCTTAACTTAGTCCATATTATGCCAACAAATTCAAGCAAATTGTGCCATTTAAGTTAATTACAGGAAACTACAAGAAAAGTGAAATACCTTTTCCGGTTCTCCCATGATATTGTCAAGGTCTTTAGAGTTACAAGTTCAGTACAATAACTAGGTGCTTAAAAGACCTGCCAGCTGTGCTTCTGTGTATGGTTTTATCCTACATACTATACAGGTTTGCTGATGCAATTTAAAAAAAGAACTCAGACTGATAATCAGGTTCCTTTTTGCAGGAAAAAAAAAAAAGAAGGAAAAAAAGTGATTTTACATAGAAAGGCTTGCTGGGAGAAACAACAACAACAAAACAAAACAACAAAATCAAAAAACCAAAACCAACCAAAAAAGTCTACCTAAGCTCCCTAATACCCAATTGCTAAACACAGAAGAGTTATTCTAAGTGTTTGTGAGCTTATACCTTGGTCTCAGACTGAACAGAGAATAGTAACAAATAATAAATGCAGGCAGAAGAAAGAACAGAGTAGCCAAGGGTGTCTTGCAGAGCTCTGCCCAAGATCATTCACATAGGCTAAAAGCCACCAGCACTTCCACTGCACAGACTGGCCCTGTAATTCCCAGCACTTCATCCTGGTATAGCCAGCAGCAACGTGCAGATGAGAAGGTACCTGCAGGAAAGCGGCTCTAAGTTTTACTGACAGTGCTTCAGCCAGTATTTTAGATGCACTGTTTTAGTTCTTGCTCAGCTAATAATGTATTGATTTAACATAGAAAAACACAAGCCACTCCCTCCTCTTCACTTGTAATTAGTTTTACTTCCATTGTAGGGCAAAGGTGAGAAAGGGAAATCTTTTTCTCTTCATGCTTAATTAAAAAGATGCACAGTCACATGTATTTATTTTGCTCTGAGTTGTTAATACTTTTAAATATACTGTATAAAACGTCTCTTAGCAGATGTTTTCAGCAGCAGTTTCCACTGCCATCTGAGTCTTAGAGTTTTGTTTACACGGACACTTTTAAACACAACAGACGGAAGTGGATTATCTTTCGTTGTTTTGGTCTTTTTTTAAAGAGGATTCCCTTTAACATCACATACATGACATCTTGGTAATATATTCATAAATTGAAGCAGATAAACAAATTACTAAGTAAGTGTCTAAGCACAGGCATTCTTATAAAGAAATGTTAAACAGGTTTTGAGAAAACAGCCTCCTTCTCATCTACTCCTGTAAAAAGAAAAAAAAGGAGTTGAAATGATCTCCTAATGCATCTCCCTTCATAATTCATGCCGAAAGATGACATTTTCTCAGGATCTTAATTAAGATAATGATGAACACCTGTGTCGGCATTCTTTGGCAAGACAGCATTATCCATCATAATCTTTTAAGTACTCTCAAAAAACCCCAGCAAAATAGTATGATGGAACCAATCTGTTGCCTCTCTTTGCACTAAGTTTTACGTCTCAGATGCACACCAGAATGATTAGATCTTTAAAGACTGCAATAAAAGCAGGGTCGTTATATTTTAATGTTTCATCAGAAAGTAGCTATTGAAGTAATTAAGTTAAGGTGTAACATACCTAAGATACCCAAGTTTAACTCCATCCACTACAAGCCACCTGCAAACAAAACACAGAGCCCACCAATGGCTGTACTTTAAAAATGCAACTTACTGTTACATTCAAGATCACCCTGCATCTTTTTTCCCCTCCCATAAAGACAATATTCACAGATGATCCCTATTCTATGTTTCTGAGCTAATTTATTAAGCTATTTTATGCTGTACCACATACGTTTGCAAAATCTAAATGAAATTATGCAAATGGAACCAATGTAGAAAAACTAATATGCAAGTTCAAATACTGCTACACTTAGGGTTACCACATTTTGTGCAGTCATCTCAAATGCAGGTTCTCCTTGTGTCAAAAACCCTATTGGAGCTCTACTACTAGAGTAAGCAAAGACCATTTAAAATAGCTTTACAGGACCAGCCCAGAAGACTGAAGGCTATAGAAATAATGACTTTAATTATGTATTTATATAAGCCGAATTTAAAGTCACAAGCCTTTAATTTAAATAAAGAGTGCACAACCAGCCTGCAAATCCTACTCATCATTAGGTAAGAACTTAATGCTAATGTTTCTTCTATCGCATTAATGGTTTAGCTTCCAAGGAATTACGATAAAAAATATAGCAATTACAGAATTTTAATATCGACTTGCACTTACATCATTTCATTGGCAGCTGCAAAGCAAACACCTGATACCAAGAATTTATCCATACCTTCAAATGCAGTAAAAATGAAAAGCAGCAAATGAATCCTGAAGCCCCACACATTTGTTATAAAAATTGGCAGACCTACGTAAACAAGTGTCTCAAAACAAACTTCTTATTTCCCTTCAATCAAAGGGCTTAAAAGTCCTGCAAAGCAGATTAGTCTTAAGCTTTCACAATTTAGTATGCTTCCTTCTATGGGAGTTAAAAGTTGCTGTGACTAGTCATTCAGTCTAGCTATCAATGTGCAAATAAAGCAGAAAATAGAGACATCCTTGAGAAATGAGCCTCAAAGTTGATATAAAGTGAAGGTGACAACCAAAGCAATAGAATGATAAACTAAATGTTCCAATATCTTGAATAATTATCTACAGCTCCTTTAAAACTGCAAAGAATATAATTGTGGCATAATGTCGTGAGAATGTTGGTTTGCTAGACACTTGATGGCACAAGAGTCCTATGGCTCCCGCTTATTAATCGGCTCTGGTACTCTGCTGCAATGCATGAAAGTATGCCTGAACTCACCCACAGTTCCCGAAACGAAGCAGGATTAGTAGAACATCAGAAACAAAAAGGGTAATTTTACATGACGTTAACCTTACCTCCTCTTCACAAAAAAAGCCAGATGCTACGGGAAGATGGTTAGAACTTCTGCTTCTCCCTACAAAGAAACGCGCAAGGAAAAGGGGTTGAACTTTAAATGTATAAAACTTTAGCAAGATGATACCTCCCTCCCGGAAAAAGGGCTGTTGTCAGAGGATTATGACAGAAATGCTTTTGACTGGAAAAAGAAACGCGGTGCTGAAATGAGCGGTAGCTGAAATGCGCCGCGGTACAAACACCGCTGACACCGTCCGCTGAAAACTGGTGGAAGTGCACACCTGTGTGGAGTGAGCTTGTAAGGGAGCGTGGATTCGCCGACAGAGCCTGTCTGGGCATCGGGGACACGGGGACTGCTAAGGGAACGGCACAACGACGCTTCCACATTAGGAAACATAAATAAAGATAAATTAAAACGCGGGGAAATTAGATAAAGTAGGGAAATGACAGGCAAAGCGCTGCTCGACAGCCGCACCGAGGAGGGTGCCCAGACCCACCTCGCCTCACTGTACGCTGCTCCCGCGATCTCCGTCTTACTGCGGGGCCCGACGCGGCAGCGCCCTCCGGCTCAGGAGGACAGCGACCCTGGGCAGCGACCGAACCGAGAGCTGCTCCACGCAGCCAGCGCCCCGGGAGCTGCTGCCCGTTGGGGCCTGAGGAGCGGCGGGGCCCGCCCGGCAGGGGGCGCCCCAGCACGGCAGGGCAGCGCCGCCGCCAGGTTCCGCATCTCCGCCGGACACCGCCGTCCCGCCACGCCGCTTCCTCACCTAGCCGGGGGGCCCGGCCCGGCCCTGCGCGACCTGAAACGACCAGCAGCCGCCCCGGGCGGGGCGGAGCGGGGCGGGGCGGAGCGGAGCGGAGCGGAGCTGACCGCAGCCGGCCTGGGCCTCGGCCCACAGGGCCTCCACTCGCCGTCCTGCCAGCGCCGCCTCCGGACTCCCCGGCAACCGCGCCGCGGGCCGCCACCGCCCCTTCACACCCCGTCCCGCCCCGCGCTGACGGACATCTGCCCGGGCCAATGGAAGCAGGGGAGGACCGCGGCAGGCGGCGGGATAGCCAGTCACGCACCGGGACGGGCGGGGCCAGGACCACGGGCTGATGGGGAGTGTAGTGCGGGCCGCGCCCCGCCCCGGCACCGCCGCTGCCGGGATCCTCTGCGGAGACACCGGGGAGATCAGTCTCTGCCCGCCCCGTCTTGCGCCCGCCACCTCCTGCCGCCCTGCAGCGGGGCTGCTCGGGAAGGTTCAAGCTGTGTCCCGCCGTTCGGCAGCGGGACTGTGGCAGCAGCTGCCGGGACGAAGCCCTGGAGGAAGGGAGGAGGGAAGGAAGGAGGGAGGGAACGAGGTGGAGCGGCTTCGGTGCCACCTCCTCGGCGACCAGGGAAGCTTCTGCCCCGGCCTCCCCGTTTAAAACAGCCCCGGCTCCTAGCGTCTCCGCGTCCGTTCCCCTGGGTCCAGCGTCGAGAGGACTCAGGGCCGGGAGACGTGAAAGTTACAAGATTAAAAAATTTGCTACCATAAATGTAATTAAATCGTCTCCGTCTCCCGGGAAAGGCACGGACGGGGACAGGGTGCCAGGTGGTCGGGGCGCGGAACCCGGCGGAGGATACGGTCAGCGGCCGTGGTAGCAGAGCTCTGCCTCAGCCGCGAGTGGAAACAAGTGAGAAGGGAATAACCGGGGATATGTTCCTATAGGGAAATGTATCTGGTGGAATCAAAGGAGATTACATCTCCTGATCAGCGGGGATTTATCCTGATTCATATGGTTTTAATCTGCTTTCGCCACGACCCATCACGGGCCGGGAGGGGAGATATCTGGTGTATCTTAGAATCCGCGGGCAACCCTCCCCTGCCCGCCGAACGACTTCTGCAGACCCGTCCCGCCGCTCCCTGTCCAGGTTGCCCTGCTCCCGGACCGACTCTGGGAACCACTACTTCCATGAGGTTCCCCAAGCCCCCCGCGAAGCCAACCGCCGCTTCTCGCCGGACCCGGCTCCACTTGCATAGCCGCCGCAACAAGTCCGGTAGCCCCGGGCGGCCCCCGCCCGTCCAGCCGCACATCCCCGCACTGCCAAACCGGCTGCGGCGCTGCCCTTCCCTGCCGAAAACAGCCTTTTTTTGTTCAGAAAAAGTACCACCACCATTCACACACCCCGATCTATTCCACCTCCAGTGATTTAGGGGAGGGAGGGGCAAGGGGCAGAGAGCAAGAGGAGGGGTGGCTACGCAGAGGGGGAGCCGGGCGGCTAATAAATCTTATTAAATATCTACTTTTTTTTTCATATACTGATTGGCTTGCATTCCGGCGCAGCGCGGCTCCGCACGGTATTTAGCACATGCAGAAAGTTGGAGCCGATCTCAAACGGCTCGGCGGTGTCTGCAAACCAGGAGCCGGCGCACTTGAGCCTCCAAGCGCGGGGAGGGCCGAGGGAAGCGCGGAGCCCTCCCGCTGGTTGGGCCCGGCCGCGCAGCCCAGCGGGGTCCTGCCAGTCCTTCCACTGACAACACCCCGCGAAGGAGGAGCCTCGCCGGGCCGCGCAGAAGGCGTCAGGAGCTGCAATTTCCAACTTAGCATCTTGGCAGGACCCTTCGGAAAGCGAGAGCGAGGAGGAAGGAGAAAAAAAAAGCCCCCCAGTGCAAGCGGGAGAGAGAGCTAGCGAGGGAGGGGAAAGGAAAAAAAAAAAAAAAAAAAGAGAGAGGGGGAAGCGGGGGGTGGGGGGAGAAAAAGGAGGAAGCGGTGCCGGGCTGCAGGCGAGCGCGGAGCGGCAGCCCCGGCGCAGAGCAAGGTGCCGCCGCTGCCCAGCTGTCGAGGGCGGAGAGGCGCCGGCGAAATCCCGGTCACAGCGGCTCCAGCCCGGCAGCGCGGCGGTTCCCTCCCGGCGCTTGGGCTCCCGGGTGTATGTGTGCGCCTGGCCATGTCGTATCCTCAGGGTTACTTGTACCAGCCGTCAGCGTCCTTGGCTCTCTACTCCTGCCCGGCGTACAGCACCAGCGTGATCTCCGGACCCAGGACCGATGAACTTGGGAGATCTTCTTCGGGCTCCGCTTTTTCCCCTTATGCCGGATCTACCGCCTTTACCGCCCCTTCCCCGGGTTACAACTCCCACCTCCAGTACGGCACCGACCCGGCCGCTGCTGCCGCCGCCGCCTTCACTTCCTACGTGGTAAGAGCAGCTCCGGGCTGCCGGCACCGCGCCGGGCACGGCGGCATCCCGCGGGCGCCTGCACCCCCCTTCCCCATGGCTTCCTTTTTGTTGGGATTTTATTTTGAGATACCGGGGACAAAAGGGAGCACGGCTCCCCGCCTTGGCGCTCAACTTTCCCGCATCGCCGCCCTGTGCCGCCGCACACTGTTGCGCACAGCCGCCGGCACGGCCCGGGAAAGACGGGCTGGGGCTTGCGGGGACCCATTTCACACGTCATCTCCCCCCCAAAATTAAAATATTGGAATATATATATATATATTTTAAATGAAACAGCAATCGTGTTTCCGCAACAATTAGCTTGTTGCAGTTTAAAAGGGAATGGACCCAGCAGTGGCCGGCGATGGGAGAAATCTGGGCGATAAACCAAGGCAACTTTCCCCTGCACGGCGATAATTAGGCTGCTTATATATTGCAGAGCTCTAATCCCACTGCCGCGAGCGGCTCCGCGGGCACTGCGCGGGGAAGGGAAGGAGCAGGCAGGGCACTGCGCCGCCGTGCGCGCCTGCGGAGCCGGCCCGGGGCATCTCTGCAACAAGAGCTGTTGCCGCCGCCTGTGCCCCACGGTTCCCTCAAACCCCCGGAGTTTTGCTCAGCTTCTCCACTAGGTTTAAGGTGTAGGCAGAGTTTCACAGTATCTTCATTCCTTTTTCTGCTCTTCCTTCTTTTTCTCCTCTCTTTTCTCCTCTTCCCTTTATTTTTCTTCTCCTCCCGCCCCTGGCCTGGCAGAGAAGCCTCCCGGCCCGGCTCGGCCGCCTGTGCCCGGCAGGTTGCCCCTCCGCGATCGCAGCGCCTTAGGGAAGGGTGCCCCCGCCGTTGTTCGCCCCACGCCGCTCTGCCCACTTGCTTTTCCGTGTCTGCATTTGGGAGAAAGGCGCTGGATCGCTGCTGGCGGCCGGTGGCCTCATGGGACCGGAGCCTCGCGGCCTTTCCGCCAGTTCTCCCGGGAAAGCCGGGGGAGAAGCCAGGCAGGGCCAGAGGCCGGGGAAGAAGCGGCTGGGCGCGGACGGGGGCTAAGGGCAGGCCCTAGCGCTGCCCTTGCAGTGTCATTGCCGCCCCGCTGCCGCCTGACTTCACCCCCTCCGGGCCGCTCTCCCCTTTCTCCCCAGGGCTCGCCCTACGACCACACGCCGGGCATGGCCGGCTCCCTGGGGTACCATCCGTACGCGGCGCCGCTTGGCTCCTACCCTTACGGGGATCCCGCGTACCGCAAGAACGCGACGCGGGACGCCACGGCCACCCTCAAGGCCTGGCTCAACGAGCACCGGAAAAACCCCTACCCCACCAAGGGCGAGAAGATCATGCTGGCCATCATCACCAAAATGACCCTCACCCAGGTCTCCACCTGGTTCGCCAACGCACGGCGGCGGCTCAAAAAGGAGAACAAAATGACCTGGACCCCTCGGAACCGCAGCGAGGACGAGGAGGAAGAGGAGAATATCGACCTGGAGAAGAACGACGAGGACGAGCCCCAGAAAGTAGAGGACAAGGGGGACCCAGGGACGCCAGACACAGGTAGGGCAGAGGGCTTGGCCGAGCCACGGCGGCCGCTCCCTCGGGTCTGTCCCCAGCCAGGGGCAGCGGTGGGACGACTTTACCCTCCGAGCGGGAGCCCTAGGCAGGGGAGCTGGGGGCAGCGCTGCGGGACTGTCGGTGGTGGGGCCGGGGAATAGTCGTGGGGGACGGCGAAGTGGGTGGGCGGGTTTCGGGGTACAGGGAAAGCCCTAAAGCTGCCCCCCCAGTCCTGTCCTTTGCCCCACTCAGGAGCGGCAGATACCAAAGCAGCGCCGGGCTGCGAGCGCCTCCAGGAGTCCCCCGGCCCTCGGGAGGCCGAGGGCGGCCTCAGCGACTCAGATTGCAAAGAGCCGGCGGAGGAGCGGCTCGACGGGCCGCCCGCCCACTCCAAGGCGCCCGGTGCTTCACCACTCGGGCCGTGCCCGGTGAGTCGCGGGCCGCCACCGGCGGGCGGCGAGGAACCCCCTCCGTACCTCCCCCCCTCCGCCGCCACCGGGCCGCCGCACGCCGCTGACCTCCACCCGCTGTTGCCCGCCGGCGCCAGCGCCTCCGTCATCCACTCGCCTCAGCAGGCGGCCCTCGCCAAGCCCAAGCTCTGGTCCCTGGCCGAGATCGCCACCTCGGCGGACAAGGCGAAGGAGAATGGGGGTGAGCCGGTTCCCCCCGGCCCCGCTGTGCTGTGCGGCGGCGGCCCCTCGCGCTCTCCGCCGCGGCCGCGCTCGCCGGCAGCCCAGTGCCCATTCCCCAACGGGGCGGTCCTGCCGCGGCCGCTTTACTACACGGCTCCCTTCTACCCCGGTTACACGAACTACGGCTCCTTCGGGGCCCTGCACGGGCACTCTGCCGGCGGCCCCGCCGCTGCTGCCCCCGGCGCCCATTTTAATGGATTAAACCAGACTGTCCTCAGCAGAGCCGAGAGCCTAGCTAAAGACACTAAAATGATCAGGAGCCAGTCCCAGGTAGACCTTTGCAAAGACTCACCTTACGAACTGAAGAAAGGTATGTCCAACATTTAATATCGGCTTCTCCTCCTTACCCCCTCCTGGGACTGCAGTTTTGTTCTTTTTTTCTTTTTCTTTTTTTTTTTTTTTTTTAATTTATTGAGAGAAATAATAAATTGCTTTGGCAGTTATTTTTCCACTACCAAAAGAAAACAAACAGAAAAAGACCAGCTCCCCCCTTCCCTTCCTCCCAGCACCCCTCCAAAAGTTTATAGATTCTATTGGAAATGGCTGGGTGGAAGCTGCCCAGAAATGTCTTAACCAAGTGAAAAGCAAGAGAGTGACAAGCTCTCTCACACACACAAAGAAGAAAGATTTGTATTAAATCTTATTCTGTATATTTAGTGTAGCTTTTTTTTTATTATTATTTAAATTGATAATACAGTATCTTTGAAGTAAATTATGAAATCAAAACACCTGTACAGGCATTAATGTTGTTTTCGTAATATAAATATATACATTTCTGTGTCTTTTTCCGAATTGTTTCATAGTTTTAAAATATATATATACAAGTTTAATTTAATTTTTATGCCTTTTTTTGTTTGGGTTTTTGTTTGTTTTTTGTTTTCTCCTTGGGTGTGAGCTAAGCTATAATGCAAAAAGAAAAAAAAAAAAGTTATACACTTTAAACACAAAAACTGCAGCCGCCTTTGTAAAATGCAAATACTTAAAAGAGATTTTTAACAGAATCAAACCCACTCTTTTCTTGCAGCGGGCAGATAGGTGCATGGTTGCGGCAATCCCGCAAGCTGTAAAGAGTCGCGGGGATCCATTTAGGACCTTACAGTAGCACCTGAGCCTTTTTCAAAGGGACTGACGCTTTCTAAGAGGAAAACGGGGAGCAGCGGCACCGGGACGGGAGGGACGCCGTTTCCGGAGACGAAGGCTTCAATCGGGCCATGCACAAAGGCACTTGTTAGAAACATCAACCCGAAGCGCAGTCCCGTCTTTTAACCTAATTACTTCCAATCAGTGTCGCGTTTTATGCAAAGCAATCAGCTGGTGAACTTTGCTAATGAGTTCGATTTTCTGCCAGATTTAGCCCGCATCGCTGCTGCTGAGGTGCGGTGGCCGGGGACGGGGATTGCACGGGCAAAGGCCCTAGGTGCGGCGGGGACTCCCTGGCCCCGGCCACTTCCCCCACCTCCCCGCCCCCCGCCGTTTTGCACCATTGCTCCCAGCCCACGGGACGGCGCGGTCCGGGGAGCCATCCGCGGCCGCGCAGCCCTGGCCGCGGGCGCGGTGCTTCTCGGCGCTGGCAGGTAGGTGTCACACTCGGCCCGAGTTTGACTCCCGCCGCCCGCTCACAGGTGCGGGAGCCCCGCGGGGCCGCCGCGCTTTCCGCAGCGCCCACGGCGGGTAGCGGACTGCGGCAGCCGCCGGGGAGGGGAACGGGCCACCGGGGCGCTCCCGGCTGCCAGACGTGCCCTGTGCGCGGGGACAGGCAGCGCCCCGGGCGCCCTCCCCCTGATTCCGCAGCTCCCCGGCCTGACTGGGGCAGAGTGGGGCCCAGAGGGAGCATTGGACTGCCCAGCGCGAACCTCGGCGCCAGGTTCGGTCCCGGTGGCGCGGCGATCGAGCGGCCTGGGCACCCCCCCCGAACAAATAACAGCGAGAAACTGCTCCAGCACCTAACTTTGAGACGGGACTTTCCCCGTTCAAATCGGATTTTGTGGGTGCCGGTTGTACTCGAGCGCATCGCCGCCGTGAAGGTGATGAGGAGATGGTCGGGACCGCCGGGGATGGTGTCGTCACCCCTCATTTTGTTTGTTTGTTTTTTTCTTTACGAGACAGATAATTATTTTGTAATCTCTTCAACTTTGTCAGAGCCATTTATTAGCTGTAACGGGTTTATTCATGCATAATTACATTTTAGGGGATCTTAAATAGTAGTTTGTATTTTATGTTTTAAAGATGAAGTTCGTGTTCACTTCGTTATACGATCTTTGTAGGCAATATGGTTTAAAATCAAAATTGTTTCAAGCTGAATGTGTAAAGAATCAAATATTACTGGGGATAATAATAGTATGTTATTTTGTCACTTTATAAATTATAAATGAATTTTAAAAAAACGCTCGAATTCCTCTGTTGAATCTTTCCTTCTCAGTCGGGAAGACCTGCATGAAGGCGCTATTCTCAGCGCAACGGGGAGCTGTATTGGAGTGCCCTGCCTTGTTTATAACGGAAGAAAGTTGGCGTGGCCGGGACAGGAGCAGCCCCCGGGAGCGACACCGGGTCGCCTACAGCCCGGCTCCCTGGTTCACTGCTTCTGGCGGGATCGCCTCTCCCTAAACTCGGTGGAGGTCCTGGCACCCTGAGGCCCAAGGGCCAGCCAAGCCCCCCCGGACCGCATCCGGGCACAATAGGTCCCGCTGCGGAACGGCCCCTCGAAATAAATAGGGTTTAATTTTTCATCTAGCTGTGGATTTTTTTTATATATATATATATTTTTTTTTTTTATTGCCGCTCTACCTTTTCCCAGCTGATCTTCCATCTCTGCAAAAGCTATTTGGCAAAGCAGCTTAGGAGCTTCACTCGTTCAAAAGCCCCATTCCTTATAATCGGGGTTATTTTGAATATGTGAATCAGCGATCTCAGTACGGTTTTCGTTTGATGTATAAATTCCTGATGGAATTAAGCCTTTCCTTTAGGTTGCAGGCTGTCGCCTCTTTTATATCGTAACTATTACTGTAGCACCATCGATTTCATACAAGAATTTTATTCTTCACCTTTTTCCGCTGCCATGGGAGATAACGCTGTACAGCCTGTCTTTAATACAAACAAGATTTTTCCAGGTTTTTGTTTTGTTTTGTTTTGGTTTTTTTTAGTAACAGAGAGGGGGGAGGGGGCAACGTCTGCCTTTTTTTTTTTTTTTTTTTTTTTTTTTTGCCTCTAGCATGTTAATATGTTGTTAAAAAAAAAAAGTTTTGAGCATATCTTAAAATAAAAATAATGTCTGCTGCCAATTAAAGCTACCGCAGGTTACTCAGGAGCAGTCTCCGGAGAGACCAGGACGACGCTGCGTGCCGGGAGCGAACCGCCGCCTGGGCGCCGAGCCGGGCGCAGGGCTGCCGCTTCCGCGGAGGTTTGGGAACAGGAGGGCTTCGTTACCGCTGCGGAGCGGTCGGGGGGAAGGCAATGGGGAAAAGGCAGCTGGCGGAAGGGTCCTGCGGCTGGAGTCCCACCAGCGCTCCCGGGAGCAGGTGCTTGCCCACGGGTGCAGATGGGAAAGGTCCAGCCTCCGCGTGGCGCCGCTCCGCGTTCGCGGGAACAGCTCACCCCTTTCCGCCCCTCCTCTCTACCTCCTCCACGCTGCCCGGCACGGCCCTTGATGAGCCGAGGAGCCGTGACCCTCTCTTCCGCCCGCCCCGACGGTGCGGGTTTCGCTGCCCAGGTGGCACACGGCCGGCCCCTCCCGCAGGTGACAGTCCAACGTCCCACTCCAAAACCCCGCCGTGAACTGCGGCTGTGAAGCGTGTTGGCCCGACTGGCCCGCAGGAGCTGCTCATCAGGGACCCGGACCCGGGATGGGGCATACAGAGGGTTCTGGGGAAAGCTGCAGCCCGTCGGGGGGAGAGCACAGCTGCCGCCGGAAAAACCTGCTCCGGGCCCGTCCAAGTCAAGCGTGCTCTCCCTGTGAAGGGTAAGGGGCTTCCCCGGGGAAAGCCACCAAGTGCCCCCTCTCGGCTGGCCAACCGCGGGGCCAACAGCCGGGGGCTGCAGCCAATGGTCCCATTCACCGTAAATTCTCCTCCGTCCTAGAAAGAAACGGACAGAGCTGCGGGTGCGATTGGCAGCCGGCAGAGTCCCCGAGCTCTGGCGGGGCTGGCGGGCTCCCCCCCTACCTTCAGCCCCGCTTCTCAATTGCGGAGACGGCGGGGGGAGAGGCGGGGAGCCTGGCGCAGCCCTGCTGCTTCCTCTTTCACGCTTAAAAACAAAACAAATACTAATTTAGACCCTCAACACCCAGGACCGTGTTTACATCCCCCCCGCTGCTCTCCCCGCTAGTGTTGCTTTTCCAATGTCCCGATTAACCTACGGGGCTCCCGCGTGGCGCGGAGTCTCCGCGGCGGCAGGGATGGCGCGGTCGCGCCTAATTGGCTTATTGGGTTTCTCCCCTCTCCAGCCCGGTAAGAGGATCAGAACAGCATCTCCTCCCGTCGTGCCTAAAAACTGCTTGAAAGCACCTCCGCCAAGAGAACACGGGAAGCACACGGCTAGCAAGTTTAAAGGAGGCGACTGAAAAATACCACAGGGGTTTGCAGTAGGGAAAAGTACAGGAACTTCAGCCAAACCGTAGATGAATTTTAAGAAATTGAAAAGGGGGGGGGGGGGTGGAAGGAAACCTCGGCCCCACAGCCCGGTCCGCATGGCATCCAGCGCCGGTCCCAAGCCGGCGGAGCGGTGCGGAGCGGAACGGTGCGGAGCGCCCTGTCCCGCTGCCCCGCCGGCCCCAGCAGCAGGAGCCGCGGCCTCTGGTCGGCCCCGCAGTGCCCGGGGAGCCGTCCCTCCCACCCCCTCTCTTTCTGTGACCTGCCTAGGTTATTAGTAAGGACATCTGTGACTGGCAAGGGAACAAGTGTTACCAAAACCAGAACCGGCTGTTTTTCCAAATGAGCAATATGTTAATTCCTCATCCCCCCCTCTGGTTTCTTTAAAACCTGGCACAAATACATCAATAGCGGAGAATAAGGAGCCTTTGCAGAGAACAAGTGGCAGTTTTGAATTTACCTTTTGTGTGCGCCTCAGATGCAATCTTGAGGCATTTTTTCCCCTCTCTCCCACAGAAAAAGAGTGTTAATCTGCCCTGTCTTGGGACCCAAAAGGATTGGAGTGGAGTAGATATTCACTGGAATCACATAGGGGAATAAGGGTCTTGCTTTATTGAATCATCAAATCCCAGGAATGAAGCTCTTAATTAATTATGGGTGCTAAAAATTCAGGCCAGCTGTTTCTTTCTACTTGGCTCTGACAGAGAAAGACAAAGTCTACACCGAGATCTTCTAAGGCGCATTCAGCATAAATCAGCGCCCTCGGCGGCGCTCCCGGTCGTCGCGCGGGCCGGCAGTGACAGATGGCGCATTGTCCCCACATTCCTCCACCGCCACTTCGCGGGCGCGGAAGCGGCCGCCCTGCCCTGCCCGAGGCCTTTTCTCTATGGGGCAAAGGGCTCGCCCGGGACAGCGCAGATGCTGGCCGAGGTGTCGGCCCTGCCCGACGGGGCGGCCGCGGGAGAGGGCCTCCTATGCGAGTGCGGTGTTTTCGCGTCAGACAGAGCATCTCAGCTCGCCTCCTTCCCGACGACAGCCCCAGAGCTGTGCGTCCTGCTCCCGCCCCGATGGCAGGCTGCGGAAGAGCCCCCGGGCCCAATGCCCCTCGGCTTCCACTGTGCTGAGGCCCTGGGCGCTACCTCCACGCGAGGGCCTAACGCTAACCTGAGAGGATATGGGACACCCCCCCTCCCCCTCCCCCAACACGGGCGCTTCTACTTCTTTCTCAAGGGCAGAAGAGTTTCTCTGAGTGGCCGGCGGCTGCCTCGGGAAAAGTGCGCAGGGTTCTGGAGCTGCCATCCGCAAGGGGTTGGAGGAAGCGGCTGTCGCAAAGGCACCACGGCTTGGCCGGGTCATCTCACATCCCTCAAACCGCCACCCAGGCCCCTCTTTCTGGGGGCGGTTACGTTGGTTTAATACCCGTTACTCAACGGGAGGGCGCCGCATTATTCTCACGGCTGATTCGCAGGGATTCCCCTGGCGGGGCCCGCCCGAGCCCATTTCGCCTCTCCTCTCACGTCTGCGGGCGGAGTAGCCTTTCCCAGTTCAGGCCGGCAGAGGCAAACGCAGCGGGAGGCCGGGGCCGGGCGCCCAGCTGCAACCCGGGATCCTGCCCCACCGGGCAGGGGTCCGCCGCCGGGTGCTACCTGCCTCCTCCACAAGAAATCTCTTTATCTCCAAGTACCAGAAAATAAATGTCCTCCGCACGGCGTTACTCATCTGTTATAATTAGAGCATGTGCGAACTCGCAGCGTGCCGAGAGCCCGGCTCAGGGCTGATGCAGGCACTTGTGCAATAACCGCCTCTTTCTGCCGCGGCGGTGCTGTGCGTCCGGCCCGACCGGGGGCCCTGTTCGGGGCCGCGTCCTGGCCATACCCGGCGGCAGCGGTGCCCGCGCCCGGCTCTCCCTGCGGCCGCGGCAGAGGTCGTGGTCCACTCTCTCCTACGAAACTGGCTTTTATTTGCCTAAAGCAAACCACAGACCTCTCCGCGCTCATGCCTGATGGATGCAAGTATAAATGTGCACTTATTTAATTGGATCAGGTCCCAGGATAAAAGAGATAAACGGCTCCCAGTTTGCCAAGTTATTTTCAGAGGCATGCAGTGATGTGTGGAAGGAAAGTTAATGAAGAGACACGCTGTACTTAAAAAACCTCTGGTCTAGACTCGCGAAGGGGGAAGCCTCGGCAGCTGCGGGTGGTGCGGGGCTCCCAGTCCCGCCGCAGGTACCGGCCTCACCTGAGCCGCAGCGGGGTCGGGGGAGGCTGCGCCGAGCGAGGCAATTAATGTTGCTCCCCCTTCCCTCCACCGAACCGTTCTCTGTTCCTGCTGCCTCCCCTTGTTCCTCCCTGTGTTCTACATCCGTATGCACGAGACGTTAACAGACGGTTATTGATACAAACACAGTTTTTGTTGCTAAAGGCCTTCCAAAACAAATTCTCCGGCTGAATGCCAATGTATGCATGTTGGCTGGTGACAGCTGATTAGTGAAATGATTTACAGCCAAGTTAAAAAAAATGATACTGTCAAAGGCAGCAATATGAAAAAAAGATAAGACAGCACAGCCTCAAGGTTTCCCACTGTAAATCCACCCAACAAATCTAAACCTACACTACAAATACCTGAAACACTCACAAATCAATTGGTCGCAGATTAAATACGGTCTCTATTTTGACTCACCCTGGCAATCTGCAGCTCTGCACGGGAGCAGCCCCTCGATTTATGCCTCCAGACTCACCTGCAGCTGGGCCCACTCCTGCCCAAGCTGCCCCATGGCCTCCCTGCAATTGGAGACATAGGCCTTCTTTTTGTTTCAAGACTTTTTCTCTCATTAATTGATTAAAAAAAAAATCCCCCTTCCCTCATTTCGCTGTAGCTCTTCTTCATAAAGAAAGCTTTTGCTCTGCAATAAAGTAAGAGACTTTGATCCCAGATCATCCTCTTAGGCCTTCCAGCTGAAATCAGTGGAGAAACTATGTGGAGTTATTGTTCGCACTTGCTGCACTTCTGATTCAGAAAGGGCTGATTTATTAGCTTGTCAAGGGAAGCATTGTTCAGGAAGGCAATCAAAAAGCACTTACCTAGCTAAACTAAAATTACTGCCTTTTCAGTGGCTAATTTGTATAACTCCCATGGAGGAACTTGGGAAGTGTTTGATGAGGCATAAAATGATGATTAATGAATTTATTGGCCTGCTGCTCATCAAATAGGAGTAGTATATCTTTCCTCTATTGGGCGTTGGGTCTAATGCTACATGCCTGTGTAAAGCAAGTCCAATATGATCTCCTTTTTAGCCCCCTTTTAACCTCCATGACCTGAAGAATATCGCTGTGTAACAGAGGCAACATCAGGGGACTGCAGAGACAAAGAGCCTGTTTGATAAAACAGTAAACGAGAAACTCGAGGAAAGTTGCTGCAGGGACAGATCTGCTCAGTTTTCGGCTTTCAATCACTTTGACTACTGAAGTAGAAACTAGATAAGGTGTGAGAAGCTAAAAGAAAACCAATTTTAACTTTCCAAAAGGGTCCAGCCAAACAGCTTCATTGCTACTTGAAAGAATGAATGAGTGTGGGAAGTTCCAGGATTCCTGAGTGATAGGGCATGCTACAGCCCCTCACCAACCAGAAACGCAGAGAGAGATGGGCAACATGCCCCAAGCTGGCCATACCCACAGCTGACCTCTAACCTGGGTGCTCTCATGAGATTTGGTGCAACCATTTGAGCCCATGCATTTTGTGGTCTTTTTCCTCCACTGAAACAGTTGAGGGATTTCTCCTCTGATCAGTGTTTAATCCCTGAATATCTATTTTGGGGCTAAGGGCTTCTGAGAGGAATAATGTACTTTCCCCCTTTTAAAAGCTCTCAATTACTAGTGATTCAGTGTCTACCTGCACACACATGTGAATGACCAGCTGTCTTATGCTCTACCCATTGCTGGTTTGAACAGGTTAAGACCCCCAGAAGATCAGAAACATTGTTTGCATTCTCAAAAACTTGTTAAAATAAATTTGCCTGAAATTTGGAGTCAGAGATCTTCCCATGATTGAGTCAATTTAGCTCTTAGCTTCCCTGTTCATGCAGCTCTGAAACTTGTTGAGGGATCTGCAACTTGCACATCTCCCAGCGAATGTGCACATGCTTCAGCTGGAGCCCTCTGCCAGCAGCTTCTCTTGTTACCTTTTGGGGCTTCACAGAAGTACCCTCAGGCCTATATGTCAGCAGCCCACTGAGCTGAAGACTGAGAAGGTGTAACAAGAACATTTTGCAGAACTACCACTCAAATGATGTGATATTTCAGGCTCCAATAAAGCTCACAGAAGGAGGAAATGATAGCATGGAGGACAGCAACCCATCTTCCCTCTCTGCACCTTCCCTTTGTGCCTCTGCATGCAAAGTCAAAGTGCAGCCTGCTATATGCTCCTTCAGAGGGGAGTCAAGAATTAAAAGCAAGCTCTAGATGAAGCAGTGCAAAACTCCTTCCTTTTGCTGCCTGTTTGTGTTGAAACTCAGTCTTTTCTGTATTTCTTTGTTCTTTGGGTTTTTGTTTGGTTTTTTTTTTTTTTTTTCCTTTTTGTCTAGTATAATTTTTTTCTTTCCACGGTCTGTCCTCTTCTGGGCTGCACTAGCAGATGTCTGCTTCTGAAGAGCTGTATGGGAACTGTCTGAATCTGGCCAGAACCTTTCTCTGATACCATCAGATCAATGGCCCACTGTATGTATTTTACTGTCTAGGTCTCAGCCCTGAAGGGCAGGAGTAAAGCTCTCCTTCACTTTATGGGACTTCAGGTCATACCCTCTGTGAAGGGCAAATTTGTCTGTCCCAGTAGGTGATAATTGTAATTTTAAACATTCTTGTTTGCAAAA
This sequence comes from Neopsephotus bourkii, assembly GCF_033783945.1. Lineage (NCBI taxonomy): Eukaryota > Metazoa > Chordata > Aves > Psittaciformes > Psittacidae > Neopsephotus > Neopsephotus bourkii. Next base: position 412,926 of record NW_026901853.1, on the reverse strand, counting down.
TACTAGGTGTATAGCATACCAAGAAGGGTTCATTTTCCAGATCTGTTTAGAAATGGTTTCTGGAATGGTAGAAGGAACATACTCCTGACCAGTATTTCAGTTCCCACAATGGAGGCTGTGGGAACAAATCAAAACAAAACTTGCCTGAGACTTACATGTTGGTTTCCTTGACAAAAGGAAAGAGGCACCCACCTGATGTTTGCAAAATCAGAAAACACTTATTTTAATGCTACCAAATTGGTATTTGTCTGAGACACTTTTAACTGAAATGATCCTCTGGAAAATAATGTTTGTAAACATCCTCGAACAAATAGCACTCTCCTGACACAAGCCTACCATCAATATACTTCTCAACAAGTTTTATCTGCAAGTCCTTGACCTGTGACTGCTTTTACAAAGGCTCTCTGTTCATTAGCAATTTCAGGTCATTTTAAGTGCTTGTGTCATGAACACATAGCACAGCTGTAAAATATATGTATTAAATGCCAGCTGCATTAATATAGGGGCTTATTTTCCTCCACTTGGCCCCCAAAAGCAACATGATCTTACACACTGATGAAAGAAGACATAGTTATATTTGCATAATTACAGCAATATTGTAGGTCTTTAGTGCAATAGACCTAAGAGGCTGATATATGCTTAAATATGTATAGCTAAAAGTTACCATGCTGGGTAGTGTGCACAGCATTAGACAATGACAATTTTGGGGCATAATTGCTTTAATGTGGGCAATTAAGACTAAGTGCATGTGATTTTAGTGTCTGCCCTACATTCCTCTGAATGATTACAATGATCAATACACATGATTTATAAGTCGCTTCCTATTGATCGAATGGTAAAATGTTTGACCTTCCTTTGAGGAAGTAATTTACTAAATTATGACACCACGTAAAGTCTTTCTTGGTTCAGAGGTGAGGGGTAATGGTGCTCAGAATTAGAAAAAAAATCATTTTTCCCCCTTTTCCTCAAAATAAGTCTCTGTAATGTCCCTGACAATTTGCTGACTTCACCTGTGAAGGGAGGAGTCAGACACATTTGTCTTTGAAATTAAGGTGGAAGAAACTGGAACTGCAAACTTGGTCCATTTCTACAAGAAACCCTCTGAATGAACTTTATCTGTTTACACCTGTATGCCAAATCATCAGGAAGCTCTTGACCGCAAGATCTCTGTTGTTGTGAGCGCCTGGAGAAAAAACGTGCAGCAGCAAAGTTGGGTAAATGGAGCACTCTGAGTGCTGTGAGCAGCTGGGACACGTGGCAGGGCTTCCTGGGCTGCCTGCCAGACTTAATTTTGCTTTGCATGCACAGTACCGAATAGCCTTTGCTGTATCACATTAGCAGGTACAAAAAGAAAAACAACACAGTGTTCATGAAAACATGTTAGCTGATGAGCAGTAACTTAGTTATGGCTGAGACACGTCTTCCACACTACAACTGCCATCCTAAATGTACACAGTAGCAGATTGGATCAGAATTAATAGATACTAAAGCACTGGGATGTGCCCTACTCCTCGGGTTGTTTCGTGCTACCCATGGGAATTGTGAGTGTCCCCAGCCCCAGCAAACCGTATGTTCAGGACAGAGCTACCCTGCCAAAAATATGTATTACTTAAGGGATTCTGGTATCCCAGAGAGGGCTGGGAAGACCCCTACAGACACCCCTCTCCCTTTAGGACCCACTTCACCAGCATATTTTCACAGAGTAGCAGTGCTTCCTGGCATGCCCTCCATGAGTATATGGGTGCTTGGCCAAATTTAGAGTTAGAGTTGTTCAAAACCAGAAAATTCCTTAGCCCTTATATTTTTGGTTTTAGATTTTCTGGGTGTTAAGCTTGTAGTACTTTGCTCCATTGGGTTCTGGTAGCTGTTCAGCCATTCATGGTCCTCCTCAGCTCAGTTAGACTGAGTGAAAGGCCTCAAGTAGCCAGCTGGATCCTGAGTCTTGGGGTCACTTGGAAAAAAGTCAGTTTTGAATCAGTTTTGTACACCAATCCAACTGCACCACCCACGCAAAGTCAACTGTCCAACTGTCCAAATAACAGCTGTCCAAAATCTCTCTTCAAACTATCCAGATTTCATCTTTTCAAACTAAACCACAATGTATGTACAAATTTTCTACATTTCATCATTTCACACTGAACTGCGCACTCGCTCTCTTGATTGCATCTCACAGACAAGCCTTCCTGAGGTAAGCCACTCTTCCCACACTAATACTCCAGCATCAACAAATGCCAGCGTGAAGGCTTCCACAGTAACATTTCAACATCAACCAGGCCCTGTATCAGAAGTTTCATGCTCTCTGTTAAGAGTCCACCTTACAGTAATAGCTGATGAACACACATGATCTTCACCAAAGCCAAACATGGCAACCGCAGATTCAAAGCTAAAATCCCACGTGCAATGTGATGCAGGTGTGAGATAATGCAGAGGTGGGCTTGGAAGTTACAAAGTGCACACCCCATGACTTAATATGGCATTTTACTGGGGAATGTGCATTCTTTCTGGCAGAAGCTGCTTAAGGACAAGATAGGAACTATTTTTCAGGTTTCTGACACCAAGAGCAGTAAGCTGCACCTGTGATGTGGTGTAGGATTTTCATGCCCATTTCCTTCCCTGACCAATCACGTGTTGTGGGAAAGAGAGAAATATTTAGGGCAGGATTAGCAACCTTGGTGTTCTTGTCCCCAGGCACAGTCAGCCCAAGCCCACAGGCATGATGGAAGGCCACTCTCCCCCACTCTACCAAAATGCTTTACCTCAGCATTTTCTGCCCAAACACACAGCTGGTGCACCTGGTGTGCTTCAAGGTTTGTACCCCACCATTCTTCCCCTGGCGTACCTCAGTTGTTTCCCCATGAGCCACCCCCAGTGCCATTCCCCCACAAAGTACCTCAGTGTTTCCCTTTGAACCACCCGTGGTGCCATTCCCACCCTGAAATACCTCAGTGTTCCCCATGGAAGCCCTCCTGGTGCATTCTCACCCTGAGTTACCTCAGCATTTCCAGCCTAAGCCTCCAGCACTGCGTCTGCCCTGAGGTATGGCGGCCACTGCCCCTCCTGCTCTCAGACCATAATGGCAGTGCTGTCCTTGCTCTATGTCACCTCAGCATTCCTTGTTCAAAGCAGGTGCCATCCCCTCAGGCCCCCTCCCCTGGCATCACCATTGACACCAGTGTCATCATCTGAGCCCTGCTCAACAGTCAGCCTGGGGCTCCTGTTCCTCAAAGCCACTCCTGTGCTTCTGCCTCATCCTAGCCCTGCCTGGCCCATGGCACCTGGCACATCGTGGTGGCTGCACCCATCCCTGGGTGTTCTGTCATGCCTCCATCCTGGCTGGAAGCAGCCAGCTGGACCTGGAGTTTTGAGGTCACTTACGGGAGCACACTTCCGGTGAGCTCTCCACAGCAACCCAGCTACACAACTAGCCCCCATGCTGCAGCTAACTTTTACATACAAACTGCCCAAAACCCACCTAAAAACTGGCCAGACTTCACCCATTCACATTAAACCACTGTCTTACTCTCAGTACTGCATCTAGGACAACCCTTCACACAGAAAGCCACTCTTCCTGAGCTCATATTCCATCATCAACAAACTCCTGCATGCAGGATCATGCTCTCCCTGAGTCTGCTCTGCTCTACCTGCTGGTGAAGATACTGCCCTCACCATGGCCAAAACACTTGATCAGCTGGTGCATGTGTGGATCATCTGTTCTTTTCCATCTTACTCAAAACTGAGGCATCCCCAATCTCCCATGTCATGCTCAGCCTCTCCCTTCTTCCCTCCAGCTTCTGCACCCCCCAGTGCCCTGCACCCTGGCCTCAGGTGAGGAAAGCAGTTGGAACATGTGTAATCCCTGTGGACAACCTGATATCTTCTATACTTCTGCGGTATAATGGACAAGGAGGAGAGGGATGCTAAAATAATTACAATGAAAGATGAAACATACCGTAAATCATGTAGCTAGCAAAAAACATCCTATTTATTGCTTGCTGTGTCAAGCATGCATACCATTACACAATGTCCCCTTCTGAAATCCTTTCTATCAGGAGAATAGAGCATCAAAGAGTTCATAAATTCCCCAAAACAGCAGCACTGAACAATGAATTAAAACTACAAAGCAGTTAGAATTCATGGTTAGAAAAAAGTTTAGTCAAAGGGCACACACTTGTTGAGAAACTGAAGGTAAATCTGCTTGCCAGACTGGAGGGGACAGCGTCTCCTGGAGTTCACTAGCCACTGCTGAAGCATTCCTCCTAGGAACTTCTCTTTTCTAGCCAGAGAAGATGCTGGGACACCAGTTGCAAACAGACTTTATGGGATGAACAGGGCTGCTCTGGAAACTCAGCTCTGAAGCCCTCACTTCCCACCTCTAACCCTACCCAAGTCTTGTTCCTGAGCAGTGTCTGGCTCTAGACTATAATCAGCTTGTATCTAGGTTTTGAACATTACTTTCTGTTTTCTTACAGGGCGTTAACAATCATCACAGAGGCTTAAGGTTCCCCGGATGTCTCATTCTTGAGCAAAGTTATAACATGACAGAACATACTACAGTCACTCTTTGCTGCAGATACAGCCACAGATAAATAGTAAATAAATAATTCTGCACCCAAGCTCCCATTTTCTTATGGATGGCATCATTCCTTGGTGGTAATCCATTCTCAGCAGGTTCCCATGCAAGTACTGTACAAACATTTGGGTCCCACTTCTGGGTGACCTGAGTTTAGCAAGGGCTGGTCTATCACTGGGGATTGCATCAGGACAAGAGGGTGGACAGCTGGTGATGGCAGTACTAACCAACTATTAAACATGAGAAGAAAATGTTATCAAGTCCCAGGCAGGGAACCTTGGTGCTGAGACAGCTGTTTGTACTCCAATTTGAAAATTTTCCCAGCAGAGTGTACTCAGATGTGCTTTCATTACTTCTCATTTAAACTAACTTTTCCTCAGCTGTCTCCCTTTTTTTGCATCAAACAAATGAATTTACTTTGTGTATGAATTACATGTTACCCTTTTTATTCTACAAATGTGCATCTCCTGAGAGACTCATTGAAGAACCAGCAGAAGAATGTGAAAGGGGATATCTGCAGACCAAGATGTAGGAACTGTGTCAATAGGCTCCCCTACATGTCTCCAAACCCATCAAGGTAAACCTATTGGAGGAGAAGAATGCAGAGAGGGATATCAGTGCATCTTGGAAAAGTGGAAATTGAAATTGTGCTATAGATTGGCACCAGAGAGCCAAAGGTGGGGGAAAGCTGGGGCAGAGCCTAGCACTCTGCAAACCAGTACCTGCATGAAAAGCAGTGGTCAAGGAGCCTCCTGGGGCTCCTCCTGGCCAGGCACTGGGTTGCAGGGAGAACCACAAAGCAGCTTACACCACCATTGTGTAATAGGGAAATCTGGATAATTGCACAAATTGTACCAACCTGCTGGCTGGCTGCTGGCACATCAGCACACACAAGTAGTAGAAAAAGGCGGTCTCTGACAGCCCACCAGCGGAGGCCCTGCTCTCAGGCTTTGAATCCCTGCCAGTGGAGAAGCCAGAAAACAGCACAACAGAGACAATAATGGAACGGTAAGTTACGGTCATGTTGAGGTAGTGCCCTGCATGGGGAGACAAGAAGAAAGAACAGACTAATTAATCTCATTGCCTTTTCTCTTTGCTTTCCTATGGGCAAAACTGAACACCAGTGCCTCACCCACCTTAGTAACACACTTAGTAACTTAAGTAACTTAGTAACATAAACACACTTTGCAGAGGAAGTTCTAACCTTGAACTGGCGATCAAGCTATTGGATATTCTTTGCTTAAACTCTCCAGCTGCTGAGGTCTGATGTCAAGCTTTTAAATTTAAAAGGTAAGAGCTACTGCCATAGTTTTCTCTGAATCTCTCCTGAAGAACATGTGCCCAGGTTTTGTTTTGTTCAGCCTAAATTTCCCAGGCTCTGAACATCTCAATTTTGTCACTGGCCCACTACACAGGATCCACCTGACCTGGAGGTAGCACCTGTATGTGAGTTGGCATCTGGCAGGAATTCAGTCACCTAAAAAGAAGCGTCTATGGCATCTTAGACCTCTCTGGGGCATCCAAGTTATGCCCTTGGTGGCCACAGTGGTACTGTAGGGCATCTCAAATAAAAGAAAAAGGTGTGAGTGAATCTCAGCCCTAAAAATTTTGTATTCGATAGCAAGAAAAGGCTCTTTACAACATGATTCATCTCCTCCTAAAATCAGTGTCTAAAACTAACCAGAGGATTGACACACTGAAAGTACTAATCCTGCCCTCCTGACGGAAGAGAGCCCCTGGGCACTGAATCAGGTTCCGGTGTTGTAGATGTCTAAAGCTAGGTGAGATGACTTCACCCCAAACTGTATACAGGTGTGCCTCTTCCCATTACAAAATAATCTGCAGTGATCTGAATTTAACAAAACCCAGTTCTAACTACTGTGAAATAGAGATACCATGAATTCTTTTTACTGATTCTAGCAATCATGTTAATGAGTGTTTAAAAATAACTTGTGAAAAGCTTTACAGTCCAAATATCTCTATTATAGAAATATTAAGTACCCTAACAGTACACAATAAAATTGGATAGTGGTTGCTATAATAAAAGAACAAGATCTCAAAAGTCTTCCTTACATTGGAACTTTACTCATGAACACTTCCATTAGTTTTCTGTTGAAATATTTATGAAATAAGATAAAACTCCATGACCCTTTACTCAGGAATGCCCATAATCACATACTTAGCTTTAAATGTAGAGCCACTGAAGCTGATGAGACTTGAACACACAATCAAAGTGCACTGTTGAGTCAGGACAGCTTCCTCACACGGGACTGTACATACTAGAATCTGGTCCTAAACTGTAACCTTTTCTTTATGGTGTGAAGTAATATCAAATATTTGATGAATCAAATGACTACATTAAAATTAGCATTTACATAACTAAGTTACTAGATGAGAAGAAGAAAAAAAGGGAAATATTAAAGGGTGTCAATATAGGAATGAAAAAGAAACTTTGAACACAAAACCAGTAGCAGGATTCATGGGATTTCACAAGTTCAAAATGTAACTGACACATTTCTTTGTTGTTGTTAATTTTGTTTTGCTTTCGTATTAACTGCATCTCTTTGATGAATATTTTTAAAGATAAAATAATGGCTATCACTCAGGCTGCTTTGAAGTATTTCTGAGTTGAATGACTGGTAGAATTTATTGATTTCATAGTGTGACACTAGAAGTTTTGATATGGGATTTTAAAAAATGATATTTGAAGTTAAAAGAAGACATCCTGATTAAAGCCAGAACAAATTGTTTGGCTGAGATTCAAACTCTGGTTCACATGCCTTTCCAAGCTTGTAGATTCACTTGCTTGCTAGGAAAGGCCATATGCTTTCAATGGATGAGTTAAAAATTCATGCCATGGAAGAGCAGGAAACTGCTTCAAAGTTGGGAACCAACAGAACAGCTTAAACCATAAGGGAAAAATATATTCATAGACATTATATATAAGAATGAGGTAGAAAGGTCTTGTGTTTAAGGGGTTCAAATCTGAGCCACAGACAGCATGACCTTGAAACAAATCCCATAGTCTTCTGTACATCCGTTGCCCATATGCAAACTACTGATAATATCTTTCTTGTCTTCTGCTTTGCAGGAAGCAGTGAAGATGAATAGCAGCAATATGATGCTGTAAGTCATGGCTGGCTAGAGAGGTGATCTGTTGGGTTATCAGTTTAAATCTCAGAGAGACTGTGATGTATGCTACTGATTTGGTGGGTGTAATCACTCATTGCCAACAGTCTTCTGGATAATTCTAGTTCAAAAGGTACCTCAGAGACCCCAGCACACAGGGAACTGAGTTTCTGTGCTGGCTGCTTTTGCTGAAGTGCTTGACATACTCATGGCGTCTCCAGGGGACAGGGGGAACATCTAGAAAATGACTGGCCCATACCTGAGGGCTGCTTGGTATTTTAGGATCCAGCAAAACCCTATAGCTGCCTTCTCCTCTCCAGTCCAGTAAACCAGGACAGTGTCCTGTGTGGCCCAAAGAAACCAGAGTGAAAGTAGGAGTTCTTCAGAATGGACCACACCACTAAATCTTTACAGAGAACATCTGCTCAAAAGCACTTGAGTCCTCATTCTTTAAATAACTGACCTAAGGCACCTGCTCACAGGGCAGTTTCCACATCCTGGGAGAAGACTGCTGCTTCTTTCCTCAACTTTCTTCCATTGGTGGTGTCACTGGGGATAAAACTTGAATTTTAAAGAAAACATTCACTAGGGCCATTTGGGAGGGTTATGAAGAAAAAAAATACCTTGTCAGTTTTGCAATGGAAAATGTAATAACTCACCAGCAAGCTATTGACCAAGTTGTTAAACTCTGGGAGTAAAAAAAATCTGTTAGGTGAGCTGGTTAATATCAAGGCTCACCACTCACTTCTGCATACTACAGACCATGTAAAAGGCTTTCCAGTAATCAGTAGAGCTTAAGAAAAGTCTCTGATTAAGTTTTCTTTCATCTTTCTCTTTTCCATCTGGTGTTAAAGATCAAACCTTCAGTTCCTCTACTCTTTTAAGCCTTGCCTGTTTGACAGCAAACTTCTCATCCATCTTAAATCTAGTGCAGGCTAGAATGTCTTTCAGCAGTGGCTAGAGGGTAGATATATTATCAAATACTAACCATATTGCTCCTTCTCCTTTTATTTTAGCTCTGTATTTGTTATTATAGGATATATCTGTGTTTTCTGAATGCTTGGCTTCTATCCCTGTATTGCAGGATAGTGCTGCTAATGCTTTGCAAATCACTGCATCATCCCTTTCCAGTTTTGGAATGTCCTATCTGTGCTTGGCGTAGATTCTTCCAGCTTCACCAGCATCCCAGGATACCAGTCTCCTGGGACTTTCAGCAACTGTGCTCTTAAAGACATTACGACGTGGGAATTGATGAAGGCTTTGACAGTGCTGGGGCTGTACAGCTTTAAACTGCACTGCTACTGATTGCCTGCTTCAACAGAGACTGCAGCAGGACAGGAATACTCAGCCATTGTTTAGAAATCAATCTTCTCAGTGGGATATCGGTAGAGACTGCTGGAACCACTAGGACTGACTTAGGTCTGGCCCTGATCCTCTTCTCATGGCACTCTTGCATTCCTTAGTAGCAGAAGAAAAGCAGCTGTAATTACTTGCTTGTGGCTTACGCAAAACAAAAAAAATGGATAATCCCTCCCCATCACACTGGTGGCCATCAAAGGCCACCAGTAAATGATATAAAGTATTTGGATAGTGGTAAATAGAAGACCACCAAGATGATTACGTTTCTCATTATTTCAAAATTTGGAGTCTTTTCAGGAAGAGAAATTCTGTTTTCTTCCCAGTTCTACCTCCTAACATCACTTGCAATCTACAACTCCATGCCAGCTGAGTTATCAAATCTATTTCGAGTATGTTTATCAGTCTAGTTATTGTACCAGAGATTTGTAAAATGTCTTCCAGGCTTTGTAGGGAGGAGGCAAACCATTTGAAAAAGAGAGATAATAGATGTGGAAGGAAGAAGAAAGCTGCCTCTGGCAGATTACACTGGAGTGGCCATGACCACCTTGCACAACACTAAGCCTGGGAAGGGCAGGTCTCTATTGAACAGTGCAGCCCAGCAGTAGCAGATCTGAAGACACTTGATGCGCACACTGTGTCTATAACAGAGGATTTACTTCACATTAGCTCTAGTCTGGTTCTGGGAACTGAATGACTATATTAGATGTAGTCCTGGAGAGCATTTTCTCACGTGGTTTAGACTAATGGAATAAATACAGTTTGTGTATTGGAGACCACTCCATGATATGAATCACAGAAACACTGGCAATACTAGTGAACTTCTCTTCAGTGGTACTCTCCTGACCCAAAGTCATGCAATAAATACACACTCTTTCTGTAATACCTATCATGGGATATATTTATCAAGCATTTGTGCTCAATAGGCATGACACTGTACTGGGGCAAAAGCTTTCTCATGCAATCTACCATTTCCCTCAAAAATGCTGGCCTGCAACTCCACACCTACATAAAAGAGGGGGATTAAACATGCTTTGCAAACCAATTTAAAATCTTAAGTTTACCAAAAAAGTCATCAATCTGAACTTGAATACAGCCTGTCTGTGAGGAGAGTTAAATGGGGTCTTTGTGGAAGAATGGTATGATGCCATATGTCTTCCTTGCTGTTCTGAGCCTGGACTAAAGATTCTGAATCCTTAAGAAGAGTATAATAAGGCACCTTTGGAAATGATCAGTTCTGTGTCAGAACCAAAGCAGCTGTTGCCTGATGCTGATTGGGACCTAATACAACAGGAGAAATGCAAACGCACATTACTGGGCAGATGTAAACACCCTGCTTTCATATCCTGCTTTCTAGTAGTTAGAGCCTGATTTACATCCTAGAACATGAGGTTCAATATCCTTTTCACTATTTTTATATTAGTTGTAACATTAGGGTATTTCTGATTCCCGTATAAGATCTAAATCTGAATCCTAAATCTCAGCCTGAACAATTTGTTGTGGCAGACAGGCCTATGGTTAAATCATGTGTTGTGTAAAAAAGCATTTCCATTTATCAATGCTGGATTTCATACCTTTAACTATCAATTTAGTCAACACTGGAATTCACTTAAAACATTTCTTCACAATGTAATAGATCCTATATGTGTAAGTTCATGCTCAAATAGTGAAACGGCAATCAATTGTATTTACAGTTACAAACACAATTACTTTGCAGCACCACTGCTCCAGTTCCTGCAGCTCAGGGTAGTGTGGAAGCAAGGATTAATATTAATGAGCACTGAGAGATGGGTGAAAATAATAATAAATGCAAACATTCTGATTAAACAGGAGGAGGCTGTGAAACACTAAACCAAGTTTGGAAAGGAGCAACTCCTTGCAATTTTTGTTGGCTCATATCACTCAATTAGGGTGTGAATCATCCATCACTACCATACTTCAGTTCTAAAGCAGCACAGCTTTGATTGTGGAACAGTTCTGCTGATAGAAAAGCCTGAGGGACATAACTGTGGGTCAGACTTCCCATTTTTAAAAATTTGTTGGTTCTATGTTGCATGCAGATTACAGGCATGTTTTATGGTACACAGTTTGACAAAATGCATTTTATCTGCTGAAGGGAACCGGACTATGGAAATAAATGAGCTATTTTGAAATTAAAGATGTGCACAGGCTCCTGTTGAAATGCTTGGAGAATATGCTACCTTTCCATACTAAATTTAATTCTTCAGATAATACTTGCTTGGCAAACCATGCATTTTAAATGCACATTTATCATCCCAGGAAGCTTAAATGATGGCACATACCTCCCTTTTAGGTTGCAGGTTAAGAGCTCCTTTTGATAAATCTGTTTTCTGTAACTTGGTTAATGTAGTAGACAGCTTATTTGACTCACAGAAGTGTTTTCAAGATTAACTGGTTAATAGTTTGTACTGCTTTGATGTGTATAGTCCAATAGCTATATGATTTGTTTCACACATTTAGTAAAAGTTTTAAGTTGCTCTTTCCCTCAATAATACAAACGTTGTTTTCTTTTTTTTCAGTTTCTAAACTACAGCTCCAGTTTAGGGATAAGCCCCTTCATTCCTGGTTCTTTAGCAGCATAGAATGATGTCAAGTTTCTCAGAGCTGCTATTGATAGCAGGAAAACCAATGCAATCTGGGCAGAATCAGCATCATCATAAATGAAAGAGTAATGTTTTGATTTTGTGCTATAAACAATAAAATAAGCACCTGATTTTTATCCAAAAAAAAAAAAAATAAGAGGCATAATTAATTCAGACAAGCTTCAGGGTAGTTCTAACATGTGCTCTTTACAGTCATGTTTATTCCATCTGATGGGGTTGCTAGGATTCTACTGCAAAATAATACCTATCAGAATTGCTATTACTGGTTTACATGGGTATGACATGGCATCACTTCGTGAACTCTTTTTCTCCTTCAGAACCTGGTAATTTTGTCAAGCTGGGTGTGATCCCAGCCTTCTACAGCCAACATATTTGTACTAGGTGGAATGAATGAAGGAATAAATGGGAGAATCCTGTGTGCCTGGAAGTAGAGCAATGGCTCCAGGGGCTCCATTATCCCGCACATGGCTGTCCCTAGCTCAGAACAGAGATATAACTCTTCGTGAGAGAAAGAAAGTGTGCCTGCACCTCTTAGTGTATACTGAAGCAAAAGCAGATAGTTCTGTGGCTGAAGGACCAGAGACATTTTCCTGACACTTTTAAGCTTCTGTGAAAGTCTACACTTTGGAGAAGATACTAGAACACTGCCAAGAGCAGACCATATGGCCTGGGTTGGGAATGTTGCTTAACCAACTTCAGTCCTTTCTGAAATAGAAATACTTCACTGTCCTCCTGGAAGACAGCAGTTCTGCTCCAAGTACTCTCTGTTTTCCAAAAGCTTCATATTCCCTTCACCCCATGGTGCCATCTTTAGGTCAGTATGAGTAGGTGAAAGTCCAATTCCAGCCAATGAATTTGATTAATCTTTTCTGCTGCTGTTTGCCAAGTGAAGATTTATTATTTTATCAGCTTTTACTTATTTGCTGTCATTGGAACTAGATGATCTTAAGGTCATTTCCAACCCTAACTATTCTATTATTCTATGGTTTACAAAACTGATGAATTGACTGAACGCTGACTTACTGGCAACTGCAGACCAAGTCCTGAGGAGTAGGAGGGACATGAGGCCTCGTGCAGTCTCCACAATTAAGGATCTCTTAACTGATGAGTTTGGAAAAAAAATATCTGCCATTCACAGGCAATTATTTCTTACAATTACTGGTGCCAAGTCAGACTCACACAGATGAAGACAGACTATAAAAGCAGCTGATTCTAGCCATGCATCAAGAAAATTACCCTTAATGTAATATTGTAACTTCCAAAGCCCACATGTAACAAACTATAAGTGCAGGATTTCGGAGAATTTACATAATTGATTATATTAGATGTTTTATCCTAGTCTCAAACTGCATCAGATAGGAAACAGACACAATTTGTGTGATACAATTAGCAGTAAAATTCAAACTCTCACACATGCACATGTATGCTGGAGTAGTAGGTCTGCCCAAGAGCAAACCAAAGCAGCCTGAGATTAGGAGGCAAAGATTTCACCATCAGCTGTAGCTACATCCTGTTAGGTCCATAAAAGAAGGCAAGCTCTCAGTGGCACTCTCCCTTGCAGCTGCACTGCTTTCAACTGAGTAACACAGGTTAGAGCACTGCAGATTCATCCACAGTCACTGCAAAACTGATCATGAGACACTGTCAAACAGTTACTGTGAATACTTACTTCATGCCTGGTATAGCACTACCACAAGTCATGTCAAAGGAAGACCAAATAACTCTGACCTCATGCTCAGAATGCACACACACCATTCTACCATTTTGAGCAAGTTTCCCTCATCAGCTTTACTTCCAGAGTAACTTTCAGAGGCAGAGGAAGTCAGAATCTGAAGTAATGCCTTGTGTTGCAGAGCTGCTAAACTGATCAAGCAGCTCCATTTTGCACCAGGGTGGGACTCATCTCTGTGTAGTGGGAATTAAATGGTAAACTTTTGTCTTTTGTCAAAACTTAATATATTTCTTGTAAGCATATAGTGGTTCTATTTCTCTTTAACTTGCTAAATCTATTTTCCTTAACTGAGCTCAAGCTCAATGTAATTGCAAGTAGTCCAATCTTAAAACCTACCCATTCATTCCTGTGTCTGAGAAAGATACTTTTTCCTTGCTCCAGTTCAATCTCATCTCTCATTTACTCTGCTTGGCTTCCCCTTTTGACCTGTGTTTTGTCCATCACTCCACTTTCTCCTTGCATATTGAAAATATCCCTCACAGAGGCCCTGTTCTTCAGACATGCCCGACTGTAGAGCAGGACTGTCTCAGGCAGGGTATGCTATACTTCAGCCTCCTGTGAGCATCCTTCTACAGCTCTGGGCAAAAGAACACAGCAAGCATACCCTCTGCCAACATTCTGGGAGCCAAAGCCCTAGAAATATGCTACTAGTTCACAATTTATTTCTCTGGCATTACTCTAAACTCAATCTCTGTGTCTTAGGATAAAACTTCTTACTTAAAGCAATGCATCTTTACTATTTCAAAGTAACTTTTCCTTGATTGGGCTGAAAGGTTAAGTGGAAACTGAGCAGGAATTTAATCTGAGAGACTTACTATGTACTGAAAGGTACCCATTATACTCCTTTTTAAATATCAGGTAAGACAGAAGTTTGCATTTGCTGAAGCCACCTCCTTTATTCTCTCTGCCAGCCAGTATTTTGAGCAGTCCAGCAACGATTTAAGCAATACAGTCTTTAACGTTGCTCTTTAAATTGGAAGACGTATTTTTATGCATACTCTATTTTCCATTCTGAAATAACAATATAAACCTCTCTTATGTAGCTGAAACATGACTTCTTGTCTCTATACTTAACTCATCTAAATTATACCTGAACACTTGCAGAGAAGTTTAGGAAGAATACTGATCTATTCCAAGACCCACAGGAAATAAATATTGTGAAACATGCTTTTCATTCCCTTTGTTCTGAAGTTTTATGACTAAATGCTGTGCTGGTAACACAGGTTTATCAGGAATGCCTGACCTGTCCAGATCTTGAACTCTAATAAAACAGTTGAACAGAGCAAGAAAAGACAAGGGAAAAAGGGGGAAGAAAAGGGAAAGAGAGAGAAAGAAAGAAAATGTGAAAGAGTAAGCCAGCTACAATATGAAAAGTCTAATTGTTATTTGTAACATAAGGTCAGTGTTTCTATCACAGTTGATAGAAAAAAGCTGATGTTGAGCTGGTAACATCTGCTATTTATCCCATGATTTCAATATTCCTGTTCGTACAAGCTAAAGCTCTGGCCTTAATTATTTAGGCTTGGATCCTACTGGGTCTGCTTTTTTCTCTGAAGACAGGTCTTCTGATGGAAAAATACATTTTGGAGAACAGATGGACGTGGCCAAATAAGGTCTCTAAGATTGCTGCTATGGAACATAGTCCTTGTCTCCTATTTTACAAAATATGCAGGGAGAGTAAATTCACCATTGAAAATTAGTAGGTAGAATGTATTTCTGATAATGTGATACTGAGTCATTAATAAGAACAGTTTGAAACAAAATCTAGGATGATGGAAGCCTAGCACAACCTGGAGCTTTACTTGAAGAGCACCCTGTTAGTGGCTAAGCATGTAGAAGCCCTCCCTGTATGCTCCACTGGCAGGAGTGTTCCTAAAGGACACAGTATTCACTTCTGAAATCTCAACATAAAAAAGGCAGGAATAATATTAAAGAAGCTCAGAAAATTATACTGCAGGCAACGAGGCTGAATGTACATAAATGTATACTTAGCATAAGCATATTTGGCTGCAGCAATAACATTAACTAAAATAAAAAGTGAACCCCCAAGATCTTGTGTGTGAATAAAAAGATGCCATGCCATGAACTTAATTCACCTCCCTCTTTTCTTGGTTGTTACCAAGAAGGTAACAACTGAGACTGTGTTTACAAGCCTGCCTGGTTACAGCTATCCTACTTGAAGGGGTGCTCACACCATCTGCTGTCTGCTCACAACTTCCCCTTCTGCAAGTCATTATCCCCTCTCATCTGCTTGCTCATCTGCTTGCTCTGCTGCTCACATAATTGCTCCTTAACTAATTTCAGCCACAAGGAACCACATTAATAAGGACCAGTACTGGCACTGCTAAAGTAACCCACCTTGTTCCAGCTGAAAGAGGTCGAGGAAGAAGACAAAAAGTTTGAGGTGACAAGAACTTTGGGGAAGGGGTGAGGGACCAGTCATGGGACAGTGACTGAAAGGGATGTGAGCAGAGACTGGCTTTGGGTACGTAGACAATTTTCTTCCATTGGCCTTAGTTTGCCAGAAATGAAAAAGAGTGAGCATATGGGTCACCAAACACTATAAAAGACTGTACAAGGTAATTTGCAAAATATATCAAGCCTGGTGACATACCTTAAAATGAAACAAAACAGTATCTTCGCCATCCGTAATTGACATGTTTTCGACATATGATCAACTGCTACTAGAACAATGTCTTTCTTTGCATCCATTCTGCAAGTAATTATACGTCCTCCTCTGAATTTCTAAATTGATTTAACTGATCGCCAGAGTCAAGAGGGATACACAGCACAAGATCACCATATCATAAAAATAACATTCAAGGGAGATAGGTTGTGAAACCTTAACAGCTGAGCATGTCTCAGTTAATATAACACACCTAAATCTGCAAAACTGCTAAAATATAAACAATATGGATTTGGTTTTATTGCAGGTGTAAGAGTTCTGTTGGTGAGGAAGCCAACCTCAACAACTCCAGGTAACGTGAACATACTCTTCTGAGATGCTACTGAGGTACCACGCATTAGTTTAGAAACCTACGGCCTTTTTTATTGTATGAGACATCCAGGGCATTTTATGAACAGAACTCAGAGGAACTTGGCAGAGGCTTTGAGAAGCAAACAGCACATTACTTGGAAAACATAAACGACCTTTATAACTCCTGGTGTTTGACCCCAAGGAAAAGCTTTTGGCAGCATCTGCCCCTCCAGTCTCAGAGTGGTGTCAGCAGAGGACAGGCAGAGATGAGAAGGTTTTCTGCAGTGGTCTGGGTGTTCCCAGGGAGGAGGAGGGCTGGCCTACACCCATCATACTCCCAGTGCTAAGCCTTCAACAGCTAAGCAGGCTGGTGCCAGGATACGCTAGTTGTGGCTGGTGGGACCATGCTGTTATGGGAGCTGAAATGGAGCTGCAGGTTCTGCCATGTCTGACCTCGTGCAGTCTAAACCCAAAGTAAGAAATTTCAGTGGTTCATTCTTGCCTAAAGATGTCATATTTCATAGGACCCTACCTTAAAGATCCTATTTTATATGGTTCACAAGGCATGGAAACAAGAACTTTGTTTGTGTAGGAAAGGCTAGAGAACCTCAGGGAGAACCTGAAACTTGGGAGACCTCCCAGTGCCTGCTCCCAGCAGTACTGAAGCTAGAATAGTATTTGGAGAGAAAAAGGTTGACAGTAGCCCTGCAGCTTCCCTTATCCCTCCCTGTTGTATAAGCCCAAATACAAACATGAAATCTGCAATAATAAATAAATCTTAGATGGACAGGCCCCTGGCAGAGCTCAGGCTGGCCCTCCATTCTCTTAAGCCAATGATCTTACTAAGCTACAAAACCGCTCTTTCAACTCCTCAGTCTGGTGAACTTTCTGATTGCCAGTTACAATTCCACCACACAGTATCTTGTAATTGTTGTCCTACACAGAGGGAAAAATACTAGGGAGCTTGGGTGGAAGCCACATGTACAATTGCTTTTGTGACTCCTTTACTGGGACTTCAGTTCTCACTGTGAAGCAAAGGAATCTTCCACATGCAATCAGATGTACTGTTCACAGTAGATAATGATCTCCTTAGCTCATTACTCAAGGGACTTTATGCTGTATCACCAGTCCAGAGGAAGGTCAAGAGGATGATCAGGGGACTGGAGCACCTCCCGTATGAAGATAGGCTGAGAAAGTTGGGGCTGTTCAGCCTGGAGAAAGAGAAGGCTGAGGGGAGACCTCACATCAGCCTTCCAGTATCTGAAGGGGGCCTATAAGGATGCTGGGGAGGGACTCTTCATTAAGGACTGCAGTGATAGGACAAGGGGTAAAGGGTTAAAACTTCAATAGGGGAAGCTTAGACTGTATATAAGGAGGAAATTCTTTCCTGTTAGGGTGGTGAGGCACTGGAATGGGTTGCCCAGGAAGTTGTGAATGCTCCATCCCTAACAGTATTCAAAGCAGGGTTGGACAGAGCCTTGGGTGACATGGTTGAGTGTGAGGTATCCCTGCCCATGGCAGGGGGAGGGTTGGAACTAGATGATTTTAAGGTCCTTTCCAACCCTAATTATTCTATGGTTCTATGATTCTATGTATCACATGCCTGATGTGCTTCAGCTCAGGAGCTGCCTCTTGTACCATGTGCTGTCTCCCATAGCTTTAGGCAAGATGTAATCTAGGAAAATCCACCAAAAATAACATAGTAGAAACCACCCCAGAAATATGTATACATCTGGCTTCCAAAATGATCCTACTGAAGTACAGCAGGTTTAAAACAAACATGTTTTGCCACTGCAGAGCTTGTCAATACGTTTCCATTGCCACTTGGTGTCCCCAAACCTGTGAGCAGCAAGCACCTCCTGCGTAAACTTGGCAAGACAGTTACAAGCTGGATACATAAATGTTATATGAGGCTTATATTTGGTTTTGCCAAAGGAGTGTGCTGAGACTGGCTAATGTCACAATGGGTGCCAGGGTGCTGAGCCCTATCCTGCTCAGCTGAGGTTGCTAGCTGCAAGAGTACACGTTACACAGTGCCTTTGCATCGCACAGCCCATTCCCAAGGTCCACCAGGTCCCCAGAGGAGAGGAAATTCCTAAATGCCAGGAATGCCTGCATGCTGCTGTGTTACAGGCCCAATAAGAGAGCTCAGTCTTTGAGCACTCCTTCCTTCTCTCTCATCTATACTGCAGACCAAATTAGAGCAGTTTTATAATCTCTGGAAGTAATCTTTAGGAGACAGATGCATTTTAGACAGCAATGACTACTAATCAAAATCCCTCAACTTTTCCATTTCTACCATTTCCCAAGATCTGTACTTTCTCTCTGCACAGCTTCAAAACATCACAATGCTGAAGTCCTTAACGCCCTGAACACTGGGAAGGCGTGCAGCAGGACCAGTGCTCTGGTACTTAACAAGCATTCGGGCTCCAAATTCCATGACAAGTCTCGCATATCACACTTCCCTCAAGAATGTGAGTAGGCAAGTTTGCCAGACAGCTCCGGCATTTGGAAGTGGGTACGGCCTGATCAACAGCTGAATGGAGTCAGAGAGACTCCTTCTGTTCATTACAACCAGTTGTAGAATCAGAGCCGGTGCTGCACAGACTTAATACCACCTTTGCAATGATCACCCCCACCTGCATTATTATTCACATTCATGTACCCTTGATGACCAATTATCAATTCTGAAAAACAACATTAAGTGTATATCTCATCCTTGTGAATTACTGAAGCTCTCCCACCCCCAAAATCCCAAATCAGTTGGAGGTACCTGGTAGCTGGGATAAGGAGGCATCCAGCCCCTCAGGCTCTCCATCCTTGTCTGAGTTTCTAAAGGGCCACACTCTGCTTCCCATCTCTCATGAGAGATATGTACCTCCATGTGTAAAGGGAAACACTAAGTGGCAGCCATTAAGGAAAAGAAACTGGGGAAGGAAAATTTCCTTTTATTTCCCATTATGGATTACTGTGTGTAGCTGACAGCTTCCCTCTGTATTTTCAGCCTGATTTTACTTTGGTTCTAGCACTTCTCTCCCTCCTGCTCCTACCCCAAACAGTGACAGAATATGCTTAAAAGGACAATAATATTTGACTGTAAATTATCAGGAAGCCTACAGGTAACATGCTTTTGAAACTGGCTAGATTGCAAGTTGAATGTGCTCTTTTAATACAGTAAAGCTGCAAAGGAAAATCACAGCTGCTGAAGAGCCTATAGATTGCTTTCTATGAGGCTGTATTAATATTTTATATTACTGTCATCTCTGAGCATTCTTAGCTGACTTGTTATCTTGCACAACCTGGAAGGAGCAGTTGGCAATGAGACATATCACTGGGGCAATGTGGAATAGTACTTCAGCAAGAGGTGCTGCACTCGCGATGCAAACGAGTCTCTTGACCTTGAGCTTCCCTAAGAGTGTGGTGTCACTGAGCAGCTTCATTACAGGATAACACCACACACAGCAGGGCTGTGGAGGTGGCTGAACAGAAATAATTCATCCTATATATTCTTTATGCACAGAAGCCTATCTTATAATTACTAAGCATGCAGCATTTTTAAGGCAGCCCTAACTCCAAAATATGCTATTCTGAGATAACACAGTATGACTTGACACAGCACTATGAGACAGAGGTGACATGCACAGGTAAGTTGTCAAAATAGGTGACAGATGGAGTTGTGCTAAAAGCATTCAAGATACTTGTTTCTTACTTTTTCTCCAACATGCATCTCCCACACAGTTTTAAGAATTTACCTTGAAGTGCCTCCACACAATCTAATGTGATGAAAGAGAGAGAACAAGAGTGAAAGAATGACTTGCAGAGTTGTTACAGATAATATGCGACATACAGCAGATACTAGCACCCAGCAAATAGCCCTGTTTGCTGACAACCTAGATTGTTCTTGAATAGTTTGGCACAAATTGCCTATACATGCATGATGTGTATTTTCTCCTTTTTCCTGCAGCTCCGGTGATTTGAAAAGTAAACTCCTCAGTGATCAAGCTAAATGAAATGAATCAGTCCATTACAACAATATGAGATTGGCACAAATGAGCAATGCCTGCTTTCTTGTAGGACACAATGTCCTTCACCCTTTAAAAGAAAGTGGCCTTACCTCCTGTTCATCTGATTGACATGTATTTTGAGATACATATATATATATATTTATATATATATTACATGAACTCACTGTGCTATCCCATTTCTTACACATGCATTAAAGACAGATTGATGCTTTTCTTTAGTTTTTCATATCTAGAAAAAAAATGCTTTGCAATGGATGGAACATCCCCCAGTGACGTTTGTTGATGTAATAGACTATTATTTGTTCTGCAGGAGCACCTCATACTGTAACAAAAGTCCATCCAGACAGGACTTCAGCTGACATCAGGGAAGTAACTACCAAAGGGTCAAGGCCAAAACCAGTTCAAAATACTTGAGTCTGAGAAACTTAAAGGGTTTACTGAAAGGTCTTTTTAACCTTAGATTTATTTTATGTATGTATTTTTTTAATTATAAAAAGAAGATGCCCAGACCAGCATTTTATGCATTTCAGTATAGATTGCAATTACTTATGACTCATGTACTTACAAAATTGAAAGTGGCGATTACAGAAAGAGATATGTCCCTTGAAATAACCAGGTCTTTGCCAGTCCTCACAATGTGCTGTAATTTAGGAACCTCAGTTACAGGCCAACACAGTACCGTGCATTTAGCCAATTGTATAGAAATAAAAAACAACCACCAAGAGACATCACAAGTTAGAGATGTGGTGAAATAGAAAGTCTATTTCCATTCAGTAGATGAAACACAGTAGTAAACCTGCACCTTTAGTGACCAACAGAAGTGGACTTTGGAAAGAAGTTTCCTCTGGGCAACACCACATCCTTCACAATGATAGATGCAACACCACAGTGAGGGATTTTAGTAAAGTCTCTGTGTTCCTCTCCAGGTGGATGTGTTCTGTTCATCCTCATGCCACCACATCTAATAAAAATGCTGTGTAGTCACAGCGTTTTGCATTAATGCAAAATATTCTAAGCAGATTTTATTGTCCCGGGCTCAGTTTTATGCTGACTGCAGATTTCTGCATGAGTTGGGTGGTACCTGGCTGGCTTGATGCATGGGCCAGTGTAACCGCTGCCTTCCTGCTAACACCATCCAGATATTCCCCACCTATGAGCATCTGGAACAGGCAAAATACTGTGATTTCAGAGATCCTGCTTTAACTACCGCTCAAAGGAGCATTAGCTGGGATTCTGTAGTCTCTCAAACGTTACCTGCTGCCATTGGCAATAGTTGTTGCCAGTGAACTCTTGCTACTACAAAAAGAAGCAACATGGATAATACTGTAATATAATTTCTGTTATGTGGCTGGATTATGGAAAATAACAAACACTGCAGAGACCTGTGAATGCGAAATAGGCAAAGTGAAGCAATCTTAGAGCAATTACTGAGGGGCTGATAGGATCCCGTTCCTGCACACTGCTATCACAGCACGTATGACTGACGAAAGCCCAGGGAGCAGGAAGGAAAAGGCAGCTTGTGCAACGTCTGCCAGGCTCACATGCAGCATGTTCCAAACTCACTGTTGCCTGATGACAGCATGCAGATTAGTGCATCAGTGTGGGCTAAACGAGAACTGATCTTTCATTGACTTTTGAGTAACTTCATGGCATGGATTAAAAGGGGCGTGAAATTCATCTTCACATCACTGTTGATCCCTTTCCCATAAAAGTTATTCCAAAATCAAGAGCATTAACAAAAGTTATTTTGAAAATATACAAAAGAAATTGAAACTATGTGGAACTTTCATTTATACCATCTACCTACAGCATAGTGCTAGCTGCATAATTTAGCTCTGTTTGTATAAACATGAAATTCAAGCCTTGGATAAATTACCAGTAGCAATTTTTAACCCTTATAGCACAATTAAATCTGTAGCTCTCAACTGGTTGTTTCCATCTATTCAGCTCAGAGCACTCACAATCCTGGGGAATGTTCACCACCCAGTTAGGAAAACCAAAGAACAGAAAGGCAGCTGGAAACCACGTCTGCAAAAGTCTTTTTTTATGGACAGACTGAGGTACTGACCCCAAACCCCGAAAATGTAGAAGCTATTTACGTCTCATGTTACAGCTACACTTTCCGTATGATTGAGCAACCCGCAACACCCAACAGGGGTGTGCAAAGCTCATCTGTCATCACGCACGTTTCCCTCAATCTTTCATTTAACTTTCCCTTGCCTGTGAGATTGATAACCGGTATTTGTGCCAGTTCCAGGGAAAGGAGTCATGCAATGTTATGTCAACCAGGGACAGGCACGCTTGCTTGGCATCATTTGGTACTCAATGAAACTTTGTAAGTTGGAAAGTTTCATTTGAACTCGAGCATAACTGAGTTTGTCTTCCTTTAAATAAGGGCTGAGAGTAAATGGAGGGAGAAAGGGGGTACAAAGAGCAAGAAAAAAGCCACTTAGTCTGCAGACCTGCTAGTCCTGTTTGGGTTTTTTTTTGACTCTCCTGTCAGGACTTGCTGACAGATGAGCTCTGTTGAGTCTTACAGTGGTGATTTAAGATGTTATTGCATCTCTTTCTCCCCCCACCCTTCCGCTAGAGGTTACAGCCCACATAATAGCATTGACAGAAAGGAATATTTATCTCTGTGTTGGCCATTCCAGCTTAAATTCTGGCATATTAGTTTAAAGTACTTTGATGGGAGGCACAGAAGGATAGACTGGAAGGACCATGGAGGTTGCCTAGCTCATGCTCCTGCCTGAAGGCTGGATCAACTCTTCTGTGTCACACATGACAGATACTTCTCTGACATGTTCTTAAACACCCCCAGTGTTGAAGATACTACAGCCTACATGATCTATGCAACTAATGAAAATACTGAGAAGCATGGGGCCTGCAGCAGATTCCCACAAAGGCTCACTAGTTTTACTGCCCCCTCCCTGCTCCCCACCCCCCCCACTTCCTTTTGCCAGGAATTCTGGCTTTTCAACCAATTTCCTAGATTTCAGGTGCAAATAGAATGTGGGATGATGTCAAAAGCCTTACTCCCTATGTCTGTTCTTTCTCCTTTGGAGAAAGACACACCAGATTTGCTATGCTGTAGCCCTGTGACACACTCTGCATTTCCAGTAGCCCTGTGATTCCTCTAGTTTCCTACAGGAACTACAAGGAATTTCATCAGGCCACTGATGTTCCAGGTGCAACACATTTTGTGCATTGGTCTGTCTAACTGCATCCCACTTCACTTTCAAATCTCTGATCTTAAGGCCACTCTTCCCTCCTCTTCCTAACATTTGAAGTGAAAAATCTGTCATTTACCTAAACTGATTTCTTACTATTCTTCCTTCCCCTCATTTTTTTGCAGAGGAACAATTTGCCCTTGTGCTCTTAATGCTATTTCTTGAGGGATCTCCTAGTCTAACACTGTTTTTCCTTGGACAAGATTGCATGACCATGTTGACATTTACATTCCTAAAAGCCTTCCTAAAAATTTACTTTGAGGCTACATGAACAAGAGGCAATTCCTGTCTATTGGATAGAACACATGTAGCTGTTCTTTTCCATGTCCTACGCTAAAAGTTTCAGTATGTTTCAATAACTGCCTAAACCGTTTGCACCCTTTAATTTTCAGTGAATGTCTCAGTTTCTTTGTTTACAGCAGATGCTGCGCTTTAGAGGTGTCAACTGATTGCTCACAGAGGACCTTAAACCCTGGTTCTCTGTGGTTGCCATTGCATGCTGACATGGTAACTGCATCCATATTCTCTTTTCCCTGGCATCTTTAACAGAAGGTCTCCACCTGGCCCTCAGAAAGGCTACATGCATCCCTGAGACCCAACACGCCACATCTTCCTGTGTTTCTCCACAGCATGAGCTGGTCTGCTGGCAAATGCTCTACCTTGCTGGTTCTGCTGGGTAACCTGGAGCAGAGGAGCAGACGCAAGCCACTGGACAGGTGGCTGGGGTGGGAAAGTGAGCCAGTGGACTTGCATCCCTTCTTCTGTGAAAAGCATAGATTCTTTGAAACAAAATCTTCCTTGACAAAGACTGGGTTAAATTACAGGAGTGAGATCTTGTCAAGAACAGCAAACAGAGCCGGGTTCCCACGCAGCCCTTTGTGATGGTGCTTCAGCAGTGTGTGGCGAAAGCAGGGACCGGGTGGTTGGGTGGGTGGCAGAGTGGGGTGTACCACCTGTAAGGGACAAATGTGCCCAGTCCTGTACTCAGCTCCCTCCCTAGTAGAGACCCCTTTGGGGTCATGCTGAGCACCCTCCAGTGCCTCTGAAAGTAGACTTTTGACTTCTCTAGAGGAAGTGTTCTCTCCCTCGGATGGCTTTTCCTGATGTTTTGCTGTGGCAGCCCATGGTTATTTCCCAGGTTCTGGAAGCAGCTCTGGTGATTCCCAGCTATTCTGTGCTGCCACATCGTGGATTTGTTAAATACCAAACAGAATTCACCTTTGCTGGGAGATGAACTAAAATGATCTCTAGAAGTATGGGTATGCACAACAAAACTTTTACATCACCATTAGCGAAGCAGAATATTTCTGTTCCCATTATTTCCAGTTGAATAATTTAATGTCCACCCTTTTTAAATTTACTACTTTTAAATTAAAAATTCATTAAAATGTTTCAATAACAGTTAATATTAGCATAGTAATAAGACATACCAACTGGGCATTACCAGGAGATAATTGACCTGATCTGTAAATTGGTGCCCTTGGCTTTACCTCTGGATGTCAATCAATTAAAGCAGTCAATCATCTCTGGGTAGTGCCTGCCTCAGCAGGTCTTATTGCTTAATCATATAATGTTGAGCTAATACCATTCATATTTCTGGACAGAAAATTCCACTAGGAATTCCCATTCATTATCACATCAAAATTAACAAGATCTTGAAATGCATATTATATTATTCATAACATAATATTCTGCCAAATGGAAAACATAAAAATATATCTCGTTTCTTTCTTTTTTTTTTTTTTTTTACAGCATACAGTTGTTAATTAGCCATTCTTTAGGAAGATAAAGTAATTGCAATACAGGTTTTAGATCAGGTTCACAGGGAATATGTGGTCTGGTTAATGAGTCATGAAGAGACTGAAATGTCACTGTATAGATACCTGACTTCTGCTCAGCTGATATTAATTGCAGTGGCACCAGTGAGTCAATAGCTCTATGGCAATTTACTTCAGGTGAAGATCAGGATTTATGTTTACAAAAGTCTGGAATTCAGTGAATGACTTTTAATCTTCTATATAATGAAATTTAGTGCATGTAATTTTTTTAACTCTTTGGATTCTGCCTAAAAGCCTTTACTTGCATGAATTGTTCGACTTAAGCTAATGACCTGGCAAAATATCACATGAATAGAGAATTAAATGGATCTGCCCCTGCCATTTAAAGCTCACAGACTCAGCCCTTTGTGAGTTGAAAGCTGACTACATATATTAGCAAAAGCCTTGCCTTCAGGACAGCACTGCAAGTGGATGGAGCATGGGACCTCAGTCCTGCACATAGTCATTCATAAGTATTACTTGCTAGAAAGAGCTAGTAAGTGTCAAGCTAAGCATATATATACACATCCCTGGGATCAGGGCCTTTGCTTTGTTTTTACATTCAGGGAAGTAATTGTGTCATTTTGAACATTAAATAGGGTGTAAATCAAATAGGCTTGATCATTAGTGAAGTGCAGAAAAGTTATCATTTTGAAAGGAAGCACCTTGCTATTTTCTCCATAAAGAAGCAGCAGACACAACATTATTAATGGTAACTGTGTCTGGATTGTGCATTCAACCAAGATAAGAGGCAACATGTTTGGTAACATCAAAGAAAACCTGATACCTTAAGTAGATTAGTATTTACAGTGATCTGGAGGGTTGGCTGTTCCAAGAAGTCAGACACAGCCAGGAGGGACAATTAGTAATAAATTGGCACTCGGATTCTCTCCTGTGCTTGAAATCTGGCACCATGCATAAAACACACATTTGAAGGTTTTGTTTAAAACTTCCTGCTGGAGCCAGCAAGGTGATGTGCCTTGCACATCTAGGTGGGACTAGGCAGGAGTGACAGTCACTACAACATGCTGGCAAAACAGAGATGGGTTCTCTCACTGGCATAGCAAAGTGTCAGTGTTTTGTACAGAGGCTTCAGGAACAACGTCTCCAGCACATTCTGTTGCACTCACCCAACCCTTCTGGACACGCTGCTACAAAGCAATTGTGTGAAAGTTCAGGGATCTAAGAACACTACATATAGCATATGATCAGGTCATAAAACATCTTACAAACACAAGATGCATCCTCTCAGAATAAAACTTTTTATTTCAATCCACCCTTTTCTTACCTTTTTTTTCCCCCCCAGACACAAGTAAAATAAAAAGTATCCATTTATTGCATTCACATTTACTTCTAATACTTTTGCACTGACCTCAGCACCGAAAATATCAACAGACCCCAAATTACCTTTATGCGTAGTTGCTGGAATTTACAGCCCTGCTTGGAGACTGGCAATTAGCTAAATACCACACTTTAGACATTTTTTACCTCCTTTTAAGTGTCAATGGCAATGCTGAACACATGAAAATAATTTTAAAAGTATCCAGGAAAACAGGAAGGAGTGGCAAATTTCTATGTCTGATGCTTGTCTTAAATGTGTTTGGCATAGCTCATTGTGAAGGAAGTAAAATCAGTAAACTTTACAGGTTGATATAGGAAAAGCTAACCCATCAGAGAGGGAAAACCAGGAATATTTCTGCTAAATTTGACATTTGCGCCTCCCATTGTCATTAGATGCAATATTGCTTTCACTGCAAACCCTACTGAAATCAATAGGAGATACTGATGGTATTGAGACCTGGAAATTACCTTTTGATGGAACATCTTTACAACATGAAATAGATCTTCATGATATTTCTCTGGAATAGGTGAGTGTCACTAGATCCAGTTACAGATGAGAAAAAACATTTAAGTGACATGGACAAAGTGCACAGTAGAGGTAACCCAAATGCACATGCTAGAAATTATTTCCTTTTAATTTAAGATAAAAGGGAATTAATTGGTAAATATATAAGCATCAACTCTTTTCTTCTGCTGTTCATGTCCCCTCAAATATAAAAGTCAAACTATAATGACCATGTGTGTCATTGTGAAAGCTGTAAGACTCTAACAGTACTGGCAACACCATTAGAAAAACATATGTTTATCTCCTAAACCCCGTTTTATTTAGTTCAACACTGTCAAAGTTTTTAAGTACAAAATTCTTCATAAGAAAGAGAAATTGTAAAGAAGTCATTCATGAGTTTAACATAGTATGGGCCCATGTAGGATCATGAGTCTCTACAACAACTCTCTGCCAGAGGAGAAAAGATGTATATAGTCTCTTTTAGTGTAATCTGCAGGCAGAAACAAGGAGATGACTGGTTTGCAAAAAGGTTGTAATTGCACAGTTTTCACTTTAGAGAAATGTTTCTAAAATATATAATGAAGAGCTCACCAATACTCCCTTTTTCACTGGCAACTGAGCATAGAGAACAGGAACTCAGTTCGTTGAAACTCTGGCAGAACACAAACTTCAGAATGCTTCAAAGGCTTATATCAATTTTGCCAGATTACATAAACTACCAAGCCAAAATTACACAACTTGTGGCTTTTTCCAGAATGGTCATAGTTACACAGTTATTACCCTTGTCTTTCATTTTGGCTGAAACATGTTAAATATTCGTTAGTGCAAAAGTGTGTCTATATAGGAAAACAACTATTCCTATTATTTGAAATAAGAAAACCTCCTAATCACTCATGATGACTCAATTCTTTGCCTACAACTAAAATAGAAGAATCCAAATCTACATTATCAAAATGCATTCTGAGGAGGCTTTTTTTAAGTACTAGTAAGATATATAAATTTTTGTATTTAAAAGTCACATATCAAGATGTGTCTTCATCACACTGCAGTGTTAAAAGCTTCTGGGAAATGAAGTATTCTCTGCATCATTGCACACCATGACATATTGGTCTAGGCATTGGGGAGGTGATGGGTCAAACCTTTACCATGGCTCAGATGCCTGGAGTACACCCTACAAAATCAATAGGAACATTTGGGCCATATCTGAACAAATCAACATTACTTCATTTGCAAAAGTCAGCTGAAGGAAATGTTAAGAACAGCATTTCTCACATGAGGTTTCAGTAATTCTGCTTTTGTTATGGATATGGTTATAACAGTGCTTTGGTATTTGGGTAGAAATCTGAGTAGAGTGTTCAGAAATGTGTAGCATTTAATATGAACTAAAGTACTTTGATAAAAAAATTTGGCTCTTTGCTCCTTCTTAGGTTTCCACCTATTAACTGAGCAGGTTTCTCCAGCTGCCAGCACAAGTCATGTTGTTTAAATACAACAGAGAATTCTTTGGGAAGTCTTGTGCCACATATCCCAGCAGGTGTTAAACCTTTTTGCTTGGCAATTTAGGAGCTCATCACATTTGACCATTGGTTATCAAAGATGGACCCAGTATCAGAACACAGGACTAAAAACTCCTTTAATTAATGAGATAATACAAATCCAACTCTGAACTTAACCTTGGACTCAGCTCTGATGTTTGGATCTAAACTGCATGGCTTTGATCCACTTGTCATGAAGTCTGATCTCATCCTGGATAAGGAGCAGCATTACTCAATAGCAGAGTTACTACTAGAACTGTGACATCGGGAAAACCTGCTTGACGAGCAAGTTTGTTTAACCAACAGCAACAGGTTGCCAAGATCATGAGCCAGGAAACAGTTTAATAAAAATCAATGAAGAAATTACAAGTGACTAATAAATTCACACAATGAGTATAAGCAGCTGAAACTAGACAAGAACCAGAGATAAAGGCTGCAAACAGCCTCCGCGGAATACAGCATCTTGCCGTTACTGCAATGATAGACCACAGCCTCATTGGCTCTGTTAAAGTGATTGGGTTCCACCTGGTTAAAGACCACAGGATTTAACAAAATCTGCTGTAGGTTGCCTTTGATGGCTTAATTACTAGTTTGTTTTTCCCCACAGTTTTGACTTGAATCTGTTTATCAGTTGCTCACCTAAACAGAAGTATCTGACAGAAGATCCTTCTTTCAAATACCATAATTGCACCACATGAAGCCAGAGCTTGCATACAGTAATTCACAGAACAGCTTTTCTGGAGGAAAAAAAGATGTTCTAATCCCAAGCAGGGAGGTGATTTACTAGAAAGGTGTTGCACAGACCAAGAAAATTAAAAGTTAGCTTTTCTTTTGGTAGCTTGAGGTTTTCATCTTCCCATGGAGCAAACAGTACTTATACAAATGAATAAGGAAAAGCTCCAGCATAAGTCAAGGCATTTTTAAATTTTGTTGTCTTTTGTACTGTAGGCAGCACAGGCTGCAAACAGCACTCTTCTATTCTACAGCTGTTATGACACAGTAAGTTTGAGGTAAGTTTGTGTCCCTGACCCTTATTTCTCCAGGTAGTTAACAAATGTTGCACGACATTTGCCTAGACTGGAAGGACAGAGAAGGTGACCACAACAGACATGGATTTGACCACTAAAACCAGAGCGTGCTATGCAGAGCCCATTTAAACATGACATTACTTTTTAATAGTGTTTGTGCATCCACTGCATTAATACATTTAACTCTACTTCAAGGCTCGCCAAGGCTGTGCTGTCTGCCGCTACCCTGTACCTTCCCTTGCCTGGCCAGCAACATGCAGAAACCTGCGCTGTGGGAATGCTGCTGTCTCACCCAGCGAGGACGCAGGAGCTGAACAGTGATTCCTGGTAACCTGTTAGGTCAGCGTTATCCCTACAGCAACAGGAGTGCTGGGATGGTCATGGACCTATTACTCAGCAAACCACACCACTGTATTTAATACAGAACAAATCAGTGAATAAAATGACTGCAGGCACTTAAAGGCAAAACAAGGTAAAGAAAATGACAATCTGATCTCAGCTGGCTTGGGTGAAAGAAAAAGATTTAAGTATGTAATATTTATATTTCCCAGCCTCTGGAAATTTGAATGAGCCTCATGTCAGCTGTTCCTGGAAACTCCCTATAGCATTAGATAGACCCACTGCATGCTCCCCTTATCTGGACACTTCCATCTCATATACCCAATGCCACCTCTGGAAGTGTTCTCCAGTTGATTTAGTAACAGTTGAAACTTGCTACCAGTCATCAGACAAGTCAGTTTGGATCATATGACACAGTATGCCTCAAAGCTAACTGAAATATGTGGAGGGATGTGTGGATCTTGTGGGCCCTTTCCCCAGATCCCACCAAAGGGCTGGTCACCACTGCCCACTCCTGAATGACACTGCGGGTACACCTACAAGGATATTTCAGATACAGAGAGGTGAACAGCAACTTTACATGGTCACTTTGCTCCCTCCTTTCTGCAAAAAGTCTCATCCAGGGTTTCCACTCCTCACCATTGCATCAGCTCTAACAAAAATGTCATTTCCTTGTATTTTTCAGCAAAAAGCTCACTTTCTAATAAGAGGGGAAACATTCTCTGCTTGGGATGCTAGTGAATGAACTGCAAGCATATATCCAGCTATAAATTTGACTCCAAAATGTGTTGAAAGGTTAGATTTTAAAAAATGTAGGCAATTTGACACCTCTAGATCACAGCCAACATGAGGCCACAAAGTCAAGCCTCCAGTCTGTCAGCTAATTCCAGGCTCCTAAAAGTGTCTCTTGGAAACTATTTCCATGGCAAGCAAAGTAACTAATGTAATTAGAAACACTGGAGAAGCAATGGGGAATGAAAGAGGATAGAGGGAGGCGGAAAATACATACCAAGATGCATACACAGACATACAGTATAATTAGCTTCAGTCTATTGTATAACAGAGTCATATAACAAATGAGTCAGCTCCTTAGGTGGTGTAATTAGACTTCAGTGGACCAACACCAATTTATAGCAGCTGATAATTATGATATATAATTATATGGACTGATTATGATCTGAATGAATTGCTAGTAAACTTCAGTGAGGGCAATAAGGTCAGTCCAGTGAAAAATTGTGCAAGTGAGATACGAATCAGATGCCCAATAAAATAATAAAGTACCTTATGCTCACACAGCTGCCCTTATCCCAGACAATTCTTCTAATGAACTTTTTGCAAACAGGAATTGCTTGGGGCACCATTAAAATGTGGTCATTTCTATGATGCTGCTCAGCAGCTCTTCAATAGTCACAGAAACTGTATGTGCAGCTGGGAATCCTACACCTGGGTCGGAGCAATCCCAGTCACAGCTACAGGTTGGGCAGATAAGAGATTCAGAGCAGCCCTGAGGAGAAGGACTTGGGGGTGTTGGTCGATGAGAAAATGAACATGAGCTGGCTTCAGTGTGCGCTTGCAGCCCAGAAAGCCAACCGTATCCTGGGCTGCACCAAAAGGAGTGTGACCAGCAGGTGGAAGGAGGTGATCCTGCCCCTTTACTCTGCTCTCCTGAGACCTCACTTGAAGTATTGTGTGCAGTTCTGGTGTCCTCAACATAAAAAGGACATGGAACTGTTGGAACAAGTCCAGAGGAGGGTCAAGAGGATGATCAGGGGACTGGAGCACCTCCCGTATGAAGATAGGCTGAGAAAGTTGGGGCTCTTCAGCCTGGAGAAGAGAAGGCTGCGTGGAAACCTCATAGCAGCCTTCCAGTATATGAAGGGGGCCTATAAGGATGCTGGAGAGGGACTCTTCATTAGGGACTATAGAGATAGGAAAAGGGGGAATGGGTTAAAACTTAAACAGGGAAAGTTTAGATTGAATATAAGAAAGAAGTCCTTTACTGTTAGGTGGTGAGGCACTGGAATGGGTTGCCCAGGGAAGCTGTGGATGCTCCATCCCTGGCAGTGTTCAAAGCAGGGTTTTGGGTGTCATGGTTATTGTGAAGTGTCATGGTTTAGTGTGAGGCCTTGGGTGTCATGGTTTAGTGTGAGGTGCCCTTGCCCATGGCAGGGGGGTTGGAACTAGGTGATTTTAAGGTCCTTTCCAACCCTAACTATTCTATGATTCTATGATTCTATGAATGGCAGAGCAGGAAAATGTTACATCCATTTCAAAGTTCAGGGGAAATACTGGCTGGGAGGAAGAAACTGGCCATGCCTAAGTTACGACAGGGTACTGGATCTGGTAGCTACATGCTTTCAAAATGCATCACCTAACACATACTGGAGCTCAGTGCCTTTTGCCAACTGAAACTGTCATCCCCTTAAAGACTCAGAGGTGTGTGTAGAGTTGCCTGAGTTCTCTTAAGATCCTTAGTATGAAATGAGTGCAGACATACCTCAGACCCTGTCTCCAATAATTCTTTTATTCTAGTCCATGAATCTTGCCTGTTAGTAAAAAAGCCAAAGAGAACTCCAGAATAAGCTGTTGGATTTGGTATCTTGTTGGTTGTAACAGCAAGCCAGGGCTCCTCTGAGAGCAGATAATCAGCACATGAGGAATTGCATCTGATGTCAAATCCATGGCTTTATAGCTGACCTCATTTAAAGGCCATATCCTGCTCCCACTGAAACCAACGACAATGATTTCTACAGTTTGCTATGTGTTACCTATGTACTAGACAGCCTTGAGAGTCAAAAAATGGTTGGCTATTTCTTTATCTGCCACTTCCACCAGACTTGGCGTATTTTGGAAAAAGCTGAGGCCTTTGTAAGCGCAGATATAACTCCAGGGAGTGCCCCAGGTACTATCAGTAAATAGGAGGTGCCAAGATGTGCATGCTCGCTCCCTCTCTTGGGGAAAGAGTGAACCAACGTGAATGCAGATCCAGGCACTGCCCAGCTCATGTCACAGTGGCTGCTGCAGCTGCGACAGCGCTCCTGCTCTCCACTGTATCACTGCAATACAAGAGTATCATCCCTGAGGTGTGAGGCCATTGCCTAACACTCTCACTGCTTTCTAAACAAACTCTCAGCATTCTTTAACTTCCTCCTCCACTCTGATGGGCTGGTCCCCATCTTGCTGTTCAAATCCCTAAACCACACCTCATTATGGAGCTCCACTGCCTTGAGCTGGTACTGCTTTGCCTTTGGTATCCAGCGGCTTTACATTTCATAACATACAGCTTCACCTCTGTGTGCTTTGAGGGCTTTTGCACTTTAACATGTGTCATCTTCTCTCCTTCCACCTTCTCCCTCCTCCAAGAAGGGTGCCAAGTGGGGTGAGAATAGGTGACAGAGAGAAGTTTCTCACACTCGATGAGACTGCTAGGAAGTCAGGAAACTGAAAAGGAAAAGCAATGGCAAAGTAAAGCTGCTGCATCTCCCCTCAGTTCTCCTGTCACCACCCAAGTGCAGGAAGCACTGTGCCAGGAAAGAACTCAGCTTAAGTCTCTTGATAAATCAGAGTTTCTCTGAAGGGAGTAGAAGCAACTAGAAATGAATGTAAATGATCTCTAACCAATGACTTTTGTCTAGTTGTGGTTTCTGGTGCAGTATATGTGGTTTCTTGTTCGGTATGGTAATGAGTGCGTGTACAGCAATGTGTTCAATGTGTGCAGTGCTGAGAGATTAGAGAGTGAAGGATGGCATGGGACATGTCAATATGGATCTGCAGTGATCAAAGGAGGCTGTCTCTTCTGGGCACAAGTCTGGGTTGGGTTACAGCAAAGGAAAAATGTGTAGTGCTTCTTAATGTGTTTTCTCTGTATTCTCTGTTCTAGGATCACTGTAAATGGAAGAACATCTTCTCCCTTAATAATCTATTTCCTGCATGTGGCTCCCCCAATAAATATATTAAGGTTTTGTTTGAAGTTTACAATTTGCTAGGAAAACAGATTTGCCATTGTGTAAAAATAATAATCACAAGAGCTGTTTAAATGCTGAAGTAAGGTTATGCGCATATCTTTGCTCTGACTAGTTATCAGCCACAAATCTTGTACTTAGGTAATTATTAGAGGTTTCTTTTTTAAAAGGATGATTTACTTAGTCTGCATCCCTGCCAGACTTTCTTCCTCTTTTTTTTTTTTTTTAACATTTGAATTTTACACATTAAGTAGGGCATGCTCATTTTTCTTCTGCCTCTGCCCTCTTTTGAGTTACGAATCCCTTCAGTGAGTAATGAGCAGTTGGCAACTTTTATGCATAAGAAAGAAGATTCAGTGAATTCCAAATACAGGCATGGACGCTCCTTTTCCTGCATAAAAAGTATAACATTTTTATGAATTGGGTCCATGATGATCTGGCATTAAACCATTGCCTCCTTTTTTCTCTGTGCTCTGTTTATTCTCAGGGGATGTGCAGTCGCAACATGTTATAAATTCAACAGAATTACTAATTAAAAAACCTACTGTACAAAATTAGAACAAAGGGTGGAATTGGAGCCAACAGGATCTGAGCCAGTGCAGTGGTCCCAGGGAAATGGTCTGGGCTGCAAGGCAGGTGACCTGATCCTCATCTGGGATTAACTAACTCAGCTCTCTTGCTCCAGATGATTTACAGTCCTACAAAACCAGCCCCTCAGTAGACTTTTGGCAGCGGGTGGCAGTGGGGCTCCTGGTCTCCTGTTTCCCATTCTTTCCCCAAAGGGAATGAGCAGTTCCCATTGGCGCCATGAGAATTAGAGCCTGTAGGAAATGAGCAGCACTTCTGGTCTTGTTTGGCAGCTCAGCGGGGCTTGGCGGGACCATGGAGGATTTTCACTGACGGGAAGGTTTCGCACCATTCTTGTCCAGCAATTTGTTTTGCCAGCAGATCAAGCTGCTGGGCACCAGGTCATTTGTGAGAGCACAGTCTGGCTAGCACAGACCTCAGGGAAAGCAGAGTTCCCCAAGCAAGCCTTAGGGTCTCAGCAAGAAAAGGTGCTCTTTCCCTACTAGCTTTGCTAACCATCTGCTCTAAAATTGAAGTGTTCTATATTAAGGTAAAACACACACTCCAGAAAAGCAGAATACACAAGGATGCACTAAGAGGTGTATTCTGTAGTGGATAAGCTCATCCTTCTTTCCCCACTTCCATGTATTAAATGGTGCCCTATAAACAGATAATAAAAGGCTGAAAGGTGCAAGCAAGTTGATGGGTATGTCAAAACAACACACTGACCAGCAAGTGTGTAAGGAAAATGTATGTCTTGGTTCTGTTAAGTGTCATTAAAAATCATTATATAGCACTGATATCTACAAAGAAATCACCTTGGGATGATCTAAGTTCCAGCAGAATGAGGAAAAATACCATATTAGAAATTCAAACAGGGGGAAAAGCCTAAACAAGTCTTGCAACTCACTCTGCATAACCAAATCTCTCTCCCTGGGTTTCTCTGCTGACTTTGGTGGGCTCTATGCAGGCACGGAGAGAGGTGGTGAAGGAAATGGCTATAAGAGCTCTCAGGAGAGGGCTCTTGTATGGGCAGAAATACAAATTATAACAAGGTGTAAGAGCTTTAATCATTGTCTCAGACCC
This sequence comes from Neopsephotus bourkii, assembly GCF_033783945.1. Taxonomy (NCBI): domain Eukaryota; kingdom Metazoa; phylum Chordata; class Aves; order Psittaciformes; family Psittacidae; genus Neopsephotus; species Neopsephotus bourkii. Next base: position 377,103 of record NW_026901853.1, on the reverse strand, counting down.
CACAAATAAAAATCTGGCACCAGCTCTACCTGAGAGAAACTGCTATTGTTCTGTAGTGTGTGTCCCACTCCTGCTATAGTAGCATCCAAACTGCTTCTGCATCATGGTTCAGCTTCTGAACTTATGTGCAGGTTAACCATAAAAAATTTCATCTCACTTTAAACCTCTGTTCTGTAGGAATCAGTGGCTCAGCAGCTAATTCACAAATGGCTCAGTTGACCATGCAGTGGGGCACAGCAGATAGCTGAGGGCAGTGACCTCGTCACTCAACTTCAGCTAATCTGACCCCATTTGCCAGAAACAAGAGAGAAAGAAGACAAAAAAGAAAGGGCTACTGTCTGATGTCCTTTACAATTCATCATTACACACTCAAAAATAACCAGTCCTCCAGAATTAGAAGATGAGTTAAAAGTCAAAATTTGAAGGCATTCTGGGTTCTTAGCTAAGTCTTGTAAGTCCATAGGGTTCCTTTACTGACGGGTTTGGCTATAACTCTGAACTGAAAGCCTGCACTCTTCCCAAACTGCCTGACATGTCACATAGCTCAGCCTTTGGCAGAGGTGCTACTGAAGCCCAACAGCACAGATCATACCCCAGTGTTTGTTACGTGGCACATACACACACAACCCACTTCTCCCATCGCAAAAAAAAGTTTCACTTACACTCTTAATTCATCATTCCTGTTTTATCTTTTTTTTCTGTGCAAGTTCAGTCCAGAAATCTAATACATTGTGATAGAAGTGACTGGATAAAGCCCTGCCAGAAGTACAAGGAGAAGCATGCAGGCACAGAGCTTCTGCACATGCAAACATGCAGCTCATCTGGAAGTGACTCTATACTCAGCACAAGGCATGGGGCAGCGAGGCCTGTACAAATTAATTTATTAAGTACTTAATGGAGCTCTCCTAATGGGCGGAAGCTTCACAAAGGAGGAAGCAAAGCTGATCCTGCCTCCCAAGTCTGCATCTCCTATGCCTCATGACACTGGGCAAGTCCCTCATTTACTCCTTTTCACCTCCGTTCTCCCACATTTGTCCTGTTTGCTCAGGCCATGCATTCCTGGGGCAGGGACCGTTGCTGTGTTCAGGTAGGTGAGACCTCCAGCCAGGCTGAAAGGCAACATGCTGCATAATACTCTTAGTCCCACCCATGTAAACCTGGAATAGCCAAAGCTGGTGGAATTTCCCTATGTCTCAGTGATTTACACTGACATCTCCATGATCTCCACCAGTAGCCATCTATGATCCAGATCTCCATCTCTAGATCTCTATGATCTGGATTCACCATCCAGTCAGCCAAACTTTTCTGCTCAACCACCCCAAAACCTCAAAGTATCTCAGAGAAAGAGGTTTAACCCATGCTAGGGAATCAACATTCTAGGAAAATACTGCTTGTTATTCCATTCATAATACTATATCTTTACCATTTAAATTGCCAATCTGTCATTCAACTCTATAGACTCTGTTATGATTAAAAAAAGTCAGTTGCTGTAGCACAGATGAGCTGTGCAATCCTTTGCACAAATTTTTATTGTTTCACTCTCTCCTTGCTGCACAACACCTGGCTCACATCTCCCCAGCTTGCAGGCAAAAGCCTGGACACCGAGAAGTCACACAAACACTCTTGAGCACCCTGCAGTTTAGAGAATTATACCCTTCTCCAAACCCACTCTCCCATCAGTAAAGCATGGAAAAGTCAGACAGCTGGACTCAGTTTAGTGCAGTTTAGCTGAGATGTCAGTCCTCTTATGAAGGAAAAAACCACTCAGTGTGAGTAAAAGTGACACCATCTGGTCCAAAGCAAAGAGACCTTTGCAGCATGGCCCAAAGGTCAAACCCTGTTGGACTCCGAATCAGAAAGTGCTGCAGCACACTTGGCTGTAAATGGAGAGTGCTGTAGCAAATCCCTCTGTCGAGCACAGCTCCAGGATCTGCAGCCAACAGCCCTAATTGAGGATTTACTTAGGCAGCAACTGGTCTTCTGGAGTGATGAGAGGTGTCAGGTTTTTGAAGGAATATGCTCTCTCTTCTCCCCATTGTGACCAGCAGCTTCTCAAATCTCAAGCATTTATTCAAGCGACCAACCTTCAGTAGCAAATGGCTTAAGTTTTGATGTTTAATGTTGCAGGGATAGCAGTAGGCAGCTCTTCTTGTTTTCATCTCTTTTAGCACAGTGTTTTGCCTAAAGCAAAATATGGTTTCAAGCAGTCTCCCTCCACCAGTACTTTCTCCTTGCCTCAGCTAACAGCACTTGTTTATGTATTAAAGATGCTGCAGCAGAACTTGATGCTACAGGGCTTGCTCACTCATTTCAGATAGTCAGCAATCCAACTTTTAAAAATGCACTTTTTATACAAAAGAGTTATTTGTTCCTTTTTTTGATTTACAACCCAATTTCAAAGCTTGTGAAAACTCAGGGAGAGGGGAGGGGGAGGGGAGAGTCATGAACTTGATTGAGACATGAACATAACACGACACTTTACACAGACTGTCAATATGCCTCCTTAAAGAGACACTGCCATATCAGTTTAAGTGACTGGGTTTGCAGAGATTTCTTTAAGGTTGACTTAAATGTCAGATGCCATTAGCTCTGGAAGTTCAGCAGTCTACCACTGTAGCATCTTGTGCAGTGGAGGTTGAAAGGGTCACAGGTAAGCATGCTAAAACACTGCCTACCATGCCTATGGAGGAAGTAGCTCCACAGCGAAATGCAGAAACCAAAGCAGTGTAGACAGAAGATTTATGTTAATGTCTTCTCAAATCCAACACCAGGTCTAGATTTGTAGCTCTGCAGCTTCTAGCTCCCTAGCTGAAGCCTCACTGCTCTCCTCACCTACGTGTATGGAGGAAATCTGCTAGCATTAAAACTTCTGTGTGTCTTTGAGGGTAAGAAAAGTGAACTATTGATTAGCAATTGACAAATGCAATAGAAATTTTATATCGGCCAAGAAAGACCCATACATTATTTATAGCTGTGCCAAATATGAGTGACAGCAAACAGCAGGAGGCTTGAGCACAATATTGATTACTTTAAAAATCTGAGAAAGGCACCGTGCTGAGGACTGGGTGGATAAAGAGGAGAGGCAACAAGCAGAGAAAACAGAAGCAAAGCCATTAAGGATGTTGTGCTACCAGACACTGCCAGACTAGGAAACTAAGGAGACAGTCAGGTGGAGAGCACTGCTCTCTCCTTTCCAATCAATAACACCATGTCAAAACATAAAATGCATGCTTTTGCTCTTAAGTAAAATGTGTCTAAGATTTTTAAAAGCATTGATTCGAGATGGATCAATGAAAATCTAGGCGTATTTTCCTGTGCAAAAAGGGGGTAATAACACTTTGTAGATAATCACACAACAGAAGAGATTTCCAATGCTGGTTATAAATGTCCTCTTTATATTACAATCTTTTTGTCAGTTAAGGTTAAGAATAGTAGGTCAAGGAGCCTCACATTGCTGAACCGGGGAAGACAGACATGTAGACATGGGGATCTCTTTAAAAGATGAATTCAAGGGCAGAACTGAGGCTGAGCAGGAGATGCTATACAATATAAGCTATATCCTCTTCAGCTCCACTTCCAAAGAGCTTCCAGGTGCTTCTTTTCTAAACTTCTCAGCAGGTTCAGACCCTCAGTCTCAAAAGCAGTGCTCAGCTGAGAGGCAATGAATGAATGTCTTCTTCAAGACCTGTGGGTACCAGATTTCTTCAGCTGCAAGGTCCTGGCAAGGCTGAGGCTGTGTTGAAAAGGCTCCGCTACTGTAACTATTCCAGCATAATTTGTTCTAGCAATTCTCATCTCCCAGAAATATGTTTGGTGGTAGAGTATACAATGGTCCTCTAATTAAGCAAGCTATGTGAGGATAATTGCAGCTACAATTAGACTTTTGCCTAACAAGGTTTGGCCAGCATAGACATGGCATTAAAACCAAAGCACAAAACACATTTATAACTGGCATACTCTTACCAGTATGGAGAAAGAAGGCTTTAAAAAAGAGAAAAAAGTGGATTTAGACTCCTAACTGGCCACCTCGCTCTCAGAGAGAACCCAGCTTTCATTCCAGAGGATGAATGGCAAATTGAAGGGAACAAGACATGTATTTCAAATGCTCAGAGGGAAACAGGAAAATGAAAACTGCACCTGCAGAGAGCTGCTGTAAGTGTGAAAGGTACCTCAGAGATGGATCTCACGACCCTTGGAAAGCAGTCCTGGCACCTACAAAGCAGTGTTTGGGAGGTACCTGAGTAGGATCTTAGTGTGCCTCAGTTGCTGTGCAGATCCACACTGCATGGAATGCTGCCCTCAAGAGAAGCATTTGTACTGCTGGACGCAATGTAAGGAGCTGGGCTTGTGAACATCACACTGCTTGCACTGGGGCTTCTCTGACCCATCAGGAAACAAATTTTATTAGACTGAAATGGGACACTTTGGCAAAGAAAGGACTCCTTTTTCTTCACCAAAACAAAATCTTTGACATATTTTAGAACACAAGTTCCAGACAGCGACTTAAAATTAATCTCATCCTTAATCACACATTTTGCAACACGCACTAACTCTTGCTCTGTTATTTAAATGCAGGTGAAAAATAATGTCTTTTTTTTTTTTTTTTAATTTTGTTTTACTTTTTAAGAGCTACCCAAGGGATATAGGTGAATGGCGTAAGAGGAAGGACAAGAACTGTCCACAACCCACTTGAGCAGCAGCATGTTTCCAGGTGACCAAGATAGTAATAGAAATAACTTTCCTAGAACATTCAGGTGTTTTTTTCTCTTATTCAAAGGCACAGATTTTCCATAACAATGCAGTGTTTTACTGCCCTGAACATTTACATGCCCCTGAAGTTCTAATACTGCTGCAATAATTCCTTGGCATCAATAAAATATATTCCCTTTGCGAACTCCTGCTGTTTCCCCCATCATTGGTAAAAAGTGAAACGCCTTACAAAAATAATTATTTTGCTGCACACTGTTTTTAATTTTTGATAGAATCTTAGCTGCAGACTTCTCTGAATGCACATCTAAGAAAAACCTTGTCATTATTTCCACTGACCTGAGTAATTAGGTGGGAACCAGAACCCCCTGCCACCGGATTGGTGTGATGTACTGTAGATCAAGTCTCCCCTCCAGCAGCAACACAGGATAGGCTATGGGAAGCAGAATGAGAAAGAAGCATTTGGAAAAGCGAGGGGCATAATCTAATGGGCTGCAGGGAGAGCACCAATGTGGGGACAAAGGCACCAGGTGGCTCATGATGTGGCCTCTCTAGAGAAGACTGGATCCAGTGTATTCAAAGCCCATCATGTACACCAGCTCTGCTCCTGCTCCTGCTCTCTCGAGATTCCCTCCAGAGATTCACAGGGAGGAATGTGCTCCAGTCTCCCTGCTCCTGGATCCAGCAGTGGTGGACTGTGGCCAGGGAGCACATCTGGCCTCTACTACCCAATTTGTATGCCAGTGTTATGAAAATGACATTTACCTATTCCTGTTACAGGGCTGTGGAGGAGATCGATTGGGCATCTCATATATCCTGCTTTCTGTAATTTCCCAAACTAATTAGCTCTCAAACAGACACCATGCAGGCAGGCCAGATCCCTCCAGCTTCACCAGCAAGAACAGCAGGTGGGAGAATAGCTCCACACACGCTCCCTGCTTGGCCCTTTGCTAAAACTGCTCGTGACACTAATTGATTGGTGCCAGTAGTGACGGTGTCTGAGCTGCACACAACCCACCGGGAAGCTGTTCAAAGCTGCGGTAATGAGTAACCTATTGCTGCTTGAAAGCACAACGATGGGCTTTGAATTCTGCTACCATCACTTGGGCTAGCCAGACCTCTGTCCCCCTCTCATGTTAGAGAGATGAATCATATCTAACCTATTTGAATTTCACGCTAAAGACCTGGGAAAAAAAAAAACAACCCCAAAACCAAAAACAGATGACAACTCACTTCAAATTACTTTGTGTTTGGTGGTGCGCCAGAGGGACTTCAGAGAGAGCCTACCTGTGAGGAGGCACAGTCGAGTCAGCACACAAAGGTGCTGCAGGTTGTTGCCAGTGGGGGACCTGGAAATCCGGCTCTGCTAGCAGTGCTGCTCTACGCACAAAAGCCTGTGCAGGCAGCAAGCCTCCCCAGCCCCTGGCAGCAGGGAATGTCAGGGCATACACACAAGCTTCAGATGCTCTGGCAACCTTAGGCCAAAAAAAAGCGGCCCCTGGGGAGCCTTCCCTAATAGCACCAGCTATAACAGCCCAGAGACTACTCCAGACTGTGCTGCAGGCTGACTCCCAGCTGACCCCAGTATCAGGGAGAGGACAAAACCTGAGCTCTTCAAAGGCCATTGGGAATGTCTGAATCAAAGCAGTAAATTTAAAAAGCTGAGGACACCAAATCAAATGGAAACAGGATCAAGGGTGCAGCTCTTTTCTGGTCACTCCTGCTCACAATTTGCCGTTGCTCTCAGAGTTGATGCACATTTCAAAACCAATATGTGGCTCTGTTGAATGATTTATGCAGTGTGTGTTGCAGCAGACACTGACATTATAAAAAACTTCTCTACAAAGTAGTACAGTGATTAAAAATAGAAGCAAAAATATACAACACCACAATCCAGAAATGAGCCAGCCCACAAGTATCTTAAAATACACCTGCATCACTCTGGATACCTCCAGCAAACACTTTTAAAGTATCACCATTCCAGGAATTACTGCACTTGGCAGGGGGAGGTCTGTGATTCTGGGAAGCTTTGCAAGACCATGTCATCACTAGAGCAGCAGAGAAGTTGTACTGGCTGCAGGAAAATATCAGTGTCTCAACTGCGGCAAGTACCTCCATACAGGAAGTGATTGCAGCTTCTCCTGCTCTGCCTTGACAAAAGCTCAGCATCAAAATGAAAACTAATTGTAGCTGGAAGATTTCCTTCCAGTGACAGAGTCTACACTGAGTACTACACTAGTAGAGAGGGACTCTACTTCAAGAGCACCCTAATTTGTTTCAAGAAGGAAATAAATTGCTCACTTAATTCTACTAACCAGGTATACAAAGAATCAGTACTTGCTGTAATAGAAGCCAACTGCTGCTTAGTTTAAGCGTCTGTGCACAGTGGAAGACAAGTTTAAGCCCTGGATAATGCATACAAAATTGGGTCCTTCATGTTTCCCATACTCTGCAGATCTGCCCAAAAGCAGACCACTGGAATAAGTAAGCATGAAGCTGAGGCAGTTCAAACCATGGGACTGTCAGGACCCATAGAGAGAGCTAGCCCAGAGTGAAGACACCCCATCTATGCTCATGTTCCCCTAAAAACATGCTTTCTGCTCCCACCAGAGCAGGTGACACAAGTCCTCCGCTGTCTTACGGAAACACCAGGTCTTTCCTCACAGAGGAAACCTCAGTCAGTACAGAGTGGAGCTGTAAGCTGTGCTAAGTAGGTTACATCTGAGCTCAGCATGGTGCTGTTTGCTTCTGAGTGCAGTTCAACCCACTGGCTTTCATCTACAAAGTCCTCTAGGTCCTCCTGGCTCTCTCAGAATCTGATCTGCTCAATAACCAACAACAGAACCCAGATAGTTGCAATAAGCCATGGTACTTCTATCGACAACACACAACAACAACTGGGGGGATGGGAGGCTGGAGGACAGCACAGAAAGTTTTAGGATTTAATTTTTTCACCACAGATTGCCTGGCCTTTGCTTGCAGCAGGCATTCATACAAAAAACCAGGTATTTCCCTATGATCATCCAGACAATTTAGTGGGACTTCGACCTTATGTCTCTGATGTAGCTGCTGAAGTGCCCTTATAGATTGCACACTCTTGTTAACTGGTGCAAGCATTTTATATTTACTGCTCTGCATATCTAAAATGTTGCCAGAGGCTTGAAAATGCACCATCAAAGTGCACGTGCTACCAGATGGCGGTTGGAAACACATTTAGGTTTCACATGAGTTAAACCTTTACTTTGGGAATATTTAGATGTTCTACCCATCCTTGAAACATTTAAAATGGTGAGAAAACCCAAGTGAGTTTATAAATAGTGGTCTTTTTCTCCTGGAAGAGCAGCAAAGATAACAAAGCTCAGTTCTGTTTGAGCACCACTGCAAAAGGATGGGTACACAGGCTGCACTGGGCAGCAAGAAATCTGGATGTTATTTTCTGCTCAGCGGATGTTCTGCTCATAGCAAAGCAGTGGGCAGCCATTTTACCAGTCAGTGATTCTGTTTCCCCCTTTTTTGGCACTTTTAAATTATTCTTTTTCTCCCTTTCAGGTTACATTTTCCAGGGCAAGGACACTTTAGGCTGGAGCTCTGTTCAAAAGAGCACCAGATCCATTTGGGACCTTGTTGTACTACTATAACACAATCCAGTCAGAGTAGAAACAAAAAGTTCTGGGTTCTGAAAACACGTGTTTATCAGACTTCAGAGTTTAGTTGGGCATTAATAGTAAAGATGTTGAATTGCATATTTAAGACTGAGATTGAAAACAGAAACTTCCACAACCACAAGTTGTATAAGACAATACACATAAACCAACAAATGAAAAAATAGATTGTCTTTATCATGCTAATGATGATTTAGAAAATCAGACTTTCCAGAACACACCAGATATTTTATTACTACTTGTATTCATTTGTACACAGCTTTAATGATGTCTCACTATATTCTTGATTATTTTCCTGCCTCCATATTAATTTCTATTCCTATTCCTGTGTTAATCATTGTAGGCAGATTTAAGGTTGGTACTTGTCTGGTTAAACAGCTCTGGGTTTGCTTCCTAGACAAGGAGACTTAAGGAAAAAAAAATCCATTCTGGAAATGGCATCACAGCAGTGCTATCTGTAAGTATCCCCAGAATTATGCTGCCTGTTATTTAATTAGCTCAGACAAAGGTTGCAGAGTTCACAGAAATCTATCACGGGATCTGCAGTAATATTTGGAGATCATTTCTTTTACTGCTTTGTCGTTGAAGTTTTATGCACTCTTACAATTGATAAAAGCAATAAAGCATTTCTGAAAAATACAGAAGAAACAAAGAAGTATTATACATGATATAAAACCTTCTCATCTTAAATTCCACTAGCACTGCACCCACAGCATCATTTAACAGTTTACTAGGTCTGGTGCACAGACTACACTTCTCTGGGTCTTGACAAAGTACTTAGATCTAAATATATTTCCTCTGTTTATCCCAGTTGGAAAATCTAAATAGAGCTGTTTGAGTGAGAGTGAATGTATCACTGTTTAGTTTACAAAAACTGTATCTTCATGCTTCTCAAGAGTTCCTCTGAACACGAATGTGGAATGCTATATAAAACAAATAAAAATATTTCAGTGAGATACACTGCAATTCAAGAAACAGTTATGGCCGTGATTAGATGTGGGTAAAATTGTCTTCTGAAATATTTCAATATTACACATATTTCAAGTGACCCAAACAGAAATTCTGAGTATGGTGGAAAGCAAAGTTTGCTGTTTCTAAACTGACATTCAGAGTTCAAGTCTTTCTGCAGGATCCTTCTACAGTCCTCATAGTCAAAGAAAACAGAAAGGTGCATCATTTCAATGGCATCTCTTTCACTTCAGGTTCTGTAGGAAACACCCCAACATTAAGTGTTGGGGTCATTACATGGCTCATTTTGTTCTGAAAATGAGTCTTTTCAGAGAAGAGATTTGTGCTGGGTGAATGAGAAGTGAATCTGATCAGTAGGATCTTTATGCCCAAGTTAGCACACCCCAGAGACAGCCCAGCTTAGTTCTGAGTTCGTAGGCTAAGTTCACAGTTAGCAAAGGGCCATCAACCCTTTTAATTGGATTTGATGTCATTAAAATACTACAAATATAGAACCCAGCTTGGCTTTTTTTAAGGAAACATATGCCTTGATTCATTTTATTTTTAAGAATATGGTTGAGTGATAGTACAGGCCAAGCTCAGCACCATCAAATGACATGTTGCTAAGCTGGTTGTGAAACTTTTACCAGCGATTATCCATAGTTTAAAAGCAGTTCAATAAAACACTAATGTCAGATACAGTAGCCACAGTACACAAATGACAGAATAAGCAATTTTTTCATCCTGGGAAGTCAAAAGATGTTCTACAGCTGCAGCAAGAATACTTAAACAGTGCATTACCATAATTAAGTCAACTAATTGTATTCATGTGAGCAGAGAGGTTGCATCACCAATGTCATGATTTTGAAAGAGAGTAGGGACAGAATGAATCACTTGTCAGGACTTTATAAACACAACGTATTTGACAATAATCAGTGAATTCCAAGCATCAGCAATCAGCAGCCTCAGTAACATTCAAAACTTTCTTATGCTTACCTCCATGCCAAGTCACTGATTGCAGCCAGTAACTCCACTCTCACATGTAAGTCTAAGGCCAGTATGTACACACAGAGTGCGCCCTAACCCTGACTTTGATATCAGTGCTACTTTTCTTACGTATTCTGATTTTTATTATTATTTCTTTTTAACTAGAAGACAGCTGTTGAAATCTGGACTCAATTCATCTACAGTGTGAAAGATCATGTCAAGTGCAGGCAATGACTCATACCAGGATGAAGGACACTTTGTTATTTCTCAACTATCTGATCAACTATGGTTTTAGGCAAATGACTGATGTTAGATATTGGATTGTGTCTTTTTGAAAGTGTGCCATAACCTAGTGTAGCTTGAAATTGAGCACACGGCTTAGTAAGCACATATGGAAAAGGTCTTCGTGATCATTCTTTCTGGAAAAATCATAGTTGAAACATGGAAGAGAAAGAGGCAATACTTTTTCAGTGGAATCTCTTCGCAATTGCTTAGAAACCAACCTTCATGGCATTCAGAAATGGTATTTGTATATGCTCTTGATTTCTCTTTGAAAGCTGATTCAAGGGAAGAACATGAATCCATATGCAACAGAGCAGAAAAAGCAGAATTCACTTTTTTGCTATAGTTGCCACCTCTGCCAGAGAAGCCTGGTGATGGGACCATTAGGAGGATACCTGAGTTACTTTTCTGTTTCATCACTTCTCTGCTGTGCAGAGCACAACCTGCACATAAGTTTTGAGCACAGCCTTAGTCAACTGCTTGTGCTCCCCTGTGCCTTTACTGCCATCTATATCTTGAGAACGATAGCACTTTGCTTTGTCACACAGATGTCACAAATCCATTAGAGAGAGAGATGTGTTTGCTTACTGGAGCAATGGGTTTGCTGCAAACACCTGAGTGAGGAGGCCAAAGAGACCCAGTGCCTTTGCAGACATACTGCTTTAAGCCAAAGGGTATCTTAATGGCTTTGCCACTGGCAGAGAAGGAGAACACAGTTGAAGGATACAGAATTTTTTTTTTTTTTTTTTTGCATTAAAATCACAGTTCTGTGAAAAAGAGAAAATGAGCCAAGAGTCCAAAATAGAGCTATCCTGCAGCACAAGGTGATGTGGCCTAAACCTCTTCCATTTTCTATATAGAGAAATGTTGAAAGATTTGTCTAACTCTAAATGTTACAGTTGGCAATGGCAATGGTCAACACAGGCAAAACAGGTATCTAGTAGAGATAGGACAGAGCCATCTTCCTGGAATTCAGTTTTTGTTGTGCCCCGATGAATATTTTAGGATTCACTCAATTCACAGGAAAACCTGACCCAGAGAGCTTGAGGAACATGCAGTCACAGAATTTCCTGCTTTGAGAAGTTTGCAGTGACAATAACTTACCCTCCCCTCAGTTTTCAAGTGGTAATATCCATGTCCCAAAATAAAACAGAGTCAATAAACCAGTGAATTACTGGTATAGAAAAGCAGCAGTAAGGTGTTTACAAGTAAATAATCTTATCCCTGTGTATCTATGTACTCCTGCATCTGTACTTTATTTACATGTAATGCTCCACAACTAGGAAAAAAAATGGGCTTTGTCTCATTGGAAGGACTGGTTTATCTCTGCTCCTGACCCTTTAATTTGTCATCTAGCCAGCATCCCCTCAGTGAGAATATTTCTGGCACTCCAAGGCTGCAGTTAACTTAATAAGGAATGTATGCACAGTTAGATAAATTAATTTCAAGGTCAAGCATACTGACAATGGAAAATGGATTCAAGTGGCAGGTAACAGAAGGAAAGTCGCATGCATACTGATACACTGTTAAAGGCAGATGTTACTAGATAATTTAATCTCAAATGTAACCTATGTTTTCAGTTGCCCTATTCCATTAAAAGAATTGTAGCAGAGGCAAAAATCAAAGATTATTCAAAGAATTAAGATATGAAAAGCATGTTAGATCACTAAACTCCAATTAGTTAAATTAAATTGTATACCATTATCTACCTGTAGCTTTATTGGTAGCCGGCATTAGCACTCAGCTTGAGCAATAATAAAATTAGAGAATAACACTTTAATTGAATTGCACTTAAAAGGATCATGCTGACAAATGTAATTGTATCTGGCTGTAATGCACACCTTTTTCCAACGATCATTAAATCCAATGAAATGAAAGTCACAGGATGTTGACAGCTCTCTGAAATAATCTGTGAGCCATGCTGCATCTTGCAGTTCCTAATCAATTTAGAGAAGCCTCATTAAGGCTCTGCAGCTAAAGAACACTTAAAAATCAAAACAAATTACAACATGTTATGGATAACTAGCTAATCATATCAATACAACAAGGATGTATTGTGTTGCAACAATTCATTTCCTTTGTAAGGAGTGTTTGCCAGGGATGATTTAGGAATTGTTATTCACAACTGCTATCAGCCAGTCCTAATGTCAAGTTTTTTCATCTTTGCTCATAATAAAGGTTTCTTATGTTGTGTCTTCACTACATTCTGTATCTAATACTGGACTCTATAATTGCACGTCTGTTAATTATTTGTGTGCCTGTGTGTATATTTGTTTCTCTTCTTTGCTGTTTCTGCCTTTCTCTTGAGTGTGCAGAAACAATGATGTGTGATTCTGGGAACAAATTAGACATTATCAGATACCCATGTGGATATTTCTTGACAATTTTTGTTCCCCATGAGTAAGTACTTTGTTGCTGGATTATTTAACAGCCAATAACTCACCCTCACTCTCTCCTACCTTCAGTGGCTGTTTCCTTTTTATATGACAGCTAATACAAAATAGTGTACCTTGATGTAACACTTACACATAAGCAATTTGAGCTGGGTAATTTAGCAGATTAATGAGACCAGCAAACAGGCATTTAAAACTGAAGCATATCTGCGGCACTCATTCTTGATCTACTTAGTCAACATGGACTTGGCCAGTCACCTTTCCCAGTGGACTCTTCCAAATCATGTGATAAATCATTTTTACTCAAATATTTCTTTTTAAAGATTCCCCTTCAGCCTGAGTTGATAAAAGCCTCAAGGATCAGATGGAGTGCACGGAACTAGATACAAGCTCCCTTCCTCCAACATGGACTTTATATTTAGTCACTCTTGCTGTTGATTAATGTTCCTTTACTTTGAGCCTTTGAGCAATTGTTACAGTGTGACTTCTTCTCTCAAAGCATAAAATTGGATATAACACTAAAGAACCACTATATAATACCATCCTGTTTTCTGTCCATTGGGCTGATTTGCATGGACCAGTATAAACTGACATGGGAACGGAGTTTAAAATGCTATAGTAGATTAAGAAGAATATGATACTGATGTTAAATGCAATTTATAAAACAGAGGTTAAGCTATCTGAAGAAATACGCCTTTAATAAATACGTGCTGTTTCTTCTGTTCTCCTTCTGCATGAAAAACAGAGCAGAATTCCAGACAACATATGGATTTCTACAAACCATTTAAAACAGTTTTAACGCTTGCCCAACATATACAAAGTGCCTATTGCAGCAGAGCATACTGCTCAGCAAAGGCAATAGTGACTCCATAAATATTTGAGAAGGGTTTAGAGATTTAAACATAAAGATAACAGTTCCAATAACTGACCAGAGGTTTAACACAAATTAAAGTTAATATTACTGGCATCATGGTAGTACCTAAAATCCAGTCAAGCCAGAACCCTTTTGTACATGACAGAAAACAGAAACAAAGACACCACAAACATCTGATGTTCTTCTCCAGGAGTGCAATGAGGCCATCAGAAAAGCAAGCACTCTTAATTCTAAGTGTCTGATCCAGCTTTGAGCAACTCCCACTGCTGTAAGCCCCTTAAGCAGAGGGATGCATGCTTACCTCATACAGCACAGAGAAGATGAGCCCTTTCAAAGGGTTAACTTGGAAGCTGCGTGCATGAGTTCATCTGGGATACCCCTGAAAACCATCTTCTTGCCCCACAAAACACCCCTGTTCACTGCCTGATCTCCTCTGTCATAATGCACTACATACGCATTTCCATAGTCAGGCAGAGGTAGGGCTTTATCCTGCACTTACTCTTACTTCTGACAGCCATGACGAAAACCATTAACTGCACCTGAATTACAGTCATGACACAGAGATGGGAATGGGAGGTTGTAAGTCATTGCAGTCTTGGACACTTCAGCTGGATGATTGGTACACAGCAGGGAGCTTTGTCCTTCCATCTTGGACTGTCACCTCTACTCTTGCAAGAAGGCACTTTAAAAGAACGGCCATTTTTTCTAGTGCACTTAATTTTCCCTTTTCCCAGGCACAAATAACAGGCACTGGATGCTAAACAGATGCAGGATTAGGAACACACAACTCGAATATGGATCTTATAAAGCAAAGAAACCCTAAAGACAAAACCAGAGATTCTGAGCAGTTAAACAGTTGTGTACATCCACCAGTAAGTTTCCCTCATTCTTTCAAGAGAAGTATTCAAACTCCTCCTCTATTGAGGTGCTGAAGGGCTCATGTTGTGGAAATAAAGGTCTGTTTATAAACACCTGCACTCTAAAGAGATACAACCATCCACTGGAACCAGGACATAACAGCTACGTGAGACTGGGAGGAAAACAGGGAAAGCTCAGCAACGTAAGGAAAGAAAACTGTCAAGCATCATGCTCCATTTTGCTATATGGAGCAATCTTTACATAAGCCAGCAATTAATTAGAAACAATACAAATTTGTGGTAATGAAAAATAACTAACGTGCAATCATTTCTAGTGAGAAATTTCATCAGGCTACTTCTTGAAAGTGGCAAGACTGGACCCAGTAACAAATGGGTTTTGGCTATGTTTATGAACAGGAATCCTGTCCATATTTCAAGGCCTGCATTAGAGAGGGAATGATGACTAGGCCTGCCAGAATATTAAGAAAAAAGCAGATGGGCCCTTGGGATTTTCTGTCATCCAAGTCCCTGTTATCACCAACTTAGTGCCATGCACACACCTCCCACGGGGCCCTTCTCTGTCTGAATGTGATGACAGTAACTGAGTTTCTTCCGATTAAGTGTGGAGCCCACAGCCGTGGGCAGCTTCAGGGCTGCTGAGAGGCTACATAATGCCTCCCTGCAAAGGAGAACTGTACCTACCAGAGACTTTCCTGTCCTTTTCATATGTTTCTGTCCCACAGAATTGCCAGCTGTTTAGCAGACGATCCTGTAATGCACAGCCCAGGCGGATATACATGGTTTCCCTTTACATGTGCAATTTTGGTTTGCAAAAGGCTGAGTTGTGATGTCTGCAGTCCCTGACTGCTAGACAGTGCCAGTTCCAAGATGGAAGTCTAAACATAAATCAAAACTTAGCCAAACACAGATTTTCAGAAGCCTTAGATAATAATCAGCAAAAAGAAAGGTATTTGACATTTATTTCTGCATTCTCATTTCTTGATTCTGTAAAAACCCTTAGTTTTCACCCTAACCACAGTGTAAAATCTCTCTCTGCAACCATCAGGTCTAAGAACTTTATTTTATAAATGGAAGTAGAGACTATCACATTTTCACCTATTTCCAGAAACAGAAGTACTAAGAAAACCAAATATTCACAGTTTCCTGCTAAGATCATTGCAGCTGGCAAAGCTGGAAGATTACAAGTTGTAGTACAAGCTAGGCCTGGGCTCCAGGCTTGCCTCTGGCTGACCTTGGGAATTCACATCTCAGGAAAATCAGATTAATATGAGTCATGCATATCAGGAGATGGGCTGTGTGGGGTATATGGGGCTCTCCATACGCTCAGTGTGTGGGACACAGACAGTACTAGACGTCATTTGAAGCTTGAATCCATTTGTAACACCCATAGCTTAGTACAGAACTGCTCTGAACTGTTTACAACTTTTCTCTGAGAAAACACTTTCTTACATATGGGTTAAAAACGTATGTCTGTGAAACAGAATCACATACATTTTTCATTTTCCACAATTCCTTCTCTCTTCCTCCCAATTCATTTTCAACTCATTCCATTGCATGCCATTCTCAGTACCCACTCACCATCCCTCTGAAGCAATTTTTCTGCTTAAATGATACTTGAATAATGTCAAAAAGATTTTTATTTATTTATTTATTTATCAGATTATAGTTCACATGTGAATCAAAATTGCGTTAAGGGTCTTGAAATCAGTTGTGGTTTCATTCAATGAAACCAAAAGGTCTCTCTCCCAGTAAGCCATAACTCCAGGTCTAGTGATGACCATTTATTATTCATAACTACAGTCTGGGACAGGCTGATAAATGACCCCTAACCATCCCACTCAATTTCAAAAGGGGAAAGAACCAGAATGGACTGATTGATGGCTCCAGCAATCTCGGGTCTTGCTAACCTTACCTTTACAGGGATAGGGAAATGCCTGATGGGTATAATATTTATATAACAAAGCAATTACCTCTGTAATATGGATTATTGCAGGATGCCTTCAGTCTAGTTCAATGTAGTGAGGCTGTGGAAGACCTCATGTCTTGTAAAATTGATAGATGAAGGTTTGCACTGTCCAGTCTTCTTACAAAATGCAAGTAGATATGATCTGAATGGCAAACCTGGCACCAGTCAGGGTACATGTAGCCTTTTCCGCAGAGGGCTGTGCCCAAAGGGAATTCACGTTCCTTTGACTTAAGTGGAAAGGCTGTGTTCAAGCAGCAAGAAGTGGTGAGATTACTGGCCAGGATGTGAGAAGACCTGCTTAAGACTGACAAATAGTAAGTAGCCTGAAATAACTGCATCATCCATACTTTAGCTAGCCAGTAAAAGCCTGGATCCAGATGCATCTATCTGTCTGGGTAGCTGGTGAAATGTCCTGAATGACTTTGAAATAATCCAGTAAAGCCACAAAATTACTGTTGAGAGGGCACAACTCAAAAAGACAAGAATGCAGAAGTCAATGGCTATGAGAAGTCTCCAGGGACTCAAACAGGCTGCAAACCAAAGATTACTAAATTCAGCAAAAAAGGGGGAAAGCAAAGAGAAAGAAGTTCTGCTCTGTAGAGGACAGCAAAGCACTACTGTTGGGAGCATGCAAAAAGGAAAGATAGCACTGAATGAAAAGCAGGAGCTGAAACAACTCATCAGATGCTTGGCTGCAGGAGAAAAGCCATTATAATTTGGCAGTATCTGGTAGCGATATGAGGCAGCATCAGCTTTCAGCATAGATGACTGGTGTTCCAGCACAGCACAGCACAGCACAGCACAGCACAGCACAGCACAGCACAGCACAGCACAGCACAGCACAGCACAGCACAGCACAGCTGGGTGGCTACTGCCCTGCTTCTCCCTGGAACTGTGGGGTGGGTGCCTGCAGGGAGAGGGCAGCCTTCCCTTTCAAAACTGACCTGTGTTACCTGAAAAGCTTTCATATGCCCCTAAAAAAGTGCCTTCTACAGGATGTTCTCTAGTGGGGGGAGTGGGAATGGCTGGTTCAGTTGCATATGGCATTTGTACTTCAGCTCTTCAAGAGCCACCCTCCCGTGCTTGTTCCCAACCTTCACACCCCTCGGGTAATGAGAGTGAAGCAGATAACAGCGGTGACCTACTTGCAGCCTCTTTCCTCAAGGAAGCTGTCTCATCGAAAGCTCTCTGTGAGCCCAGTTCAGCCACAGAAATCCAAACAAAGCAGAAATGTAAGATGCCAAATAGCGGGCAGGATGCTCTGAACACCTGTGAGCAGTAGACAGGTACTTGAGTGAACTGGGCCCATTAAGAGTTGCAGGAAACAGGACAGTAATTTCACAGACTGTCTCAGAAAATCCTGCAAGAAACTGCTTCTCCTCCTGCAGGCAGACCCCCGTGGACACAAAGTGCTTCATCCTCAACGAGCTCTGTGCTGGACTGACATCTAACACAGCAGAAGTGTCAGCAAAGCAGGTCGTTTAAGAATTGCAGGAAACCCGATCTAAATCTGGATTTATGGCAGAGAATCAGTGACAGTAAACCAAAGAGGAGAGGTAGAACGATAAAAACAGAACATTCAGCAAAAAAAAAAAAAAACCACTTGTAAGTGATCTCAGCTGCAACAACATGTACCAGCTGTTACAAGGTGCAAACTGAAAGTCTTGGGCAGACCAACAACTTGACCAGTTCTGCTCAATTAGGAACAGGGCTGCACCTAAGATGTGTGCCAGTAGATAGTGTGTTTATTTTAACCAACTAGTTACCTGAACATAGCTAGAGCTCCCTTTAGCACTGCTGCTTTGTTTTAAGCCCATATTTCTTGCTGAACAGGCTTCAATTTTACCCTCTGAAGTTTTCCTTCCTTCTATTTTATCCCCTTGTGAAAAGCCACAGAGAGGATCACTCTGACCAACATGATAGGAATGTTTTAGATCATTGACTGTAATATGCTATTCATATTTGAACTTCAAAGCATTGTGCTTTTGCAGTTAAATGTAACCCTGTGCCATCTCTTATAAGATGAGCAATAGAAATACCAAGATCTTTCCTCATATGGTGGCACAAGACGTCGTCTCCAGGCTTACCTCTGATGGGTTATGCCAGGTCCTGATTTACCTTAACAAATGTCCATGTCCCTAAGACCATGTGAAAGCAGCTGGAAGACTGTGGATTTCAGTGTCCTCTTGACATGCAGCGCTGCTTCAGAGACATCTCAGCTTAGGCTCTAGTTCTTGGTTGTTTTCCCACTAGATTTCAAGAATTTGTGAGACATTGTTTCATTTGCTTTTATCTTATGATGGCTTGTTCAGCCCCCTTCACAATTAGACTCTTGACATTTTTATGGCTCGAAGTGGTTGCACATTTATTTATTTATTTATTTATTTATCTATCTATCTATCTATTTATTTATTTATTTATTTATTTATTTATTTAAGTCATGTGAAACATGAATGTGTTGCATCAACACAAGAAGGCTTGGTGTAGCTCAATTCAGGTGTTTAGCATTTGATACCACTACTCTGCATGCTACCCATCTACCAAACCTGTGGATGCCCCCATCTCACCTAGTACTTCTTCAGAGAGAGATGGAAGGAAAAGGAATCTTTCTCAGAGGAACTGGCAGTTTATGGTAAGAAGCAGCAGAGAGGAGCCAAAACCCAGGAATTAGAGATCTCCTTATGCATGACTGCTGCATGTCATACCTGACACGTCTCCTACCTGACAGCCATGATAGGTCCAAAATATTTATCCTGACACACAGATACCAAATGATGGAGTTACTGACAATATATTCTTTTCTTCCTCTCCCTCAGAGAACAGCCTACTTAGTTCTTTAAATCATGTAGCAGTATGACTCACACACATCTTGAAACCCAACCTTTGCAGCTGATTGGCGACCCATGAGAAAGAAGGTATGTGATTAATTCTATGAGATAGTTCATCAGCTGATTGCATAAAATGCCTGAGAAGCAGCAGCACAAAACTTGAAAGCTAAGGAACATGCTCCTGCAAGGCACATTCAGAACTTCAAAACACACATACTTGTTGGACTTAAAGGACCAACAACAAACTTATATGTCAGGGCACTGAACTACTTGACTCACAAACAATTAAAGCATTCTTTCAGCATAAATTATATTCTGTAGGGTAGTTTTTCTTAGGCAGTATGTACAGCAAAGGGCGTATGCTCACAGGAGTTGTACCAAACTCTTAGATTTCTATTCCTGTAAGTTTTGGTCAGTATAGCTCCCTGAATTTAGGGAGATGTGGCCTGGACACCCAAACTGACACTGGACACGCTCAACTAGATCTGCCAAACGGATGCTGGTGACTTACTTCTGGGGCAGCATAGGACTTTGTCTTCACAAAGTGTGGCATTGAGTTGTATGGTTTTGAGTTTCCTAAATTCTGCATATGGGAATTCCCATGCTTACTGTTTTGAATGTGAAGAAAAGATGCCCATGATGAGAAACCCCTTTCTTATTTCAGACCTATCTCCACCTCTGGTCCTTTTGCAAAAGAATTACAGCTGCACTCATATATTTCAGGGTTGGTGTCATTCAGTTTCTGAGTCAGTTTGGCAAGTCCTGTATTTAAGAGTCATTAAATCTGTGTGAATTTATAGCTAACTGATCATATTCCCAAATGGAAGAGCACTCAAGATTTAGTACTAACAGCTCCACTTCTCCTTTGCTTCTAAATGCACAAACCAATTTTCCCCAACACGGTGTCCAACACAACTGTTACACTTGCAGGTGTCACACTTGCAATTGTCTTAGTACCAGAAAGTCAGGACAGACTCTGAGCTGCACTCAATTTCCTAATTGCTTCCATAATATCAGGGCTTCATGTTTGCTTGAAATACTTGAAGGAAACAACTCTAAGACTGCTCTACAGAGTAACAGTTCCAACACGTGCATAGACATGGCATTGCACTGCCGGTGAGCTGTCTTTATCTGACAGCTGGTTTCAGTCTCAAAGGCAGCAAGACTGGAAGGAGTTTGTTCACATCTAGTTACAAAAGATCTTATAAACATGCCTGATGTGACTCAGGGTTAAATGGTATCTACCCTGCATCTTAGAGCCCTCTTCAAGTAGCTTTCTCATTCTATTTACTCTCAAGCAACATTTTTCAATCAGGTGTACCAACAAGCAGAATAAAACAGCCTCGGGATCTAACCCTTAATGCCCAGTAAATGCACATTGACACTCAACTGTAATTATTTTCTTTTCCTAACTTGAGATACAAAATGTCCTGTCTGCCAAGAACAGCCCAGCATATTTATGCCTGTCTTTGCTTGATGCAGAATGATTTTCCACTGTAGATTCATTATGTCATTGAATTCAGTCACGGGAATATTAACATTTTCACACATGTGGGAACTCATCTTGTGAATGCAAAGCTCATTTATTACAGTGATTTCTTCAGAGGCTGTAGCATGCCCATTTTATAATGAGGCTTGTAATAGGACAGATTCTGAACTGGTGAAAGCATGCAAATTCACCCGAAATCTGAAGTTTACAGCCAAGACTATCTATTGCTGGCAATTAGTGGCTTTTTTTATTTATTTTTTTTTTCCTTTATTTCCTGGTGTCTTGAGTAATTTAAAATATAATGTAATAAGGGAAGCTTGGGGACTTTGTAGTAGAGTGGCTTTTGATTGCTTATTCTAAACTCACTAATGACTGATAAGATTGAGCAGTTTAAAGAAAAGGGCCATCTCCAAAGCCCCTCTGCAGGATGTGTTACACCTTTGAATGATGCTTGGATATTTCACTGAAGCCTCAGAAAGAACTGACTACGCTCTCTCATCCTGTATAGCAGAATGGAACATAATTTAGACATGAACGTTAACCTAATAATGCTATCTAGTTATTGCATCATAATTAGAGCATTTCTATTTTGGAATATTAGTGTGCTTAGAAAATGCAAACCGTTCATGTTTATGAAACTCTCACCCAGTTAATGATGCTAGTTGTGAGCACAGAAAGAAACAAGGAGTTTTGGTCAGATATTCACAGAGCTGTTAAGAGAAAATTAAACGAGATCAGCTGCAGTTTTGAATATATATTTGCAAATTATTTTCCTTAAAACATCAACATCTAATTATCTGGGTCAGCAGAAGAGGGAGCTATATTTTTATTAAGAAGCAGCTCCTTTCACAGATGTCATAGCTATAGTTGGTATTAAAATAAATAATAATAAAAAAAGAACTCTCATTTTATTGAATTAGTAAGAGATGGTGTCCCTGGTGGCTGGAAAGAGAAAGCCCAGTAAAATGCTGCTTTAGAGCTTCCTGGAAAAGTGATGAATTTAAAGTTTCAAATAAAGCAAACGTACCAATTCAAATAAATTGATCTTTTTCACCACTTGAAAGCACATATTAAAGATATAATTCTATTGAGTTTTACACCTATGCTGTCATTGATATGACTGCAAAGAAATGCTATAATATGGCTTAATTTTTCTTCACAAAAAATCACGCCCTAAGTATATTTGAGTATCCTGTTCATGAAGCTTTTTTTAAACATTGTATTCTCACTCTCATTTGCAAGAACAAAGCAAATAAATTTGATTGCATCTTTTAACTTCCATTTGAAAGCTACAGGGCTAGGCTTCCTGCCCACTGAAAGCTGTGCCTTTACCCTAATGTAGATTTATGTACCCAAGCACAGATTAGGAATGAAGTCAGGCACCCAGGGTACTAAAGATGGACTGCTCAAAACTGGTTTCATGTCCATCACATAATACCTGTACCCTGCTGCTAATGAATACACAAAAATGCTCATATAGTGGCAGGAAGAAATCACAGCCAAAACATCAGCATACAGCAGGAACATGTGAGCAAGTCGCTCAGAGCGCACTCAGTTCTGATCATACAGTGGGTTACACTGTACAGCAGGAGACAAGTAAACTACCCCATACCCGCACAAGACAACCACTGGGTAACAGTGTTTATTTCTGGTTCACATGCACAGGAGTTTTGGGAAGGGAAAGGAGGATAAAGGCCTATAAAGTCTAAAGCAAATACAAGTACTGACAGCAGCAACAAGAAAAATACCATTGTTGTCCCCATCATTGTAGAAACAAAGATTTAACTCATGAAACACAACCAGCCTAATGGCTGGGAAGTTCAACACCTGAAATTCCTGATCTACCCAGACAGACCCTCACTATTTTCAAGCAGATCTCATGATTTCTGAATGCCTGAAATGTACATGACTGAAGCAGAAATAAGAAAAAAGACCATATAGTTGCCAGTATGAATTTTCAAGCTCTTGAAAACATAATAAAGTAAAAGCTGATGTATAGTTTACCTTCCAAGTACATGTCGAGTGCATGCAATGAGGCAAAACTGCACCCTGAAGGGTTAATTTGGTCCTGAAAATCACGTATCTGTCATCTCTCTATGTTCAGTAAATGAATTCAATCCTACTCTCTGCACAAGGGTCATATTTTCTTGTAAACTCCAGCAGATGAGTGGACACATCTGCAGAGGGCTCTGCCAGTGAGTAAAGCATTTTCCAAGCCTGCAGTCCAGATCCACAGATTAGGGGATAAATGATGCCCAGTCACAATATCTGACCTCTGTAGAAAAAGCATGATTTTTTTTTTTTTTCTCCATACAGTCATCGACATGTGATCAGCATATTATCCAGGGCCAGATGATCTGGTCTGCAGACATCAGCCAGTGCAAGTACAGACACCATGAGTGCCTGTGTGCGCAACACTTGGGCGGCCCTGCATGGAGGCTATATTTGCCCTGCATGTGGTGGCTCACCTGCTCCACACATTCAGTGCAGTACCTGGGATGCTCCTATCCCCATTTACAGGCACAACGTTGTCCACACACTCTACGGCTCCAGCTCTGAGCTGGACTGGGCTCACAGGAGCTGCTGTGTTGTGGTAAGTGCCCTTTTGCAAAGAGCTGCTGCAGGGAGCAGTGCAGGAGCCCGCTGTATCACTGTTACCAGGGACTTTCCATTATCTGAAGTGTTCCAGCTCCACTTTGCCTCATAAAACAGAGCTGGCTGTGTTGCTAACCCTCAGCACTGAATAACCATAAAGCAGGAGTCACACATAAATCACACCTAAATGCCTTCTGGGTTTTGAGCCTTTAAAGTTCATGTTTTCAGGCTCTTCTCCATAACCATAAGAAATAAAATACCTCTTTCTACATGAAAATTGAGATAATTTCCTCACCATTGGAATCCAGCAGCTATAACTTTAAGCAAATAATGCAAGGCTGGAAGTAAAGTCTGGGAGGCTGATGATGCTTGGCTTCTGGCAGTCTGGGAAAGACGAGGTGTGAAGCCCTGAGATGTCTAGGGAGCATCCCTGAGGTCCCCTTTAGCTTGCGGTTTGTGTGCACCACCATTAGCACAACAGTCTGAACTCTGCACCTCCACATGCCACCCAGCACTAGTCTGGAGGATCGAGCCTGGAGGCCAGCAAAACTGACACAGATTCTCTCTGAGAAGCACATTGTGGTTACTTTGTCCACGCTATTGTCCACCCTACACTCTCTCCTATATTTGAGCAAAACTATACCCATTTTAAAATGGCTTTGTAATGAGACCCTGTAATTTAACAAAAGGTCCAATTAGGAGCTTTTCTTTGTTGTTCAGTGAAGCCATATCTTCAGAAAGCCAAGAAACACACCCCACAAGGTATGGGGCTCTAACGCTTGTAAGCAAATGGTTGTCTTTTGGGTATGCATCTGGGTCATTATATAAACAAAGCACAAGCAACTCAATAGGGCCACTGCCTTATTGTCTATGGGATACTTTTAGGCAAATATTTCAGCTGCAGATGGTAAATACAACTTCAAAGCATAGTGATAAATCTAACTGTGAAATAGCTGAGTCAGGTGCATTTACTCAAGTGTTGTGAGCCAAACACTAATTACAGTGTGGTTGCACCAAGATTAGTGTTATATCTGACATATTTTAAACACGGGCTCAAGCTAGTGCCAAATGAATTTGATGAACCTCCATGAGCTTCATCCATAGACAGTTTATCATGGCTAAAGAAGAAAGTGGCAGGAGATACAGGAGCATGTTAGAAGATCTGCTGCTCATTTCTGAGAATCAGCACCAGGTTTTCCTGGAGCTCTGACTAACTGGCTGCAAAGTTTAGTCACTCACAGGTGTTTTGCTGCCATCTGTCAACAGCTGATCATTGCAAACCTGTTTACTCAGTCTAGTGCTGTGAGAGAGAACTTGCTATCTTAGCTCAATCTCTTTATACAGCTCCTGAGCATCTTCCTCCAGAACCAAAATGCCCTAGGGCTTTGGGAAACTGCAATCCACATCCCTAGATGAGCTTCACAGCTGGCCCCTACCTCTATTGAGTTCCCGAACTTCAATTCTGGCTCAGAGTCCGGAATATTGGAGACTTAATTATAGCACTGTCATTCAGAGGAAAATCTTCACAGGCTGGGGTATTGCCATTACTTGCCAGATGCATCCACACCCTGGTACTGATTACATGCATTACTGACCTCAGCTGAACCATGAGAACAATAAGTCTAGCCCTGGTCAGGAATCCTGACAAAACCTGGTTTCACTAGAAGACACAGACAAGGATCTAACATGTTTCACAGACACTTGCTGCACATACTGAGCTCCAGACAAACCACCAGTGGGCTTCAGTTGTGCCTGGCAGCTCTCAGAGAGTGACCAGGAGACCTGTGTGTCCAAGATCCACCAGCCTATGGAAGAAGCCGGGCTAGGTCCAGTATGGAAGCTAATTTCTGCCTGAATTGGAAAAAGGACTTCAGTATATGCCAAAGGGCTTTGGAGAATACAGGAGCAGGTTCAGCGCCATAGGGTTTGCAGCAGAATGTGGGTCTCTGCATGGCCTTTTTTTGCCATGGGTGGACCTGGACACTAAACATTTTTTACTTACTCTTGTAGATACAGAACACTTGAAAAGCTTCCCCTCAGCAGATTGATAACCTGGCCATAAAGAAGCAGCCTGATGTGTCTGACCATCACCACTGGATTTTTCCAATGTGAACAGGATTTTATTAAATACTTATTTATAAGTTTCTATTTATAAATATCTATAAATATAAATTGTTGTACAGGAGGACACCTAACTACTAATAGCATCTTCTTATCCACAGCCTTCAAACAGGGCATTCAGCAGAATGTAGAGGCACCACAGGTTTATTTCAACCAGATTATGTCTCTTTAGGTAGAGAAATTCTAATCTTGATCAACAAGCATTTTGCAGAGTGAATGGGGTGATATGCTGGGCATCAGCTCTGTCAGAGGATATACATGCTAAACTGAAAAGTTTCCAGGCTTTTGCTGTTTCTGCCTCCCTGAATCACCTTCCTCATCAGTAGCATTAGAGTAAGTTAGCCATGCAGGAACTAAAAGCAGGAAAATGCTTGACATCGAATCATCCCAGTGTTAGAAAGCAAGGTTCAGCATCACTGCACCTTCCCACACAGCACTATCCCTTTAGGAATACTTTCATTTGATTAGACTGATCCATTGGCTCCTAGTCCATATTACCTAACCCTCAAACCATTATGCCCTATTGAAAATAATTGGTAATGACAGTTTTGGGCTTAATATTTAATACAGTGGTTAAATGGAATTGTACTGTTTGTGGTTATAGTTTCCATTGACTAATAAGCAAGTCGAGAGCAAAATGCATTTTTCTTCAGCTATTACATTAGCAGAAAGCTAAACACCACGTTACTCTTAATAACCTTAAACATTTTCAGAGAAACAGCTCCCAAGGCCAAGTCAAATATTACACTGATTTGTGGTTTACTTGTTTTCCTTCTTATTACTGGAGGACTGTCTTTCTGCTAGCTGTAAGGAATGCTCAAGGTGGATGGACTGACAGGCATTTCTTTGAATGTCAGGCCAACTTCTCAACACCCCTTCACACAGCTCCTGGTGCACGGGCTCCTCCTGCCTGCGCAGCTGCAGGAGCAGGGTGCAGAGTCCTCTGAATCCCTCTGCCTATTCCCATGGCAGCTCCTGTGCCCTCGGCCGTGCCAGCTTTGCTTCATGCCAGTGACCTGGGCTGGGTTAGAAAAGCCTGCAAGGAAAAGTAGATGGGGCCTTCCTCATTCAAAGCTGCCATATTGTGACAGCCATCTCAGAGAAGAAACCTTCTGCACTTTGTTCCCTTTTCTGCACAACAGAAGAGGAACGTTGGTGAAGAGCAGGGCTTGAGTTGCTCTGAGATATCTTAAAGTAATGACAAACATATGGAGGTTTGTCCTGTAAGGGCTCACCCACCTGTACAAATTTTGGGTCAGGTTACCTGGTGTCTCGCCAGTAGCTTCAAAAGAGCTTTATTTATTTACTCTAGCCAAGAATTTGGCACTCTATTTTTTAATCTGCCCACATCTTTCAGTTCCTCCTGTAGCTCTTGTTCTCCCAGGGCTTTTTTTTTTGCCATTAACACTCCCAGTTCTGGATGATTATTACATTAACAGGGATTCCAGCTGAGGGTGGGGCTCACTCCCAGCATATTTGTCAGTGTGGATCTCCACTCCCCCATGGCTTGGTTCCCACCAGTATCAGAGCAAGCTTGTACATACTGCAACCCCTGCTGTGATTTACTGGAGCGAGACCCCTCACGTGTCATTCATAACCTGAGCGGATGAGACAGAAATGACATCCAAGTATCTGAATTACAGAAAGAAAACTGACATTCACTAAATGTTCTGTATTTTACTAGTGCCACGTGTTTCTTCTGCAAACCTTTCCTGCTTGCTCCTATGAGCCGAGCTTTGGCGTACCATCTTGACTGCAAAAAACTGTAGACTCTAAATACAATCAGAAGCACACTCCAAGAACCAGATCCTTCAAAGAGTTGAGTTGCTCTCCAGATGTGCTAACTACTTGTTCTCTATAATTTTATTTGGGACCTATACTCAGCCTCAGACACCAAATTCTTAGAAAAAGATTCTCCAGCACCAGAAAATAGTACTGAAATTTAGTTTTACAAACTCTTCGCCACACCGAGACAAGAGATGATCTGAGAAGTCTATAGCAGCATGTATCCTTTCAGAGATAAGTCTCCTAATTCCATAGGTCACATTTTAACTGTAGCTCAGATTTATTGACAAATAACTCACACCACTTACAACACAACTGTCCTTTATTCAACCTCTACTTTAGGAGTACATCCAATGAACTTACTGAACTAGATGGTCAAGCAAGGTTAGCTTCACAGATCCTAAGGTGGGAGAGGAAAGTGTTTTTTTATCATTGAAATGTCTGAGGTCTCACATATAACAAAAAGATCCATTTACCAAAAAGGGAAATAAGATTGCTGGGTGGACCCAATGCTTAAAACAGATTTAGCATTGTTTTTGAACTTATTTAGAAGCACGATGGAGAAACACAGTTTTGTTTCCATTTATAAATGTTCAAAATGACAACCTGAATTTAGGGCTTGACAAGTGCCAGGCTGACTTAATTGGCAACAGAAGGACCATATTCTTAGCCGAAACATAGGTACACCACAGGCAGGCAACCTGCCCCAGTTGACCGCAAAGCTGGCTGGAGAAAACCAAGATGGTGAAATGCCTTATGCCATTTGGTGTTCATCTGCGATATGATTCTCCCATGTATGCCTGTACCTCACCAGTGATACCCACAGACTCACAATGGGGTAGCATTTTGAATTTATTTTGCCCTGATATCAAACAATATCTACTACCCCTACATACAGCTCTCAAGAAGGAAAATAAGAGACATTTGAGACTGTTCCTTCGGTATCAAACTTACTTACTGTAGATGAGAGAGCTTAATCATCAATTCCCAATAAATTTCTTATAAATTTCTTCTAGTTGGACATAAAACTGTGTAATTCAATTGCAGGGGCTGAAAGACAAAACCTGTGAGAAGCCACTGACATTTCTCTTTCAGAAGCAGCTGCAATTGTTTCCCTGAATTTTGCTGAAAATTGGGGTTTCTCATTGTCAACTGCCCTAGGGTGTGTGTCACCCCCAAGGAAGCCTGGTGAGCACCTAGACCAGCTGCATGGGATCTGGGCCTTTGGTGGCAAGCTCTGTTCCTGCTGCTCCCTGTTTGCTATCATCACCTGAGATAACTCTAGCACTTCTGCGTCACGAAGCACAGCGGCAGCAGCAACAGGGGTGACCAGCTCCTCTCCAGGCAGGCCCAGTTGCTCCATGTGTGCTGAGAGCTTCTGAAAGATGTGTGCAGTTAGTGATTTACTTCTAAGATTTCCTTCAATGCAGAACCATGTGAAATAGATCCAGTCAGAAACTAAAATAATTCCTAAGTATAAATTATTATATCTTTCATTTTTACCTGCTCACAGAGGGAAATGCACCTTGTTCACCATACAAATCCAATTTAAGCTCTGAGAATAGGCTCTAAGTAGGACTTAAGCAGTACAGAGGCTGTTAGGCTGACCCTCTACACTGGGGTTAATTTCATCCAAAATCTTTTCCAAGAGATAAGGAAACAATCTTTCATGTACAAAGTGCTTGAGGAAACCAAGAAACAGTAAAAGAATCTCCCTGCTTTGAAAGCTTTGTATCTCACCTCACCACTCAATAGAGATATGTGTTGTGTTGACGTACTCTAGATTATACCTTAGCCAAACGGTGAAGTTAAAAGGAAACAGGATCCTTTGACACTGTTTTAGACAACCCGTAATACGGCACTATCATTAACCGAAGTTTACAAAAGGCTTCTATTTACATGTCTGCAGAAAATAGAACGGGGCGCAGGATGCTGATTGCAGTGTAAATGTTAACTGAGGGACTGAACGGCACTCAGTGGGGGTGCAGAAAACCTACGGCAAACAGAAAGGGGAGAATACAACCTCGCTGTCCAAAGCAGCCCTGCATCTCCACAGCCGGCTGGCTTTTAGTGAAACCAGAATATCCCTTGTTATTGAACAATTCAGTCATGCTACAGGAATGAAGGGCAAGATTAATGGGAGATATCTGGCAATTCAAAAGATGGCTGTGAAAAGGTAGCTCAATGCCGAAAGAACAAGACAGGCCTAGGTGTAACTCAGCCTCTCTGCTGGCTGTTTCCAGAAAACAGCTCTAGAGCTGGTACTCCGAAGTTAAAAGAGATGGCAATTAATATCTGTACCTTGGAAATCAAATGTTGTTTGCATGGCAAAACCTCACTCTGTTGTTCACACGTGGACTATTATATATGTGTGAAAGTCTATTGAGTTCACATTGGAAAGGTGGGGCTTGGCTACAGGCAAGTGAATCCACATCTGTTTTGCTTCTGGGGTGGTTTGGAAGTGGAAGGGAAGAGGAAATCCTAATTCTAAACAATTTTCTGGAGAAAGAAGAAGAAAATATCTTTCAGCAGGCAACAAATGAATTCAGGTGCATATTAATGTATTTTAATTTTAATATTAAAACCCTCATAATAGTACTGGTGTCTACAATATGACCAGCAAGGATCAAGACACCAAGCTTAGATTATTTACAGACCAGGGCTATTTTGGGTAGTGCTGTGTCCTTATTTCCTCTTGCTTCCAAAAACATTGCCAACAGGGCTATGCATACGGAACCTTGTAGAGGTGAATGCTACTTGTGACTTCACTGTTTGTAACCAAATGGCTTTAGCCACAAATAACCCTAAAATTACCTCCATTCATGACTAATCTAGGGCTGAATTGGAAGTGGTGCCTTTGAGGAGAAAGAAAGTACCAACTTGTGCTTCCCCACTGCTGTCAGTAGGACCAGGCCACTTTACAGCCACAGTAGCTCTTGTCCCCTATTCGTTATATGGAACTTTGTAATCCCACGGTTTGCACTTCACCCAAGATTTACCAGAATTTGACCTATTTGCAAGTTTAGACATCCTTCTGAGAGATCAAATTGAATGTTTTATTCTATTATGTAGCTATTAAGATCCAGTATTAAGTACCAACTTGTGCTTCCCCACTGCTGTCAGTAGGACCAGGCCACTTTACAGCCACAGTAGCTCTTGTCCCCTATTCGTTATATGGAACTTTGTAATCCCAGGGTTTGCACTTCACCCAAGATTTACCAGAATTTGACCTATTTGCAAGTTTAGACATCCCTCTGAGAGATCAAATTGAATGTTTTATTCTATTATGTAGCTATTAAGATCCAGCCCTGTAAAGATCTGCTGTGACCAGCTTTCCTCAGAGGAGCACTTCCCTGCAAGGCCTTTGCATCATAGATGTGCTATGTCACACACTCGAGTATCATGTGTAGCCACACATTGTCATTAACCACTCTTTAGTAGGCAATAGGGTGAAACGTGTCAGTGAACCATAAACCCAGACTGATTTAGAAGATAAATTGTAATGGCCCAGGAGTAGCTGTTACAGGCTTTCCTGTCAATACTTCACCTTTGAAAAAAAGTCCCTAAATACTTGCTAATAGTATCAGATGTAATGGCTGTCAATAACATGTAGCTTAAATCGTCCCCAAACACATTATATAATCTGCAGTTAAAATGTCCATCTTGCCAGTATTTGAGGGAGCCACAGCAAGTGGCCCTGTCCCCTCTGGAGCACTTTTGGCGGCAATGCTGCTCCTTGTTTTTCCACATTAACCCTTCCTCACCGCTTGACCCACCTCTTAGTAAACTCTAAGGAGAGGATAAGACACGAGAGGCAGAAACTTTGGGTGTAGCTGCATGACGCATCAGGTCCAGTGGCAAAGCTGGTGTCAATTGTTCTTGCTCCCTCTCTTACAGACAAGGGTGATTTCCAAGCAGCATCATTTTGGCGATGCAGGCTGCGGTGTGGCCATGCTAATGATGATGAGCCATGAAACAGGTGGAAATGAATGGGAAGGAGCAGCCAACTGGAGTAGAGACATCTTGCAGCAGTTTCTTGGCCAAGTAACGTGTGTTGCATTGCTGCATCTGCCAAGAAAGCAGCAAGCTGTCCTCTGTTCTTTCTTTGTCCCATCTTTCAGGCCATGGGTTTGTGTTTTAGGTAACAGTATTGCAGTACTGCCACGTGCCTGCTTGGTGTGCTGGCAGCTGATCTGGGCATGTATGTAACCCATCATGCATTACCACCACTGAAGATTCCTGTTGGTTAGGAGAACAAATGAGTGGCACATTGTGATTACACAAATAGGGATCGTGATAATTACTGGATAGCTTCAAGAGGGAGGCAGGAGGAATCATTTTTCATATCACAAGTATTAACAGTCAGTGCTAATTATCAGTATTTATGCCTGCCACTTCTGGGATTAGCCCAGTAAGCATGGTGTGATGAAGTGGGGCATAGCTGCTAGAAGTGGAATCATGCTCCTTAGGGCAGTGGTGGAGCCACAGGATAATCCCAAGTGTCTTTCAGGTGTCATTCACCTCCTCTGCCTCTCTGGCAAAGCAACACATTGCAGTTCTGTATGTCGACAGCACTGAGCAGAAAATCTCTTGGTTAAGACACCTGTAATTTTTAGATTTCACTCAAGTAGGTCCAATGCTCCACAGCTTCCAAAGAAAAGGGTTATCCTACATCTGGGAAAAAAAGTGGACCTATATAAAAATATACTACTTACAGAAGAAGTAATCTGTCTAATCCTTCTTTTGAGAATAAAGATCTAGACTTCTGCAGTGTTTAAAGGCCCAGGGCTAATGTGGCCAAGTACAGGGTAAAGTCCTCTTCATTATTAGCGCAGGCATTTCAAGCTCACCCAGATGCAGTTCCACCTGCATGGGAGGGCACAGCAGGAAAAAAAGTCACACTCATGCCCAAAACTGCCTAGATAACCAAACAGAGGCAATGTTGACAGAATCATTCTAAACAAGCCCACTTCTAAAGGAATCACTAATCTAATGAACTTGGCAGCCAGCATTTCCAAAACCTTGCAAGTAGCACTGGCACAAGTTAAAGAAGGATATGGAAGGTGACTTGTTGCAAGCCAGAAGAAGGAGACACCAGAGTGTTTTTAGAACAGGTGAAGAAGAGAGTTACAGATGTGGACAGGAACTGCCCATGAGGAGCTGCTCCCCCAGGGACAGGTAGTCTTGGATGCCATCTACTGGTACCTGACCTGCCCACTGTGCTCTGCTACTGAGCTGGTCCCCCAGCACACTTCTCTATGCTAAGCCCATGGGAAGGAGCTATCTGACTTACTAACCCATACACACATGAATAGAGATGAAAGCGTGTACAACTAATTGTATTTACAGGCATGTGTACAGATCAAGGCCTATGCATGCTCCTTCTCTCCAGACTAAGTCTACAAAACCTGACTCTTGGGGATGCTCTGAGCCCTGCACTTGTCCATCTGCACTGCCAAAGCTTACAGATGAAGGCACCGAGGGTGCAACTTCACTTGTGGACTAAAATAGTACAAGGCACAATTTGCACTGCAACTGTGGGAATAGGATGAAGTTATACCTCTTCCAGTGTAGGCAGTGGTAACTATTAGTTCGAAAGATGCCTGCTAGAGCACCACTAATTGTAAGCTTGCAATAGAAAACAAAGGTGGTACTTCGAAAGCTTAGGTGACACTTCCTCCCTAATCTAGATCTGAAAATGTTGCATTACTCTAATGAGCTAATTTACCATATCTTATCCTGAGACTTGCACTTTTCTTATAAACCTCAGAAATAATGAATGTTGTATGAATCAGTCTCCTGCAAATCTATTGTTTGAACTAATGTTTCAGTGTCTTCTAGCATGAAGGTACTGATGGGAATGAGGAGGCAGTTTTGAAAGAGTTAAATAAAGCAGGGTCAATTATCACTGGAATGTTAAGCAGAACTCTCTAGGGCAAGATAAATCAATAGTAAATACAATCTTACTTGGAAAGTGTGTGTCATTTTCAGTTCAGTGTACTGCAGAGCACATTGCTTTATTAAATTAAGGAAGAACTGTAATAGTATCATCCCATGTAGTAGAAATAGCAGTAGGTGAAGTTTCTTCCATGAACCCAAAAGTGATGCAATAGCAGCTTGTATGGATGTAATTGTATATTTTGCTAGAATAAAAAATAAAAGTTTTAATGTATTATTAAATTCCTTGCTTGGAGGTAGGCATTTACGCACCTACAATTATTTTAATTGCATGTTCCAGATTTTTTTGTTTTTCAGAATTTTATGACAGAAGCTGAAGTCAAGTGAACAGCTCACAATATACTTTCCTGAGTTTCTCTCTCAGTAATGGAGCAGTTTGTTCAGTGTGCTGTATTTTTACTTTTATGGAAAGGTTTTGGAAAAAAAAGTGCCAAAGAAAATATGTGTGGTAACCAGTATGTAAACCACTGTAAATTAAATCAGCCTGGGGAGTAGTAAAGAACAAGTTTGGAAGCTGAAGTCTACATTGCAGACCAAGAAGAGGTGACAGTGGACAATGCAGCCTCTGCAGTCCTTGGGAAATTATGCTTTTTAGATATAGAGGGGGAAAATGGGCTTTCTTCAGGCAGATATTTGATATATTTGTGGAGGAACTGCATCTTAGGAAGATAAAATATCCTATTTTTGTTTGAAATAATGACCTTGTGACTATCTCAGAAATTTCACAAAAGAACCACAACACTGAGGAATGATGATCTTGTGATAAAACTGCAAATGTAGGGGTTAGCTAATTGAACTTGATACCTCCTCGCAGCAGGCTAACATACGGATCTGCAGCAAGTTCCTACTCTGCAGTAACTTTTCATATATATTCCTGGTCAGTGGGATGTAGCACGGGTCACTATCCCAGCAGGATGCATAGGGGAAGGACAAAATCCTTCTCCTCACCACACAGTGCTCTGTGTGATTGCCACAGAGCATCTGACACACTACATACATCACACCTGAGCTCCTGGGAAGGTTTAGGGTAGCCTTTTGCTGTGAGTTTTGCCTCAGTTCCTGATTCTGCCACCAAATACTTCTACGATCTGAAGAACACTATCCTGCTTTCCACACCCAAAGCCTGCTGCTGGATCCCCCAGATTGACATTTTCCGAGATACTACCAATCAATTATATCTTTCATCTCCTCTATGTCTGCAGATCACAAGAACTACCAACACCAGTGCAGTTTCACTGATGCCAGTGGTATCTCTTCTGATTTACACAAATGAAATGGAATGGGAATTGGGTCCAAGCCCTGAAGGGTCACACATTGCCATTTGCCACCCCTTCCCACTGAGACAGGAAGCTAGCTAGTGAATGCTCATATTCTTATGGCAAGGGCACCTCCTCTAAGAAAAAGTATTCATATATATCCAAATCTTGACTTTCATTAAGCTTAATGCATTTGCAGCCAATTGAATTTTATAGAAAGCCTTTCCCAGGTAGTATTTAAGCCCATCAAGAGCATCAATCAATAGCTGGTAGTTAAATGCATTCTTAAATTTTTATGTGCATTGTCCTTGTGCCATGTGCTGTGATGTCTTTATAACAGTATCATTAGGGAAAATCACAAAGATTAATAAAAATATAAGGTGAATTGGACACAAGGTGTTCCATTAAACAGAGCAGGATTACAGGCAAATGTGCCTCTGCGGTATTTTGAACTGTAATATTTTAAGTGTCTTTT
The DNA here is from genome assembly GCF_033783945.1 of Neopsephotus bourkii. Classification (NCBI taxonomy): domain Eukaryota; kingdom Metazoa; phylum Chordata; class Aves; order Psittaciformes; family Psittacidae; genus Neopsephotus; species Neopsephotus bourkii. The sequence goes on along the minus strand of NW_026901853.1, from coordinate 341,899 downwards.
TTTTCTACGCTCTATTGTTTGTTGGCCTTTTTCTTAGGTCTTCCTTTTACAGTTGTACTGAGCTCATGTAAAATAGGCTGCTCCCAGGGCAAGCCTAGATTTGAGAGAAGAAAAAAGCTCATGTTCCTGAATTGTCATGTTTCTATTCTCCCTCCTGGAAAGAATATGAAACCAGGACTTAAAATAAAAGGCAGAAATTCTAAACAAACCCTTTGACTGTTTTTATCCAAAGGCAGAGTTTACAGCTGAAAAATTCCACTGATCCATCAATATGTTTCTTAGAGAGGAGCAGGAGAGCAGACTGAATTTATGTCAGGAAGATAAGCTCTATTTAAAAACAAATTATTCAGCTCCAGGCTGCGCTCCATAAGCTGACTCTGCCCATTACAGGATGTCAAACTCAGCAACAGGCAGTTGTGCCCAGCTGCCCTTCCAGCAGTGTAAGCAGCAGTCCCTGGGAAATGGAACCTTTCAGGATAGCCTGAGGCAGGAAACTGCATCTCCCTGTGCCTCAGTTTCTCAGTGAAAATGAGAAGTGATGGCTTTGTCTTTATTCAAAATGCTACAACACAGTATGTCTCTTGCCACATATTACATGCACTGGCTAATATAATGAGGCCAGAACTAGTTTGGAGCCTGCAAATACCAATTTAAGTACTATACTAATAACTTATCATAAGAGGCAAAGAGATAAGGACAGTCTGGGAACCCAGGAGTGACTTGCGCCTTGGTCTGGGGTGGAGATTTAAGAATTAACTCTTTAGCACTACAATTAATTTTATGGCTTTCATTTTCCTATTCACAGAAAATCCTCTTTGTTTTAGTGAAGTCTTAGCTAGTCTGTTCTAGCTCTCCTGACCTGGGAACAGGCTTCTGTGGTCTTTAAGGCACCCAATATTAACATGAAACACTGTAATCGCATCTTCACAGATGTTAGAGCCCGCAGTGTCACTGGGAGTTTGCATGGCTAAAGCAGAATTTGCTGTATAATCCATGTGCAGTGCTGTTCATGCATGGTAATTACGTATAACAAAATCCATAAGGAAGGATGTGGCTACATGTAGTCTGCTTTTAAAACCTGAAGGGAAAGACTTATTTTTGCTATCCAAAGAAACCAGCTTGAAAGAAAATAATTTCACACTTTCTTGACAACCAACAGATACTAAATCCTCAGTGGTCCCAAATTTCACAATGTACTTTTTGAGTGCCCTTGCTATTTCTGATGGCTAATTATTAATCTCTTGTGGCGAGCAGATACAAAGTTCTGTGTTACAGCATTTAATCTAAAGAGCAAATCTTTGACTACACTCATAATGCAACTAACAGGCACACATGCTGGGAAGAAGATGGTATAGAGATGCCAGAGAAGAGAATTTCTGGCTACCAGCATCCTGCCACTACTGCACATCCAGTCCTGAGTAGTCTACAGACCACAGAAGATCTCATTCCCAATCAGAGAGAGATAGAGGACCATCTTTTCAATTCAAAATAAGAAATACTGCTTCACAGAAAACTTAGGCAAGACAAAACTGTCACTGTTAGATTTCCTACATCCTTAGCCCCACCTTTTCAGTATTTCACAGGAGTTGTAATTTGGGTGCCTAATTTAGTTCTGTGGGCAGTGTCTGTTATGATGTATTACCTCTGAGCCATTATAAGCTGTGAAAAACATGTCCTGCCATAGCAGGGACAACATGAGCTCAGCCCCCCAGCACACAAATGATACTGAATGTAAGAAATAAGTGAAGCAGAGTTTCCATTAAGCACTAAGATTAGGCTTATAAAATACAAACGTAATAAAGAGGAAAAGTGAGGCTTTGGGGTTAAGTTTGGTGTTCCTAGCTTCAATAAACCCCCAACACAAACAATCACCACAACAGACCAGACCAGATTTTAACAGTAAAGCACCACAAATATTTTTTTATATCACTACTAATCTAGTTGAATGTCAGAAAAGATAACTCAGGCATTAAACTTTGGAGCAGCTTTGCCACAAATAACCTGTGACTAAATGTAGGCCTGACACACAGAAAATCAGATGTTCATAGGAACTGCTTTATTTTTAGGCCCCATAAGAACTAAGTCATCTTCATATCTCAGTTGCATTTACTTCTCTGCTTCCAGGCCCTGCCTTGATCCCCTGTGCCTTCACTGCCCACCTAAGCACTATTGTCTTTTGGAGGGGGTTCAGTGACGTGCATGGAAAAGAAACAGCCATCAGAAGAGAAGCGGAGCATTCAGCAGGTGACAGCCCAATGCTCCTGCTTTTGAGGCTGCTCTTGGGACTCTGGCATTACCCAACAGGAATATTTCTGCTTTGTTTAACACAGTGAAAAAATACCAGTCGACACTGTAATGCTGAGAGTGGTAGATGCAAGTATGACCGATAAACAAACATGTCTTTGTTTTAATAGTGGGGAGTGACTTATCATAGTTAATTATAGGAATTTACGGCTATTTATGTGAACTCAAGAAAGCAGAAAACATTCATTTGTTGGTAGTGTAACTGCTGGGTGGAGGCAGCCCAGATGCATGGAGATGAATGCTAGACTGTATCTTGTTTGTCTTGTTATGCACAACTTTACTATGTAAATTTGAACTTCAGTGAGTAGCTACTTGGCACATTAGAATGTATAATTATAGACACGCAAAAAACCCCATGGAAAGTGACATTTAAACATTGTTTCTTCGTCACATATCAGTTAAATATAGAAAAAAACATATTTACTTTAATCCGCAGTAGACACTTGGTCTCGCACCTGCTGCTCACACGCAAAATATGTCATTATCACTCAGTGTCCATCCTGTTACACAGAGAAAACAAAGTCACTTTGGTTCAGTTTTGTCTCACTGCAAGCCTCAGAGGAGCTGCACTTACAGAGGAATGTTAAGCAGAAAAAAAAACCAAAATAGTGCAACATCAACAACAGTTCATTTGCAGGGGAAAAAACCCAACTACTACTCAACACATGAGCATTTGATAATTATCCCCAAACAATTGTGATATGATGGCACAAACTCCAGAAACACTTCCCCCCCCCACCCCCCCCCTTTCCAAAGACTGTGCAGTGCTACTGCTCTACCATTTTCACCATCAGCAGGCACACCCCTGCTTCAGGGAGTGCTTGGCCAGCAGCACTGAGCTGGCAGAGCCAAAGTATGGCACACTACACATTGCCATTAGTTAATGCTCCTGATGTCCTACATATTTCCTCTGGACAAGAATTATTGTGAGCAATTATTTAAAGCATGTAAACCACCAGTTTTTAATGAGCATCAGAACTCTTGCTAGAAAGGACCTAAAAGCATTCCTAGCTCTTTAACTAGCTCTCAACTAGCAGTTATCTACATCTAAACCTCTTTGATACATGAAGAATTCTCTATTATTGCAGTGGCTACCTGCATCATACTTATTAATGTGTTTGTCTCTGGAAGACGTCCTGGTGGAGGGGAGGTCAATCTTTTTCCATATGGAGGACCAAAGGAGTGAGACATTAAGGAAGGATTAGACCATCTGAAGCAGCACAAGTGCAGACCTCCCCAAGCTAGCACTGACCTAACCTTATTCTCCGTACTATGCATGACAGCTGGCTGTGATACAAGGCTGCCTGTGCTCAGACTGGATACTTCTGAAGTGAAACTGTCAGCAGGCCTTGTTGGAAATGGACTAGATGCCAAGGAGCAGTGCTGGAACCTACTCCATCCCCACCGTGGACACAGAAACATCCCCTGTGACTTGCCCAGGATTACACCCAAGGAAGCTGTACAAGGAAAAGATTCTAACCAAAATTTGCAGGGAAACAGTGGATTGCTCTTCTTTCTATCAAAACAACACTCACATTTGGAACAGATCTTGGAAATTTTCATTTCTCTTAAGTAAGGCCAAAGATTAAAGGTGCATGCGGACCCACGGTTTAGGGTGTTGCAATCTGGATGCTGCAGTTTAAGACAGCTTTGATTTAAACTTTCCGATAACTCTTCTCCCAAATTCAGGTTTATCCTGACACATAGCTAATATATAAAATTAAACAACTGAATAAGAACAAGCTCTATTATATTTTATCCCACAGAACATGTGTACAAATTCCTCAAACTGTCCATGCAGGATGCAGCCATCTCTGGGGTGGAACAGGCAAACTGTGAGACTATCATATGGTGAAAGTACTGAGAAGCAAAAACCTGTGTTTAGTTCAAACTACAGCAGGGATTTATAAAGTACTATAGTAGCGATGAAGAATCACACAAGCCAACCAACTTCTCATGGCTGCTTGTACCTTTTTCTCATTCCTTTTTTTTGAAGACCCAAAGACATGGAGCTATTTTTTTCCCAAATAGTCCTTGCCTAATGCTATCTTGTTTTGTTTGTTTGTTAAAAACCTTTGAGCCATTTATACATTATACCTCAAACTTGCACATTGTGCATTTCCGAAGGAAAATTAAGCAGTATCTCCTGGGCTGCGTTCCCACATTTTTTGATCTATTATTTGTTTTGCAGCTATAATGATTATTTGTAGTTAGAAGATCAGTGGAAGCTCTAAACATACTCCTGTGACATCCGGCACTGCTTGTGTTCAGTCACAAATGAAAATAACCACACCACGCGTGGGTGCCTGAACAGGGAATGCAAACACCCAAGGCGTAACAGGCCTGAGGAGATACCACAAGGAATACCAATTCAGACTTAAAATGTCATATAGCACCATTACACCATGCGTAACAAAAATAAGGGAGCAGAATGGAAAGGTTGCAAAACTACTTGTAAACAACACCAGCAGGTGGGACGGTGAGGCAGCATCCTGAAATGGCAAGTGAAGCAAACTGTGTAACCGAATACCAAGGTGTCTAAAACCAGGAAACCCCCTCCAAAAAAAGTATCAACAGTTGCAGGGAAAGAGAAGAGGGGAGTGAAGGGGGAAAAGGAGAAATTATAAACATACTTAGAGATTTTATCATTATAAAACATGACAGACTTCTGCAAATCTTTTTCACAATAGCAATATGCATCACACAGGGTGCTTAAACCTTTGTGCTGGTTTCGATTTTTTTCACGTGATTAATTTTCCATCCATTAATTCCTTTCAAGCCATTCTTATGCACATCTCCTACTTTAGTGAACCTTTACAAAACTGTACTGTTTCTCGTGTTACACTTTAATTTGCGAAGAAAAAAATCCCATGTCTGATCTTTTAGATCTTTCCTTTATAAAATAATAGTTATTCCAAAAGGTTTTTTACTGGTCTGGTTAGGTTTTTGTTTTCTCTGTTTCTTTCCCAGGGAAAAAATTATAGTTCATCCTGGTACTACTGAGCTCCTCTTCATCAAGCGCTAAACAACCAGAAATACAGTGGCTACTGGCTAAACTACAAAAGCCTGGAGTGCAGTCCCAGCATGGAGGCTGCACATGCATGTTAGAGAGAGCTGGAAGCATTATACATTTGTCTGACTTGCGTATTCACAGCGGAGGAAATCAGGTTGATTGGATCTAGGTGTTTTGTTAGCTCTGACAGATCCTGACCCACATTTGTCATCCTAGTCATTTTATTCCAACCATAAAGGCGATTTTATTTCAACTCTTTACCTGCTCACTGGGAGGTAGGAGACTGGTTTATTAGGAAAATAAGTAGGCATTAATCAAGTTGTTCACATGACAGAGACAGGGCTTTGTCTATCTGGTATTTCATGTCTTGGCTTATACCCATGTTTCAACCCAAATATATGCAGCATCCAAATGCAAGTATAGCCTGATTTCAGCCTCTAAAGGAAAAGCACAAGGAAGCTTCACCTTTCCTTACCTCTTAGTACTGGCCAAAATGGGTGCCTACATGTAGCATCAATGGTCCAGCCTGGTTAAGGATGCCCAGACAAACTGCTATCACCTTAGCTGCTTACTAGCCCCATGCTGCCTTCAGTGCACAAAGGTAAAAGACTTTCCCTATTTTCCCACCTTCCGCAGAAGCAGAGATAGATGAAACTCTTTATGAGCAGAGGGCAAGACTCCCATTGCACTTACCCTTCTGCAGCCAAAGCTCAACATTTTGCTCCACAGGACAATTTGGCAGAATCTCAGGTCACCTTTCATATCTTCCTGATATTCACGCACAAATCCACAAATCCTTTTGTGGACAAGCTGTTTGAGTTTGTTTCCACAATGTTATCCTGCCTGTGTATGATATTTTAAGAGGTGAGAGTAACTATTTAGTTCATCCCCAGTCTGGACTGAGACTTTTTTCCTCAATGTGACCTGAGACAACGTGTCCTCTTCATTTTCTGATCGTGTCCAGATTGCTTCTCTCCCAAGAACGGGGGGCTTCATGATTTCTGACACTGAATCAGAACCAACTAAATTGCTCAACAATTTACCTTTGAACAACAGGGACAGTAACTGATAATGGTTAAGTGAAGCTGTCAGACTACAATTTACCAAGACAAAGTCATCTACATCACCTAACTCCTTACAGTGTTTTGAAATCTGCAGACGTTGCTGGTGAGCACATATCGACTGCCATTCCTTGAACATTGTAGAGAGGATTTCCCTACCGAGGGGCCAAATAACATATATGTTGAAACAGATTTAATTGAATGTAAGTATGTTATTGGTAATTTTATTCAGAATTCCCACATGAGACAAATCACACCTATTACTGAGATTTACAGCTCCTGGAAGGAGGCTCAAACCTGTATCTGAAGTTAAAGGCATTAGAAAAATATAGGGCAAGAGGTGGAAGGCAAACTGTTCATTGCTCAGGAGTATCGCAGGGACATAAGAAAGGGACTTACAGAATTTCAGCCACATAGAAATAGGGTGCCTAGACTCCTTTTCCACACATAGATAAAACCCTATTTTAGATAACTATTTCAAGATGGAATGAACCATCCAATGAAGGCAAAGCCAGGAGATGAACTAGAATAAATCTCACAATAAGGCAAAATTATTCTACTCAGTAGCATGAGCCTATCCTGAGAAACTCCTTATTTTCCTTTCTTCCTGCAAAATATTACAGAAGAATAGTAAAATACATACAGTCCCAGGGGTAGGAAATAGATAAGTGACGTATGCAGGTATGGTCTGTGATCCAAGAATTAGGGTGTTTTGACAATACACACACACCAGCCTGAAACAGGAACAAAAGCAACAGTTCCTAATTTTGCAAAGGTCTCTGAGCATGTGGAAAATACTACACTGAACTTGCACGAAAACAGTAAATTCTATAAAACAACTAATGCAGTCTACCCTTCACTCCACATGATATGATATTCTCACTGATGTTAACAGAAATTATATACACATATTTGCAAGTGAGTGTAGTTTGGAGTGCCTACAAATCAGTACTAGGGCTGAAAACAATATTACAAAGAAATACAAAAGCTATTAATTTGAATCCTGATTCAGCTGACAACCACTGACTTTTCAGTTATTGAGATCCCATATTCAACATGCAAGACAGAGGAGAGATGCATGTTGTGAAACTTCATTTACGACCAAAGCAAATCCTCTGACTGCTTACAAGTGGTGTAAAACAGTGTGCTGGGCTGCTCTGACTTCCTTCTGTGTGGAGTAATATCACATGACAGAACCTCTCCCGCATGAAATGGCAAGCTGGGGAAACTAGATAAGGAAAGCACTCATATTGAAATACACAAAGAACAGCAGATACTCTTTATTGTGTACCACATTAAATTATAGTGGATGGTGTAAGCAATTTGTGTCACTCAAGTATAAAAAAAAAAAAGCACTTAAAGGAAAAAGTTTGCGAAATACATGAAACCTTTCTTCCCCCAGTTTCTGAATCCCCCCTTTTCAGATATCCTCAGGATACAGATGGGAACATACATATTTTTAAGCTGGGAGTATGTATATTTCACAAGCCCAATCAAATCACATGGCTTGCTACAAAATCTAGACATCAAAATGGCAGGAAACAAAGACAAGATTTAAACTGACACTGAAGATGTAGCTCAATTTCCCCCCCTCCAGTCCACCAAAGCAAAAGTCCCTTTGCTTCTTGGAATGGAGAATGGTGTCTGGAATTACACTTCTGCACTCTTTGTGTTGATTGCAAGTTTGCTCATGCTGGTCCAGCACCAACTTGGTGCATCACCCAGCTTCACAGAGGCCTCAGAAAACACCATGCCTGAGACTTATCTGAGAATTACATGTCAAACAGACTTTACTAAATACTACTGGCTAAAACCTATTAACACCAGTCATAAGTAGATATCCTTTCAAGTAGTTCACCGGATGGCAGATGCCCGTACCTGATTTCCTCAGAAAACTAAGAAATGCTGCAACAATATGGACACATATTGAATTGCCAAACTGCCCATGGTCACTGCCAATCTACAAAGAAACCCACTTCTCATTTCCAGGGAATTACATGTATTAAGGTTTCCAAATTACTGTCAAGTCCAATAGATAATTCACCTTTTCATTCACCTTCAAAGCTGAAGATAAATACATCACAGGAGGATCGTTTTGTACTCAGATGCAGACATATCCCTTCAGTAAGGGCATATCAATAGATATTTTCACCTCACAGATAATAATCTCTAAAATTTCAGTCTAAAACATTTACCACACTGTATGAACACAATCTCAGCTTGCCTGCACTTGCCAAAGTCAAAGTAAACAACCCCACTTAATGCCCAGGTCTTGTACCCTTCCTCCTTTATTCAAGGAATGTAATTTAGCTACAACCTTTCCTAAGTTTTCCTAACCTTTTCATCGGTAAGGTACTGAAGCCTGAGTACTTATAAATGACCACTTGTCATTCAGGTCTTAAACAAAGAATCTGATAATCAGGAACAGGACCTGCTAAGCCTCCACAAATGTTTGCCTTTACTTCTTATACAGATGCTTAGCAGAAGTTTCCATGCTTTGAGGTGTGAGCTTCAGAAGATGTGGTCTGTAGCTGCTGACAGTCACAGTCAGCTCAGGGTGAAGGGTCTTTAGCTATGACACAGGGTCCTAAGTAGGAGCTGGATTCCAAAAGTGTTCAACATTTGTAAAGAGCTCTGTGTTAGTGGCCCTGGATAACCAGGCAGAAGGAGCTGCTGTGTCACACAACGCACATTGTTGTGTTCAGACCCAGCAGCAGACTTCTGTCAGAACCCCTGGCTGGGCACAGTTGTGGCACAGCTGAGAGCTGACAGGTTCCCTGCGTCTCACTACCTATCATCTTGGTCATTTTGAAAACCTGGAGGTTTAAACATTAATTTTGTTTTGAAAGAGGAGCCAAATACTTAATATCATCCACCAGCTGACTGGTGGAGCCACACATCATTATTTGATTCCTGCTGTGATGGTCAAGAGGTCTGAGCCAGGTGGGATGGGTGGAACAGAAGCCCCTGGCACAGTGAAGGCAGCAAGGAGCTCTTGAGCCAAAGCAGAGAGAGGTCGCAGTCATATCAGCACTCCTGAAGTATGTGCTGTGACTCCCCTGATGACATAAGGGCTTTAGCCCAACTTAAAACAACAGCAGAGCTGACCCAAGAAAGCCTTCAAGTTCCTGATCCTGCTTCCCACAGACTTCACTATGCCAAGCTTAGATTTGCCAGGTATGTAAGCTAAGGGAGCCCACAGGCAGTTTTTGCTTGCTTGGCTAGCATCAGACTTTAGCTTTCATTGACCTTGACAGCAATACACAGAAAATACTTTCACATGAATGGACTATTCTTGAATAATTTCACCAAATATTTCAAGATCCAAGACACTTGCTTTGAAATACTAACCTTCACCTATCCTCCTTTTATCTTCACAAACCAGTAAGAGGAATCCTGCCAAGGCAGTTTGGCTCATGATGAGTTCTTCTATCAGCTCTTTATATTTCAGTACACCACATGCCTCTCACTAATCATTGAGGTGAACGAGCTTGAGCAGCTGCCTGGAGTGAGCTTGAGGAGGGCTCCAACCCTCCAGAGGACAACATTATAAAAAGAACACGGGCACGTATGGCCAAATTGCCTCAACATGAGGAAGAAATATTTTATTTTGATCTAGTAGGTTTCTTTTGAAATTGTAACCTCTCAAAAGTGAAAACTAAAAGCCATACCTTTCATGGTTTTTGCCTTTCTCCCCATTTCATTCTGCCTAGTAATTACCTTGATGTCTCCTTTAACTGTCCTGGACACATTTGATTTCTACACATGGATTTTTTTTCTGAACTTAATTTGTATCAGTTTCTTTTCCCCTTGTTCAACTCGTGAAATACTTTTTTTCTTGCTCCCAGCTGCTACTGAATTTCTTTCCTTCTCAGATTTTACATTCTGTCTGGCTGCTTTGCTGGATGAGCACAACAATAAACCTCTTCTCCTGGATTTCATTTGAATCCTGACATCCTAACATCCCCTTGCACAAAATGCTCAGTGCTACAGCTGTTCACCTGTTTTTCATGGAATGGTTATTACCACAACTCTGCCAAAATTAGACTCAATCTCTAAACCATAGCTTTACTTTTCTATTGCCACCAGTTTGCATGAGCTCATGCACTCTTCCTGTGGGTAGCCCAGAAATGGGCTACATGACAGTAACTTCAGAGAGTGAACCCTGAGTGCACAGCAGTACCACAACACCCTAAACCTGCTGACATTTTCAATTTGGAATAATAAACCTCTGGAAACCCATTTTTGAACAAACTACAAGAAGGTAGGAAAATTTAGGCAAGAAGCCTGTTCTGCCAAAGCCACTCATGACATTACTGTTGTTGCTTTTGATGTTGGTAGGACTATTCACAGCTTTATCACCATGCCACACACCCTTCTCACAGAAGAAAAGGAATGAATGTTGCCTGAAATGCAACCACTTTGGAACAAACAGAAAACAGAAGTTGTAAAGATTCCTCCGGTGATCCTCAGCTAATCATGAAGATTAGGACCATCCAGAACCATACAGCAAAGCAACAAAGAAATGTGAAATTGGATCAACTTGCAGAGACTAAGTCCAAGACCGGTGAGCCTGGAACACTGTGTGTAGGGCCCAACAGATGGTACCTACCCTAAGTTCCCAGTGGCAGGAGCAGTCATTTCTTTCACTACTTTGTGCTATTATGTCCTGTATTTATTCTCTGAATTAAGGTAAACTTCTTCAGATTTATTTTTTCTGAAAAGAAAGTCTAACAATAAATAGGAAAACAAAGACCTTTGGTCTTATTTTCCTTCATTCTCCAGCCTGTTTCTCTCTCCATTTGGTGTGCAGGCAATAAGGTCATGTTCCCAAAAGAGCAAAAATTTTCCTTGAGTCATAGTTAGGGTAGTGTAGGGGGTGCTGAGATCAGGTTTCAAATGATTTGTTTAGCATTTTTTCCTTGGCTTTATTATGTCCAAGCTAAGAGCAAGTTTGGCATGAGCATCTGTAGTGCCTACTACTAAGACAGCAGACCAGAGGGACAAGGAGGTTCCACCACTGTGCTTCACACACGTTTAAATGAGAGTGTTACACTGGGTCACCGAAGAGAGAATTAGACAATCTACTGTAGCCCAGTGGTTGGGAGATGTAATTAGATATCTGCTTTGAACATAAAATATTACCCATTTTGTTTGCAGAGCTAGCCATATGGTTCCCTTGAGAAAACTAGAGGAAAGCCTTAAAGCTTTTCACACTTTCACAGATGCCCAAACTCACATTATTTTCCCCCAGCCTGAGCTGTTGCTCACAAGCCTTGCTGGTAGGTATTCTCATCCACTGGGCCCTCTTGTCAGTTAGTGACCTAAGAAAGCCCCATCCTGCAGCAGATGACAGACAGTACAAATAGCCAGGCCTGTGAGGAAAAATTTCACCACAATGACTGTTGTTTCTGTGGCACAGACTGAGTCACACTGTAAACTTTCCATTCACATTTGAAATAAAATGCAGTTCATGGCAGCCTGAGTCAAGAGCTTTCATTCTCTCTGTTCAAAAAATGGATTTACCAGCAAGCAGACAGTGATCCATGTACATGCAAGCGCTTGTTCAACAGCTCTCCAATTAAGAGCCTGGTCCCATTAAGACTAATTACACAAACCTTTACCGTACGAAGCTAAGTTCAAAACTTGACCCAAAGTTTGTGTCTGCACATAGATGAAGTCAAATCTTCCACTTGGGTTTAGGATGTTAAACTCCAGTGTACAAATGCTTTCTATTACAAAGCCAAGGAATATTTCAGGCTTTCACAGGTAAGATTTGACAAAAGCTAGAGCTGAACTCTGGAAACTGGGAAATTCCCCTTGGTATAAGCGCATACAAGGTACTTTCTCCTCACTTGCCTACAGTAGCAATGTGCAAGCTCATAAACAATATTTTCTCAGGCTATCAGAAAAAGGATGTATAAGACCCACACAAATAACCAGTCTTGTGTTGCTCTTATGCAAATTTGCCAGCCAACTTCAAACACTTCTGAGGCCCATAACAAACCTCACTCTCAGAAACACCTCTGATTTCCTTTTTGCACTAATTATTTCATTTAATGAAAGTTAAGAAAGGCTTAAACATTATTTTTACCTACAGACATTTTAATGCATGAAAAAATCAATGGTAACAAGAATAAATTTAAAAAGGTATTATAATTAAGACTGTACCTAAGGTTCTCTAACTGCAGTAGACTTTACCTGGGCAAATCTTAATAGACAAATGTCCACTTAACATCCATTTGAACAAAAGATATTCCAGAGCATAGTTATTCAGAGACAGCTATTGGGTTTTAATTTCATACCCTGCCTTAATAACAAATTAACTTGAAAGCAGAGATAACCCTGTGTTAAATGTAGGCTACTCTGGGCTTGCAATACTTATTTCCAATAAAAAATTATACAGCCAGGTTTGCACTGTACCTATAAACAAACAGGAAAATGTAGGAACTAATTCAGGGGAACAGTGTTTTTTTTCTGGTGAACACCAACATGATCAGCTCTTACTCATACTGTCTGAAACCAAGCCCAACAAAAAGGGCCGTGGGTCAGGCTCGCAAATATTTGCAGAAAGCCAATTTAAACTCCCTAGAGTGCTTATGGATAGGAAAAGTGTCAAGCTGTATTGATGAAATCATCCTTTCTGCAACACAAGTGGCCCCTTTCCCTGAGGCCCAAACATTGCTCTACCTGAGGACCTATATATGTTCATGTGCTCTGTGGACTTCCCTTATCTCCACAGCTGTGATTAGCTCTCCTTTTAGATGTGGATATCATTAGTCCAAAGCAGCAAGTCTGTTATGATACATGACTTGGGACACCTCTAATTCCTGACTTGAACACTCCCATATAGCTCTCAAGGGACCACATGAGGAAGACTTTGATTACTATACTGCTAAGATCCTGTGGAAGGAAAGAGGCACAAAGTTGTCACCAGAGCCTGTTGCAGTCTCAACCTAAATGTGAAAATAAGCAGTAACAGTAAGTCCTAAACACAGTGTTTGTTTGCTGCTGGCTGTAGCTTTGATGGGCTGTGGTCCGGCTACAGTCAAGGGCTTCTGAAAATGCCCTCCCCAGAGCCCAGCTGTGCCTATTCATCATCATCTGCTTCATGGGGATTTTAATCCAATGGGTGGAGGGGGACCTAGACTTTTGTTGAGTACTAGGAATGTTATGTAAAGAGAAATTTCACTGTTTCCACTGTGAAATTTTGCCTCAGGCAACTTATGAATGTTCCAGGGAAGATATTCACCATTTTCAGGAAAACAGCTGACAGATCCATCTGCTGCTCTGGGTGCTATAGGGTGCAATTTTCAAGATCTCAGTAACACCCTCTGCTACAGTCCCAGTGAGAAGCCAAGATCTTCTCACATGACAATTGCAAAGGAGGGGGAGACAACAAACTTCTATTCTAATATTTTTAAATTTTAAGGGTAAGGTGCTTTTGAAATACCCTAGCACTGATGAGCAAGAGGTTTGGAGGAACTGCTTTTATACAGTTACATTTATACAGTTGAGTTTCCCAAGAAATACAGGCGCTCAGGAGGGAAATTTCAAGAACACTTAATCTAATTCTTTTCTTTTGGAAAATATAGCATCCAGAAAAATATCCTCAGAATTACATTTTCCCTGTAATTGTAACATGGTAGCTCTTTCATCTTTTTCAACAGTAAAAATGTAGATTTAGACCCATTGCAATAGTCTATCAAAGCTATGTGGGTAACATTTTCAGGTAGTTGTTTTCAATGAAAAAGTAAAAATGTTTCTTTTGATCTTAAAAAAGGAAAAATTTCAACTTTAAATTTATTTTCCAATGTACTAAAACCAAGCTTGAAGATCAAGTGCATAATTTGGGTTTGACTTCCTTGGTTTAGCTGAAACCATATTGAATTTCTTCTTTCAGATTTTGACTAGTCAAAGAACAAATTTTTTCTTGCTTTGAAACATTTTCCCCTGATTGTTCAAAATTCCTCTGAATTAAAAGCAAGTCATTCATGCAGGTGTCACCACAAATTTATGAGTCAGGGAATTCTGAGTCTGTTTTGTTATGAACATGTGAAACAGAAGAACTTGAATCCTGCTGTAAGGAAAAGCTCACTGCAAATTCACCTGCATTATAGCTGCAGAGATACCTACAACATAATCATAGGCACAACCTTGTGCATAAGGTTAGCTGCCAGCAACTTCGGTTGCCAAACACCCTGTAGATGAGGTGTGAGGGACACAGCTTACATGTAACCCATAGGAGTACACATCACATCTGTAAGGGAGCCCCAAAGCTGGCAGCCTTTCTATATGCTTTGGGCCAGGTTAAGAAAACAAATATTGATGTTCATCTTGGTAACTACTACTTTGGCCCTCTTGGCCCATATCAGAAACCAGGGAGTAGTAAATTATGCATTTGATCGTCCCCTCTCCTTGTCTTATTCAGCCATATCAGAGTAAGAAGCAACAAAGGGAAAAAACAGCCGACCAAAACATGTTTGGCAGCTGCCAGCCTCTCCTTAACTGCCCCAGTGGTTTTCATATTTCTATGAACGTAGCATGACTGCTGGGGGAAGAGATAGAGACAGAGCAACAACAAAAAATCAGACACACTGTGTGCTTGAGGGTGCCAAATCTGACTCTCCCAATGTTGGTGAAAAAGGCAAAGTTTCTCAGGCTATCCTGTAAGGTTACAGCTGGTACTTCTATGAATCTTCTTATTACATGAGAACAAGGCAGAGGTTCATAGAGAGAGACAGATGGTGAGGAGCAAAGTTACTTATCCTAATGTGCATGTGAGACACAGAGCTTTTTGGCATACTTCTCGATCCCAGTCTTCGCTGCACCATGTTGGGCAACAGATCCCCACCAAGTGTTTTTTTCCCTCCACTTTTTATTCCTCCCCTCAGTAAGTCTGATCCTTCTTGTCTCTGGTGTTTACATGAATCACACTAGATGTTTTCCAGAGATTTTGGCTCTGATGAGCAAGGCCAGCAAAAACCAGTAGCAACAAACAAGGCGACTTGAGCCAAGCTTGCCCTCTGCCACACATTTGCATTCACACAGGCCACCCCCTCTGTCTGCCCCTGGGTTGACAAACTATGGGAGCAGTGGCAAGAGTGGTAATAGGCAGCCCCAGGAACAGAGTTTTAGGGTTTGGATCGTAGACATACATAAGAATCACACTGAAAATACAAAATTGTGGCTGGGATTTTCAGGTGGGAATGGTAAGGGAACTTCGCGTTAGAGAGGGGGAAGACGTTAATTGTATCTCAAGCTAGGATTTCAGTGTTGGGAATTAGGAGCAGGAAAAGAGAAGGTAAAAATGCAGTTTGTATATTGCTTAAGTGTAGCTTAAAATATGATGGAAGAAGGGCAGACTTTGATCTCTATAGCTGGGAGGACCTCACTCATTCCAGCTGAATTATTCCTGCTTCTCAGCCACAACGGAGAGGAAAACATTCTTTCCTGAGCTCACTTCCTTATCCTGCTGCAAATGGAAAAATTCACATGGCACTTCCACTGCCATCACAGTGGCAATGCACAGTGGCAGTTAACACTGAAATCATATGAACAGGATCTTCCAGGAAAGCCCTTGCAGAACCAGAGGCAGTACTTCTAGGAGAAGATAAGACAAGATAGAGCTCCATCACATGGCAATTGCTTTTTCAGACCACCTGCCAAGGCTTCAAGCTCTTCATTCAGGCAAGTAACTATTTATAACTAGGTTGCTTGTAAGGAAACCTATCCTATCTCCTGAAAATATGATAGCCAAAAATTAAAGAGAGCTCCTCAAATTGGCACTCAGATGGTGGAAAGAGTTGAAACTGGACTAGAAATTGTCAAGTTGAAGTGAAAAGATGAAGGGAATTGCTTGTCCAGGGTATTTTTAACTTGTGGTTCTGTAGGCAGGAAGGCAACTGGAAAGGCAAATCATGTTCTGCAGCTTACACAGGACTTTGAGCAACTCCTAGCTGCTGAAAGCAGAGAAAGCAAAATGAAAATACAGATCTTTTTATTTTGCTTTTCTATTTTTTTTAACTATCACTATATTAGTCTCACTTTAGTTGCTCACCAGAGCACATATCACATTCACTTTAATACCAATTATATTTAACCAGGTTTTACTTAGAAATAACTAGAGAACTTTCTTCCAAATGAACCAAACAAGACCTATTTAATATGTTGGAAATGTGACAGATTGACAGTACAGAAACTTATAAGCCTACAGCACAAATTGTTCACCATCAACCCTGTACAGGCTTTAATGCATACACATTTACCTACATACATTGAGAATCCCATGTTGATTTTTGTCTAGAGTAAATTTTTGGAGCTTCAGCAACGGGGGCTCTAAATCTCAGGCTTTATGGCATGTCAGCCTCTGACATCATTCTGCCTTCAGTCCACCTAACACATGCCTGACAATCCCGTTAGCTCTTCCTGAGCAGCATTCCATACTCAGCTGCAGTGGTGATGACTTGCTGAGAAAGGAAACGAAGGAATGGGGTCTTTCCTGGAGCAAGAGTTACTAAACTCATTGACACTGATGAGCTACTAAAAACTGAAAGATGTCAAATAGTAAATACTCATGACTAGGTACTTCATAGGTATGTTGATAGGAGGTATCAATGTTCTGTGGCTTGCAGTTAAAAGGAGAAATGGCAGTACATGCACATGCATCCAGGCACATTTGAAATAAATACTGAAAATATCTGACAAACTTTTGTGTTTACTACTTACTTGTGATTTTTGTTACAACCATTAAGGAGGAGGAAAATAAGATTTCTTTTGGCATCATTTTGGTTTCCTTCATGTTTGTAAGCAACTCCCACTGTCTCCACTACAAAAGGCAACACTGCTTCTCCTGGAAGTCCCACAACACTGCATGGCCAGTTTCCAGCTCCCACTACAACACGTGGGAGTTTCCTTATTGACTTCAGTGGGAAATATGAGCAATCAGCACCTCAGAAAATTAATTAACTTCCATGAGTCATCTGAGCATTGGCCTAAGCTGACTTGTCTAACATCAGAGGCAGAAGTCTATTGGCACCAACTTCAGAAATCAAAGCACCCCTTCCACCTCTTGATGCAATTTCAACTAAGACCTGCTGTACACAAGTGCTTCAGGATTGGAGAGTCTCTGAAGTCTGTGGGGCTGCTAACAAGTTTGGACATTACTGTTTCTTCAGCATCTTGCTGGAATGGGTCCCAGGTCCTGCTGTAGTAAACCACAACACTGGGTTCATGGTAACACACCATCCCTGCAAACTTACCAAAGCCAAGAACAGCTGTAAGACAGGCCTTCTGCAAAGAAAGATAAATGCAGTGATCTGAGCTATCCTAAACACAAGTCCTCTGGACAACAACTTTGTGGGGTAGGATTTGATCATTCAGACTTTCCATATGTCCAATGGCCTGGCTGCAGCCCTAGATCCAGCCAGGATTGCAGGCAGAGCTGTAGGCATGTATCAGCTTCCCTGCTCATGGGCAGAGCGTCCTTTCCCACCCTAACTATTCTACATGCTGCACAGCTAATTTATGACCAGCATGTCCTGCCCAGAAGCACAGCCGGAGTGTACCAGCACTATAGTAAGTTGTGATGCACACACCATGTTTCAAACGTGTTATCATTAAGGTATGAAAAAAAAGGTAATAGGTTAAGTATAGTTTGTTTCTCTTGATTATAGAAGTACAGATTTCCAAGGGTCATTGCTTGCAAAAGGTGCTTTGTTCTGCACCTCCCATCAGCGCAATAGTCATATTTATATACCTAATAATATGAATTAAAATAATATGAGGCTAAATATTCATAATATTCCAATATGCCTTATACTTCTGCCAAGTATCAATTTCCTAAGCTGCACTGAACACAGACACTAGTACCAAAGTTCAGACCTGCATCTTGATTTTTGCACTTGTTTTACCACTGCAAATAGCTGTAGTAACAACAACACTAGCAGCAAATCTATTAATATACTCCAAACTAAATAACTATAAGAAAAAACCCTACAGTGAGCTGAATTGGCATTCACCATTCCAGTTGTTTCATATCTTTAAATGATTCTGGTAAATCGATAAAGCTCTGCAAAGTGGCTGTTGTCTGCTGATTTCTAACTCTAGTCAGTGGCATCCACTCTTTAGTGCACCACACACTTGCTGTGTAGCCATTAGATGAAAGCACTATCACCTGTCAAACAAACTGCTAGAACTGTGATAAATTAATGATCAAATAGTACAGTCTGATGTACAGTAGCAGTGCCGAGGCTAGTTACAACCAGGCCTCATGCTTTAAAAATGTAGCTGACATTAAAAAAAAATCAGCCATTAAAGAAAAATGTCACACAGCTTTTCAAAAAAATATCTATTTAAAAAATGACCACATACTGATATTCCAGGATTTGGGGTTTTACTTAAAAAAAAAACAAAAAAAAAACAGTAGTGAATGTTGCAGTAAAACCTTCTTGTGTACTATGAATTTCCAAGGCAGGCAACAACGTGCAGCTAAGCAGAGAAGATGTTTGTATTTTTTTGGTAAGTAGTGCTGTGTACAAATCTGTACCTTAGAGGAATCCTCTGGTATGTCATGGACAGAACTCTTGTTTGCAAGGGAAATGTCCCGAGCTCTTTTTTCCCCGTAATGCTTTTGATTTTTGACATCACGGGTAAAATATTTCAAGGGAGCTCCATATCACTTCTAAATATAAACAATACAAAACAAGCCTTTGCTTTTGAAGCACTTGACATCCTTTGAGCTTTGAATTTCAACTCCTAATAACTCTTGATGCTCACTGCATTAATGTATAAAGTCCTTTTTGTGAGCTAGAAATGGTTCCTCATGTCCCTCCTGCCATTGGCTTTATGAGCTTAATTTATTCTTTTTAATATAAAATCTCATTACCTGAACATGACACCACCAATTCCATTTTATCTTTGATATAAGAACAGAGAGAAACCAAAATCAAACCCTTAAATAAAGTCTGTAATCATCCCTCACTTTTCTCTTGCTTTTCAAATTTCTAAACAAAATTAAGTAAAAATACCTTCCAGGGCACACTAAGAAATGTAAAGAGTGGGGAAAAAAAAAGAAGATTACTTTATAGTGAACTAACAAGGGACATAATTACTTACACAAGCAGCATATCTTCTTCTTGATGATATCCCTTCATGTTTATTTTGCCATATTTGTGAAAGATGGGGAGTGCCTAGCAAGAATGGATATGCTGGAAAGCTTGATCTACTGAAGCAAGTCCTGAGGAAAAGAGTTACTTAACCTTAGGCAAAACATACTTTTCTTAAACTTTACTTTCACATAAGTTACTTAATAAGCTTTAAAATTCGTATTAATAATTTTTAAAAAATCCTTTAAGAAACTGAAATAATTAAGAAAAAGCCACCTCTGAGAGAATTCATAGAGATAAAAAATTAAGTTAGGACTTCTTGAGTCCTGATTCTAACAGAAAATTGGAGTAATCAGTGTATTAGCACATGAAAGCATCAGTTCCATGCACTAATGGCAGTTCCTTTTTGTTGTTGTTATGTGACTTAAGCATTGACTTAAATTTTGAATTTGGCAGGGATCAAACTCCATGATCTAATTATGTCTTATTTTTATTATGTCTTTATTGACTCTTTTAAGGTAGCTGGTTGTAAAGATGAGGACTTTTCCACAAAGAACATGTTTTTCATCAGAATCCACATTCCAGGTCCTGTAGGATCTTTATGTTCTGGTTTTTATGTGAAAACCTTCATCCAACAATAAAGGCTTACATCCCTGGAAAACTATATTTTAACTGTGAAATGTCAACTACTCTCTCAGAAAGCCTAAGACTTGTAAATATTTTAACTCCGGCACTGTGCTTTTTCCTCTGATACCAACAACAATCAGGACTGTGTTCATCTGAGGCTGCCATGCTGCTGCTGCTGCTGCTGGGAGCATCAATTAGAATGAGTGAGAAGACTAAGCCATGCAGTTTGTGTTGTGGAAGCTTCATTTCAGGTGGCCTACAAAAATCCCACTTCTTACTCGAGCATCACTGAACGCTTTGGGATTAAAATGTGTTTTAAAACCATAACGACTTAAAACATTTTATGTATCAACTGGAAGCTGGATTTTGCTGTTGCACCAAGGGAAGGGTATATGAATGCCACTGAAAATTAGTGCAGATGGGTCTGTGAGAATTAGGCTCCATGAACTCACTCACTATCCAATTGCATTGGGAAAAGAGGAAAGCTTGCTAAGCGGGATGAGAAATTGGTATGCTGTTGAATATAGGTTGGATACATTGATTCTGATGTACAGACATACTGCAATAATTATACAAAAGGGTACAACGCTTGTGAATTAAACCATCTTAGGTAACTCAAGCTCATTTTGTCATTTATCCTTTGTTTACTCTCCCAGTACTACTAAGTACTCATACATTTAATTAAACATCGTAACATTTCTTCAATTAAATAAATAATGCAGCTGCTTCTTCCATCGTATAAGGATGGAGAAATCAAGATAATGCAATATTCATTTTTATTCTAGTTCTCTGTCAAGCACTTTACATTGAAACCCAGACAGCTGCAAGCTCTATCAGTGGTATTTCCAACACAAGACACTAAAATAAGTAAATATCTCATTATCTACTTAATTATGATAATCTGTGCTAAAAAATTTGGCAGACCAGGTAAGGGCAAATTGAAAGTGGCTTTAGAAAAACGACTTATTAACAGACTCTACAGTGATGAAATGCTTGAAGATAAATACCAGAGATATTAAAGCTAGCTTAAACCACTGATTTGAAACTCTTACAGAAGGCTGATTTTTTTTTAAATAAGTAGCAATTAGTCTGAAGTAATCCATTTATCTCCTCTGCAAGTGACTGAAATAAAAAGAAATTAGATAAAACTACATGCAGAGAAACAACTAAGTGATAACAGGAATGCAATCAGATAGTACTGAGCAAAAATTGTAAAGGCAGGGCAATAATATATAGTTCATATGCTTATTGGAGGCTTTGATTCATTCCCTGTGGTAATTGTAAAATTTAATAATATCCGTATACTTACAGTGTTCTGAAAAAAGCACTACCATTACACATTGTTAATCCCTGTAGGCTGGATGACAAATGCCTGGGGCAATACTACCATCAAAGCATGTGACATATCCAACATGAATCTTCTAAACTTCATAGGGATGACAACTGTCATTTTTAAAGTGCATGGCAAATGAAGAGGGCATAAGAGAGGAAACTTCTAATTTTAGGGGATGCTAGTGGTAGGGGCTGTTTAAGTCTACACTGCACTTTAAAATTGCAGTAGCAAACCCCAGGTAATTCACTTGAACAGTTGTATAGATTTCTTAATGCTTAAAAAGTGCTGTCCAGGTTGGGAATAACCATCTGTTCCTTTGAGAACTCATACTCTCTTAGCTAATATAGACAGCTAATACACTCTATTGCTTATATGTGAAAAATAGATCAATGACTGCAAAGGAAGATATGTGCTATTCCAACAGCTTGAATCTTGGTGCTTTTTTGACTGATGGCAACTAATCTATTTTACGCTCTGCAAATGAAAGAAAGAATCAGTAGTCTGTTGATTTACATCTGCATTTTTCTGCTCATGTAACTTTTTGTACTAGCCCTTGTCTGGTTCCCTTCATTTCACTGTGTTACAGAACGTGACGTAGAAGGTGCCCATCACCCAGTTGGGCAGTTTCAATAGGATTGTCTCTTTAATGTTCAACACAGAATTTTCTTAACATTTCTTCTCATTATAGCAAGACAGTACTGTGAGACACCTTTTGTTATGTATATATGAACAAGAGCAGTCAGAACAAATTTAATACACTGGGCAAGGAAACTAGGAGTTGACAACAGTTAATAGACAAGGTACTCTACCCTAGATATAATCTTCTCTTAAATTTTGTCTTCCTGGTCAGACAGATTAGTGTCATACGCTTTCAGATGGAAAAGCTAATGCAGAATCTAGATAAAAACGAACAGCAAACCCACAAATTCCCCAAACCATGATTTCAAGACATATTGCTTTATTCTAAGAGCTGCCAAAATAACCAACCGGCAGCTGTAATCATGTAAATAGAGATTTCACACACCATCTGTGAGCCATTTTTAATGTGACTAGTGCTGTAAACTGTAGTCCAGGAAAGAGAATCACAGACTAATGAAATTAGGGTAATTAATGGTACCTGAAAACACAAGGCCATTCTAGTTACATCAAGTGGCACTAGAACCACTAGTCAAATCTATACATCCAGCAACCTTGTCCTGCATCTTACAGTAAAAATAGTGGGCTTGTTATACCCATTTAGATTCCTCCCAATGATTTCAGCAAGATTATGACTGTACCAATTGTCAACAGGTTTCTGCAAGTACTAGAGGGAGTTACACATTAAATATTTTGGTTCAAAATGTAAAAGAAACTATGATAAAAGAAACCATCTTTCACAGGAATTTCTTCCTACTACCTAAGTATAAGATTTCTCCTCTTTAAGAAAACGATCTAGAATATCAGAGATGACAGAGTCGTGCTCATTTTAAAAAAGGCTTGAAATTATCAAAGAGTATGGACTAGTGATTTCTTTAAGTGGAATATAGTTCTGTGGGGTAGGACAGGGACTTATATCTGTCCTCAGATGCTGCAATGTGCAAAACTGCAGCAACTCTTTGGGGAAGGGATGGCTTTTTCTGTGTCTGCTCATCACAACTTGGACAATGGGCAAGGGGTTCTTGTTCCCAGTCAGAGCCTCTGGGCTCTGCAGCAATGAAAAATACTGAATAGTAACCAAAACCAAGTACGCTTATATTGAACTTTAAAATATATATGTGGAATTTAATGCAGTCTGCATTTCATTAGTTTTAACCTATATTGAATTCACTTGAATAAAGTGAGTAGATACAACCATTTTAGAACAAAACGCCTGAAAACAGGAACGCTAGCTAGAAAATTCCCCCAGATTCCCTCATAGCATATAAATCTCATATTTTTAAAATGATCTATCACTTCAAAACAGAGTTTCATGGGAAGATGCCATCTGCATGTGATGCAGAGGTTTGAGATGTTGTTTAGGAGTAAGATAAGGCAGCAGTGATACACTTAAGCCCACGACCTTTGTATGTGTCTGGCTGTCCATCACCAGCTAGCACTCACCAAGCTGGGAAGATTCCCAGTGCAGAGGAAATGAACAGGCATTTTGAACCAGCTGACAGCAGCTGAAGCAAATATTCGTGGGTAAAACTACAATACTGTTAGATGCCATGCAGAGCCAGAAGCTGATGCTTCTCACTGCCCAATGGCCAAGTATTCACACTCTGAATAAACCCAGAAGGGCAGCACAACTACCAGGCCAGTGATTACTGGCAGGGAGGACAAACTGAGAGTAGAAGGATTTCTTTCTCATTCTACCCAGTATGCTGACATAAAGCTGCTCAATGTCTGACGCATAATTTACGCATAGGAGAATATATACACATATCCAAAACATCTATATATTCATTCATTAATGATACTTTAGTATATATTTTATAGAAACAATGTGAAATATGTTTGAGGTTTAATTGACCAAACCCTGCAGACTCCTCTGCCATGAATTGTAACACCCCCAGAAGCAGACTCTGAATACACCTGGACTTCAGCCTGTTTAACTGCATGAATTAAGTCTTTCATGACTAAATTCGTGTTAGCAAGACACAATCCTACTCTGTCACTGATCGAATCAGATATCTTTATAAGTAACTAAGATGGAAGCCTTGTATTAGACCCGAGTGTGGTTAATTGTAAAAATTTTGTTTCAAATCTTGCAACACCGAGTGCTTTTATTTAAACCACAACTCCTTAAATGTTTGAGATGAGAGGAGAAACTCAGGTTTCATGTAGGCTTATAGCCTTACACCTATGCAAATCCTCCCCAAATGACCAAAATACATACCAAAGACTCAAAAAGCAAAAGAAGTAGATTAGAATCAATTCAACCTTAATAAAAGCTTAATGAGAATTTTATGGAAACCTGCCCAGAACACACCAACTTTGAGATATTTTAGGAATCTGTAATATGATTACGTAGTACAACAAAATAACTAATATTTTTCCAAAATGTAAATTTTTCAGAGTTTGCAGAACCCAAACTGTTTTTCTATTCCTGTGTCAGTCAGTCTACCTTCAATTGCAGAAATGTTTTGTCAAAACATTGCAAAAAGAGTTTCCATGTTGAAGATACATGCATGTTTTATCAGCACATTTAGTCAGCACTCCCTGTGCAAGGCCCCAAGTAATGATTGTTAAACATTTGTGTTACCTTAAGCTTCACTCGGGAACACTGTTGATAAAAAATGGATTCAAATATAGAATCATAGAAGAGTTAGGGCTGGAAAGGACCTTAAGATCATCTAGTTCCAACCCCCCTGCCATGGGCAAGGACACCTCACACTAAACCATTTTTATTTATTTTTTTCCAAACAAATCTGGGATTTTGAGTCCCGTCCATTAATTTCCTCAAAGGCCTTCTCTTCCCTTGCCCAATTTTGTGCTATTCACCTCTATGCTAAAGTTTTATACCCTTTACAAACGTCTTAAGACTCTGCTTTGGTTAAGCTGCTTCAGGATATGTCCTCCTTCCTTCAGGACACTCATGGCACTGATAGAAATGCTTAGGATGCATGATCTGGGAGTGAAATAAAGTAAATATTCACATTTTACCTTACCCAAGAAGATAAATCAGTCTATTTAGTTTTCATTTGTCTTTTCACAGATCAAGCATATATTAAGCACAGCCAGGATATAGATTTTCTGCTATTTTGTCTTTTTTAAATAACCCTAAAGTGAACTCAACATTCTTATAATTGAGTTGTTAATCCTGTAGACACCTGTATACTGCTCAATCGCTAACTGAAGTATTTGATAAAGCCACCTGAAAACCTAGCCCTAAACTCTGACCAGCACAAAATAAAACCCATTAAAAATTACATGATATTTTATTTGGTCTGAGGAGAACTTACACATGAACAGAAGCCTTTGAAAAGCACATGTTGCAAAGATCTCAGTGATTTATGCTTCCACTTTTGCAAGCATGATTTATGCAGCTTGGTGTTGTCTCAACTATGAACATCCCCTATTGCTATGAACTTAGTTCTCATGTCCCAGTTTACTAGCTACTGAGGACCTGGTGCACAGAGAAAATGGCAACAGATTTTTGTGGGCTTCCTAAATCTCCAGCACATTGTTCTTCCCGGATGCAAAAAGGTAACTTGATCCCAATTAATGAAAGTGACTGGGTCAGCCTGTCACCTCCCATGCTCTTTATGTGCTGCTCAGACATCTATACGCTTATTAAAACCTCAGGCACTCTACATAAGCTCTGCCTTGAAACCAGTTGCCAGAGGCATCGCTGCTCAGAACCTGTCTACAGGTTTCTTGGTTTCAGATCTGACATCACATAAACCTCTCTTATCTGCCTTGGCAGTGCAGATCAGATGAAAAGCAGCCCCATCCTCACAGAATAAGACTCACAAAAAGGATGGAGGCGCACAATAATCAACATTTCACTGCTGCTGTCCCTCACAAATGTACCTTATTGCTAATATGCTCCAAGGTTAGAATATGCCTACAACACTTGGCAAACATCCCTTATTATTTTCATTAGATTCAGAGTGGGGAACTTTTTACCAAAAACTTTTTTTTCCAAACCAATTCTCTCTGTACTCTTATAGAAAAGCTGGAGCACAAGCAGTAACAGCAAATGACGTCTGGAAACGTTTTCACTTCTGAGTAATTTTTGTCCTGTAGATCATTTGATGGTTATTGTCCCAGTTCCTTTCCTTGGGTTTGACTGGCTATCAGACACACAGAATCATTTTTGATCCAGAACAGGATGGGTAAGTCTCATCATTACACAGTCTGTACTGCCCATTAAAACCTAACCTGGAATGCCAGTAAGTGAGGTGACTTTGACAGAAAGAATAAGGTGCTCTGAGATATCTGCCTTACATTTGCTTCATTTGGATTCAGAGCTACCCAACATCCAACTAAACTTATGTGGCAGCATAAGCTTCCTTGTCACTGCCAGCAGTGCAGAACTGCTGCCTGTCCTGCAAGAAGCTGCTCGATGGCCCCATGGCTGCTTGGTGCCACTCACTTCTCCAGCAGCAATGCAACAAACCCCTCAGCTTCAGAAAGCAGCTTCCTAAAACCTTAATCGTAACCTCCTCCTGCTTCTCCCAACCTGGTGACCTAGAACAACAGCCAGTCCATCTTCAAGAGATTAAGCTCTTTTTATTTATATGGCACACAGTGTAACATTCAGGTTAGGAACATCAGAAGAACAAATGGTCTCTTAAAAAGGCTTTGAACTTTATTTCTTCTTCAAAGAAGTTTGGCTTTTGGAGGAAGTGGTTTAATAACTAAACTTGCCAGCACAGGCAGGAAATAGTATTTCCTACACACATCCTGGCACCAAGACTAGACTGCAGTAGGAAGAGTCTCTGATTTCCTTTAACAAATGCCACAGGCTGGGAAGGCAAAGCACTGCCTTGGAAAGGAATTCACCCATTTGAGTATTCAATTGCTGATTCAGTGAAAGATTTCAGGCCCAGTCTGTGGTAAAAATCAAAGGGATGAGAGCCTTTACCAGTGATAGGTAAAGCTTTAACAAGAACCCATGTTTGTTATTATCAGAATTTCCTCCTTTTTGCAGGCTAATTCACAGACTGGCTAATGGTTTCCATAAATACTAACAAGTGATGCCTTAAGGCTTTGTTGTGCTGTACAACATTAAGCAATAACAATAGGGAACAGCTGCTCCTGAGTAACTGTGCAGTTAATTACATTATATACCTACAGTACGAATATGCACCCTACATCAAGAGAGCTATTGCTCATGGACCATCCATAGGGTGATGGAAGATATTAGGGAAATTCCAAAACAAATGGGAATGAGACTCGGATGCTCACACTGCCTTTGTTGAGGGAGACATGAAAAGCAAAAAAAATTAATGTTACAGCACTAATATTATCATCGAAAGAGAGTAAGTTTGCATGCATTTGTGTAACTATCTTTAATGTAGGTATTAGATGGTCTAACATCTGGTTTGTCAAAGAACTTTGTCAGGTATTTCACAGATGTGTAATACTTTTATTTTTACAATCTGGAATAATCACAGTCAGGCATACAAAGAAATAGCTTTTATAATGGCGCTCCTCACTCAAATACATCCCCATCTCTAAGATATGCACATGAAACATTTAAATTAAGAAATAACTCCAGGATGATAAAACCTATACTTATAAGTGGTTTATATTACAATTTTTAACAGGCACATTTGCTCAGATTGTGGCTTTCTTTAATAACTTTTCAATTCTTAGGCCCAGCTGGAAGCCTAAAAATAAGAAATAGAAAATTGGCATGTTTTGTCCCTGGCAATTGAAAGAGTACCACAATAATTTTACCAGGACCAGGTTAAAGCAGCTCTGCAGGTCCCCAGAAGAAAAAATGTACTGCATTTATAGCGTACATGTTGGCAACAAATGCAGCCATTTAATGAGGGATTTCAAGCGGAGAATTCATCTGACATCTATTCTATTCTCAAGCTTGATGAAGAGCACCAAGGTCTCTCCCAGACATGCTTCCTTCTCAGCCTTTTCCCTGACTCTGCCCTGGTTTTGTTACCACCCCTCCATCTTTTAAGACACTTGAACCAGAAGCATCCAAAAGCAAACATGATAGCAACGGATGACTGGATAAAGAATAATGGCGGCCCTTGTCACAAAGCTAGGTCTATCCAGAATTTTGTTCTAGCCCAACATTTTAGTGGCTTACTGTGCAAAGTTAGGAAAGTAATTTCACCTCCATGGGTCTCAGTTTCTATACATCTACTGTGATGCTTCCACTGTTGGACTTCAAAAAACCCTTTATAAAGAGATGCTTTGTAATCTCTGGATAAGAGCTAGTTGCCATAATGTTGAGTTTTTTAACGTACAATGACACTATATTTCAGGAAAATAAAGAAATATAAAATTAAAAGGCCACAGTCTGTTTAAATTCATGAGATCAAAATAATCTAACTGCTCACACGTCAGTCCTCTGAAACCTGAACTCTGAAATAATTGCCTTGCCATAAGTCACTGAAGTCAATTTCAAACAGTTGTTGTTTTCCTCAGAATTGGTTACAATACAATAAAAGCATCAATTTATGTATTGGTCCTATGAGATGACATTAGCTGAAGCAAATATCCTCTAGTTGGTGGGCAGTGATCAGAACCAAACTTTAAGAAATATTTAGGTATTACAGATATAAAAAATCATAGCTCCCTTACTCATCTCATGAACATATTGCCTCAGCATCCTACAGGCTGGGCCAAGTTAGGCACATCCAGGTATGCTACAGGAATGGCATCAAGTGCAGCAACATTAGACACTACTCAGGAAGGAACTGTTCCTAATAAGCCACAATTTAAAATTCTTTAAATTACAAAGTACTCTTTTGAGTAAAATGTGAGAGTTTTGCTAGGGTTACAGTGGCTGGTCCTAGACACTACACACCAAGCATATGGGTGAGATGAAACTCCATTAGCAGAAGCCTGTCATTATGGTTACACTGCAGGTCCTGCCGAGCCACACCACGCTGACAGACCTTGGGAGAGGTGAATCAGCTGCTGTTCATGTTTACAGCACTAGCTGGAGTTCATGAACTCTCCCCTGACCTCTCTCCTAATTCAAGACTCTGTGGTTTTTCAACGATTTTAAATTTTAGCTTGCATGTGTATATATACATGTGTGTGCGTACACAGACATATACATATAACCTCTACTGTGCTAAAATCAGGTTCTCCGCAGCTAAAAGGACCAAGGGACAAAAGTACCTCTCATTTTAGTCTCTGGTAGGAGCCAAAAAGCCATCCTTTTCCTGTTCAGAGTTACTATAAGAAGCTTCATGTCAACATGACAGATGCAGAGGTGTCACTGCCTTAGGGTATGTCTGCATTACTCAACTCTTGCTGTAAACCCATGGCTGCTGGTCGCTGCAATCCCTGATGCAGAGCTAGCACCAGTACCTTTGCAATGCTCTGTATTTGCTGCTTAAGGCTTGCACCCAGTGTGCATCCTACCCACCTGCTGCACCCTTGGCTGTAGATGAGGCATGGAAAGAGTGGGGGGAAATCCGTCCTGGCAGGATTTAGATCCCTCTGTCTCAGCTGGATTCCCCTTTGCTTGGGAAACTCAAATTTTCTCCTTCCACAAGATCAGTGCTGCACATACAGTGGCAGAGAGGAGAGCCTCCACTCATCATTCATGCTGAAATCCTAATCCAGGGTTTTTCTTGGGATAGCATTGACATCCACTCTAGGATAAACAGACACAAGGGTTATAAGCCCTGTGCAGGTATCTAGAGAGGAACACAGACGTACTAAATGTAAAACCTATACAGAGAAATCTGAACCTCTCCTGCAGTCAAATGTGGAACAAGACTCCCAAGACAAGTTGCATGCCACCAGCCTTTGTTTTCACTTCCTTATGAAGTAGCAGCTAGAACTACAACAGAAAACTCCCTTTCTCTCTGCACATTGGCTGATGGTCAAACAGTATAAAGAACCAGAAATATCCATAAGCCTAGTTGGATACAGAATGAAACAAGGTGGGTAGTTCTCCTGCTTCCAGGGGATAATCTGAGGAACTGACGACTAACACATGAAACAGTGAATTTGAAAACTAAGCCAGTGCAGTTAAAAATGGCTGTATTTTCCTCATCATCTTGATACAAGAGCAGCCAAGCACCCTTGAACATTTACTCTGTCTGATGCCTGCACATGTTGGCAAATAGAGAAGCACAAAACATGCAGATAAGTTTCATCACCTGCAATGCACAGCATCACTGTTTGAAGAACAACACTAACTGCAGAAGTTTTCAGACCAAGTTTGGTGACTAAATTTCTTGATACGCAACAAGTCAGTGTTATAACTGTGGATGTCCTCTGAGCTCCCACACATATTCACGCAACCAAGTCAGGAATTCTTACTGTTGCGCCTTATTATCTGGTCAAGGTTGAATTTGAAATAGCTTAATTTCATTTATTAGGCTCAGGTCCTCCAGTTACAAAAATGGATCATATCATCATTCTCCCAGTGCAGGCTGGACTTACTTAAGCTCTAGACACATCCCTCTTCACCGTTCAAACATCATACCATACACTATTAGCATGCGAGACTTGTTGCCTGAGGATATTGTAGAGGCTAAGAGTATTAACAGGTTCAAAGTAGAATTAGACAAATCCATGCAGGATAAAGGTCCATCAGTGGATGATCACTAAGCACTATTATCTGAAACCCACAGAACATGCTGGGAGAAGCACTGCTATGTACATGTCCTACAACTTTGCCTCTTCCTGCTGACTGACTACCTTACACAGCCAAAAAGAAGGCTGCTGCTTTTGACACAGTCTGGCAGTTCTTACAGAAACAGATACAAGAACATTACCATACACTGAACCAGAAGTCAGTATTGACAGCAATGAAGGCAAAGAAGCAACAAAGTTTCTTTTTAGAGTATACCTTAATTACTGAAGACAAAACACTGACTACAAAAGCCTTCCATCACTCCTCTTCTTTATTCCCTTTGGTCCTTACTCCAAAGAGACACAGGCTGGACCTGTTTTTTATTCTACAGCTAATGACACTTGCCTCTCTGCTCAGGTGTCAGCCACAGGACAGCCTTGATGGTTTTGACTTTCAAGTAAGCCACCCTGAACCCTCGTCTCTTTCAAAGCACCTGAAGTTGACCTCTAAAAATCACATACCACCCTGGCCCCCAGTCTATCGCTACTAAAATTCTTGGGTTTTCAAAGCTCAGCGTAGCTTCAGAGCTAATGATAGTCTCACAGAATGAGACTGTTCATGGGCTCTTTTCCCATGACTTAGTAATTTCCTTCACCTGCTAGTGTAGGCATTTAAAAGTGTTTCATTTTGTGAATGTATTTTCTTTAGTGGATGGAAAATGTTCTTTGGAAGTATTTCTGCTTGGAACCATTTTCAGAAGATAAAGAATATTTCAAGAGTGATTCTATACCAACACAACACTTTCATTTACAGTAGACAAATAACAAAGTAGCTTAGAGTTTGTTTGTGCCTTAGTTATAGACAACATTTTCATAGAAAAAAAATAAAAATCCTGCCCAAGTAGTTAAATAAATATGCAAAAATAAGACTCGGTTCTGGCTAAATTCAGAGTAAGACAGTCAAAAGTACATGTGCTTCCTCCAAGTGCCTAAGAAGTCTAACTATGTTGTGGTGCTAGTAATTTGAAGGCTACTAAATCTGGGGAATCAAATTGATCCCCTAATGGTGGGGGCCAAAGCTGTATCAATTACACCAGTTCATTAGGAAGAGAAAAACAAAAAAATTTTCTACTTTGATTTGGTTAAAAATGAAGCATTTGCAGCAATATCAAAACATTTGGATATATCAAAATGTTTTTTACTTATATCTGTAAAACACAGGTACCATTTAAAATATTTTAGGGAGCAATAGTCATAAGGAAATATGCCATTGAATTATGCCATTTTGATAAAGTCAAAATATTTCATTTGGAAGGCAGGGAATGGTGGTCAGCTTTCCTTCCCTCTGAAAATGTTTACTAAACCCAACATAATTCAAGAAATGTTTGAGTTGACCCGAACAGAATTATTTCAGGAAAGGGGGGAGGAAGTACCAATCAGAATATTTAGTCCAATTCTGTATGCTTTTAAGATAAGGCTTTCTTTCTGATAATTTTTTATTCATATCTCGTATTTTTTATTGCTCTTTAAATCATGCAGCTTGAATGCTTGGCTTGTATTCTTCTCCAGCTAGTCATGATGCAAAATTAGACATATTCTTTTGAATACATCCCTTGAGGGGTTCTGGGTGGATCTTGCCACTGGATGCTACAAAATATCCCCAAATCAAGAGCTTTCTGTGTTAAACAATTCAAATCTCAGGAGACCATCCAGCCAATTTACCAAGTATAAATATAGTCCCTCTGCCATTCACAGTGAGCGCAGTGAATTCCATGCAGAATCCCAGGGGAACGGAAAGAAATATTTTAATGTTCAGCAGTAGTCTTTAATTTTGCATTCAAATTATGTCACTGACCACTTTACTCTTTCCTCTTGAGGCAAGTGTCTTCCTCAAAGGCATTTTTTAGGACGGATACCTCACAGTCCTTTTCCTAAACACACTGGCTGACCCTAAGGCAGCCTCATCCACTGGTTTAATATCAGCTAGTGGATTCCCTCCTAACATACAACCACTAATAGGAACAGCAAAATACTTATGGATAGGGTGAATCCCTAAGGGAAGCAGGGCTTTATGCCTACAGTTAAGGTTACTCAACATTTCCCAGTATAAGATCTTATTTCCAGTTCTTTATAGCTTTGCTAAATAAACTGGCCTGCAGTCTTCCATAACAAGGCTCTGCCTCAGGCTGTGTGTTTCAGAGAACTGCTTGTATTACTAATAAGGCAATAATCCATATTGCAGCTCGATTAGTAGTCAAAATGTTTGACTACTGTCAAAATCTGTAATTATTAAAAGGAAAGTTTCTTGTGCTGACATATGAAAACAGGTTTCTCAGGCCACAATAGGGAGCAGCCACAATAAAGGATTCTCCTCACCATTAGCTACAAGGAAAGTGAGTAGGAGTTTGGCCTGAATAGAACAGACTGTGGAAGGAAGAAACATTAGAATCAAATGCTCATATAAAAGCTTTGCTGCAACATCAATAATCTTCAAAGTACTTAACTGGGGAGGTAGGCATTGCAATGCTTCTTTGACAGACAGGAAGATGGAGGCACAAAGCAGCAGTGTGGCTCCTTGCAGGCCAGTGGAAGGCAGCAATGGAAGCCTCAGAGAGTACCTTGGAAACGGAAAAAGGTGCCCAGAAAGAGATGCTAAAAATCCTCACCACATCTAAGAAGGTTTATTTTACTACCACTGCAGGCAGAAATAAGTTGTGCAGTGCCTCCCTAGAACTGAAACTGCTTTCTTTTGGATAGCCTGGAAAATTCCTCACCAGGAACAGCAACAGGATGTACAATTTTCATACATCAAGCAACTAAATTGAAGTATGAGAATCAAAAGCTGTTATACTGAGCAAATGTCTTTTTCAGGGAAGGCTACAAAAATAACATCTAAATAATACCGGTAGCATAATTGGCAGCACACTACCATGAAACCAGAGCCTCTTGCTAGGAAGGATTCAAGTAAGGACTCTACAGGCCTTTTGCTGTGGTAATACCCCTGCTTGGACCAGCCCTCCTGGGGGAAGAGGCAAGTGTCCGGAGGGTTGGGATGTGAGCGAAGACTGTGAGAGCTCCTAGAGCACAGGCTGGACGCAGCACATAACCACTAACAAGGGTGGCCTCTTCTGCAGCCCGGTACAAAGCTGAGGTGGAGGTAGCTGTACATTAATTTAGGAAAGCAAGCAGAGCCGCAGGCGGGGCTGCACTGGGTTGGCACACACAGCTATTTCTGAGCAGACGGTCACTTCCTCCTCCTGCCTGAAATGAGCCTCATCCCACACAAAGTTTCCAAGCCCTTCATTAGTGGTTGTGTTAGTGTATAATAGCTATAATGAGAAGACCATAAAAGTCCAAAGTTAGATGAGGGTTCTTAACCGTTCTAAATATGGCTCTCTTTCCAGATTTTTATTTAAACTTTAATGACTGCCACATAAGATCAAGCAACAAGAAACAACATTTGTATTACAGCTGTATTATTTAATTCCCATTAGCTGAAAATGCCAGGCTACTGGCCAGTAGCTCAGGAAAATAAGTGGTGACAGGTGAAAGAAAAATACCCTTCCTGTACCTCCTCAAGTCACTTTAAAGCCTGAGGCTCTGCAATGTCATTTACACCTAATGAAATCCAGTGTCAGGCCACACTATTCAGGCAAATATCACCCATTCAGAAAAAAAATGGACCTTACTACTTTTAACGACATGTTGCTCTTTCTGGCCATAATTCCTACTGTTTTATTAAACCATGATAGAACTGATCCCTTTAGATTTGCTGTTAACTTATTTAATCCTGCTTTTGAAGGTGCACTTAATGCCACCTTGTATACTGGAGGATCTAGGTGCTTGAAAGCCATAATTTACTCTCTGGTTTAATTAAAGCAATGATTTTATTGGACAGCCTAAAATGTTTGGAGTAATAATGACAGTCCAAACTTGATTATCCCGTTCAATTCTGAATCAAGCACAAAAGGAGGAGCTCATACATCTCTCCAGTGCAAATTGAAGTGCTTTAAAAGAGCTGCTTTCATCTGTAATGACTGTACTATCATTTATCGGTTTATTTTGAAATGTTTTTGGTAGCCCACAGCAAATGTGGAGTAACAAGAGAGACTGAATGCTTTCCATCATGTATGGCGCTTTCTTACAGTTTTCAAGACAAGTCCAAGAAGTAAACTTAGCAGAGTGATTCATATCGATCTGCCTGGCTTCTGGAAAAAGAGATTTTCTTTCAGTGTTAATTAAAGTTAACAAAGTGAGGTTTCAATCAGGTTACTTAAGTAAAAGGTCACAAGAAGGGGTAAAGAGAGGATAAATGAATATACACACAACTGTCACTTTCTTAGAGAAACAAACTATGTGTTTAAAGAAAGTAGTACGTGAATTTTAAAAGATGAGTCATAATCAGGTTTCATCAAGCTCCTTCACTTTTAGTAATTTTCTTATTTGGACATTCAAAACGTAGAGATGTTTTACAAAAAAAAAAAAAAAAAGAAAGAAAAAAGAAAAAAAGAAAAAAGGAAATTAAACCCCTTTAGGATCTGCAATACCGACATCTGTAAATTTTTCAACCCAGAACTTTGTGCCAAAAATAGTCCTATTGATTACAAGGGATTAAAATTATGTCTTAACATAGACACACTAGACTCTGGCCTTGAGCAAAATCACACTAAACCCTCAGAATATAAATTACGAAAAGCACTCAATGAACTGAATATTCATGCGCTGTCACAGAATAAAGGAAGCATTGGGTAGAAGAGACCTTTAGAGGTCTCAGGTCCAACCTTCCACGCCCAGTGTGACCATTGCCAGTGCCAGAACAGGTTGGCTATGTCTTTGTGTTCTCCTCCAGGTCACCCCTGAATAAGGATGGGATAAGGGGACAGAAAAGGCACACCTGGACTCACTATTGTAGGTGCAGCCTCAATGGCACAGAGTAGAGCAGGGTAACAACTCTGTTTCAACTGAAGCATGAACAGAACATGGCTCTATCTTTTACAAACAGAATGACTAACTGCCCTTACCCAGCTCTTGATAGAGCATGGTTTAGAAAAATTCTTCTACCACAGTAACAGGCATCTAGGAAGATCATATTTATCTCATTTATGTGGGCATACTCAGATCCAAATGTCCGAGTTTTTTGCTCACATTATAGTTTTATAGTATGGCTCAATAAATGCAAGCAAATGTGATTTTAATGACTTTAAACTTGTAGCATGTACACCTTAATCATGTAGACTTTAAAACCATGTAGCATGGGGAGCACCATTTGCTTTTACATATCCCTATCTCACTGAGTTCACCTGAAGAAAACTGAAGTACATTACAAAATGAGTGGCTTTCCTCTTAGGGTTGGAGAAAGGAGTAGATATGATTTTGTATGCACTTCTGGAGTGCAGTCATGCACGCGTAACTAGTGTAGTCAGCTATGAGGATCAGACACACAAATCTAAAAGTCTTCACACAGTCATGTATTTGTAAGTCTTCTGATGTGCAAAAAAAAAAAAAAAAAAGTTAAGAATATGTGATTAGGGCACTGAACTTAAAGAACTGACTGCGTCTTTCCCTTATGCCAGAAATTCCTAAGGAGTATTTATTTGGGTAAATATTTGTCAAGGACAAAGAGGTCTCTCAATGATGGATGTTTTAGAATTTAAAATAAACATCCTATCACTATATATTTAGAGCCTATCTGTAGAATGACAGGATTCTTGTGGTTAGAGCAGCAGCAACTGGGGACTTAGGACTTGTATTCAATTCTTGGACTTGCCACAAATGAACCTGGATGTCAGTGTTCCTGTAGCTCTTCTCTCCAACCACAAACACAGAGAACCATGCTCCCTTTCACCTCCTGTTTCATTTATAATCAAAAGCAATTAACAAACAACTTTTTCACATTATGATTAAAATAGGAATGTCAGGCAAAGCAAGGCCATTCAGGCAACCAGAGGGCTTTCCTCTACTGTGTGCTGCCCCCATCAAACGTATTCCTTACCTACATTTCTTCATCTGGGACACCAAGTAGTTCCAGGGAATTGTGCCAAAGGATCTGGTACATTAATGGATTGAGATAAGATTCTGGTCTAGGAAGAGGCTCACAATTGTTTTAAGCTAACAGGACTGGACACAAAGCAGTCCTAAATGTAGGACAGTTACACAGCTATGCAATCTGACCACAAGCAGTGGGTATATGTGCCATAATGGGCAGCCTCAATTGGAAATGGGAGAGGAATAAGGAATCTAAGACCTTGCTTCTCTCCCAGTAACTCTGTGCTAGAATAGGTCCGGGCCTTCAGCAGGACCTGCCTAGCCACATCACCTTGCTGCTTTAAATAAACTCCTTCTGAGCTGTTTATTTAATCAACCACAACTTGTAGACAACAGTGCCAAGTGTACAAGATCTCTTCAACTGGACTTCATTCCAGGCTTGATTTCCTTTTCTTCTTCCTTTCCTTCCAGCTCAGCTCGTCTCTATTTCTTTCCAATTATCTCTCCTTACCTCCTAAGTCAAACTTCCTGTCTTCTCAAGAAACAGGAACTTCCTGACAGGTCTATCACTTTCCTCGCTTGTGTTTTCTCCTCATTAACTTGCTTCTATGTTCTCCTTCAGAATGTTAACTCCTGACTCAAAGACTTCTTGTAAAGCCTGACAAATAGGGTACATCACAGTAAAAAAAAAAAACCCAAAACACAAACTGGTTTAGCTGGCTGAGATGTGACAAAAACTTGATGTGACATACTGGACCTTAGACAATTATCCAGATAGCTGTCCACTCACGCTACAGATTAAGCCATAAACTCCTGTTGGAGGCAGAATACTAGCATGACAAACAACAAACCCAACATTACTTTAATTTGTTTTGCTTATTCCCCTTGACCATAGAGAGGTGCTGAACAATAGCATTAGATTTCTGAATTCTTCCTTTAGGGAATAGTAAGGAATCCTTCCCCAAATGTGTAATTTGCATTGTTAAATCCAATGTGTTCCCTTGCATTATAAAAGTGCTAGATATAATTTTTGTATGATTTCCAAATAACAATAATAATACATCCCTCCCACCACATTTAGGGTTTGTGTTAAGAACTGAGGGTCTCAAATTTATTGGCATAATGATATATTAAAAGGAAACAACTGTAAAACATGTCCAAGTAAGGGAAAAAAAAACTTTGGCTGCTGTACTACAAGAAAAACTGCTTTAGCTTGAGATAAACATATAGCATTTGTAGATGTCAATGCAGCCTGTAGATGCAAATATCAAATTCATAATAGGCTACAAGAATATTTAAAACCTTTAAATTCTATCCTGAGGCCTTATTTCATTTTTTAAAAAAGGAGAGCCCGATTTATCAGCATTACGGAAAACAGCAACAATTCCAGGTATCTAACCTGTAAATCTTAAAGTGGGGTTTATGAATAAGAATATTAATAGTTACAAAATCAAATACTGCATGTTTTTCTTGCAGGGTCAATGGGATTTGATTCTAACCCAACAAAAGGAATCAAGGATGAAAAATGTGTGTTTGAAATAATGTACCTATGCATAACACTGATAGGAATTATTAGGAAAAGCTGTCCAGGTCTGGCTTCCAAACTTCAAGAACATGGAAATCCTCCAAAATGTACATAAATATGATCTACAGTTAATACTGTTATTAATAGATAACAGATCCTGGATTCCAGTGACATGGAGAACTGTCCAAATAATTCACAGCTTTGGGAGTCTGATGACTGAGGGAAGCTGCTCATCAATCACTGAGCCCCAGCTCTCTCTCTAACAGTGCTGCAATACAGGGTGTTCCCAATTGTTAGAGCTGACAGTGCCTTTGTGCTTTCTCACAATCTAATCATTCAGATTCTTCCATAAACCCACTTTTTCCAAATACTCAAAGTTGGTGCAGAGTTATTCACCCCCACCAGCACCTTGTCAGATTTCCATGTGTTTCAGTTAGCTTCTGCAAGAAAAGCAGTGCTCTAAGTTAAATTGATTCCTGAGGAAGCTAAACTTGCATATGTCTCTATGGACAACAACTTGTTTCTTGGTGAAGTGGATGAGATTTTTGCACCAGTTTTTGAAAAGCAGGCTAACACATGTTACCATTTATATATATATCCCAACATTTGTGTATGTAAGCAGATTCATCAAATCCATCATGGGATTATATAGATGGTTACAATTAAGCAATGAAGTATATAAGTGTTTATAGGATTAGACCTAGAGATTTGAACCATATAAAAAGCAAGCTCTGTCTAGAGCTACAATTAAAAATGAAGAGCTGAACACAGGAATAACACCAGCAGTCTGACCCTGTATATTTTGCAAGCATGAGGACTAAAGCCACAAAATCCAAATTTGAGGGGCAAAAACTACAGATCAAAGTTCAAGAATTCATGAGCCGCAGGAGGATGAATAAGAAAATGTTGCAGTGGCTGCAAATCCTTGAACATTTCAGGTTCCTGGTACACATTTCTGAAAACAAAACCTCAATAGTTCCCCACTGCTCTCAGCACAACTAGTGCCTGATGTTTGTTTCACCCTTCACTGAATCTGAGAATGACAGGAAGAATGTTGACATTTTGTGCCACATGTATGGGAAGAAATAGATTATCTCCAGCTGAAAGGTGTTTTATTTTATGTGAGAAAAGACAAAGCTCCAAGCTCCACATCAAATAAATCATACAATAAGAACATTATTTTTAAAGGCAATGAGTATTTTACATATTAATATTAAATGACATGTGAGAGCAAATATAGAAATGATAATATTCAGTATCTCACAGAGAGATGACACAGAGCAGAGGGCTTCCGGTAACCAAGCTGTCTTAAATCTGCAGCCTCAAAAAAAAGAAAAAAAGCTTCATCAAAATTTAATATTCATGCAATAGGGACTCTTCATTGTTATGAAAACTGATAAGGGCCCACCATAAAATCTTGGGTGCTTCATTTACTCTCTTCCCCCAGCAGAAAAGGGGGGAAAAAATCAACCCAATTAAGAAAGAACCTGGCAAACATTTTCCTGGCAACATTTCAGGGGAGTTACTATTTTGCATTTGGTAAGGATGCAGTCCTTACCAGTCAACACACAGACCCTTAGAAGGAAATGGAAGGGACATTAGTAATTCAAATAAGGGGCAAAAGAGACAGAATAAAATTAAAAAGCATGCAATTATTTTCTAGCAAGCCAGAGACAGCATATAATCTAGCAGGAAATGAGGAAGAGAGGGCTGATTTTTTTCCTTAAAGATGTGGACAAAGCTTTTTTTTAAGAAGTCACAGAGCTAAAATAACCATATTGTTAGGCAGTGACTCATGGGAGCAAAGACAACAATGTTATCTAGAATCGTTATACTGGTGCCTTTTAATCATAGTGTTGGTACAGTTTTCCCTCACTCTGACCTAGTTTAAGTAGTTTAGAAAGCTTAATAGGCATTGCTGCTTACAGCACAGTTAGGAGGACCTCAATATATACAACAAGTCCTTTTGTGAATGAAAATTACTGATTCATGGCCCGTTACACTTCATGAATCCAGTGAAACAACAGTGAAGTTAACTCGTTGAAGTTTCACACAACTGAATCTGAATTTGTCCTCCTGCACTTGCAAAACCTTTGTGTTGGCAATGGGAGACAGCATGACCAGCTTGGCAGGTCCTTGAACAGCCGCCCATATTGCAGCTTGCTCCCTACCAGTGAGCACAACCTGCCGAGGGCACAGACACAAGGGAATGTTCTTAATTTAAAAACCATTTAGTCAAGAGCATTATGTCTCTTTTTTTTTTTTTTTTTATTATTTTCACAAAAGATATTATGAGAACAATGTGTTTACAAAAGTTTTTCTGGAAAAGTTTTTATGTTTTAACTGACAAGCTGAAAATCAAGAATTTTCAGTCTTGGGGTTTTCAACAGAATCAAAAAAGTTGCCAGTAACAACCACTTCCAGCAGAAACATCCTTTTGGCAAGAAATGATATCTTTGTTCATTTTGTTATTGAAAAACATTGATCCGTTCCAGTGATTGATGTCAACTATAGGACACAACTCTATTTTCCATGGGATAACTGATGTATTTGCTCTTCGTGTTAGCAAGATTAATGCCTGCTATCATCTGCCAGTTTACAGTCTACCAAAATATAGCACCCACTTTTGTGAACCTCTGCCTCTGAAGTCACATATGTTACCCACAGAGACTGCTTGAACTTGAGCTCAACATAATTAAGCTGCTCAGTGTATGGCTGGGAGCTGCACCGGTCATTGCTCTTTATTTGCAGGGTGAATTTTTCTCCCACTGTAAGCCCTGGCGAATCTATCAGAATCATTACAGGGCTTTGCTTGGATGCAGCCGTAACAGCCCCACAAGGGAGATCCTGCCCTTCCTCTGCTGCTTAGGCTGGATCTGCTCCATGATCCCACAGAGACCAGCATAAAGGACAGTGATGAAAATGAACCATAAAAGGAACTCATGAGGTCAAGTCTGCACACATATTTACCCTAGCCGAGTTTCACCACTGCAGCAGGGAGCTGTTAGCCCCACTCCAGGGATGGGGCAGCACCTAACATCTGTATTCTGAGTTGGCTTAGAAAAATAAAGTTATCTTTCCAAATTTATAGACCAACAAACTTAGCTCTTTAGACTGCATGCAACCAGGATTTTTTTTCCCTCTCATCTGTATCTTTGGCTCCGGAGAGGTATTCTCAATTATACAGAGAAAACAGACTTCATTTCTCCATGTGGCTCAGTCCTAGGCTATTACATGGAAAAATGTCCCAGCTGGGATTTGCAGAAGCATTGACTTAATCCTCCTCCCACTAAAACCACTGGTAAAAACACCCATGAATCTGCAGTTGGAAGAAAAGATGACAGTGCTGAAGACTTATTATTGACAAACATTCACATGAACTAATCTTACCAGCTCTTCTGAATATCAGGTAGATTCTCCTTTCTCCAGCTGAATAAAAATTAAACCATGGCAAAAACTCTTTTTGAAGAGGGCTTTCTCCAGGTAAATTAAGGGAAAGGATTTTTAGATTGTATACTGGAAAAAAACCTACAAACCCGCGCAGACCACTGGGCGGCTTGGAGGAGTAAAAGTTTACTTTGTAAAACCAAACTTTGCAACTTTCAGTTTGTTAACATGAGAGTATCCTCTAATTTTATCTGCAGCTGCCACCTTCCCCAAGTTGCAATTGCCAAAAAAGGTCAAAATATCTTAATGTTACATTACACCGAGTCACTAAATGGAACAGAAGTCCTATTACTGTAATTCATAATTCAGAACTCAAATTTCATGAGACAACATCAGAAATGTCATTTTAACCACATTAATTCCTTCACAGTTAATGTGAGTGGGTGTTGGTGCAATCCAAGCTGAAAAAAGCCATCTAATTTCAGCAAGGATACCACAAGCCAACTTGGCAACCCTCCATGTGGATCAGACAAATGCCTGCTCTGTTGATGCTGAAGGAACAGTGATAATTATCATAGCTGATACTGCATCAGTGGGAATGACAG
This sequence comes from Neopsephotus bourkii, assembly GCF_033783945.1. Taxonomy (NCBI): domain Eukaryota; kingdom Metazoa; phylum Chordata; class Aves; order Psittaciformes; family Psittacidae; genus Neopsephotus; species Neopsephotus bourkii. Next base: position 299,761 of record NW_026901853.1, on the reverse strand, counting down.
TGTGGTTTGTAAACACAACCCAAACCAGGATTCTCTTGTTCACAAACAGGGATCTGGTATTACTGTGGGAACCCACCATAAAACTTACGGATCTGAATGTGGCCCTTTATCCAAACTAGGGCACGTTCCTCTGTAACTGAAAAGTCATTCAATAGCTGCGGTACACATTTAATGATCACACTTTTGGGATGGATGTTGGTAGAAGGTGGACAATAACATTGTACGACAATTATATGGCAATCACATCCATCAGAAGGGAGAAGCAGTCAGTACGACCACTCCTACTGATGATGTGTAACCATTTTCCTTTTTGCTCAGTACTTTGCTAGTGGGGTCAGGTACCTCATCAGGAAAGAGTCATGTCTTTCCAGGACACTTAATCATGCTCATGTAAAGTTTCCTCAGGTATTTAGCCAGTAAGAAAAACCTTCAGGAATCCTCTCAAATTAAGAAATCAAGGAAAGAGAGGAAGCATATTCCCATTAATTAGACAGCAGAAGAAATGAAAATGGCTGAAATAGGTATGTATTCTCCAGCTCAAAACTGCAGCCACCTATGCTAGATGCCCAAGCTTTGATTGCCCTGTCCTTCTAGTGACAGGTAGACCAGAAGTGCTCAGCAGACAGCAGCAGTGTTGCAGAGGATTTTGGCTTCCAGAGACCTTCTGCACCAGCACAAAGCACTGATTGTGCTGACTCTGAAGCACTCATAGGTGACTGAGCAGCCCTCCAAACCAATGGAAGGACTCGGCTTGCCATCCCTAAAAAGCCAGTGGATAAAAAAATAGCTTAAACCCTCTCATCTGTGGGACTTAGCATACAATAGAGGGGTTTCATCAGAGCCAGTTCAGATTTACTTACATGCTGTGCCTTGCTTTCTTCAGAATGAGAATGCTACTCTACTACTATATTAATTAATATTTATAACGCACTTGAAGGCTCTTTGTGAAAGGCAAGCCTGGCACTTAAGGCAACAAATATCACAAAATTTCCCTTCCAGTTACTAAACAATGCCCAGTCATTAGGAAAGATCACCTATATACAGATATTGGCTTGAATAATAATGTTTTTGAAAACCAAGTCCTCAACTATAAAAAAAACAAGACCAGTGGAACACTTTCAGTTACTTCAAAACAATGTAATGTGGAAATGCAACAACTATCTCCTATGCTTAATTTTTCCCCTCCCTGTTTCATGCTATCTCTCTAAAATGCTAACGATCACTTAAACCCATGTGTTTTCACTTTCCCCCCATCTCTTAAGATCACCACCAGATCACCTTTCTCCATTATAGAAGTCTTGAGCTCTTTTGCTCATCAAAAGGCTTACACAGGGCAGAGGAGAGCCAAACAAAATTTGACATTTCCTACTGCTTTTTTTTTTTTTTTCATCTGCTGGCCTTGCCAGACAGGATTCATCTCATCTCATCCCACACCCTTTCCACTCAGGGCAGATGCAGGATTACCTGCAGAATAGCTGATTTACTCTAGAGATTGTATTCAGGCTTCCCTGCTCCATTCTCTCTCCATTGCTTTTTTGTTAGAGAGCACTGGAGGAACAATGAACTCCTAATCATGAGCACTTTATTAATGTACATGAGCATACAGCTGTAATTGAAGTGTCAGACATGTGCCAGCATACACCATCAGGAAAAAAATATTAGAAATATTATTGCTAGTCCTTAGAAGAAACAAAAGAAACAGAACTGATTTGTGTATCTTGGAATAGTGGTGGATATCTGCAGATGAAAGCCAACTGGATTTTAAAATAGATCAATTTTACATTTATATCAGATTTTATGAAGCTAATAATCATTATTATTTTATTATAATTATGGGTCCAGGTCCCTCAGAAGTATTATATGCTGAACTTAGGAGTCTACCCTTTGATGACAGTTTTACTACTTTAGTTCATTAGTTGTCTGACAAGTCAGTTTTCTAAAGATGAAGTGAGAGTAGAATTTGCTAGAAGACAAACTCCAAACTGGACTAGGTGGTATGCACTGTTCTGTCACTGCTAATGGAGTTAAGCTCTACTACTTGTGACAAAATTCTCTGGTATGTAAGATGCTCAGTTTGCTGCCATATCACTTTTAGTAATAAAACCAAAAGGAGATCTGCTATGCACCAACCTCACACAGATTGCCGACACCCACAGGGTTCCTGTAGGCTTCAGATCAGCCAACAACTGCTAAACAAAGCAATTCTCTCATCTGCTCCCCACTTCATCACTGGAGTGAGTGGTCTATGCTCAGGCTTGCACCATGTAAAAATAGCTTTCAGTTCAAGCTAAATTAGCCCACATAGAGTTTTGTGCTAGCAGAGCTAAACTGCTTTGAATAATGCAGGTTGCCTTATCAGCACACTGGTAGGAGCCAAAACTGTGTCTTCTTTTCTCACAAGAATAGGTAAGACAGCAACATATTTTTAAGACCCACATGCATGCTTTCTCCCTTACATCCACTACTCTACATTGAAATGCAATCTTGCTTTCATTAGAAAAGAGATAGCTTTTAACCAAAGTTGCTATATCGGGAATGAAAACTTATGTATCATATGGCAGCCTCATTTTATTTCATTCACATCACACTGTAGAGCCTACATTTTCCTCCTCCTCCTTCATCAAATGTAAAAGAGAGTTGTTGTTTGTGTATAGCATGCACATTAGCACAGATAAACTGCTCACTGAGTGTAATGATTAATGATTGAATAGTGCAGTTGTTGCAAAAATAAGTCATGCAGTGAAGAGAGATCTGAAGATTATATCTAACACCAGGGGATGGCTTATTAATCTTACTTCTTGAAGAATTCGTGGGTAAATCATTCTCCTTTATTAATGATATTTCACTTTGCTCTGTGAGACATCTTTTATACATCCAGAAGGGCAATTATCTGTTTAGGCCAGGAAACAATATTAGTTACAGATGGTGCTTGAATGTTTGATCTAAGTCACTTAAATAAAAGAGGGAAAAAAGCGTGAAGCACGCTCCAAAGACCTACCCCAAACAGGACTTCATTTACAGGCAGCTTGTTTTGGTTCCCATCTATATGGAGATGACAAATTACCTGTGTTTCCAAGTATCAATTAATTGGGAGCTTGTGTACTCAAATGGTGATATAAAACTCAGGGAAAATTACATTACTTTTATGTCTTCAGTGTCTAAAGGAATTCTATCACATGTGAGGTAGTTAAACATGTCTGAAATGGTTTATTAATATACAGGTCTTTCAAAGGGAGATGTTAAATTCTTGATCACAATGAGATACTGAAGACCGAAAGTACAGTTTATAATTTAAAAGTAAAAAATCTTTTCCTAGGTTCAAAACTGTCTTTTTCCTAGCTGTCCATCACCCATTAGCCACCAAAATATTGGGGGATTTAAGGAGATAACACAGACACCTGTTTAATAGTATTCTAAGAATTATAATGAAGAATTAAATAGATCTAAATATAAATCTATAAATAATCTCCAAAAGGAGTTTCATTAACTAGTTTTAAAAACCCTGAATATGGAAATTATAAACTAAAATTATTATAGAAATTGTTTTAAATAATATCAGTTGATTACAGAATTGATTTGCAAGTTCACAAAACTTTGACAAAATCTATTTTACCGTAGATTTCAAAATAATACTGAGTCATAGTTATCTGTTAGATTAATAGATCATTTAAAGTGCAGCAGTTTATTGGACAAGTAATTCATTAATGAAAGGATTTGCGATCTAGTGAATGGGAACATGAGCAGACCCAGAAAAGAGGGGAAATTTCTACCTTATTTTTCAAGCATGGATTAAGGCTAAGGACAATCTTGTCTTCTACGGAACTGCACTTGCATGTGTGGGCATTTTACAAAGATGCTGCTGTCTCTTGGAACTGATATTTGATATACAGACACCTGACTTGCCAAGGTGTGGAGATTTGCACTCCCACCATGCACCTCCGTGTGTAACCAGTCTGCACCGATGGATTGAATTAGTGCTGCTTAATTGGGTGTCATAGGTGCTCTGCTCCTGCCAGAGACTTTTTTGCAGCAAAGATTTAAAATGGCATTCACAGCAAAGGAGAGGGAGATCTGCCTTGGAAAGAAATCACAAGTGAACCCATACTAATGGGTCTATTGGGGTTTTGAAAACATGAAAATGCCTCCAGACCATCTTCAATATCTCTTCATTAAACATATCTAATTAAAAAATATTAATTTATAACTGTACATTTTGGTAGAAAAAGACTAATTTAGTAAGGTACCTATATTAAAGAGGGAGGAAATAAACATTCAGAAGTGCAACAGCCCCATTTCCAGAATGAAACCGCTCTGATAATGTGGCAATTTTCTGACAGCAACAGTCTGCCTAACAGTAAAAAATACTTTAGCCTGGAATCTGGAATTGCTTTAAGTTTCTAAGTTGCTTGTTGAAACAAAAGAGAAGTCATTAAAAAAGCGGAAGTGACCTAATAAAACTGCTCAGGGATTTTCACTTGCATACATTCTAGTGATCTCTAATTTTCATTTGGTGGGAAACAGTGAAAACAGTGAGCATCCCTGCCATATTTCAAAGCTGAAAACATGCAGGTCAAAAATATGAGTGCACTTTGTAGCAGAGCCTGGGTCTGACTGCTGTGTATTTTCAGCACCCAGCTTCAGGTCACATACATTATATTTGTGTTTAGAGCATGTTTGATCAAACTGACACAAAAACACCTTTGCCCTGAATACTAAGAGCATGTCAAGATTATATTTCACTGGTTCATTTCAAATCTGGATTTTGTGTTACCTGATGGTATATTACACTCCTGATGCATAAGCCATACATGTTTGTCCACCTAGAATTCATAAATTTGGGGGATAGGGTTTACTAGAAGCAATGCTTTCACATTCCTTGTCCTAAAACTGTACATTGAAATTTTAAGTCTGCTAGAAGATAATCCCACTGAAGGTTATAAAATAAAGGCTTGGCCTACAATGCAGTTACCTATTACAAAGAAACCATAGTCTACTACCTGACCTTGATCTTTCTCCCCCCGCAGACTCACATCACAGCACCAGATTTAGCATATGCCCATTATGCAGAAAAGCCTCAAAAGTCACAATACAAGCCCACATTTCTGAAACACAAGAATATGTGCAGGAACTATCATATTGCCCTGGATTTGCTGAAAGTGGTTTTAAAGAATACAGGTAAAAACTGGAGGAGTATTTGAAAATAGCACTATATATTTTTATCAGAACTACCTCCAGTCTCATGCAGGCTTCAGTGACTAGAAAAAAGGGTCTCAAAGTGATTTGAAAAAAAGAATAAATGTTATTAATATTGATTCTTCTTCTTCAGAATTCCCTGCAGTCCTGCTCAGGGAACCAAGTCAGTGAGCAGCAGCAAAAACCCGGTTTTTTGGCAGGTGCCTGGGTAATATTCAGAGAAGCAAGTAAATATGTGATCTCTTTAGGGACAAGCATATACCCCATCTGCTGCCCGAACCCACCTCTCATCCTGCTAATCTGGAATGTTAGCAGATCTGTTCAGATTTCCAAGCATGACCTGCTTCTGAGAAAAATGTTATTCAAATAGGTTACACCAAAATAATCAGCAGCTCAAAATGAACAGCAGTTGATAGTGACTCCATCAGCATTTTCTCTTGCTGGATTTTTTTTTACTTAAGTAATTAAAAAGTATCTCTGGAAACGCAGTATGTACAGTATGTCATAAAGTCTCTCTGAACTACCTATATTTGCCCCTGAAAGTGAATTCTTTATAAGACCTTGGATATCAAAGAAACGAGGGATCAAAGTAGTTTTAATAAGCAACCCAGTGTTTGTAGAACCTGCACTTTCATGTATCATGTTTTGTTCAAGTTCTTAATTTCGGTTCCTCACCACAGAAGGCACTTAAGATAACTATCTATAACCATATTGTCATGTTGAATCCTTTGATTATTTAACATGTACACCTTAGTGAAACAAAAATGTCTTTTTTTCCCCATAATATTTGGACTTCATTGTATTTTCTCACATGAAACATAGATTTGATTTGTTTGATAGAACATATAGTAGCATAATTTTCTTTAGTATTTCTATTTATATATTAATAGAGTTTAATGTAGTGCAGTTTTGTCTGCTCCCATACACTGATGTGATCTGCAACACCTTGATCTTGTTTTAAATCTCAAAATAAACACATAACAAAAGATGTTAAAAGCTACAAAAAGATAAAGTTAACTGGCCTTTAAAAGAGAAACCAGAGATTCCCCAGTGAATATCAGTGTGCTCTTTAACATAGTAAAATCAATTCACCCTTTTTCTTTTTTGAAATCAGAGCTTTGCTATGTTTACATATTATTTCGTGGTGAAAACAAACTGCTTTAAAAAAGCCAAACCTCCCATATATATTTGATCTGTAGTCATAATAAAATTGTTAGTAAAGGCTGAGAATTATTACATTCTGGATTAGAAGCACAGATTAAAAGATAAAGGAATTGCAAGACCAGCCTGTATGCAAAAAGCAGTAATGACAAATGAATCTGGTAGCTATTCCAATCACACATCTATATACGGACCTTTTTATTTTGCTCTGAAAATTACTGTACTGTCAGTTTGGAATCTGAATGAGCAATGACTTAAAAATCTGAACAGAAGCATACTGAAATGTAAGCAGACAGGCCTATTATTTTTTCTCTTTTTGTTGTTTTCTGACACATTCAGGAAGTAGGAGATTGCTCTGGTATCTCACTATGTTACAAGAGTTGGTAGCCAGAAATATCTCATATGCACATGGTACTGCTTTTGTGGTTGCCTTTGAAAAGTCAAGAATACAAAGCCCTATACAGGAAAGTCAAGATTTTACAATACATTGAAGGACGACTGTAGCATATCACATTCTAAATGAAACAGAAAAGCCAGGACATAAACCACTGTATCTGCAGTTTGAGTCTACTACTGTTTATATTAAAGGAACTTCTAAATATTCCTCTTGATGTAAGTTAGGAAAAAAAATATTACTAGAAATATTACTAGATGAAGGAGTTGTATACTTGACCAAGAAAACCCCCAAAGCCATGTATGTTCATGAGCTGAAATGTTTTAATGTCACATCTTTGTCAGTAGATATCACAGAGTAAACTGTATTTGTAAAGAGATCATGTATAGACATTTTGCGTCACTTGTGGGATTCATGTCCCTGCCATGTGGCAACCGTAGCCATTACTTATTCAAAAAAACAATGTTAGGCCACTTGGTCTAGTTTCAGATATCTATCTGCAATCTGCAGAACAAAGCAAGGAAACACATTATCATATGTTCAGCCAAATCTACATATCTACATGAAGAATTCTGCCGAGTCTGTGTAAGATTTCCAATAAGATCCACAGACTGAGGAGAGAGGAGATTGCTCTATAGAAGGTACACAGGATTAATTCCAACCATGATAGGAAGTAAAAGCATGTGTATAAATACCTAGATGACAGTTTAAACACTCTCTCATGCACGCTGAGGAGGGCATTTCCTTAGCTTTCATCAGGATGACTCCAGCAATCTTTTTCTCATTCAGCAAAGAGCACTGAAATGGCTTTCTAGACATTTCAGACACAAAAGCACTCCTTAAGCCTTCTTGAACACCATGAGAAAGAGGGAACCTCAACCACAGCACCACAATAACCACAACAGCACTAACAGCAAGATATCTTAAGAAAACATTGTGAATAGATATAAAAATATGACATTTGGAGTCATCATACAAAACTAGGATGTCATCGCATGCTCAGATGGTAACAGCAGCTGCCTCTGTAGTTGTGTAGGTTTCTGTTTGATCAGGTCTAGTAGATCCCACTGTGGATCTCCTATCATGTGATCAAGTCTAGTGAAGCCTTCAAAATGAAAGTGTTCTTACAAATGAAATATTGTTCTTAGTGGAACAACAATCAGTGCTATCAACAGGACCAGCCTCAGATTACCTTTCCATAATCCAGGTGATGTAAACATAGCGGGCCCAAGGCTTCGGCTATGGGTTCCTGCAATTCCAGAGTGCTATACGAGTGAGCCTGATGTATGAAAGAGGAGAACTGGGAGAAAAAAACAGCTCCCTTGGCTTCTGTGTGTACAAAAATAACTTCAGGAAAAAGTTCTGAAAAAGGATTTTAATTCCCTGACAATCCAGGTGAGAGATTTCCCTGTGTTTCTTATCTTCTAGACCAGACCTAAATCAGGCTGTCATGTAATCAATGGACTATGATAGGCTGATTATCATGTAGGATAAGTGATATCTATTAGAAAAAATTGATCTTGACATAACTCAGAAAAGGCAGCAGCTTAAAGCTAGAGGCCATAGGCCCCGGACTGGCCTTTGTACATATTTAATGGCTGTCATTTTCCTGGAGGTGCCTGAAAACAGCAAAACTCTCTGGGTAAATCTATATTGATTGAATAATCCTTGTCATCTGTTAGGACTAACAAAGCTGTCACAGTACAGCCACAAGCAAACAGATTTTATTTGATAACTTTCTTTCCATTTCCCCACTGAAGCACGAGTGCTAGAGTTTCAAGGGAGCTCCTTCATGTTTCGTCTGTTTCCACTCAGGTAATTCCCCAATGGGGACCCCTGTTTTCGGTGGCTGATTAACTGCCACATACTTAATTAAACCTGCAGCATCAGAATTACAGTTTATGAAGGAACCAGAAGCCGGCTGCCAGTAAACCCCCAATTCTGCAGGGCTGGTGTTATATTAGGAACAGAACCTGAATGATTATGGCTGGGAGCTTGATAAGGATTGTAGGGGTGGGTGTGCTTGAGGCTGTCCCTTGTGACAGAATCTCCCTTTATGAATACAGAAAAATACATCAAACAGAAATCATTAAATGGAGCAGATGGGGTTTTCTGTGTGGCTGAGGCATAAAGTGCCTGGAGATGACAAGCATTACCCAAGGCGGATGGGCAAATCAAAATGACAGGCCGTTGAAGGTGGACAGCACAGGACCCTTTGCTATTGTTGTCCTCTCCATGTACAACTCACTTTTGTAGGGATCAGAAAAGTGCTTCTGCCACATGCTCCCCTGACCATCACATGCTCCCCATCTTCATTTGCCTCCTGAAACCCCAGTAAAATGACTGGAAAAATCAGTGTTGGGAAGAAGTAAAACTCCCCAGCCCCCTAATTCCCTCATTCTGTACTCTAGTGGTGTTTAATATAACATGACAATTGCTTTTATTTTCAGGGAATCTTTTTTTAAATAGGTCAAACTTTTATTCCATTTCTGTTTTTAAAAGATAGAAGTTATTTTGCTTCATGTGAGATTCAGGTACCAGCACCTCAACACAGAGCTCTACATGGACATATTTGAGCTGTACTTTTTGGTGAGGCTAATGTTCCCCCTTCATGAAACGCAAGCACAAATCCAGGCATCTGAGCATCCCCAGACAGCATCATGAAGGATACACATCACACATTGGCCTTGTCCTTCCTCTGGGGGTGAATTTCACCCATGGAGATTTCAGAAATGTCTTCTCTTATTTCAGAAGAAAACTCTTCTGAGCTTGCAGATAGCACGTAGGAGCAGTGTCATGATCTGCTTTTTTTATCAGTATTCAAGGGTGTATCTTTCCACCCTCAAAGTGCATGGAAAGAAAAAAATTTAACAGGGAACATAAACTGGCAGATTTAGAGTGCCAAAATGACAACTGGCAAAGGTAATTTTTAGCTTCAGAGGGAGGGTGAAATGTTGATTATTTTAACCTTACCTGCAAACCACAGATATTTCAATTTTGCTTCCTGTTCACCTACCAAAGCTGTTTTTAAATTAAAAATGCTAGCAATTTTGTTTTATATTTCATCTTCATATGCAGTCATAGAACCTATCAGTCTTAATGATCCTATTTATTGTCCTTGATTCTTAGCATCATTTTCACTGATTTCTTTTCAGAACTACATATGGTCTCTCAATACAATCATCTTACAAATATTATTTGTAGAAAGCTGACGCATTACTGAAATACTGCCCCTGAGGAATCTGGGAAATTAGCCTGGCAATTATCAACATTACCAGAAAGAAGAAAAAAGCCAAATGAAAAGCAGGGTTAAAAGATTAAGTAATACAATGTAAATATCCCCACAGAAATTTTGACCAGAAATAGGGCCTGTAGATCCTTCATGCTCTTAAAAAAAATAAATAAAAAAATAAATATATACTTAATGATTGAAAACCATCAAGAAAGAATCTGATTGATTTTTTCTTTTATTTATTTTTTTTAATTGAAATTGCCTCACCTGAGAAGGCAGTAACTTAGAATACAGCATTCCCTGCTGTGGGACACTCTCAACAGAGCTTTTCTGCAGGATGAATTAGAAAACAACAAACCAAGGTTTTAGACAAGCCAGGAAAGTGCTCACTTCCTCCTTTACCATATAAAATGTATCTCTCCTTAAGCATGCATGATTAACTGATCTAACATTAGTACAAACTGGGAGCAGCTCCTTTGATCTCAATTAATGTAAATGATGCGGGAATCCTGTTGCTGGTATACCAATGTTCCGGTACGTCAGCATCAGATATTAACCAACCTCCTCCTTGGGTCCCTGCTTTGGCAGATCTGCACACACCCCACACTGCACAGGCTTCACTTGCAGTTTATTAGACTTCTAAATATTAATTATCAGAAAATAAAAAAAATAAAAACATAAATATAACCCCCAGACACCATATTCAGCGACCTTGTTCTTCACACGTACTAGGAGTAGCAGACAATACCTATACATGTTTTAACACGGTCCATTTACTCAAGACGCCTTTCATAGCGAGATTTTCAGACAGCTGAAGTAACAGAGCTTGGTTCTCTCCTAAGGAAAAAAAAGAAGTTTGACATGCTTGGGCATTAACTCTGTGTGGATCTCATTTGAACCACCTTTAGATCAAAGCACAGGTTTTTCCTGGTTATGCTTAAAAAAAAACCCCACTTACTTTCTGGTTTCAAAAGGAAAAGATCTGCTGACTTAGACATCAATAGCTAGCTTAAAACTCAGCGAATAGCACTATTAACTTTTTTATTTTTTATTGGGCCACTTGTTCCACTCCCACATTCAAATGCTTGGAGCTCTTTGTAAGCAGCCAGAACAGAGGAAATGCAGCAAAACTCTCCATGTCTCAGAAACGCCATCTCATTAAGAAGCTGCTGCTGTACAAACTGACTTCATGTGCCCTTGCTCATTTGGTTAGACCCCAGTGCCAAATTGTTCAGAATCTCAACTGAAAAAAGGTAATGGCCCTACCACAGTAAATGCTGCCTTTCTCCCCTTTCTCAGTTCCTGTGGTATACTGATGGAATGAGTGTTACCGTAGCATGCCTGCCAGGAGGATTAAGCCTAGGTTGCATACAATCTGCTTTACAATCCTAACATGAGATACAGTGAGACAGGCAAAAGAAAACAGCAATTACCTGACACATCAGTTTTTTCTAACACAGAGAATTGTTTACATTCCTCTTAAATTAAAAAAACACAACAACAACATAATCAAACAAAAAAAGGGAAAAAAGTAGGAAAATCTTATATTTATTTTCAACTAATGCAGCCCCAATCTCTTTCTGAGCTTTCAAAGTATGCACTTTTTTTTGTAAATATGCCAAACTCAAGGCCTGTACAGCATGTGATCTATAATAAACTTCAAAAGAACACCTTTGACATTTTAGATAACTTGCAAATGATGATGCAGAAAGATCTTTTGCCACTACAAAGAAAGAACAAAAGAACCAACATGAAAGAGAAATCAATAAACATATGGCAATTAATAAAACATTTTCTATGAATACCCTACAAAGAGTTTTACAACAGTATAAAAATCCAACAGTTGTTTCAATGTGGATTTAAAAAGTATCAGCTGTTATATTAAGATATTCTTTTTAAGCAACAAAATGTATGTAAAATAACGGATATGGATTTTGTTGTAAATCCATCAGTTGTAGCGTTATGGATCAACTGGGATTTTTTTTTTTTAAGGTGACCCAATGAATTCTGTAATGAAACCATCCATTTTTCAGAGAGTAAAAACAATAGCAGGAAGCAGGAGCATGTTCTGAACTTCAGCATTAAAACAAGGTATTTTGTCTTCTCAGATGTTGGAAGGTCCAGTTTGCCTATGCTTCTTGGAAAAATCAAAACTTGAAAAAAACTGTTTATGAGTTTGCCCTGCCTTGCTTCCAAACAGGAGAGTGAGAAGTTCGTTTCTGAGCCAGGCAGACAATTCATTTCATTGTCACCTACGCAAAACTTGTGGCTGCGAGAGTCCAGAGAAATTTGATTTCATGACATGGTTTCTAATGGGGCCTTCTACCAACACTAGAAAATAAATCCATGAAATGGCAAAAGAATGTGCAGTCAGAAAATTCAAAGTGCTATAAATGAAAGGATCTGTGTTCCTTTTGTATAGTCTTTATATTCTGAATGTGCAGCAGTGAGGAGAGTTAGCATTATTATGTTTTATGGTTTATTTGATTTCCCTCATTGTCTGCTGTGAAAAGATTACACAGTAGAGGAGATGAGCAACCTAATTTAACATTTTTATCAAGGTCATTGTAGATCATGGTTATATTTTCAGAAGAAAGCAGCCATTTTGAGGACACAAGCAGAAGTAAATGTCCAGAATGACCCAGGTCAGCGTAGCTCCTTTAAACTTGCATAAAGTTTTTCCAGCCCCTACGTTAAGCTGAAGAGAAACTACTTTGCATAACTCATGGTTTGAGACCTTCTCCTGAGGGAGAACTTACAGGTGTTCAATTCAACCTTTACTGAAATAATAAATTTACCTCCTTTCAGATTTGTCAAGTGAGGCTTCAGGCACATTCTGCTTTTCAGCACTGTTATCTTTGTTCTCTGAGCACTGACTGGGGGAGCTCAGCACAATAGCAACATGCTCTATCAGCCCCAAATTTAGTGTTAAATCCTCATCACAACGACCCAGGCAGGGGGAACAGTGGCCCAAAGAACTTCTGGAAAACTGACAAACTAATCATGCATATAATTGCTTCTTGACTTTTGCTCCTACTGTGGCAGGACTTAATAACCTCAAAGGTTAGTGTTGGAACACACACATCATTCAAATTATTCCAGGATGATACGCTGCAGTAACATTATTAATTCTTGCAGGCCTGCTCTCCAGCACTTCCAAAAGACTCAAAAGAAGATGGCTTAAAAGCCAGCAAGAGGAAGAGTGTATCAGGTTAGTTTCGCTAATTAGAACTTGGGGCTCATTGTAACACAGCTACGAAATTGTTTGATAGTTCCTTGAAGACAGATGATTCAAATAAATATGTGAACCAGCTTCTATAACTACTTTCATGTCAAATTATTTAGCAGAACTCTCAAATAGGTGACATGAATTGAAAGTGTCTATATTTTGGCTCATTTTGATAATTAAAGACAAATTCATAATTAAAGACAAATTGAGAATTAAAGACAAGGATCCAAAAAGACTATCCCTCTGTAGACTGCCTGAAAAAGGAACTGGTACTTAGCACCATGTTATGAGGCTAGTCCAAAGCACTGAAGTCAATGGGAAGTGTCTTTCAAGAAGGCAGTGTTTTGGATAGGGCCATGCAAGAATATTATGTGAATGGAAAATGCTTCACATCTTTAGAATGATTCAGTGCTCAGAAAACCCACCACACTTATTAACTCTAGACCACATGATAAACTGTTTCATTAGTCTCAACTGCAAGAGATTATCTGGCAACGCCCCTGCTGACGGGACTCTCTCAGGTTTGATATAAAATATTTCCTATTTTAAAAAAGCTCAATATTATATACTGTGGTGTTGCTGGATACTTTGCTTTTCATTTCAGAAACTCAGTTTTAACAGCTTACATATAGAAGTGGACAACTTGAAAAATTAATAAATGCTCCCCAAAATATCAACCTTTGGAGAAACCAAAATTACTAATGATGTTGAGTAAAATGCAGTGAATGCTATGATCCCTCAGGTAAATTAGTTTGTATCTTTCAATTTTACCTACAGCTATCAGATTAAGCTGGAGAATTTACCAAAATTAACCAATTGTCTGCTCTTTGTAGTGAAACAGGTAGCCGTGCTAGCAGAAAGCTTTGCATGTATGTAGGAGCAATATAAATATGCATAAAATCATTAAATATTTGATTTTGCAAGAGAATCTAATCACAAATTTTGCTAAATTAACACTCTAAAATCCTCTCATTTATTAAGTTGCAGCGATTTCGAGAGTATAGAATAGAATCATAGAATAGTTAGGGTTGGAAAGGACCTCAAGATCATCAAGCTCCAACCCCCTGTCATGGGCAGGGACACCTCGCTCTAAACCGTATTACCAAGGCCTCATCCAACCTGGCCTTGAACACTGCCAGGGATGAAGCATTCACAACCTCCCTCGACAACCTATTCCAGTGCCTCACCACCCTAACAGGAAAGAATTTCCTCCTACATATGGCAAGCACTGGACTTCAGGGACTGTAAGAAATCCTGTGATTTGTGCTTTGTGAGGGTTATGACATCTCTGCCAACACTTTAAGTACCATGGCCACTCACACAGCCTGAATGGCCTTCATCCTTCTTAGGATGGTCAGACCCCACCAACAAAAAACAAAAAGGGAAAATATTGTGCTCAACCCAAAAGTTTTAGCTGTATTAATCCAACAAGTTCTTAGTATTTCAAACACACTGAAGAGCACTGGTGTTCAGAAAGTTAATTCTTTAACTTTTTTCCCTTCTAGAAACTCATCTAGTCTTAAGAATAAATTAGTTTTCTGCATGAAGTTCAGCTTAACCAAATTATGCAGCATAAAGAAGTTATTTGTTGCTTTTCGAGGCATGCATTAACTCCTTTTCTGAATTAAACATCAATAAAAAGGCATGTCATTAGTGTTTATTCTGAATGGTATTTTTTAATATAATTTCATTGACTCTCAAGTAAGTCCAAATTCTAATATGATTTCCGCTCCTCTGTCATGTTAATTTCTCCAGTGTAGTCCAGCTAAGACATTATATAACTATTATAAATAATCTCCTAATATCCACTTCACAAGTCTTTAATAGATAGTACTCAGCAAAGTACATTATGCAGGTGCTTTTTTTTTTTTTTAAGGATAAAATGTAACACTTTAAGAGAAGATTAATCTTTCTAAAGCTTACGTTGCTGGTACCTACTCTGCATAATGCTCCAAAGGCACAAAATAGCTACTGCAACATTCAGTTAGACCAGCAGACAAGGGAATCAGCAGCAATATGTACTCCTAAACAAAGGTGCAGATTTGTAGCAAAGACACCTGATGTTATAACGAAATACCTTTTAAAAAATGTTTAAGTATAAAAGATCTTGGTGAAGTTCTTTGGCTTTACTGTCTTAAAACAATAGTTAAGACAACTTTCTGCTGCCAAAATCTTAATACTGCATACAGTGTATTCTAGAAGATTGAGCATACAAGGCAAAACGTCCACCTAAATTACTCTTGCCCGATTTGTGTGAACCTGACTTATATGTCAATATCACTGGCACATCTAAATGGAAGATCCTATTAGAAACTAATTTTTTCTTTGACTTCTACAAAAGAAATAAATGGAGCATCCCTCTCTCCTAAGTACTATACAGGGAAAAAAAAACCTAACCCACTGCTATTGCCAAATTCCATGTAAATTTTGCAAGTCTGGATTATGATTCTTGGCAAACCTAATTAAGTAATTTAAAGCAAGTTTAAAACTTCCTGCTACCATGGTAAGCTCTCTTACCAGCTTGCCCCATGCACAGAAACCTGATTAACTTCAGTTAATACTGGAGTTGTCAGCCATCTACCAGAAATATTTAGACAACACCAGTGCAGTACACCCTCTTGCACTTTCCACTGAATATACGTTGCTCAGGAATCTAACTCCTAGGAACTGGAGTTTCAACGCAAAACCTACAAGCTCATTTCTAATCCTTGAATGCACATATTAAATGCACAACAAGACATCTATGGGCTGCTGGCATGCAGGTACCAGGAAAATATCTGCTGAGATCCGGTATACAGGAGTGAATTTTCTGTTGTTCCGCAGACGTACCAGCACCTTTCAGTCAGATGTGGTGTGTCCTGCACTGTTTAAAATACTCAGGAGAAATTGCCAGTTCTGTAGCTACTAATACTTCGGGTCTCCTTTTTTCTCAGTCACTAAAGTTTCTCATTTCAAGTTAGTCCTCTCCTACAGACTGCATTAAGCACTGGAGTAATGCCTTCTCACAGCTGGCTATATTGGCCATTTACCTTTAAGTTGCTTTCATTCATGGTTTTAGATTTGGCTTTATGAAGTTGAAACCTTGCTTGCACCTTGGAAGCTCTACTATGCATCACACCCCTGTATTATCACTGACCATTTGCACCCCTTCCAAAACGCTTTTGAATTACAACATTTCACTCCTTGTTCCCTAGTCTTCTTGTACCCGTGTGATGTTCACATCTGAAAATTAACTCACAGCTGGCTTGGTAACCCTCCAGCTCAGGGAAAATCACACACTGGCACAAGAGGATACTTGCTTCACAAATGAAAGCAAGTGGGAACGAGATGAGTAGGCTCAGAGCTGACTGCAGAGTAAAGTTGGAGAGCAATGGGTCTGGAAGGCAAGAAGTAAGGCTTGGATGCAGTCTTTGCTGGGGCATGGGCAGGTCGATATTGATTTGGCTGGAATGCAGGAAATCAGGACTTTGGGAAAACTGACCTGGACATTTTGACATATTTCAGATAAAAGGACCGATTGTAAACTGGGAATAAACAGGGATGAGGGGACTGACTCTGGAGGAAGTGTGGGGATGGAAGCCCCACCTTTGTAGCCTGAACCAGACTTCCCATCCTCAGGAGCTGGTGTGTTCTGCTTGTCTGCACTTGCAGCTTGTGGCAGCTATGCTAGTAAAGCAACTCTGCTCCTTATCAGGCCACACATTTGTGGGAAACTCACAAGCCCAGACACTGGAAGAGCTGATGCTTGGAAACTGAGAGCATTTGCTTCCAGTTACTGGAATATGCAAGTTTCCAACCCATCGGTGGGAGTCCAGTGCACTTGTGCAGGGGACTTCAGCAGGATCATTTATGTCTTCCCTTGAGTTAGGTCCCCCTCCCTTTCTTCTTAACTGGACTATCTTATTAGGAAAATAAAGCTGTCAGTAACATAGGAACAGATTGAAAGATAATGCATACAAGTTCAGCACTGCTCCTAAATGCAGCAACAAAAAGTCAGTCATGAGAAAGATTCCCACAGGTAGGTTTGTTCCTAGGCTTGGCCTTCAAGAAGCAAAAAATGGAGAGGTAGTTTTCTATAGCTTCAGACAGAATTAGGTTCATCAGCAGTATATTTCCATCCTTCATGAAATCGTATTACTCATCATAAAGAGGGCATCACTGCTGTCTATACATAGAAATCCAATTGTAAGAGAGTGAGTTTTTAACAAAAGTGATCATTTAAACCATGAAGATATGGTGGGGTAAAGCCCTTTTAAAATCACTTATCTCACCAGGAACGTGGAATAGATCAGATTCTGGAGCCATGTCATCAGTATGGCCTAAGAGTGTTATGCTCTGGCCTCACTCAGTGTCAGCAGGATTTGGCCATAATATATTTTCTTCTACTATATCAGTGCATCAGTGTCATAAGCCTGAAATTCTGCTAGGTGGAAAAAAAAAAGCAAAAAAAACTTCAAAGGAAAATGAATGTTTTGATTGATTTTGTTTCCTCTGTAAGTCATGGACATTAGCTATGTTCAAATAACCTAAATGTTATAAAACAGTAATAAAACCCGACAGTCTGGAATGGAAAACTCTTCTTTTCTTTTTTGTCTTTATATTGAAGATCAGCTTTAACTCTTTTCCTCCCATTTCAGCTAAGTCAGATGCTTGAAATTATCAAAACATAAGATTCCCACCCATTTTCATAAGCAGATTTTCAGCTTTCAGCCTGATTAAAATAAGCTCTTGCAAAGTTTTAACTCTAATGATAAATACTTGAGATCCTGACACTTCTATGACAATTATTCCCTGAGATCTTTTTTTCCCCCCTTAATTGATAACATACTAATGTTGCAAAATGATATTTCACAGGAACATTTCTTCTGAAGTTACTTATTAATGCCAAGATTTTCCCATAGCACTAAACCTAGGTTGCAGTTGTCTCCTTCTTCTTAGTTCTGGCATGACTTTGACCGGTTGAATCCCCAAATATGTATCAGTAATCAAAAGGTATATTTCAGTACAGGAGAACCTGTTTGGAAGAATTCTTCTCATTTCTTCACTGCTTGTTTTATCTTTGCTTGAGATGTGAATAATTCATAGGCCTCTGTCTGCTTTACAGTCAAACGCATTCTGTCCACCCAAGACTGTTCGACTTTGTGATTTATTATTTAATAATTTGCAGGGCTGCGCTGTTGTAAGGTGAGCATTGTGACTGAGTGCAGAACTGTTACAATCTGGTCTAGTTAGCTGTCCTTTCTTTCCCTCTCTCCAAACAGCAGCAGTTATTGATTTTTTTTACAAACCTCTGCCATGTAATCCCACAGCTGCTGATCTCAAAGCTGTTACTATAAAGTAAAAGTTGGCCCTTCTTCTTGAAAACAAGAAGTCATGTTTTGATTCACTTTTTCTTTCTTTCTCTTTTTTTTTTTTTTTATCAATTGTTTCTTTTTTCTCCTTCTTTTGTGCCTTAGTCGATGACAATACCCAGGAAGTGCCAGTGGCTTCTCTTCAGGATAAAAATGAAAAATGAAAGCCCTTGGGGGAAATACATGCTGATCCTTTCATTACACCTGCAAAAAATGCCTGTCTGAAACTTTTCCACCTTTGAAACTTTTCCAGTGGAAGTTATTTCATCTGTTATCTTGGCAACAATTACATACAGTGCTGTCTTCCAATAATATGATATTTGTGTTTAAATCCCACTGCAAGTTATCAGTCACACCTAATGGTGGAAAGAACTACTCCAAAAACACAGTAGCTCCTAATTCCTAAAGATTTACTATGCTGCCAAGCACAGTGATACTAATCAGTGTGCAATTAGGGCCTGATTGATTGGCTTCAACTGACTTTGGATCAGGACTGTAACAGGCACTGAGGGCACAGGCACGGGTACAACAATGGTAGTCCCTAGTGAATTAACTTCTTTCGAGCTTATTTTCTACCTGTCAATTAATTATTGCATATGCAGCCTTTGAAGACTAAGGTCACTGTGGGACGAAACCCAGATTATTTGCTTTTTGCTACTATGAACCCTCAATAAAACATCTGTGGCAATATTCTTACACTATCTTCTTCCTCTCTAGTCCATGCCTTACACAGTTGCATTAAGGCATTTAAGTTTATGCCTAAACTGGGAGACGAATCTTTCTGGGCCAATGTGTGCACTTCAGTAACATCCTAACTTCACTTCAGGAAAAACTTAGTGTAAACAAGCTCTTGGGCTCATCCTGCCCTGGGAGGAAAACTGAATCCCTTGGGCAAGACTGGAGCTAGTCATTCTCTATGTACCCTGAAACTTGTAGAGAGGATTCAGGACCAGGATTCTTGGATATTTGTGGTGGGTATTTGAAAGTCAGTTTAATTAACTCAAGATTCATATAGAATTCCTTACGTGGAGCCTACTTCTTAGCCCTAACTACAGCGCTATTCCACTGCTCTACCACTTTGCACTCTGATTCCTGTTTTGCTTACAATGATTTCTCTTTAGTAATGACTTATCTTCTTCTGGTAGAAAGATTTTTGCATGAACAAAAAAGTCCTACCAAACTTCCAGCATGTAGGTAGATTTGACTCAGCTATATATCTTAAACCAGTTCATAAAAGAGAAGTTCATTAATACAAAATCCCTTAGTCTTGGTTAACTGTAGTTTGATTAGATGCTGTAAGATATGCCACAGCTACTGCATACATATCTTAGCTGGCCATGAATGGAAAGGCATGAAAATAAACTCCAACCTCCAGAGAGCTGTAGTTACAAGCAGGGATCCTTCCCCCAGCAGAACTGGGTTGCTGCCTTGTGTGTTAGCTGAACTTTCTGAATTACTTTTACTATCAGCTCTGGAGGCATACTAGAGGAAGAAAATACACATCTCTGCAAAGAGAGCCCCAGGTGAGGGGAAGAATTTATTTCCCTTTCCTCCGTATTCCTGTCTTCCATTATTTATTTAAGCAAGGGAGTGAAAACAGTAGTATTTTGGCATTTCCATTAACAACTTTACATTAATAGTATCGGAAAATCTTTATGATAGTAGATACATTGCTGTAATACCTGAACTCTGCATACTGCTATTCTAATTATTTCTTAAAAAATAGTGAAAATATTGCAATAATACAGCAACCCTTTCAGCTCAGGATGAGGGGGGTAATTTTGATTGGATTTCCAAGTAAAGCCCTAAAAGCTGTATCTTCTTTCCTAGAAGACAAAAACCGCACATATTTAGCTTTTCTTTTTTTTTCACTAGCTTTTGAGAAATATGACATATTTGCCTACTTAAACTATAGATTGTCTGCCACTCTCACCCACCACCCCTCGGTTCTAGTCAACTGGCTTGATTTTACACCTGGGAACACTACTCAGAAGCTATTCCTTTAGACCTCCTAGTTTGAAAGGTCTAACAGCTCACATAAAGAATAGTACTTAAAACTTGCCTAATACTTTTAATGACTCCCTAGGGGAAGCTGCTGTACAATTTATTTAACTCTTTGTACATAGACTTTCATCCTGGGTGCTTATATGTTAAGGAACTCTAATGTGCAAGCCATTAGCACCTTTCACCATAATCTCCTCCCAATGTCCATTTAGATTACAGTAATGGCCAGTAGTAATGTAAAGTAAGGGCTACCAGCTATGATATCATCATAATGACTTTACTGAACTTGCTCCACAAGCCTTCTGATATATGGTAAGCACATATCCTTGCCTATAGTCTTTTAACACATAGAATGCATGCACCTTATCTAGATACTCCAAGTCCCATCTTTTATAGGTATGAACCTTCACTCTAACGTGGCTACCTCCATGGACATGACCTTACAGTGAAAATAAAGGAAATAGTTTAGCCTGTATTTCCAGGCCCAAAGCAGGAGTACACAAAGATGTAAGTACCTTTTTTTTTCAGATAGGAAACACTATGAATGTTAGGGATGGTTTTCATGGCTAAACATTACTGAAACAGAGGAATTCCTGGAGAATAATCAGGCCCTTCGACTTGGGTAGCAGGACAATGACAGCAACAGTTGGCTTGTTCCTATATACAAGAAGCATAGGAGTATACTGTAGACAAAGCTGCACAAATAATCTCACTGGTTAAGATAAGTAGGAGTCGTCAATTATGTCATTTTTCAATTACCTTGGTCATTAAAGCTATTGTACCTTAACGACTTCCCTGCTAACAAACCATTGTTCAGCTGAAGAGCTAGCTCACCGATTTTCAGTATCCTGCATCTCCACCACTTCTGTTTTACAAACAGTTTAACTCTAGAAAAATCCAGGCACAGTTTGAAATTATCTTTGCAGGGCTTTCTTCCCTTCACAGTGTAGGGGGGAAATAGTCAACTCTTACTCTACTAATTGCAATACTCTTTTGCAGAAATGGGAATAGAGCCAATTATATGAAATACTCTAGCATATGCCTTCATGTAGGAATATTGATTGTTGTATTTACTGTGGAGGAGCAGGTGCATACTTTAACTACAGACCCTAGTGAGATGCTGAGTGCTCTGAAGGCTGAACATCTTCAGCGCTCAGTATGTCAAGAGACAAGACCTCCAAACAAAGGCCAATTCTGAGAGTTTCATTCGCAGCATATTTCACTTCATTACATAAGAACAGTATGGAGATTGCTAGCTGAATATACAGGAAAAATGTCTTATTAGGCAACTCTGGAACTTAATCAATCTACACACAAACAGACAGTTTAAATTAACTGAGCTACTGATGGAGGCAGACGGCTTTCCCTCCTTTCTCTTCCCTTTATAAGATTTAAATACGGTTAACTTCTTTATAAGGTTTAAATATAAGAATTACATATCAGAAACTTCTCTTCATCTTTAGGTCTGGCAGGTAAATCCCAGGCCTTAGTACAATAGTATGCTAGTATGCTAGTAATCGGTGAGAGATGGATGAATAATTAATAATAGAAATAAATAACTGATTATTAAACAAGTAAATGATTTCTTCTGTAACTGATAATGCAAACAGTTCCTAGGTTATATAATACTTTCCAGTGAAGGCTTCCAAACATTACCTTCAATACAGACAAAAGCACCTCAGATAGTTCTTTCATACAGAATGGTAAATTGTTATTGCTTTTGTACACTATTCCCAATGCTTATTGCATATTCACTTGTATACATCTAGTGCAACATTATTATCATGTTTTGATTTTCTTTCTTCCACCACCTATAACCCCCTAGCCTCCTGTCAACAGTTGAGGAAGCTGCTAATACTGTATTGTATATTCATTATCCTAGCTTTTTCTTTACAAATATCATTATAACATCCTGCATTTGTAAAGTAAATAATTAAACATTCTAGAAAGTCTTATAGGACACAGTAATCTAACAGATGAAAGACATCAGAAATGTGAAACTCAAATGCAAGCACATGTAATATGTATCTTTTAAAAGAGTTTTCATAAAACAGGGTTAATGTGTTAATCAACCATATTTAAAATGCTAATTAATCACTGACTTAGAGTCTATTCATAAATAATTGAATGTCCTATTTATGCAGAATTTCTTATACTTGGAAATATGTGGCATTCATCCTGGTCTTGCAGGATGCAGCACAGCATTAACAGTCACTGAACTCTCTTAGCTCTGTGTTGTGATACTGTAATCACAGCTTCCTGCGATTCAATTACATCTGTCCATCAGTACATATATCATCATGAGGGCAAAATACAAAGAGCTGCATTAACCAAACCATTTTGCCAGCATTCCAAACATGGAAGTGAGACGGTGAATTTTGGGGTGAATCAAGCCAGCTGCAGATATTCAACTATTCCCTCTCCTCGGGGGGCCGTTCCCCCCCCCCCATTTCAAGACATTCCCCTTTCCCTCCTTTGTGGGTCAGTCATGTCTCTAGATATGAGCAGTTGTCCGCACTCAAACAGAACTGGCTTCAGAATGAGGTTTGTAATGTTACAATATACATTTCTTCCCTCTCTAAGAACTCTGTCTTAGAGAATGTGTGTATCAGTCTCCATGTTTACACCCACGAGCAGTGATAATAACTGCAATGTGAAATCTACACATATGTGTAAAGGTGAAAATAGCGCAAGTAAACCTAGCATTCTTAGTTTCCAGCTAAACTCAAATGTATTTTGAGAGGTTGAAAGAGATGAGTCCTGACAAACAATGTAAGATTCTCACAGAACTAGTTGAAAATTTCTTCATGCAAATACATGTGTCAAAACATTAGCTCTCGGTATTTTGATGAAATTCTCAAATGTGGATTGTTTAAAAGCTTTACAGTTACTGAAAATGGGTGTACATATTTCCAAAACAAAAGAAAAAAAAACAGAGAGTAATAGACATTTTCATGCTAATAAAATGCTAACCCTTAAAATAAAACTACAATAGCACAGGAATTATCTGAATTCTCAACACATGCCCTAAGTGGGAGATTTTTTTTTTCCCCCTAGTTTCTCTCCACTTTGGTTTGAAGAAGTAAATTAGTCCTTGCCTAATGTGATTTAGTGGACAGGCTGGCAATGTAACTTGTCATTAAAGAATGAGAATAATAAGAAGAATAGATCCCTCCTTCTAATCCTTTTTGACAGCCTAACAGAATACCAATTTACCATTTGATGAAGGCTTCAGAATATTATGAAAACTCTACAGGGACTTCAGAGTTTTGTACAGAAAGGGATGAAGATGAGAAACAGCCAAAGTTGGTGAGGAAAAAACAGCTCTGGAACAGGATCTGCTCTATAAACGGCTGGTTGCAAGCCAATTGGCATCCTTTAAAATTTGGATGCTCCAGCTAACCCTGTGGAGAGGAAAGGAGCTGGTGGATCTTGTGGAGAATCATTCAGAATTAAAAGAGAGAGGACTTCTTCAAGGGACAGTGAAAGCTTTCCAAAGAAAGCTGGGACTGCCGATTGCCTGTCAGCATGCTCAGGAGTATTTGATATGGTTGGTCATGTTTCCATGGTACAGCAGTATGATTATTACTATTAAATGGTACATCATTGCCTTTAAGGCCCTTTTGAAAAATAACTCAAAATCCAAATACATGACCCCAAAACAGACAAACACTTTTCTTCTTTTCCCTACTGGGTGGGTATTACCTGCACAGCTAAAGCTGATTAAGGGCAATTCTAAATTCAGGAACTGTCTTTCTCCCCAGGGAGGAGCTACAGGGCTAGTGTAAGCAAATAAATAGCGGCCTAGAAAAGAGGTAGTTCTGAAATAGTTTGCTTTTATCATATTACCCAAGAAACACTGATGGGCACTAAAGTGGAAGGTCAGCATCCAAATGCTTTGGAGTTCTCACTTAGGAGTTTTGTGGCAGTACCCTTCTTATTTCCAAAGAAAAATGCACCCTGGCTTTGAAATGCAGCTTATTTTCAGCTCTCACTTGAAGGTATTTTCAATAGCCCTCTGCCTTCAAGAGCTTGATTTAAAAAAAATTATTTTAATGAGCATTGCTCATAACACAGCAACACGGTAATTTGGTTGGTGATCCAGATTGCTCTTCTCTGGAAGCTCTGTAATTAAAAGAGCAGTGACAGTGCAAGAAGCAGCACTTCTAGTGGAAATGATCCTTAGTCAATACAGAGTTTTTGGCAGTGGTAAGAAAAGCAAGGTTCTCCTGCAATTGTTACGCCTTTTGCCAATCATGCATGATGCGGTTAATATGTTGATGATATCTCTCTCAAACATATTGAGTTAGTGTTTGTGTCTATCCACTTCCCTCTACTGGACAAAATCAGAGCTGTTCAAGAGTTTATGATATCTTGTCATTATAAGTGGTTGGCCCAAGAGAGGGATACGTGCCCTGTGACAATGAACAACTACTAATGGAGATTCTCCTTTAGCTCAAGTGATAGAAGCTTGTGCTGTTGGAGCAGAAGGTCACAAGTGTAATTCTTCCTGTTAAGTTATGCTATTAAGCTGATAACCATGATGGCTGCATGCCAGCAGTGAGCAGATACACCTCCACCCTTTGTGTTCTGGGTTAGCACTCTTCAACTTCCTTTAAACTGTCACCTTTTCTCTTGTCTCCAATCTCTTTTTTCCATCACAGATGAAAGGAAAAGAAGGGAACAGAAAGAACAGAAAAGTCTGAGAGGAACTAACTCAAAAAAGCCAGAAGAAACACTCCTGTGCTGGTGGGCTAGCACAGCTTCTTACTCTACAGAAAACTGCCTGTGGTTATGCCAGAAATGCTAAGCATTGCTCTAGATGTTATCTGGGCGTTTGCTTGTCCCAGAAGAGTGAAAAAATACAGAGCCTTCTCTAGGTCAGTGTATAGCTGAAAGGGGGCTACGATGGTGTTAGATGCAGCTTGAAAAGAGACTTTCCTGTCTTTTAAGCAAAACCACAGCTTCTGTAGCATCCCTTCCCCTGCAAGTCAGTGCTAAGGATTGAGGATGCACAGCGCTATTGTTACCATGCCTTTTTCTTTTTCTATTTTTTTTTTCTCCCAAGTTCATTTCTCTCTCTGTTCCATCCAGCTTGTAACAAGACAGAAGTGAAAATTTACTTCCTTTGTGAGCTTTGATACTAAGAACCTAACACATTGTTTTCCAAGTACTGGAGTGGCTGTACAGAGTATTTTAGTCCCAATCCATCTCTATTTCAAAGCCATACTTTAATCTGGAATGTCAGCTAGAACATGAAACAATATTAATTTATGCTACATAAATAATTTCCTTCAATTATCAGGAAAGAGCAGGAAGCCATGAATTTTCAGGTTGATTGAGTTTTAATTTCTAAGTTCAAAAATAAATAATTTAGGTGAGTTGCTCTTTTTAAACAGAAAATTAAAGGTTTGGTATTAGAGAAGGAAAGAAAAAAAAGATAATTTGGATTCAAAGGTCAGGGAACATGCACAGATAAGAAATGTGACAATTATGAAATTATTCACAGAAGCAAATACTTAGAATTCAATGCAAGATATCAAGATTCATCAAAAGGCACAAGAGATTGACAATCTATTATGAATGCCTCACATCACAGATAAATATTTCAATGCAAATAAATAAAGGATGCTGAGTGTTTCTCTTTTGAATGACTTTTCACAGCTCACTGAACACAATAGTACTGGGACGGCTCTATGTCCCAGACTCGTGTCCAAACTTTGGCATTCCCAAAGGCTTCCTCTGCTGAGCACAACCAGGTTACACTGTAATTTCAGTTTGGAATTACAAAGAACCAATTAAGCAGCTTTCCCCTAACAGTACATACAAACATTCTCCGGTGCATAAGTATGCTCAGGGACGTTGTGAATTTGCGCTGGTTTTGTTCTGTGCTCCCTGGTAATTCTGTGACATGTACTATTCTTGTCAAATCTAATGACTTTTCTTTTTGGTGCAGGGGAGGAAAAAAAAAAATAAATGGAAAGACGACGTCTCTAAGCATATGGCTGGTTTATTCTGCAGATGGGTACAAGAACAAACTAAGATGTATGCCTGGTGTATTGTGCTCAAATAAAGCTTTTCTGTTACCAGCTTCTTACCTGCCACTGTGATGATTCTTCTTGATCTGTGTTTGTATGCCAAAACCCCAAAGAATAAAAAGATTCCATGCAAAGATTGCTTTTCCCTTGTTTTCAAACAAATGTTTTATAAGGATACTTTCAGAAGAAAGGGGGTTTCTTTTTCTATATAGGGACCTGCTTAACTGTTTTCATCTGTTAAAAGTCATTGTATTATTTTAACCACTAGCAGGAAATTCCATGCTGTGTATTGCTTCATACAAAGCCTTTACAGCTTTTTAATTTTGCAACAGCTGCACAGAAAATGAAAATGATCATGTAGAATCACATCACTCATGGCTGCTTCTCCATTAAAACAATAAAAATAGAAAACATTTGCATGTTCACAATAAATGCTGAAAAGTACATTTGAGTGAACAGAAAGACTTTTCAGGGCTTGCAGAGATACCAAGCTGGTCTAGAAGGCTTTTCATTGAAGACTGTGGTAAATGAGAGATCATCAGTTACTCATTTGAATGTTAATAAAACTTAATCTAGATCAGCTAGACTAAACTCAGGAACCTCAGTGTTCCTCTGATTATAACGATATGGAAAGATCTGTACGCAAAAATTGCTTTAAAGTATCAACGGATATCAGTGTATGAGAGCGAAACATCCACAGTGAATGCTGGAATGTAAATAAAATTACTATTTCATTATCAGATTAGTGGCACAGCCACATTTATTCTGCAATCCAAAGACAAGCCCTTGAAATGAAAGAGATTTTCACAGAATGGAGGTTATGCCCTAAAAGACCACACATCTCTAAAGTCTCCATAGCCCAGGGTATCACTATATCATTAGTCTCTTCCGAAAATATGGAGTATTAAAGATAAGGTACATCAAAGAACATTTGTGATCCACTGATTATTTTGAGGAGTGCTTTGCTACTCATACACTTTCTGAGTCATGACTGGTGATTATCTAGGCCAAGGAGGATGCGGGAGGAATGGAAAGAAGCAATGTAAGTTTGTTCCCCTAGAAGATGACAATACTGAATCCAGATGAACAATATTTATAACACGTCCACAGACTTCAGACACACAGCAAATAAGAACATGCTTATAAAACATTTCTATGTAAAACATGTAAAATACATGAACACTGCAATATAAGCAATAAATACATATGTCTGTACACGTACACACGTGGTAGAGAACTGCCCAGACTATTATATCTGGCTTCCTTTCAAGTATAATCGGAATACAGAAATATCTATGAGAATTAGATCCTAACACATATAACTTTCTCAGGTCCTACAGAGGGGTAGCATGGAGATCTATGTTGCTGTTTCTGGAATTATTTTGCAACCCAGTTTCCACAACATGTGGATTTCTGCCCACCAGCTCTCACCTCCATCATTTTTGTGCAAAATCTCTGTTGCCCAGAAGAGGCATACTCACTCACTCTTACCTCTCTGGACCAAAGGCATTAGTAGCATCTTTTTGCCTGCTGGGCCACCTATTCTTACGGAATTTAATATTACAGACTTTACTTTTCTGCCAAATGTAATGAGCAAAATGATCCAAAAATTACTAGTGGAAAACATGCAGAAAAAATTGCATATAATTTCTTTGGGAAACCAGATTTAAAAGACAAGTCACAAGCTTTGAAATACATAAGTTCTAATAACATGGATTTGTAATCTGAATTCACCCAAAAGAAGATTTTCCAGTAGCCTTCAGCCTCCATTACACAGCAAGCCTAACCTAGAGTATGAGTTACCTTGTCTTAGGCCTCAAACACAGGCTCTGCTCCAGAAAATCCTAAATACCCTAGTAAAACAAAAATTAAGCCATATAGAATATTTCATAGGTCCTGTGTTCATCACTTCAAGCAAACACTGGCAAGTATCAATCACAGATGACAGCAGTAAGAACTGCCATCTATCGCAATGGTGCAACAGCTCAGGCCAGTTCCCTAGGGAAGCCAGCCAGGACATGGAGCATATCATGGGTTCGCAGCACAGGAGTAGTCAGTGAGCAGGAATTTCCTTCCCTGTGCTGTGCTGCACTTGGATCAGCTGAGCAAAAGTAAGTACAAAATAAGGGAAAGCATATAGAGAAATGGTTTCTCACAAATTTCTGAAATGCCTTTATGTGTGTCATGAATATTGATTGTTACTAACTCACCACTTTCCCACCCAGCTCTCCTTAATGGGACAAAATTAATACACAGACATGTAATTTAATGTCACAGTTACCATTCTACAGATTCTGCTCTGATAGTATGGCAGGTCAAATTCAATCATCAGAATTAACAGTTAGGTTCTCGTTTGATCCCTTCACCTTAATCCAAAAATACACATTTGAAATCAATTCTCTCTGTTCAACATCACAGGAAATTATATATATCCCAGAACTGATTCAGGTATCAGTTGCCTCAAATTACATTTTCTAATGCACTGAAAGACATGTTTTGGTAATGACACCAAGGCATAAGGGAAAACAAGATGAAAACAAGACTTACACTTATCCCTGATATGCAAGCAAGATAGGTTTTTTCCATTTACAGTGAAGTTTTACATTGATTTTTGATATGAGAAAGCCCTGTCAATTTCTCATTCTGAAATTTTCAATGTGCACTGAACTTGTAAAACACAAAACCCCTCCATTATATTTTCAATCCAGCATCATTCCTCTTGTGCCTCCACACAATTGTCTACATTGGTTAAAAGAATTCACCATTTTCCTAAGTGTAAAGCTACACATACCTACATAAAGCACTTCCAGATAGGACCTCTACCACAGCATTGGAAAATAAGGACAATACTTTGTGCCTTTTTTTTTTTTTTGCTAATATTACTAATATTACTTTTAAAACAAACACACAAAAAAAATAAAAAAGAAAAGCAACTGAAAACAATGTAAAAAATTGCATTCTTTATTTTCAAAACAAAGCTTTTCTACCTCTGCCAGTGTGTGGAAGCCTCTAAATAGGGTCCTTATTCAGACAAAGCATTTCCATACATTCCTAAGCCCATCCATATGTGGGTTGCTCAGCTTCATGTAACACTTCTGCTCCATCAGCATCAGCAGCATAGAACCACATGTTCAAGTGATGTCCTAAACAGGGACAGCTTTCTGAGCGGGGCAGACAACAGAGGATTGCTAAATACTTCTCAAAATCCCATCTGACATTTCTAGAGAATGCTTTTCTTTTCCATTTCTCTTCTCTTACTGGTAAAATGTTCAGGTTTCTGGGATGTCTCATGTATACATCCTAATATGCAAGATCCACCTTCCAGAGCACTTTTAGATACCTGCTTCCAGTGTTCTCTGTCTCAGAAGACTTTTTTTATCCCAACAGCATTCAATGTCTTAATGCCTCACATAAAATGTTGCAGTTCCTGATTTTCCTACATTTCGAATAATCTTCCAGGCCAAACAGCAAGAAGCAATATGTGGTTCTTTTTTAAATTTTTATATACAAGAGCAAAAACTATTTCTACTACAAATACTTGTATCCTGCAGTACTTCCAGGACTTTATCATCACGTTTCTTATATCTGACACAAATCTTAGTGGTTTTATTTTTTTTCCGTTTAAAAATTCAAAAATATTTTGTCAGGAGTACCCAGTAGCTCCCTATTTGTCTGAAGGTGTACCTGGCACACTGTATTCTTCTTCCACCTATCCACAACAAGTGAACAAAGGCCCTAAATTCCAGAAGACTCTGAAGGACATGCTGACCTTACTGAGTCCTTTGCTATTACTTTGAACAGAGCCCTGGAACTCATTGCTTGTCCCAGATCAGTTTCTACTTATCCTCTCTATGTATCAGTTAACCACTGATAGGATATGAATCATAAAAACACTAAAGGTTTGTTTCTATGGACAAGTTACTACAATGTAAGTGAAGGTATGGATTTCTAGGCATATTATAGCTACCCTGCAATACCTTCATTTGCACGTATCCTTATTCCACAGCAAACACGAAGTTGTGTACCTTCCCACCTCCACTGATGGGTAAAGCCACGTCACTTAGACTTGGAAGTAAGGACACAGATGGGGTGATTGTTACAGAGTGATTATCAGTGCAAACCTCCCAGGTTGCCTGAGGATAACTTTTGCTTGTAGCCTTTCCAAACACTAATCACTCTCCCTTATCAGTTCCAGTGGGCAGAAGGTTATTTGCAAGCAGCAGAACAAACATGCAAAGCAGACAGAAACAACTCCAAAGGGTGTACGTTTTACGAGGAGTTACACTATTTTTCAGAAAATGCACACGCTCTGCAATCACATGCAAGGGTATAAGAAGGCATAAATAATTTTTAGTTCTTTAAGGCTGTAAGGGATAGGATTTAATTTTCAAGTTAGCTGCTTACAGGACAAACACTGACCTGGAAACAGCTGTGCGGCAGTCATGTCGACTAACGAGGTACTCCAAGAAGTATCTGGTTACTCACTCTCCAAACATGTATATACACTCAAGCTTTCAGAATGACTCAGTCAACACCTGAACATGAGTCTTGAAAGCCTGTTTGCATTGCTGCATGGTCCTGCACATCCTGTAGCTGGTTGTACTTAATAATCCCAGTAGTTAATGCACATATGCATAAAACAGCAAATAATAAATATCTGGGTTCCCAGAAGCTGAAGAGCTAGATGCAATGTTAAATAAGGAATTATCATCAGGCCACACTGGAAATTTCCTTACACTCTTTAGACTCTGAGTGCGCTTCTGGTACAGACTCCCAGCTCCCCTGACATTAACTGCCTCATAATAGATCTTCCTGGATGAGTTAGCTCTGATGGCAATCAGACGTCCACTCCTACACGTACTCCATGTGCTTGAAAACAAAGGTCATTTGGTGAAGACATTATTAGTTACTGCATATGATTTTGCAACGTAGACTACTGTATACAGTGATGTAAGTGGGAAAAATGATGGCAGTGACTAGATGTAATTATATGTAAAACCAGTGACACGCCACATACAATTCAGAAGGTACAATACAATCAGAGTGTCAATTATTTAAACCATAATTAACATAGCTCTGCATGTCTTTCCAGGGCTCTCACAGAACATAGAGCATTGTTATAGTGGAAGAAAAGAGAAAATAAAATATTAATGGAGGACTGCTTTGTTCTCAGCACAGTGAGATAGAGGTGGTTGTAAAAACCGGATTCCTGCAGTTGCTACCGCTTTAATTAGGAAGGTCGCTATCTTCCTAGACTTCCTTGGATTCCTTTAATTTCCACAGAGGAAAACGGCTTCTGAATTTTATTGAACACAGTTGAATTTTTATTTTCAAAAATCAAAACAGAAACATTTCTTGGCATCTGTTATGAGCACTGGGTGTTATTTGCTCTTTAGAGATAAAGCTGGTTTTATACAGGGATATAGCTTGTGGGGAAAAAAAAGAAGGGCCAAATATATTCGTACTGGGAAAGCTGCTCAACAGGGATATCACAGTCAGCAGAAAATATCTAGCCAACCTAATTCATCCCACGCTGGAATCCACTTAAGGCCAAGGAAATACAATAGATAATATATAGTTTCACAACACTGATCCAAATACTGCCTTTAACTCATTCATTCCTGGAATCTAAGAACTTGTTTTCTGGAAAAACAGTACAACTTAAAATAGCACAAGAGCTTGGACATCTCCTCGCACTGGAGAAACAGCAATGGTAAGGAATCGTCTGTGCTCAGTGACTAAAGGAAAGCTTGGCTATTCTTCATCTGAATTACAGTCCAGACAGAATCATTGACAAACACATAAAACTAATACTGAAATACAAAACAGCGGCATAAAAATTACTAATAGAATTTCTTATCAATGATAAATTACAAATACTTGGGGATTCAATTAGACATACTATTTGGCATAAAATTAGAAAAACATCTCCCATGCATTAACAGATACATTGATATGTTTCGGTTACTTCAGGTTTATATTTCTGTATAAGTCTTTGTTGGATTTACATTTCTTTATAGAAACTATAATGAAAGCAAACTATAAGATATATCTTGCTTTTATATTTTTATAGATTTTTATATCTTTTCATTTAAATGTGTTATGGATTCACAGGTACTAATGGTTATTCTGTTGCAGAATGAATTCATGAGCGACTGCATAAATTCTGCATTTCAACTTTGAATGATATTCTTGCAGTTCATTCTTTACATCACTCCAATCCAAGTTGCTTGTAAGAATGGAAAACAAGAGTGAAACATGAGAAGAGGTTATCCATGTGCTATTCAGGGTAGCTCCAACTCTAACGTCTCTAATTTAAAAAAGGGTTTCCTTCAGCACTGCTCTTCTTTTAAGGAGCAAAGATTGTTAGATGTTTGAATGAACACAGTGAAAATATGATTACTTTGCATTTACTCATGTAACTGAATACAAAATTACCCTTCATGAATCCAAGACGTTTGAATTGGATTAAAATTGCAGATGCTTCGTAAGATGGCAACCAGTGCCACTTTTCACGTATCATTTATTCAGGTACATTCCATCATGTGGCTTCAGATTTTCCAGAAAGATGCATGGAAATGGAGCTCAAGACCTATTTAGAAGACTTAAAAATCCATTGCTCTTGTGATGGTTTTGTGTCTGACTAAATTTCATTCAAGTATAGGTGATCATATTAATAGACCCAGACTTCTGCTTTACCATTTCTACTAAACATGTCTTGTTAACACGTAAGCTTTAAAGGTAAATCAGCAGAGAGCACTCATCCTTTAAACTACCACCATGAAGCAATTCCCACCAGAAGAAATGCACTTGCAGAGTGTATTTGGAAGAGCACAACTACACCTCAGAGAAACCATCCACCCCAGGGCATCCTGCCACCCAGACAGATAAGGCAGTGGGTGGATAAAGGCCATGCAAGCCTTACACACTAGTTTAGTAACACGCCTTGAAAAGTTTCAAGTGTTTCTCAAAACCTGGGTGTCCAGAGACCTGTCCATAAGGCAGGTGCTCATCATAGCACTGCCACTTTCCCTCAGGGTTGATGTAATTTCTCTTGTCATGCAGTGAGTTTGTTCCTGTTTATTCTGCTTTCAAAGGGTACTCTGAATCATGCCTGCTGAAACATAATTTCCGGATGTTTTTCCTGATTTATGTGAGGCAGGTCTTCTAACAGCAGAACAGGTTAGTGAGGCTGCAGGTGGGGGGAACTGAGGCCAGCTCTTGGTGGTAGGCAGCTGCACAGCACAGGTCTTCAGCAGGAAGAACAGAAAAGGATTCATGTCTGACAGTGTGATTCATTGCAGATTTCACAGTGCGCTGGTTTGGGCTAGGACAGAGTTAATTGTCTTTACAGTAGCTGGTATGTGGCTACATTTTGGTTTGTGCTGAAAACACAAATAAGCTGATCATTCAAGGATGGTTTTGTTATTGCTGAGGAGTGCTTACACAGAGTAAAGGCCTTTCCTGCTCCTCACACCATCCCACCAGGGAACAGGCTGGGGGTGCACAAGAACCCAGGGGGGACACAACTGACCCCAGATGACCCAAGCTGAATGTGACATCATGTTCCATACCATATGATGTCACATTTAGCATACAAGCCTGGAGGAAGAAGGAAGGAGGGGAGGACGTGGTGGTGGTTGTCTTCCCAAGTAGCTGTTGAGAGCTGATGGAGAGCTCTGCTTTCCTGGAAATGGCTGAACAGCTGCCTGACCATGGGAAGTGGGGGATGAATTCCCTGTCTTCCTTGTGCGCATGGCTTTTGCTTTACCTATGGAACTGTCTGTATCTCAGTTCATGAGTTTTCTCCCTTTAACTCTTCTGACTCTTTCCCCCACCCGACCACGGGGGAGTGAGAGAGTGGTTGTGTGGGGCCTAGGTGCTGGCTGGGGTTAAACCATGACACACAGATAATAGCAACAATCTCATCTGATGATCTTCATGCCCAATCCTGTCCCCACTGTAATTAGAAAATAAACTTCAACTGATTTTAAAGAAAGCACAAACACCTCTCTTCTATTTGTGTATTTATTTTTGACAGCAATTTTATGGATTCTCTGTGAGGCTCTGTCTGAAAATATTTTTTCTACTGACTGCTATGGCACTAGTTACTATTTGCACATTACTAGTTACTATTTGCACTTCAGCAAATACAAACCAAGAAGCTTTTAAACTAGAGACCTGAGATCATTTCCATCTATTTTTCAGTGCAAAATATTAAAAAAGCTCAGCAACTCAACACACGGAAATAGCTGTTTTAGAAAGGAGACTACCAGGCAAAAAAAGGAGCATAATGGGACAGCTGAAAGGAATTTCCATAAATAAATGTTAAATTTTTCAATTTATAGTGATTTCAGTAGGATGTAAAAAACAAGAACATGCATTAGTAACAAGATGACTCAGTGCTCCACACAGGGACACTCATTAAATGATGATAGTGTAAGCTGACATTAGGAAGAGAGGGGTTTTATCAGTAAAAATGGGATAAATAGCTTAGCTAAAGTAGTGTTGTACTGATTTCAGATAGGATAGACTTCATTTTCTTCCCAGTAGTTGGTACAGTGCTGTGTTTTGGATTGAGGATGAGAATGATACTGATAACGCACTGCTGTTGTAGTCCATTCTGAGCAGTGCTTACGCAGTGTTAAGGACTTTCCAGTTTCCCACCCCGCCAGCAAATAAGCTGGGGAGCACAAGAAACTATGAGGGGACAAGAAGCCAAGACAGCTGACCCTAACTGACTCGAGGGGTATTCCAGACCATACAACATCATGTGCAGTACATAAGGTAGGGGGAAACCTGGGCTGGGCACAGGTCAGCAGGTAGGGAGCAATTGTCTTCTGCATCACTTTTTTTTTACATATTCAAATTCTTTCATTATTATTATTATTATTATTATTATTATTATCCCTTCATTTTCTGTCCTAATAAACTGTCTTTATCTCAGCCCATGAATTTTACCTTTTTTGTCCCTCAGTTCTTTCCTCCATCCCACTGGGGGCAATGATGGGGAACTGAGCAAGGTGCCATATAGTGTTCAGCTACTGCCACCAGCCACCATGATAACTATTTCCCGCACATTTGTTTCACTGGTAGTGAAAAATATTATTGAAGTCCTACAAAAACTTTATTTTATTCTAATCTTCCTTTTCTGTTGTTTGGTTGTTTGTTTTTTTTTTTTTTTTTAATCAAAGAGAGAAAAAAAATACATATTTTTTTAAGTGGAGTTTCACTTTTTTCTTTTGTTTACCAAGAACCAAATGGCAATTAAAAATGAAAAAAGGCAAAAGACCAGAGGGCCTGTTTCAAGAATAATGTGGAAGCCCTGGCACCATTCACAGTTTCAGCACAAAGAAGTGCCCTTTTGTATGTCCCCTTCTGAAGACAAAGAAAGCCAGTAGGCATATGTAATACAAACAGATATTATTTGTTACTATGCTGATATGGATCAAGTTCAACACCGCTTTGTAGTCAAGAAAATAATGGAGCAGACTGTATAACTGGAGTTAAAGTTCAGATGGGGTAATTAAAAAATCACACTATTCCTCCCCAACTCTGAAGAACATGGACCTAACCTTGCCCCAAGCAACAAACCAGGCCAGTCTGAAGGTAGGTATGCTGTTAAGCAAGGAAGAAGGAGAAATCTACAGCTCCTACTTTCCCATGGGAATTCAGTCCTGAGGAGGCGTCCTTAAGCTCCAGTAGGTGAGATTTTCAGCTGGTAGAATCCAGAGCACTGTCCTGAACAGGGTGGTTGTGTTCAGTTTGCCTGCCTTGGTGGATAGTGCCCATTGTCCCACTGCTCGGGCACAGCCCCAGTGAACACCCAGTCCTGGGCAAGGGGGTGATCTGCAGTGAGGGACTCAGAGGGCTATGTTTGCATACAATTTTCAATAGAATAATAGAGATTTCATAGTAAAAGACTGTTAAATGCATGTATTTTGGACATCCTTAGATACATATATTCATAGAACAGCTACTCATAAGAAGGGTTAGTGTAGACAGACACGTGGGGACTTCATAAGTAAAGCACATGATAAATTCACAGGAACTGAGCACTGTGTCATGTTCAGTGCAAGCAAACATGGCTTTTTCATTTAAAAATTCTGCAAAGCTGGAGAGCACCTAATTACAACCAACAATGAATTTAAAAGTAAAAAATGGACAAGACACACAAACACAAATTTTAGAAAGTGAAACTTATTCAAGGTTAAAATTTTATAACTTATGTTCAGGGGAAAACCGAAGTCTTATCCTGTAATATGTCCCAGTGATTTGATTAAGGAGCACCCTAAGGAAATGTCAGCAGGACAGCATACAGAGAGCAAAGCATTCTCTAGTAATGGGGCATGAGAATATTAAATGCAAGAATCATGGCCTAAAAAAGCCCTAAAGACAGACAAGAAATATCAAAAAAAGAATCTGTTTTGTGTAAACTAACTCAGCCACATCACTCTGCAGATACATCGGGTATGCTACTAACGAGGAACAAGACAGCATTGCTTGCATGTAACAAAAGGGCTAGAAATACTACAGATGAGAAGCAAGGCCAGGATAGCTTAAATTAGAAACTTTTAAAGGTGGCAATTCAGAAGTTTTCAAAAAGCAAATGTTGCAGGTTAAATATTGTATCAACATTTGCTTCTTTGTTATCTTAAGAAATAAATCCACATAAGAAAATGGTGGCAGCCATCTATTTTCTTCTTGGTGTTACCAGAAGAGAGTAATCTAGCTGCAGGAATAAATAGGGAAAGGATAATAAATCCGGAAAAATTATACTTCCCTGAAATAATGAGGTAAAAATAACACTTCTCTTCTGACAGTGCAAAGGAAGAACATCCTGTCCATCAAGTTGTTTTTAGCAATACTGAAGAGGGAATGATATGGGATTATCTGTATCACACTTTTTTACCAGTGCAGGAATAATTAAAGGTTCTTTGAAGTACTTAAGCAGTACTTCAGCAAATTATTTGAACGTCTGTAGTTGAGACCACATACTACAGGGGTGTTTTACCACCCTGTGCTCCTACTGCTGAATAGTCCATTTGACAAGTACTATCGATGGCACTGGTTATATTCGGTATTTATTCATGCTGGTTTTCTATAGAGCTGGCAATCTAGTATCACCACGCTGATAGCAGAGGCTTTTTTAATTTATTCTACTTGCTTTAACTTTATAATTGCTTTTATCTCATAGTTTTTTTGTTGTTAGGTGTTTTTTTTTTTTTTCCTGCCTGGCAAGATGTCCATAATAAGAAAGTTTAGAAAAAAGGTGAAGTCAACAATCAGTTACTAACTGAGCCTTCCTTAGGTGTCTTCACTGTGAGGACAGGGAAAGGTGCACTAAATACAGATGTGACCATGTGGTCAGGGCTGATAAATTTTGACTATTTCTTAGAATAATATTTATTTTGTAGCTGTGCTATGTGGTCCTGTGGGGTTTTGTTTGCTGGTATGTTAGCAAAACAGAGACCCAAACCTCGATGTGGGTGTTCAGAAAATTCCATGCCTATGAAATCCATAGGATATAATTGAAACAGTTTTGCAATCTAATGAGAGAGAACTCAAAATAGGGCCTTTGTGGTATTTGCCCATTGAAAACAATTGTGAGTTTTGCCTGAAAAATAGCCAAAGACTGAACCCCCAGAAGAATATTTTCCTTTGCATGAAGTTGACACCAGTGCACTATCAGTCTCATTTAGGCCTCAAAAACAAAGCTTAAAAGGACATAAGTGATATATAGGCCTTGTGCTGAGCCTCAACCAATGAGTAAATTTCCTCCGAAAGCAGTTTTATGTTGCTTTTATCATCACTGGCAAAGACGCCACTTCCAAACCCTATAAAGTGCTTTCCTGCTCTGAGCCTGATGGCAAGCAGTCCCTCGCCTAACTTTAACCAAATAAAAGTAACAATAAAACATTATTTTGTACCCATCTGGGCAATTATCACTAGATGCTGGAAAGTAATAGTATGTCTGCATAGTAGATGGTAGCTTTTCCAGAACGAAATTAAAATAGGTCCAGAACAGGAACTAGTTCTAACCGCATAATAAAATTCAGCTAGAATTGAAAAATGCAGCTCAGTTAGGGAACAGTGGTCTTAACTCTTGCTGTTTCATTTCTCCTGCTGCTCCATCCCTGATCCTTGCGGAGCCTTTGGTGCTCCACAGGGAGTTAAACAGGGTCCTTGCTCATAGGCCTCTGAAAGCTCCTTATCTACAGATCTGAGCACCTTCTTTTGTTACACTGCTCTCTGTTTGTTTCTCTGTTAATCTCAGCAGATTCCTGTATTCTTTTAGCTTTTTGCCCTTTCACAGGAGGGATTAACACTGTCCCTTGCAGGCTTTGGTTGAGACCTGTGTGCAGCTCTGAGGAGGTGCTGCCCCTGCAAGTACAGCACCTAGGTTTTACCAGGCCTTCTTAAGTAATACAACACCCCAAGCCCAAGAAATTTTCATCTACACTGACACATTAGTGGCAATAGTGAGGTGACGGACAGATGTATATAGCAGAGGACAGCATCTAAATCTCTGCCTGATGGTGGGGACAGGAGCAACAAGCAGGCGCATTAAGGATGGTGTCTGTGGCAGCAGCAAACTAATGTGGGCACTAGCAGGACAGGAGCGACAGCGGGGCCCAGTGTGGGAAAAGAGAGCTGCCTGACAGGGTGTAGTCACATACAGCGTGAAAGAGCGATGCTGTCAGTGCTAGGGTAAGCAGAGAAGGAATGCTATAGGAGATGAAGGTGGCTGGGGATCAGGTATTGTACAACCTGCTGTGCAACATGAGCTGCGACAGACAGGCAGCAGAGTATGACACAAATGGTGAGCTGCTAAGGAAAAACAAAAATCTCACGACAAACCAAAAGGGGGTGAAAGGGGAGGAAGGGGGATGCAATTATAAGGCATTTACAAACCCCTGCACAATTTCAAGTGTTGTGAGTACAATGCAAAAATCATTGTGGTATCTGGCTCCAAAACAGCAGTAACAAGAACGTGTTCTGTAGTTTTACAATTATATCATTTATGCTGTAGCTATACCGAGAGGAAAATCACACCAAAAGAACTATTTGATGTAGAATTTTTAACTTCTGTTTCATACTTATTTTCCATTAAAAGAAAATGCAGGCTGCTGTCAAAAAAGCTTAGTCTTTCCCATGGAAATTTATTTAATCTCTAGTTTTACCACAAGCCCTTCCCCTCCATCTCAAAATACATTCAGTAAAACAAAAATACTATTTCTATTGCAGGGCATACAGTTACCTCAAATAAGCATGTTAGAAAAGCGTGGATTATTTGGCAGGGGCAGGGAGGGTTGCCAGTTTTTAAACCTGTGTATTTCCATCTCTCTCTGATTCTTAGGGAATTAGAAACAAACCTATCAGCTGAAATTAAAACCTAAATGCTTTTAAGGAGGTTACCTAGTCCATTTTTTCTTTATTACTTTTACAGCAGAATTGGAATTCATGTTATTTCAAGTGTTGGCCTACTTTCAGCAGTGATTATGATGGTACCACAATGTGCAACTTGACATCTCCTCCTCTCCTCTCATTCAAAGTCTCCCAGGGCCCAGCCATTTCACAGAGGCTTGCTTTAGGCATTTATTAAATATGCACCTTCCAGTAGGGTTTAAAAACACCAACTAATCTCATCAGAGGCCAGAGACCTCCAGATATGTAAATCTACATCTGTTCCTCTTCAAAGGAAAGATTCTCCTGGATTACTCCAGGAGAAATGCATCCCATCCGGATATAGCCACTGAACCAGAGAAAAAGAACTCCCATGGCAAACGTGCCACCTCAAACTCACCAAGATCCAACGACAATGAAATTACACTTAATGTAATTCACTGTTAGCTTTAAGAAGCAATTAAGTAAAAGGCAGTACAGCACTTGCCGTAGGCTGTTGGTACCAACAGGGGCCAGTGGAAAGAGGCATATAATGTTAAAATTGGTAACGTTAGTATTAACATAAGGATGAACTGTAGGTGGCTGCTTGACTACAGTGCTGTAAAATAGCAGAGTCCATTAACAAGCAGCAATCTCCTGGTTCATTTTTTTTGCCTTTTTAAAGTGTGCTGTAGATGTTTGCCAGTGAAAGCATGCAGCAATATAATTAACTATTATCTTTTGATAAAAAAAACAGGATTCCCTCTCTCCCTCCAAAATGCTCCACCAGTATCTTCTCCTTCCCATACTAGAGGTGAGATCAAACAATTTTATGAACAATATTTCAAAGCTATTAGAGAGGAACTACACATTTCACTGCAGCAGAGCAGT
This sequence comes from Neopsephotus bourkii, assembly GCF_033783945.1. Taxonomy (NCBI): domain Eukaryota; kingdom Metazoa; phylum Chordata; class Aves; order Psittaciformes; family Psittacidae; genus Neopsephotus; species Neopsephotus bourkii. The sequence continues at coordinate 258,882 of NW_026901853.1, read as the reverse complement.
CTTGAATGTGGCACATGCAATTCCCAAGAAGGAACAAGGTCTTATTCAGCTTTTTACATCTCATTTTGTATAATATCACTTTAAAGGTGAGCACAAAGATTTTTCTCAGCACCAAGTCATGTTCTGTGAATGTTCTATGAGTTTCACAGTAGAATTAGAGATGCTTCACACATATCTAAAATCTAGCCTTAAAAGAAATAAATTTATTAGCCAGAAATTACAGTGAAATCTCAGTTATCTTTCATTCAGTCCTTTCTCTGTGGTTTTATTGGGTACAATTCATATTCATAATTTGACTGTCATGAAAAGTAATCTGAGTTTTCTATTGTTTCCTGTTTCATATTTTTGTTTGGGGTACCTTTGGTAAGCTGCAGGCTTTTGGCTTAATCAGGCAAACATCAGTCTGTCTCCTTTGGAAAGAAGTGTACATGTAAATATTGTATTAAAATAGTCCTGAAATATAGCACATGATTACATGATTTTGTGATTAATAATTTACTCAAGTTTTAGCTACTTAAAATACTTTTCTATCTATTTCTCAGATTCTGAAAAATTTCTTGGCTGATTCCATGGTCTTCACCGTATGAATTTCGTATAAGTAGAACTAGAACATATAACTGATGCAATGATTTTAATATGCTTAAGGTTTATAGAAACACAACTTTATGATTAAAGGGTTTCAAGATTTTTGTTTTATTTATTCATTGAAAAGGCAAATGTAGCAGCTACAAAGTTGTAGGGGAGCTATCCCTTGAGAAAGACAGAAAAGAGGTGAAAACTTGTTTTGGAAAGAGTGAAAGACATTTTAAATTACTTAAAATAAAAGTTCATGTTTAATGAAGCCATCATGTAAAAAGTGGAACTCATATGTTCAATTAGGGATTATATTTTTCTCACAGATCTGAGCAAACTCTTTAAAAGTCAACATTATCTGTCATAACAGCAGTTCTACCTCTCACATTGCAAACAAACTACACAAAAAGGAGGGAAAGATGAAACAAGGGATATGGGCAGTGTGAATGGAGCCTAAATCTTTTAATTAACACCCTCTGAAAAGCACACTCTTTTTCCACCAAACTAATAAAAAGTGTGAGTGTGGGGTCTTTGTTGTTGTTCAAGCCTTGCCTGCACTCTAAGGAACTGAGAAAAGGCTAATCAGGGTTATTTAAAGCCACTTTCTACTTGCCAGGCTCCAATATCTCATTAATTCACTCTTAGTTGGCATCATTGTCTGATAGTGTTTGAAAATCACCAAAGAAACAAGGATTTCCCCTAATCCTGTCGATCAGAGGTAATGCTGGAAGACGATACCACACCACAGCATGTAGGACATGGAAAAGAAGTGCGTGCATGGGGAAATACCCCATTTTGGCTGCAAACTACCATTCTCTGTGACTTAACACATAGCTGATAAATTTTATGAGAACATGCCTGTTTAGGCCTGAACTTTACAGAAAAAAAGAACAGATGTTATGATGGTAGTTTTAAGGAATTATTCTAACTAACCTCTGTTTGAAGCTATGGCCTGGCTTCTTTGATTATATTGGCGAGGGCTTGACAGAGGCAAAATTAATAGTTGCCTGTGTGTATTTGACTTGAGACTAGAAAGATTTTGATATGGTCAAAAGCTAGAAAAGCAATTGCTTCAATGACTTAGTTGTCATAATCTACAGCATTCAATTAAAGATGAGGACTGATGTATTGGGGTACTTTTAATGGAACAACACTAACTCTGGTGACTGCAGAAAAACCTTGATTTATACCAGCATGCATGTCTTCAGCTCAGCAATCATCTTCGTCATGTCCACAGAACTGTGCTTTAGTTCCCTCTTCAAAAAGTTTCTCTTCTGTACAAGCCAGCCTTTATAGCTTATGCATACACAACATTTCTAGTAGCCCCAGTTTCCTTTTAATTCCTGTAACAGAAATAAAATATGATTTCCTTACAAGCTGAGTGCAGTCACACAGCCAATAAGAGCCACAGCTGTCAAACTGTGAACACAAAATGCACAGCTTTTAGAACATGCTTTTGTCTCGTGACACTTCTATTATTTTGTAATGTGTATTTTTGCCATCTAATATCTTATTTTTTTTATTAGGTACAAAACAAAGTAAAGTTCAAAAGGATGATGTAAAATGTCCATTATGGAGTTGTATCCCAGTGTATCTGTCATAACCATTTTGTGAATACTTACTATAGATGCTAAGCTGGAAAGAATCAGAAGTTTTACCATATGACACCTTCTAAAGACATGCATGTCTTCATTCCACAAATTTCCCTTACAGTTTTCCAAACCAAATATCTATCTTCATTGTTGCATTGTACGGTGAGTCAAAAATTCAGGAAGAGTAGCTATCCTATCTGTACTGTGAGCACAGGTGAAGCATGATAGCAGTAATATAAATCACCATAATACCTCCAAGACTCAGTTCAGATTCTGTTAGCTGAGCATATATTGTGGCCTTAGAGCTCTCAGTACCATTAATGGTATGTTTGTTCATAATTTATGGTTCATGGAAAACACCTGCAAAACAGGGTAGCGTTTCTCCTGCAGTTCCTGTTTCCCATCTTGGAATAAGAGCACTTGCCACTGACTTAAATGTCTCCTGTTTCTAAGTAAATTTTGTTCTCTGCTGCTCACAATAAAAGACTTTTAGAGTTAACGGTACACAAAATAAACAGTTATTTCAGTTTGTAAACTGAAAACGTAGGGCAGTGGCACTGGTTAGTGCTGCTCCCACAGTGCTTTGATACTCTTTTGACAGTACTCAGTATTTTGCCTCTGTATCACACATCCCAAACTCAAAACTCTTCATTCAGTTTTTCACATTTCTAAGTGTAGCTTCAATTTCAATCCATATCTTTAGAAAGAGCTTACTTTGTCTCATGCATTTCATATGTCCTTTACTAAGATGGGGAAGGAAATGTAAGTATCGATTCTGAACTAAGTTTACTGAATCACAAAGACATACACTGAAACTGCAGCATAAAATGTATTTTATAAAACAAAGAAAAATAAGTGGAAAATTATTGCAGCACAAATTGTGTATGAATTGTTATAGAACACAGGACTGCATAAACCACAAGGGAGAGAAGTCCTTATACCAAGCAGCATACAATCTAAATAATAAAAGTTTTCCTGATAAAATCAACTCAAAGATAGAAAGAAGATGTCACAAAGTTTGTAATTAAGTTAATATGAAGCCATGCATACCCACAGTGTAAGGGCCTGAAAATTCTGTCAAAAAAATGTAGTAGCTTTAAACTTTAAATATTGGAAATATTTTGATAAATCATGTTAAGGTTTGTGGCTTCATTAAAGGATCAGTTAGTATTTACATCATACCCAAGGAATTCAGACTGCAGAATAAGGTTTCACACGTCGTTTGAAATCTGTACCATTTCCAAATCTCCAAGTAAGCCAACTCTGAAGACATTTCAGAAGTTAAAAATGTTAGCTTTTTCTGCATTTGTGACATAACAAAAATAGATACATCAATTCCCCCTATAAAGTGAGAATCCAGTCTGTATACTAATGTGGATAAATGGAGGCTTTCAATCCTGGTGGACACTTCACCTTATTTTATATTACAATGCTACATTATTGCCACTGTTGTGGTTGTGAAATGTCACCGCTTCTCTGGCTAATTAAAAGATGGGCAGCAGATTGCCATTAATAAGATTTGGCTTCCACAAAATAAGGCTCTCTTGGTGTGTGGCTGTGTAAGTCAGCTAAGAGAATCAGACCTCCCCTTAGATGAAGGGAATCTGTACAGATCACATCGAAGTAAGTCTAAAAGTAATCTGCTGTATAAAGGAATGAGCAATTGTGTTTCTGAGTGTATGCAGGGGTCCCCCTTAAGGTTTTACAGCCACAGGGGTATCACTCACTTGAGCTGGGACCTTGGAAGAAATACATAGCCAGCAGAAAACAAAGATTTAGCTTTCAGGTCTACTCCCAAGTATGACTATATAAAAAACCCAAACCTAACTAAAGCTATTCTTCTCCATGCTTAAGCTGTACAACAGTGATGGGGGAAAGAAAAGGGGAAGATACGTTAAAAATTGCCATTAAAGAACTTCTCTTAAGACTTCTATCCCCAGTAAGACCTTTATTATTCTGACCTTTTCCAAGATCAAAAAAGATCAACAGGGGGAAAAAGCTTGACCTCTTGTGTGGTAATGACCCTATTTTACAAAGCTACTGAGCCCATTAGAAGAAAGAAAATAATATTCAGCTCTTTTAATGAGCCATACCTCAAAAGACAAAAATGTACAGTTTCAGACCAAAGTTTTCTGGCTTCAGTAAAACTACACCTAGCCTGCTGCAGCTTGAACAGAAGGACTGTAACATCTTCCCTTCTGGAAACACAACAGTGGTGAAGCCCTCTGAAGGGGAAGACCCAACACTCTGCACACAAAGAGCACCCAGGATGACCCAAGTCACCGTTGACCTCTTCTGTGTGCCAGGACAGGGATTTAACTTTGTGAGTTCCTTGCCCTCTGCCTCTTACCCAAAACCTGCATTTGCTAAGGAGTCTACCCAAGAGGGGGCTCTCAGAGGTGCTCTGTAAAATGTGAAGTTTTCCATACTGAAGCTGAAAAGATTTCAGATAAAATTGCATAGAAGTCTGTAGAAGGGCATACGCCTGTACAAGTCCCCTCTTGAATATGTAAAGGTGGTATTAATCTCTTGAAAAGATTTTTCCTAATAAAGTTACATGTGGGATGAATTCAGCTCAAGATCTTTGGAGTTATTTTCTGTTCTCAAAACTTAAGCAACTTTCAACAAGACAAACGTACACATAGGGTATCAATGCACATGCTCTAAAATGGAGGGCAGGAAATGTCTTCATGGGGTTAGAAAAATGTTTTGCATCATTGTGTAATTACTTAATTTTTCCATTAACTGGGATAACACTTGCTGGATCATCAGAATAGCAACCACTGTTTAAAACAGGACATCTACCTACAGAGGCCATTGGGCTGACCTCAGATAGCAGTTCTTATTTCCTAACCTCAGCAATATCCAATCTTTTGTATTTATATATCTTCCTTACATATAAAAGATATTTGTGATATTTATCTACGATATAAAATATGCATGATATACACATATAAAACTTAAGCGCAGACCTAAGAACTGATAAATGCAGACTGCCACCCCAAACCTTCCCAAAACCCTTTCAACATGCCTTTGTACAGCTGCGTTTGACAATAATCTGAGCCACAATTTGAGGACTTGAAAGTTCAGTCACTTCATAGCTTCAGTCACCCCTTTCTTTCTCCTGCATGTTTGAATTGTGTCTGCCTTTGGTTTTCTTAGAAAGTATGTGTTTTTAGCAGTTAGTTCAGGGGACTCAGTCTAATTCTGTTCTCAAACCTGTAGATAACATACTGAAAAAAACTTTGTCTTGCTTTTCTCATGCATAAAATAAGAATTTACGTCACTGGGCTGAGAAATGATGGATCTTTTGCAGTATTTTGATGTCCATCAGTTCCATTTTACCATATCTTAATAGTTTAAGGATGAATAGTAAGCAAAATATATTCAGAGAAGTATCTTAATTAAAGGCACTTTGGTGTCCACTTTCAGGATACTAAAATTCCTAGGAGTCTGCTGATTTGGTATACAGTATACATACATCACAGATGGAACGATAAATAAATACGTTTTTTTCCTACCATGTTTTGTCTCCCCAGTGTGCTTGGAGAATGTCCTGCCACCAGAATAGCTCATCTCCAGCTGACACCAACATAAAAAGCAAAGCTTTTTCTTGCCTGCATTTATGACTTGCCTGTCACTGGTTAATATTTCCAAGTTTTAATTTAAAAGTGCAAAAGGAACTAGTCTTAATTTGAGAAATCTTTCGATTAATAGGAAAGCTTAATTAAAACATCCATTAAAAGCCCATAATATTAACTTAATGGTAAGAATCTGCAGAAGTGCTTGATTGGATTCTTTTTTCATGTGTAAAATTAACATTAGTGACTTTCAACAAACGTCTTCAGCAGCCACTGTTATTCAGAGAATGGTAGCAAAACTTAAAGCCAGGCAGAATCCTGGCAATTTTAGAAGTGGTCGACAGCTCAGCCCTGTTAGAAACACACCAAACATTATCTAAAATAAATTCATGTATTTGCACAAGTCTTTGATATATATAAAAAATTCCTTTATTTCCCCACAAATGTCTAACCTTTGGCCACTCTTTAGTGAAGCTGCATTTTCTACAGTGTAGTCTTGAAGAACAAAGTACAACAGCAACTGGCAAAGTTTTTGAAAATACTACTGGAGTGAGGCTCAAGGAGCCAAAATCATTATTTTCGTATGGAGTGTTTCATACCAAACACAAACACTGGGGGGTCTTGACTGAACTCCTTTGCCCTCCTGCTGTTTATGCCTATGATACTGGGCAATTACACAGCATTGGCTGAAACAGTATGATGGATAAGAAATTTCTCACTTATTGGGGGGTTTGGACTGCACTTGTCAACAAAAAGGAGACCATATAGTAATCCTAATGAACTGAAGGGGCAGATCATCTTGCTTCCCTCCTAAGATCTACCCTTCTTCTGTTTTTGCCTTTCTTTAAACAGGATACACTTTGCTCTATGCAGTTTGAAATTTAAAGGAAACTGAAGTCCCAAATTAATGTAAAACTACACCACGAATAAAAGTTCCATGGCTGAAGAAGTCTGCGGGAGTTGCAATTAATGAGACTTGGCAGTGGCTTTTGCCAGCATGCTTATGCTACTGCTGAAATGTGCGCACACACAGCACAACACAGAGCCTTCCACATTGCAAGAGAACTATAAAGGACAGGTTCCATTAATCAAACTTTTCTTTTACCTAATACTTATTCTAAACATATTTGCATCTTAGAAGGATTCCTGATGAAAGTGCTTTGTGTAATCTTCTTTACACATCTTTTAGGAAAAGTTTGGGGTTAACCCGTTTCTTGTTTTCATCTTCACTTTTAGAGGGAAGCTCCCATGTGAAATTTCGCAGTTTGTCAAAAGATTTCTGTGTCATTTCCACTCTACACTACAGCCTTTGTTCTCATCCATATGTATACCTTCAGGTGTATAGTACAACAGTAATGCACAAGGAGCTATATAACTGTATACTTAGCTCTTTCCTTGCATCCCCACTAGCATCAAGATAACAGCTTTTAAGTCACCTTGCCTTTAGCACAGAAGTTTATCTATTTTAGCTCCCAAACCAGGAGATCAATTAAGAACTACTAAAACCTTCATGTTGCAGTTCCTCCACTCCACCTCTTTATGAGGATGTGCTTTATGTGTCAGCAATGAAAACACTGGCACCCTACTGGTGGCTTCTGTCATAGAGCTAAATCAAATCCCATTCTTCTCAAGGTCAGTGCTGTTGATTCACTAGGAGTAATCCTGAGCCCTCTATGTGCATTGCCCTCCCTGACTGGCCTCAGTCATCGCCAAAAAGTTAATTGTCTGTGATAGGTCCTCATTTAGTACCATTTACTTGGTCTAGCAGGATGGCAAAGGGTTGTAAGTCATAAGTGGTGTTGAGGAAGACTTTCATATAATACTTGCTGCTAAGAAAAATGACAAAGAAGGTTTGTGCCTTCTAGAACTGAACTCCAGACATGCTGCAGGACTAGCCCCAGAAAGCTGGGTGGAATTACAGACAAACCTGAGCTTTGGAAGTTCCCGGCCACTGTTCCCTCTGCTGTTCTGCACATACTAGAGGCAGCAAACTTTTCCTACTGGGGCAGGCAGTGCATGAATGGCCTGTAAGACGGGGAACTGTCACTGAGGCCAAAGAGGCCACCATCACCTTTACATCCTATGGAGCCGATTAATTTGCACAGCAGCAGTGCTAGGCACTCTCTGCCAAGCCACAGTTAGGCAACACACTGACAAGTGTCCCAGAACCAAATATGTTCTTTTCAAAAACACAAATTAAAAATACAGATCAGCTTAGCATGCTAGCAGTGGTATGATTGCTGATTTAGGAGAAGGGCAAGCACAACCACAGATATAACTTACCTGTTTTCTCATTGTTCTCTTTTAATAGGAGTCAATTTTGCAATTAAACTACTCTCCAAAAACACACATTGAAATTAATCTCACTTTGTTAGTAGGTCTGACCGTTGGCTTTGTGCCCTATAAAAGGAACATCTACTAGTATGCAAGCAAGGTGTTTTAATACCCACAGATACTCCAAATGCAGCCATTGCTGTAATTTTCAAGTATCTCTTCAGAAAAAAATAAATAAATACAGTGTTCTTTGCAGCTATAACATTTATTCATCATTTTTCCCCAAGTATGAGAAACAATACTTTTCCTTCTTACTTTCCTTTTTTCTTAGCTACACAAGGTAAGGCAAATGAAGAGCTATAACAGCTTATAAGGTAGCAATATTCCTGTAAATGGGTAAGTCATTCTGCCCATATAGTGGCATAAGTGTGGTATGAAGCACTACAGAAGTGTTAAGCTATCAACACCCACAGGCTCTGTTGGTTTAAAATATCATACTGAAAAGCAAATGATCTCTTCCATGACTGTAAACGAGACTAGCGTTACTCCAGCTCTATAAAGTTAATACAAAGATAAACTGGAGATAACTAACCCTTTTTGTGGCAGCTTTGATTGTTTGAAGTACACCTCTTTTCTTGTTTTGCTGATTAAATGTACAGTAGATGTTCAAAGCTATTATACAGAGACGGCTCAAAACCCATTTAATCCCTTTCCCACCTAAAATACGTCAATTTTCTATAATAAAATCTTCATGGAGTGACAAGTAACTAGGACAAGCAGAAATGTGGTAGAGCACACATCCGTCATGCACTCAGCACTGGAGCATACAGAGGTGTTGTGGTTTAAGTCCAGTCAGTAATTCAGAACCACACAGCCATTCACTCACTCCCACCTCTTCCTCCCCCTGCTCCCGGAGGGATGGGGAGGAGAATCAAAAGAATGTAACTCCCACGGGTTGAGATAAGAGCAGCCCAATAACTAAGGTATAACACAAATCACTACTGCTGCCACCAATAATAATGATAAGGGAAATAACAAGGGAAGAGAATACAACTGCTCACCACCCACTGACCAATACCCAGCCCGACCAAGCAGTGATCTAGCCCTTCTGGGTAACTGCCCCCCGTTCTACATCCTGGGCATGATGTGGTGTGGTATGGAATATCTTTTTGTCTAGTTTGGGTCAGGTGTCCTGTCTTTGCTTCCTCCCAGGTTCCCCTCCTCCCCAGCAGATCATGAGACTCAAAGTCCTTGGCCAAACTAAAAATGACTTAGCAACAATTAAAAACATTGGTGTTATCAGCACTGTTCCCAGGCCTAAAATCAAAAGCACAGCACTGCACCAACTACTAAGAAGGAGAAAAATGACTGCAACTGTTGAACACAGGACAAGAGGTCAATGCAGTCTATGTATATTGTCCACCAAACCCAGCCCTCTTGAATCTGATGCTGAACCAGTTGAAATGAGAAAAAAGACAGCCATTTATGGCTTCATCTCTTTTGCTATCCAGAATAAAATGTTTAAGTTTACAGATGTAACAAAATACATCAGACTGTTGCATTCTCTCATGTTTTATGTAGCTCTGTGTGGTTTTATGCAGAGTATTCAGGTAGCCAGTTTGCAATTAGAGCAAATATTTGCGGTATTCAAGTCACTAGCTACGAATGATTTGTAAATATTTTACCTTTTAAATCCCGTGAATTTTGTTGACATTTTTCCACTGCTCTGCCAAATTTTTTTTTCTTTCTTTTTTTTTTTTTTTTTTTAATTCAATGGGGAGATACAGAATCAGATACCAGCACAGCTGCGTGGCAGTTTGAATGGCAGCTAATGAATATCCAAACCCCCAGCATTACTGGAGCTTATTGTCCTGGTCTTCAGAAGATTGGACTTGTCATGGAGGTTTCAGCATGTTTACCTTCTCTGCTTTGCTTTTGCATAGCATTTTATCTAGAAACCAAGCAAGAAGGCAAAGAAAAGCAGCCACATTGGTATGTGACACTCCTCAAGCCAAGCATGGGGGAACTTGTAGGGTTTTATCTATTCCACACCACTAGATCACTGACAACAGATGGCATTGAGAACAGAACCTGACCTGGAGTCCCAGCACTGTGTTGAGATAAAGAGAAACTTGATTAAACCAGCAACTGGCTTTTAAATATTTTTACTCAATGAAAAATTTTGCTGTTAGAACTATGCTGAAATTGAATTTCAAAGGAACAAAAACAGAGATCATAGTCCATGTAACCAAGTTAGGACAGCCTAGATGTTTCATCCAACAACAAATTACAATCTGAACCTTCTAGCTGTGAGGAATCTGTTTTAATCCCTGGATGATAAGGAAATGTTGGGAATAAATTTTCTATTACAGCACTACTTGGTCTTGTGACATCCAGTTAAACCTTCTTAATGGTGCCAGTGAAAAAGATGTGTCTTGTATGTATCATGATCTGCTGCAGTTTTGGGACACCCTAAAGTGTTTGGAATATTAATAATCTTTATAAAGACTATATTATTTAGTCTTCATGTGCTACCCCTTTGTGCCACTAATAGAATCCCCTCTGTTTGCTAAAGCAAAGTGTCTTACTACTAGTACTTGAGAGGAAAGAAGAAGATTGAGTAGTTCACACTGGTGGCCTCTCCTTTCCTTGCACTCACAGAACTACTCAAACACACACAGCTCCTAGGGGACTGAAAACACATGCAAAACACTTTATAAAGCAGTGAACAGTGCAATGGTTTAGAGTGGACCCCAAATAATGCCTAGTCTAACTTGACTGATTTCAGTGGAATGTGGCTTTTGGCACAACCAGTCTATCAGGCCAGAGGTTTTTATTCTGAGGTCCTGATTTTGCTGCCTCCTGCACACAACAAGGCAATTCACTGAGCACAAGAATAGCAACTGCAATCTGCAAGGACAGGACCAGGATGAGGAATGAAACAGGAGCTAAAGAATGCCTTGTTTTTTAATGATGCATTAAAAAATAAATAAATCAGGCAGCATATAGTTTACAACCTTAAAGTCTTGGTAGTGTGCTTTAAGAGTATTGATGTTATCACCTGATCTTCCCTACTTACTATAATAATTAATGTACAAGCAGTGCTCAGAGGGACCAGCTCCAAGGCCACAGAGGGAAGAAGAAACAGCACATTTCAAGAGGATTCCTTTTTTTCAAACAAATAAAGAGGTACTTGGAAATCATATCAAATATCTAAAGCTGAATTTAATAACCACTTTTTACAGAGCTTTTTTTGTTTTCCATTGAGTTATGCAATATTACCTGAAAAAGTAGCATCTATAATTAACTGACAACAGCATTAGAATTAAGTAGGAGGGAACAGTGACGAATTGCATGCTCTCTATCCCCCGTATTTAGTGAATTTGTACTTAAGCTGAGAGGGTGTCGGAGGATAGAGCAGCAAAAAAATTCCCAATTGAACTTCTAAATGTGTACAAGACTGGTACTTTTTCTTTCTTCTAAAGTACTGTGCACATAGGAGACTTCACTCATCTCCACAAAAGCCAGCTTTTATGAAGCAGAAAGAGCAGAAATAATTTAGTATAAAAGTGTCAGGTGTTTTTTGCTCTGCTCCATCACCTGCAGTGCCATTGTCCTAAACTGATTCAATGGCTGTGACCTTGGGTAGGCAGCAGGCAGCTCTGTAGGGACCTGGTTTGGGTCTGCCCTTCCTCTTCTTACAGCAAGTTCTCCCAAGCATCAGCCTGACCTTGGTGCCCAGTGGGTACAGCAGCCCCACCTCTGAGAGACCACTGGTGCAACCATGACCTGTCTTTTCACTGCCATTGGGAACTGCCATGAGCAGCAGTGGGCAAGTTACGCTTTGGAGAGAAACTCCTCATGAGAGGAGAACATTCCTGAGAAATGCCCCACAGAAGAATGCCCCTTTTATAGTAAATAATCTGGCCCTGCAGAGCCCTTTCCTGCCTGAAGTTCTGCTTTTATAAGAAGGCACCTCTTTTGAAGATCAGAGAGTCAAAATAAATTATATTGTTTAAGGGAATCAACTGTTACCAAGCCATTCAAAATTCCTTAATGTAGATCAGGTTCAACAGAATAAGGACAGACATGTATATTATAATCCAGAGGAAATTGTATGGTGTGGTTAACGCTTTACTAAATATTTATGTGATGTTATAACAAAGGTTTCAGTTCTCCTGCAACTACAGCTTTGCCAGTCTCTTCTTCCTCACTCTGTACCCCTACAGAAGTGGCTAGCATATAGCTGCCCCTTCAAATTACCTGGTGCAACTGTGTGAGCATAAAGGCTACAGATCACTTACACAACTTTTCTAGTGATTAGCAGTACAGGTTGTCATGAAAAGCAGACAGCTTCTGGTACAGTGAGCTAATTACATGGTTACTACAAAATAATGGAAACAGAAAGCAATTACACTGTTGTAGGCATTACTGCTAACATGCTATCTGTTATCTTGAAAACCTTGCAGATAATTAGCTCATGTCAGTACACTGGTATTTTCCTCTGTGCACAGTTTTGCACCTCAAAAAAAGGTAGAAAAGTTCTGTGATTAATAGCTATGCCAGAAAGTTTATAAAAGACCCAACTGCTCAAGAGACAAAGGATCACAGAAGCTTCAGCTGGCCAAGAGATCAAGTACCAGCAAAAAATGCACTCTGCGATGGAAAACCTGATTAAAATTTCTCAAAGAAATCATTATGGGTGAGAAACTAATTGAAAGACCTCCCTCCTGCCAGAGCTTTGCTAGAAAGAGAAGACTTCAAAGGCATAGAGGGAGAGCTAATGTTTTCACACTTAAAACTGAAAAAAGGCAATCCTCATGTTTGTGTTTGTTCAGTACACACTTCTCAAATGTTGCCCCCTCATGCTCTAAATCTGCTGGGTGGAAGATCTAAACCTTGAATATACAATGCACTTTAGCTAGGGTATATGGCGCTATTCTTCCATGCTGTGTGCCTGTCTATTCATGTACTTTTATTCTTTATTCTTCAGACTGATATATAGTAAACAATATGGTTAGCCACTTAAAATTCTCTAGGTTATTAAAATGTGAGTAGCAATTTTTTCCTCTCTCCTGGATTTCATCTGGAGCCACTACCTAATTAATATCCAGAACCCAGCAGGAATCTGAATAATAATAAAAAAAAAAAAACTTTTGTTGTTCCTTGAATAAATCTGTGTAATTTAAACCATAATCATGGGGATTTCATCAAAAGTAACTCAGTTCTTCCAAATCCCACATCATCATTACAAACAACTTTGTAGTGCAATTTCCAAGGCAAGATATCTCTTCATTTTCATATTTTAAAAGAAACATTGCTAATGACAGCAAGGATGTGTTTTATATGTAAAAATCTAGGATCTCAATGGTTAAAGAACAATGTACTTCCCTATATCTTCTACCAATGCATACACTGTATTGTAAAGGATCAGTTCGTACAAATCCTTCATTTTCTCAAAGACACATTGTCTTATCAGTGAAGAGAGAAGGTGCAGTTGGAGTATAATGCAAGTCCATTCCTCACAAGCTTAGAGCTTAAGCACTTTGTTATTGGTTATTAGGGCTGGACTCCTAGAGATAAACCTACAACTACTGTACACCAGTGAAGGGCAAATAAGCAAAATCCCTGACAGAAGTCTGTTGTAAAATGATGAATAAGCCTCCTAAATTGCCATAAGGCGCTAGTCACAATGGAATTGTATTTGTCAGACATGCATTGTAACCCTAAGGTTATCATAGTGGGCCAGCAGATACAGGAGGAGTGCTTAACACTATCACCCCCTAATCATATCTCTTACAGGCTAAAAACTCTGCAGGGAGCATTACCACTTAAAGAGGTGGTAGTGTTCCTATCGACTGAACGGAGACAGCATTTGGTCTGAAAGAACGAACCATAGAAAAGACTAACAGATACATTCACACAGGCGCTTCCCAAGTATACCCTCAATTTAGATCTAAAAAAAATTCTTGCAAATCGTATCCCCAAGGCTGGGGTTCTAAATAATAAAATATTGTAGATTACTACTTTATTAGTTTTTTAAAAGCTTATGAAAAATTATCTTTTGCCTGAGGAAGACATTTTATCTGAAGTTATAACAACTCCAACAGTTTTAAGATATCAAATTTAGAAACTAAGCAGCTGTAAGAAACAGATGATATACCTTACTCTTGCAAATTAAATTTTCAGGTTCTAGTTCCCCACAAGTTACTTTACTGTATTTATCTTAGTCGTGACTAACGCCAATATACATCAGAAAGCATGACAAACTAGTGTTATAAATGCTATATATTATGGGATGTGGCCAAACTCTTTTTCCCAAATAAAAGACACTAACTTTTGAGGAAATGTTTGCCCTTATACCAATTATCAGACACATGCAAGTGAGTGAAAGTGGTTCCAAAATAGTCCTTATCCTAACAATTAGGATATTCCTGCAAGAATCATGGATATATTTGCAAGACGCAGAGGAAGGAACTGAACTTCTGCTCCTCTGTAGCCCAGATGACTGTTCTGGTCAGTCGGCTATATGGTCCTTCTTGCTCACTGGCTTTATTCCTCCTCTCTCTGCCATGGACAGTTGAACATTCAGTTATTTACCCCAAGTGGAACAATTCCAACAGGAGAGGTTGAGATGCACTTGCATGCACCCGCTCTTTCATTCATATTTTGCATCATAACAAAAATTTCAAAAGCCTGACTGTTTTAGGACAAAGGATCATTCTCTGGCCAGTCATATGCATTGTGTAACAAAAGAGAATGAAATAAAGGCCTCAGCATTTGTAACAGTGTGTTTCAGCTTCATCATAGTTGTTTATAACTGTATGCACTCAGGAATACGTGGAAAACATGGTATATCTTAGCAAGAACAAAAATCAAAATTAAATATCTATGATCATTTTAATGCGTGTAAAATAAAATGGTCTTTGTTTCAGATGACTGAACACGAGGTAGATCTTATTCTCATTTCAAGAATTATCAGATGAAGAGTACTATTCTACTTTTAGAATATTACACATAGTGTTAAGTACAGCAGAAGTAGTAAAATACAAATATTCAATGAAATTTAAATACACAAATAAAGGGAAGGGACTGCTGTATTAGTGTACCTTTAAAGCACAATTTCACATTAAAACAAACAGCAAAGACGTAGAGGTATGCAGTGTAACTGCAGTATTTGTGATGATTTAGAAAGCCTTTTGAATTCATTCATGCTTAGGGGGAAAAAAAAATTTAAATATCAACAGCTCTACAGTGATATAGCAACACAGCACAAATGTAGGTTTTGCTGAATATGTAAAGACATAATTAAAAGTCTGATTTCTGGGTGTTCTTTAAATGCTGTCTTCAGTCTTCCCTATGGTCATTTACAGATCTCTAGTGCTTCAGACTAATATATATCCTTTCTGGATTTCTTATTTACTATGTAAAACCAAAATCAACCTACTTCATGCAATATACGGAAAAATAACCAATTACCAAAAACTCTGTTCAAAAAGGAGAAACTGGGTTCCAATATTTGTGAGATTAAAATAATACAATAGTGAACAGCAGATTTGGATGCAAGTATAAATCAGTTTCCCAGACTGGGGAAGGATAATATTCTCCTATTAGGTCATGAAGGACAAGAAAGGTAGAGCTCCCTTTTTTGTGATGGGTGTCTCTTATTCCATGTCCCACTGGTTCCACTGCAATGTAATATGATGAAGATTTACACCTCTGGTGTCTGTAGCAATGCATTTCAGGAAAGTGAGCCCACCTTTTGGCTCTTCAAGGCAAGAATTCAATTTCATTGATTGCTTGATTTATGGTGCAAAACCACTTATTGCAATTTACAGTCACTACTCTCATTCCTCCTTGGTCTAGGAAAACCATTGTTTAAATATCAGTGACAATGGGCTTTTGCCATGGAAATCAGTATATTGCTGTTCCCCATTTAAAAGCAAAGACTAAGGCTATCAAGAGCAGTAAAGGGATAAGACAAAGAATTCAAAACTGTGTATCAAGAAAAACTCTTAGCAGTGCACATTTGTGAATATCCAACCAAAATTTTTCTCCATTTCATTTCTAGGCTTCCGTAAATTGAGATAAAGCACTTTCTAACATATTCTAATCCCACATGTATGCAGGGAGACACTTAATGTGATGTGCAATGTGAACCCCACCAAATCAGTGCTTCAATATTACGGCATAAAATATTCCGTTTTTCCTTTAGTTAAAGAACCAACAAAACCTCTCACACAAGCTGAACTCTGTCCTGCTTAAGCTATATTAGACAAGCAGCCAGTTCAAGCAGCTGAAGTCCTTGCTCAACTGGCAGGCAAGCGGATAAAAGCTCCATGCTTGGAAAAGCTGGGAAATATTTTACAAGGTGCTGCAAGCTGTTGGCATAGCAGTTCCATTCTAGAGGGACAGGATTGCAAAGCTGGTTTTTAGATTGGTGAGGAAAGGATTAGGAAAGAGACAAACTTTCCTGTTTGATAAAAAACAAAGAATCCATGATACATCTATTTACAGCTGAGGAATACACAACCTGAGGTGTACAACTTATACCAGAGTACTTTGTGCTGCATTGCAGATACATGAATAGCAACCACTAAAGTAACTCTTGAGGCTCTAACCTCTGGGACCAGTAATGGTAGATCATGTTTTCTTTTCTGTTCAACCCTGAATTTCCACACATCTTCCTTCCAGTCTTTCCACCAGTGTTTAGTCCCAGTGGACACACTGAGGAGTTACCCAGCTTCCCTGATACCCGCAGCAGGCCAACTGCTACAGGAAAACAGGTTGAAGAACTACCACTGACATCACTGACAGCTGCCTGTAGCATGTTATAATGGATGACGATAATGCCATTTTATGCAGGGCATCAGCTTTCCCACATCTACAAAGCACTGCTGACTAGTTATTCATTGGTGCTTTGGTCTCCAATGAATAACACATCCTTTGCCTCCAGTGGTGGTGCAAGCTCCACATCCCAGTGCAGAGATTAAAGGCTGGCAAGCACACAGTCGAGCCACTGTCCCCCAGCTCCAACACTGGTAACAGCAACACTAAGACATTGCAAACACAAATGGAGAATAATTTTTATAGGTAAGGAGCAGCAGATGGCACTCTCCACTCTGCCTTATCACTGAGCAGGATCTCAGCAGGGGGCACTCTGTAATTAGAGGTAATTTTTGGTGCAGTTCTGAACCCAAATGCCAACCACTTACAGCCATAAACAGGCTTGTGATGTTTTTCCACAAAGAAAAATACTTAACACTGTAATCATGTACAGCACGATAGTTGTAATAGCCTAGTTCATGTGCTAGGTTCAAATCATTCTGCACAGAGCTACTGGAGAGTAACTGCTCCAACCCCAGAGGACGCTGTACTTAAGGGATAGATGACCTCTGTGAAATGACCTGCTCTGCTGGTCTGTGCAAAGCATGCTGTGGGTGGCCACCGATGGAGAAGGATCATTTTTCCATATCAGAACTGGATGTTAACTGGAAGAAGATCAAAAGTGGAAGGAAGTGCAAGAAAAAACAATAGGAAATTGGTTGGCTAGGAAGGCTGGAAAGAGCATTACCTCAACAAAATAAAACAGAGAGACAGACTGACCAATTTGTGGTATCACTGTTTATTTTGCCTTGTTACATGAAAGCAGACTATTGAAAAGTGATGCACACTTACTCAACAGATCTGCTTCCTAGGGCTGATCCTTCAAGTTCAGCCCCTACGGGAGCTGAAGGAAGTTCTTCATATTTTTATTCTGGTATTGCATCCAATCTTCTTTGCTACAGAAAAATTATTTTCATTATAAGGTTCTATACCACACTAGCAGGATTTTATATGTCTTTATGAATTATGTATGCATACACACACAAAACCTTCTCAAGCAACAGCCTTAATTCACACTGAAAAGACAAAGCCACCTGACTTACACAGTAGCCTGAAACTAGAAACCCTTGGCCTTTTCTTCCACATTTTGCTTGATGTCCACCCAGAAACCCACTACAGTTCAAATCTCGCATTTCTCAGGCAACGTGCAAGCTTCCACCAGCACTCATTCAAATGCGTAACATGCCCAGAAGGTTGATGGATGTCAGCATCCTGGGACAGCGGAACAGAGGTGCAAGGGAGAGACAGAGTAACCAAGGTTGAGCAGGTCAGGTGTTTCCATTCATTTCAGTTGTGGTATAAATGCACAGGTGGTCTCCTGGGTAGCCTGGTTTGAGGGCTTTATAAATCATAATAATAGTTGCTCAAAAATTGTCCTGCAAAACACATTTCTGGGCAAAAAAATGCCAATTTATCATTACTAAAGCATTCTGAGGGCATGGACATTAATTTCAGAAGAATGGTGAAGGACCACCACACGACAACAGATTTCCAATGGAAATCTCAGTTGCCTGCTAGGCTACCTGCCTTGCCTGTTTACAACGCCCATTTACCTGTGACTGCTTGCCCCATGGCAGTCCTGTTCCTGAGCCACAAGGCTTGAATTTAAGGACTACATGCACCAATCTGGTGCAAATGCCTCTCTGTAGTTCCTAAAACTACCCAGTTCCCCATACCTGTGCTAGCAGGATTCCTGCTCACAGAGCCTTGCAAAGATGCAAATAACAAATAAAGACAAAACAGTTTCTCAAACACTCACAGAAAATTAAATCTGTGGGAAATGTGGGGTCCCTGTTTCCACAGATCTCCTGGGTGGTGAGGAAATAGTACTATAATACTGTATAATAATACTGATAAAATAATACTGTATAATAATACTGTATAATAATACTGATGAATAAGAGGAGGTATGCCAAAACACCAGTGTCATTTTCAAGATTAACTTCATCAAATAGTCACAAGAAAAAATAAGTCTCATGTTGGACAGTAGCATAAAGTTCACAAAGTTCAGTATTTCTAGTATTCACCAGAAAAGTGTCTTGGACAATTTTGTAAGTTTTTGGGGTTGTATTGTTTGTTTGGGTTTTTTGTGTTTTTTTTTGTTTAGTTTGTTTATTTACTTCTCTTATTTTCTTTTTTTCTCAAACAGAAGTAAAGAATTTAAAAAAAAGGCAAAAAAAACAAGCAAACAAAACACAACAACAACAAAACACACACACACAAAATCAAAACTAACCCAAAACGAACCCTCCCCTCCAAACTAACAGTTTAAATGCCTGGTTGGGGAATGATCATTGTGAATTTATCATACTGAAAATAACTCTTCAAAACCATCAAAATGCCACAATCAAATCTTTGGCTGCACAGTTAGAATTAAGGAAAAAAAAAGAAAAAAAGACCAAACTCAACCCAAAACTCACACTTTCAAATGCAAAATACACTGTAAAAGTCAAGATCAGAAGTGACTCTCTCTGACAAGCCCACTTAGTGACAAAAGGTTTCAGATATGACTCTGTTGCCACATGCTGCCAAGTAATTGTTTTGAGAATGAAATCTGTTAATGCAATGTTGGTGAAGGGAACTGCTGAACTCTTCAGTGCACCTCACAGCATTTGGAGTAAGCCTTAGATTAAAAGAAAAGACAGCAAGCACAAAACTGTTGAAAAAAATGTTCTAAAAAGACCAAAAAAAGATGTGAAGACATGACTTCAAAATAAAGTGAGATGTCTTTATATGGATGTTTGATTACTAAACAAGTGTGCTGGAGAAACCCAGTCATCTGTCTCCCTTACTGCTATACCTCAGCAAAAGCAAAGTCAGAGCTATTGTTATGCTGTCAAGCTACATCTGTTTATAGACTGGCCAAAAACTCTTCTCTGTACTGGTGTCCTTTCACCCGCTCAAAATAAATCCACCTCCTCACAAAGAGTCAGATTAGTTACTATTATGATAGCTTTCAAACTGAAAACCATATATTATAAGGTAAACACTTTTCCTGCATAGACACCAAAACAAATCCAGTGATTTACTGAAGTCACTTTGGAATTGGAAGAGGGTAAATCTGGCTCCATGTCACTTACAGTAATGGTTTCAACGTTGACAAAATATAGAAAGTTGGAAGTCTAAATTACCATGAAATCTAACTGAGAAATCTGAATTATGAATGAGGAGTGCAAGATTAGAGAAATATACATAATGTAAATGCACATATGATCTGGGCTTCGTTTTTCCAGCTTGAAAAGGAATAATCACAAAAACATAATAATGCAAAATTATGCTTGAGTTTCTTCACTCACTGGGAGGAACAGTGACATTTTGTAAAAGCTCAAGTTGGATGTAAAGCTTACTGCCGTTTATATACATTTATAAGATTTCTTTCTTCTCCAAAAAACCCCCAAATCCTAAACAATTACAGTGAATCCAATGATATTGGAAGTATAAAAATTTAAGAAGTTGATACTGATTTTCAACTAGGGTGGGTTTTTTGTCTGTTTGAGGGTTTGCTTGTTTTTTGAAGTCAAGCAAGCTGCCAATACTCTGCAGTCATTTGAGGTGTGATACATCTCAGAGCCGCTGGGCACCTTTTGATCAATTTCAACAGATTTTTGTATTAAGTTCTTAGTAAAGCCCATTATTGGCTACCTTTGTGACTCAAATGGAAAAAAAAAAAAAGCAGTGATTTTAATGACTAAATCCCCCAAATCAACTGTTAACACCCATTTATATTTTGTTTACTTTCATTTTTGAAGCTGCATTGATGAAGGAAGATGTGGGGAATAAGAAGGGTACCTTGCCAGTATGGCACTGGCCCTTCTCCCTAGAGGAGAGGGAATTGCAAATAGGCCTTTGGTATGTGAAGAAGTAAAATGCCATTTCCTTCTCAGCTCTGAGTAACTTAATTGGAAAACATGGGGAGGGAGTTTTAGAACTGATTCTCAGATAATCATAAAATGCAGGGGCAAATGGGAATTTGCAAGGGGGCCTTAGAAGTAACGGAGAGATCTGGCAATCAAACAGGTTTAATGTATTCCTGTGTTCCCTTTTGTATATTTAAACATAGGGCTAGAAGGAACCACTGTGATATACTAGCCTGATCTCCCTGTGCAACAGACACTGCAAGTCCTGCCTGAAATAATTCCTGCTTGAGTTAGAGTTTTGTTTTTCCTAAGGGGAGAAGGTGGAGGAGGACTCCACAATGAAATCCTTGCATCACTTCTGTTTTCCCATCAGGCACTGGATCCCACAGCATGCTCTTCACCAGCTCTTGTTATGTCTCTACAGTAAGTTTTAACACAAACAGATGAATCTAGTCCTTCAAACAGTGTAAAAGAGGTCAATCTCTGTATTGCCACTGCCCAGAGTGGTATGCCACTGACTAACTCTAGTGTGTTAGCTTATTTTTCATTTTTTAAGCAAGCTGAGCAGGGCTCAGTCCACAGTTTCCACTCTCATTGCAAGGAGACCATTGCTTTAGGACCGCTGTGGTCTGAATTACTTTCAAAGCCTTTAACCCAGTTCTAATTTTGCTGTGAGTATATCTTTAAAAAGAAAAATTGTTATGATGACACCTAAAGAAAGCTGAAGTCTCTGGGGCCACCTTCATGTGTTCACATCAGGAAACTGACCACTGTTGTTAAAAATTAAATGTTTGACATGAACTAAAGTCACAGAAAAATATGATTCAGTCCTTCAGCAAGCACTGTTTATGAAAGCTTGAAAGAGCTGAAAGCCCAATATGATTTATATCCTGGAAGCTGGTATTCAGCCTTAAACATGTTCTTTTTTCAAGTTCATCTTGTCATCCACAGATAAATATAGATTAGGAGAAACCAAAATAAATGGGTGGGTACCAAAATCCACAAAACAACTAACCATAATCAAAATGCTTGTCCTTCTATTCAATAGCAAAACCAGCATATACTTGGTTTAAATTGCTGGTTGGGGTAAAATGAGTATTACTGGACAGGAACACTTAGCCAGTATGATCCAAACAAGTCAAAAAATAGCCAGAGTACAACCACATAAAATAAAACATTGGCCAGATTTAAGTATAATTGGTCACCCTCCCATGTTTTCAGATTCTTATTATTATAGCTTAGGAGGCTCTGTAATGTACCTTTGGAAAAAGTCAAATGGTTTCACTGGGTTTCTAACCTTTGCACTTCTGTAAAATGATCCACTGAGAATGTTACCGTATGAGACTAAAAAAAAACACCCCAAAACTAGAACCCACAAAACCCACCTTTCCTCACAAAGGTGCATCAGACACCTACGTGACTGAACCATCACCAGTGTCTCCAGCCTGCTTGCTTAACTTATCCTCATTATGAAGGCAATGTGTGAGCAGTGCTAACATTACATGTTCCACCACAACAAGCTGTCCTATTTTCAGCATAAAAATGGCATTTAAATAAACATTTGTGCTATGCCATTGGGAAATAAAGGTCAGACACCATCTCACTGTGTTTCCAGGGTAGGGCAAATCCAGCGATCAGACCACAAGTCCCCAGTAACACTTGTTTGGGACAGCAAGGAGGATTATTTAGCAATGTTATGTAACACAGCAGGTTAAATGGGTCCTTTGTATACGGGAACAAACTCAGCAGTATTTCACTTTTCTTTAGTTACCCTCTTCTAACCACTTCAGCCTGTCCTGTTCTGAGCCTCTCTGATGAGACACCTGAATTCCCCCACAGCATTTATTTTTACCGTAGTACCAAGCCCTGGGCAGCCCTCCTCATGCCAGGAACAACTGGGTGCCCTGCAGCCCTAGCAACACAGAATCACAGAACACGAGGAGAACATCAGTGCAGACCTGCCACATGGCACTGCTATATCCAGCCTTGCAGGGTCTTCCAGATTAGCTCTCACGGTTTTTCTTCACAGTTGAAAAAAGAGGGCATGTAACACATTAGTGACATTTCCTACTGAAATATATACAGAATGGTTGCATGTATATACAGTGAGAAGCTCTACAAAACTTTGCAAATATCTGGAATCTTTCAGAACTAGAGAGCACGAGAAAGCAGAAAGCACTTAATGTCATTGTTAGGCTGAGAAAGTTGGGGCTGTTCAGCACAGAGAAGGCATTCGACACTGTCCCACATGACAACCTCGTCTCTAAATTGGACAGACATCAATTTGATGGATGGACCACTCTGTGGATAAAGAACTGGCTGGATGGCCGCACACAAAGAGTTGTGGTCAATGGCTCAATGTCCAGCTGGAGACCACTAATGAGTGGTGTCCCTCAGGGATGGGTATTGGGTCCAGTCTTGTTTAACATCTTCGTCGCTGACATGGACAGCAGGATTGAGTGCGCCCTCAGCAAGTTTGCCGATGACACCAAGCTGTGTGGTTCAGTTGATACACTGGAGGGAAGGAATGCCATTAAGAGGGGCCTTGACACACTTGTGAGGTGGGCTGATGCCAACCTCATGAAGTTTAACCATGCCAAGTGCAAGGTCCTACACCTGGGTCGGAGCAATCCCAGGCACAGCTACAGGTTGGGCAGAGAAGAGATTCATAGCAGCCCTGAGGAGAAGGACTTGGGGGTGCTGGTTGATGAGAAAATGAACATGAGCCGGCTGCAATGTGCGTTTGCAGCCCAGAAAGCCAACCGTATCCTGGGCTGCATCAAAAGGAGCATGACCAGCAGGTCGAAGGAGGTGATCCTGCCCCTCTACTCTCCTCTTGTGAGACCTCACCTGGAGTATTGTGTGCAATTCTGGTGTCCTCGACATAAAAAGGACATGGAACTGTTGGAACAAGTCCAGAGAATGGCCACGAGGATGATCAGGGGACTGGAGCACCTCCTGTATGAAGATTGGCTGAGAAAGTTGGGACTGTTCAGCCTGGAGAAGAGAAGGGTGCGTGGAGACCTCATAGCAGCCTTCCAGTATCTGAAGGGGACCTATAGGGATGCTGTGGAGGGACTCTTCATTAGGGACTGTAGTGACAGGACAAGGGGTAATGGGTTAAAACTTAAACAGGGGAAGTTTAGATTGGATATAAGGAAGAAGTTCTTTCCTGTTAGGGTGGTGAGGCACTGGAATGGGTTGCCCAGGGAAGCTGTGAATATTCCATCCTTGGCAGTGATCAAGCCCAGATTGGACAGAGCCTTGGGTGTCATGGTTTAGTGTGAGGTGTCCCTGCCCATGGCAGGGGGGTTGGAACTGGATGATCTTAAGGTCCTTTCCAACCCTAACTATTCTATGATTCTATGCACACGTTAATGTGCACATATTCAGTGATTTTTTCAAACATCTTACATGATTGTCTCCATTGTCTTTTCCTGGTCTTTAACCTCTACCTACCTGCTTTTTCTTCTCAGAGCTTGCAAGATCTTCTAGAAGGATTCTCTTGTCTTCAGTGTTTAGAAAGGGCCTAACAAATCACACCCACTAAATAAACATGTATTAAATGGCATCCCAATTTCAAATCCTAAGGGATTCAAAAGTGCAATTCAAACAGCTGCTTTTTTTCATTTATACATATCCAAAGGTCAACCATGAGCTTGAATGTGTAATACATAATCTGCCTGTGTTCATCAAAGAAGAGGTCCAATCTTTGATTATTTTAGAGTGGAGAAATGGGTCTGGCTAACACTGAGTAAGATGCCCTAAGAGAAGTAAACATGGCATCAGAAGCAATGTGGGTGATAGTCAGTTCTTCATCTAACCTTTACAATAGTTGAATCACACAATGCTTGTGTTTGAAATCCTCAAGAAACAAGCAATATATAACCTTTGACATCAGGAAAGCAGGCTTCAAAGGAACATAGTTTCCTTAGACAAGTGACTGAAATTTTGTAACATACAGAATCTCACCATTAAACATAAAAGATGTGATAATTCTAAGTCCATTTATAATGCCTCATAGTTTTGCATCTTCTTTTAAATAATAAGCTTGTAAGTCATCAGTAATAAAATTAAGACATTTAAAACATTTGTATGCAATATTTATAACAAAATTTAAAATACATTACCATCTGAGGTGGCAGGAACTGTCTATTAGAAGAGCACAAAGATATTGCTACTGAGTTTATGAACCCACATTTAACATGGTATATTTGATTTTGATTTTAAAATTTTTAGTTCCCACTGAACCAGATGGGAAATTGCAAAGAATTCATGCTGCATCTGGAAAGGAATGTAGCATAGTCTCTCCACAGAACGAGGCATATGCAATCCACAGCCATGAAAAATTTACAGAAAAATGTGGTCCTGGAAAATGTATAATTAAGAATACAAATGGGCTGATCAGTAGTGTGGCAAAATGTATGTTGTGTAATGCAGTACTAACATATAGGGATATTTACATTCAAAATTTGCAAACCTTTAAAAAATTATCCTGATATAAGCAAGTCATCTACCCATAATTTATTGGCAAACAGATTTGAGTGGGTGAAGCCAAGGTGATAATGTGAAAGATTATATATTCTATTAGAAAATCAACAATTCTCTGAAATCCAGACACAGTCAGACCTGCTGGTCACCACAGTGCAGCTATTCTTTCATCAGATGAAGGCTTGCAAGCCACAGACACTGCCTCTTTTCCTAAACAAAATTTTTATTCTATCCACACCGTCAGTTCTCAGAAAGGATAAGAGAAACTAATCCATGGATTCCACTCTCTCTAGTAAGTAAAGTAGAACAGACAAAATTAGTTCAAGAAGATACTCAAATAATAGTATTTCATACCATCATAAGTGTATGATCTACCGTAACTGTGTGATCATCATAACTACTATCTGGTGAGTGATGAAGACATTTGACCTACTGATATGGGCTGACAGATTTCCAAACTGGTAGCATCTAGCAGTGCCATTGTTTCTCAATAGTTTGACACCTTGCTTGCAGTTTGGTGCAGTCCAGTTGACAACTAGTTTAATACCCCAAAAGATTTTTTCATAACCCTTAAGCAGCTTAGTGAACAAATAGTAAGAATTAAAAAAGCCCCAGTTCTCTTCCTGGCTTTAGGTATTGAAATAATCCTAGTGATATCAGCTGGACTGAAGTTTACCTTGAAGGTCACAGTCTGTTGCTTAGATATTTGTAGAGCTGTCAGACTTACCAGTCAGACCCAAACCCAAAGTCAAAGAGCAGAGATTTGACTTCACTATTTTTATTAAGTGGCATTAATGATACATTCATATAATTATAATTAATAAATAAGAATAGAAAATTATAGCAAGCATTCTGGGACAACCGTGCCACACGAGTTGTGATTGTTATGGGTGAAACAGATGTAGCATAAGGGAAAAAAGTTGATGAAGGCTACACCTTAGCAAATAACTCAAGAAGTGGCAAAGAAAGATTTACAAGAAAAACACAAAAAACCCCAACCCTAGAGCAACTTACCCATTGAAGAAATGTCACACTGGAGACTTTCACGGCCAGGTTGGACTGTGCTTTGAGGAATGTGGCCTAGTAGAAGGTGTCCGTGTCTGTTGCACTGTGGGTTGGAACTACGCATTCTTCAAGGTCCCTTCCAACCCAAACCATTCTATCATTCTATGACTTACTCCATTTCTGGTCAAAGCTTTCCTAGGTCATAGTACCCACAAAAATACCATTGGATCATGTTTAAGCTCTCTATG
Source organism: Neopsephotus bourkii (assembly GCF_033783945.1). Lineage (NCBI taxonomy): Eukaryota > Metazoa > Chordata > Aves > Psittaciformes > Psittacidae > Neopsephotus > Neopsephotus bourkii. The sequence goes on along the minus strand of NW_026901853.1, from coordinate 232,375 downwards.
ATACGCATGTCTTCTTTCTGCAGTAAGGAGCACATTTTCTCTGCTAGAGAAGATCCTTGCATTTTTTTGCAGACAAGGGACTTCGACTTAGACTTGTACTTACACAGACTGATATCTTCATCTCTTGTTTAGTTAGACTGCACAGTCACAGGCAGTTTCCCTTGAACAAATGGCATGTTAACAGTTTGCTCTAAATGTAAAAGTTTTGTCACATCCCAGACCTGAAACCCCCAAGCATAAAAGAATACGGACAAGCCTAATAGATTGCTTGAAGATGCCAGATGACATTTTAGATGTATGAACTCAGCTCTTGCCTATGCTATATGAAGAACAACGTGTTGAGTCCCTAAAGAAGAAATTACCTCTACCGAATACATCAGTCTGAAAAAGGAAACTTAGACTATAAATCTGGTCACTTTGGAAAGAAAATCTTATGAATCCTACTGAGGCTGCATGCCAAGTTCTGATTTGAGAGTCCAAGCAGGGGTCCTGTTGAGCAGTGCACTATACACAGACAAATCTGGCTTCCAGCACACAAACTGGCACACTAATAAATCCATAGGTAAAAAAATAAGATAAAAGCTTCTACATAAATAATTCAATCATATTACTTGATTTTAAAACTTTCAGTCAGCCTCGCAGAGAGTTTCATTATGGACCAGTTCTAATTCTGAAATGTTTTGGCAAGGATTTTTGTCATCGATCCAGAAGTCAAAGTCTTTGCTCCCTGATCTTGTTTAGAGTAAGGTCTTACCTTACCTTGGGGTAAAATTCCTACCACTGAATTCAAGAAGAAATCTATGATCAGTGATAAAAATTGGAGTAAGGACTCTGGGCTTTTGCTTGTTTGCTCTTACATCATCATGTCTTCAAATTAGGATGCTTTTGAGTACGTACATGGGACACCAATTCTTAGTTCAATTAGATGCTATTTTTCAACTTCCTTTTAAGTTTTAAACGTATTTAAAACCTACTTCTAAAGTAATCAGCCAAAAATCCAAGAGCTTGAGAATCTCCCATTAGTGCAAACTCACTTTTTACAAACAGCATATATTTAAAGGGGATAATTTTAATTTTCTCTATCATGCATATGACTAAATTCATGATGGGTAAAGCTGGTATGTCGAGCTCTAATGACGAAGCACAGGAAAGGCTGACTGGCTAGTACCATTATGAGATGAGACTTGTAAAGTGGGGTCAGAAATACCTCCTGGCAATGTGGTACTCTAAGGTTATTGGCAGGAAATGGGTATTCACAACTACTAGCGAAATTATTTTTAAATTGAATGTGCTGGACAGAGTGGGCAATTGGCCAAATTCTTCTCTCAGCAACATGAATGTAATTCTGAAGTGACTCCATTGACCTGAGCACTGAAGTAAAAATGTGAATCTATTTCTATCTTAAATGTATTGTAGCCTGTCACATTAGTTCTGCGGTCCTGTTAGATCCTACAAGTAAACAGGTCAAGATGTATCAATAAGCAGATGGGAGATTGTCAAACAACCTCTAAAAGTGTGAAGGAAGAGGTGCTGGTACCATCATAGGCATCACTTTTGGAGCATATCTCCTAAGCACTTTACCTGAATGATATCCACTTAGGCCCATACATTACCCTTACCTTAGATATAATGCAAGAACCCCAAGAGAGATTTCTAATCATAGAAGGGTAACGTATGTAATTTCTTCCATTCATGCCTTTTGATGTCTCTTAAGTCTTCTTTAGGTTACACTTCTGAAGACTGCTATCCTTCTCACTCATACTCAGCTGGGCAAGCTGGTCCTACAAACAGACCCTATTCCTTTTCCATCAGGATGAGGTTTCTCAACAAAGACTTATATTCTGAATTACTTAAACCAGCAAACAACCCTGGGACACAGGAAACGAATGCGTCAGTAAGTCTGCTATTAGATTTAAGGCAAAGTAGCCACAGGGATACAATGACCTCTTCAGCTGCATCCCAGGTGGAATGCCTGTTGTTGCTGGGTACTTGGGTGTCTGTGGCAAGGCAGGGAAACGTATTGCAGGTCTTTGCGGTAAGATGATCTAAGAATCTTTTTGAGGTAATTTAATCAATTTCAGAGCTTGTTTGCTCCCAGAAGGATTCCCTAGCCCTTGTAAAAGCAACTCTGATCCCCACCAAATATATTTAAGTACTTTAGATGGACAGTCTAAAACATGGGAAAAATTCCTTGACTGATCTGCAGTGAAGATGAAGTGAACTTATGCTTTATGTGAAGTTAGATGGCAGTACTAGAGACCTGACATGCCTTTCAGTGCTCTAAGAACATTTGGGATATTAACCCTGGAGCTTCAGCCAGGTTACAAATTTCCATTCTACTGACCTACATTATTGGTGCAGTCTTAATGCCTGCACTGGTCTTGGTCTCTTGTCCCAAGCTTCTGTTTTTCCACACAGACAACTGGAGAAACTTCATTAGAGGACAGTGATTTGAAAGTACATCTTTAAATATATAAAGCACTTCACAATCTTTTCAATTAAATGAAAATATACGTCAGATGTCATTAGTCAAGAAAGATACTTAAAAGTTACAAGAGAAGAAAAAGTCAGAGAACTCTCTTAAATCATAACTGTTTTGTTCAAGTTAATAGCACAATTTAAAAAAATTAACCTATTTTGGTTCTTATCTACTAAGAAAAACATTGCAAAATACCAAGAAACACTAATAAAATAAAACACACAATCTATCAATACTGAGATCTCATCTTTCTACAATGAATCCTTCACTTCATGCTAAGGTAAAAACACTCACATGAAGCAACCTCTGCTAGGCCTCTGCCTCCAAACAGTGCTTCAGTATTTTTATTTCCTATGGCTCTGTGTATATATGTGACAATAGGATTAAGCCTTGTTAGCCATGTTATCTTTTCTTTCCACTTCTGAAAACTCACTAAACTTTGAATGAACTAAGACAGCAGGATCAGTTCTGCTGTGCTCTCATTTTAACACCTGAAGATAGCAATAATCAATACCACTGAACAATCTATTATCTTAAAATAAAATAAAATAAAATTCACATGAATCTTCTATAATCAAAAAACTCCTTAGATAAGAGAAATATACAGAAACTGATTTTCTAAGCTTGGAAGATTATAAATAGCTGTAGGTACATAGAAAAACTTTTTGACACTATTTTCAACACAAACTTTCCAATAGGCAACCCACTGTAAGGAGTATACATCAATTTATTACCAGCTAAAAACTGCCATAGCCACCTGGTATAAAGCGCTTGTCTGGTACAACACTACTCTGCCAGTTTAGATTTGATCAAAATTGTTTGATGGCATAATTTTGTGCTAGCAAGCACATACTAGGTCAGGTATCATCTGTCTGTACTACTCAGAGTTTATGCCACATAAAGTGCAGTGTGTCCTTCTATAGTCACCATAAAAGCATAAAGCCAGGACAAAGCCTGTCTAATGCGCTTTGACTAATGCAACAAGATCACGCCAAACCCAGTTCAAAGTAGACCTGACGGGTGATGCAACAGTGTCCAGGTCTAGTGTTAACTATTGTGAAGACACAATCAACAGAACTTATTTCTCTGCGCTCACCCATAGAACACTTTTTACAGTAATGTGCACATTATGGGTCCGGATGAAATCCATCCGCGGGTCCTGAAGGAGTTGGCAAATGAAGTTGCTAAGCCGCTGGCCATCATATTTGAGAAATCATGGCAGTCAGGTGAAGTTCCCGATGACTGGAAAAAGGGAAATATAACCCCCATTTTCAAGAAGGGGTAAATGGATGACCCGGGGAATTACAGATCAGTCAGTCTCACCTCTGTGCCTGGCAAAATCTTCGAGCAGATTCTCCTGGAACACATGGTAAGGCACATGAAAATCAACAAGGTGCGTGGTGACAGCCAGCATGGCTTCACTAAGGGGAAAGCCTGCCTGACCAATTTGGTGGCCTTCTATGGTGTGGCTACAGAACTGATGGACAGGGGTAGAGCAGTTGATGTCATCAACCTGGACTTGTGTAAAGCATTCGACACTGTCCCACATGACATCCTTGTCTCTAAATTGGAGAGACATCAATTTGATGGATGGACCACTCTGTGGATAAAGAACTGGCTGGATGGCTGCACACAAAGAGTTGTGGTCAATGGCTCAATGTCCAGCTGGAGACCACTAATGAGTGGTGTCCCTCAGGGATGGGTGTTGGGTCCAGTCTTGTTTAACATCTTCGTTGCTGACATGGACAGCAGGATTGAGTGCGCCCTCAGCAAGTTTGCCGATGACACCAAGCTGTGTGGTTCAGTTGATACACTGGAGGGAAGGAATGCCATTAAGAGGGGCCTTGACACACTTGTGAGGTGGGCTGATGCCAACCTCATGAAGTTTAACCATGCCAAGTGCAAGGTCCTACACCTGGGTCGGAGCAATCCCAGGCACAGCTACAGGTTGGGCAGAGAAGAGATTCATAGCAGCCCTGAGGAGAAGGACTTGGGGGTGCTGGTTGATGAGAAAATGAACATGAGCCGGCTGCAATGTGCGTTTGCAGCCCAGAAAGCCAACCGTATCCTGGGCTGCATCAAAAGGAGCATGACCAGCAGGTCGAAGGAGGTGATCCTGCCCCTCTACTCTCCTCTTGTGAGACCTCACCTGGAGTATTGTGTGCAATTCTGGTGTCCTCGACATAAAAAGGACATGGAACTGTTGGAACAAGTCCAGAGAATGGCCACGAGGATGATCAGGGAACTGGAGCACCTCCTGTATGAAGATTGGCTGAGAAAGTTGGGACTGTTCAGCCTGGAGAAGAGAAGGGTGCGTGGAGACCTCATAGCAGCCTTCCAGTATCTGAAGGGGGTCTACAGGGATGCTGGAGGGGGACTCTTCATTAGGGACTGTAGTGATAGGACAAGGGGTAACAGGTTAAAACTTAAACAGGGGAAGTTTAGATTGGATATAAGGAGGAAATTCTTTCCTGTTAGGGTGGTGAGGCACTGGAATGAGTTGCCCAGGGAGGTTGTGAATGCTCCATCCCTGGCAGTGTTCAAGACCAGGTTGGATGAGGCCTTGGGTGATATGGTTTAGTGTGAGGTGTCCCTGCCCATGGCAGGGGTGTTGGAACTTGATGATCTTAAGGTCCTTTCCAACCCTACCTATTCTATGATTCTATGATATATGGAATTATGACTTTGGTTCTAATAATCGGTTCTGGGTACAACTGAGACTGCCTTTCTGTAAGCAAATGCATAGTAGAACTTGGCTATGAATGCCGTCTGGATCAACCAAATGGAAAAAATGTATTGAGGTGGAAAAAAGAATATATTCAAATCAAGCAAACAACTTCCAAAATTTGGTTGTTGGAGTTTGTTTTCCATAATAACCATTCTGTTAGTGATCTAATTTTCAAAATCTCAGGGTCTTGTTCAAGGATGCAAGAGGGTGACAGAACACCAGCCCTACTAAGGGTGGTGATTTGGGTGTCGGCACTCCCTGCATGGCTCAGTGGCTGCAGAGCCAGCTGCATCAGTCTGTCAGCAAACCTCAGGCCTGCTTGTGCTAAATGGTGTCCTAAATGTCACATGGCCATGGTGCAAAAATGTATATGTGATAAAAGATACCTCTGTCCCCTCTGAAATATTTCTTATCGATGATGTGCTCACTTTTAATCCAATTCATTTACCAGCTGCTGTGAAGCACTCCTAAGCATCAGTCTGTTGCAAACCCCATCACAAGCAGAGTGGAGTGTGTTTTACCACACGCATTACTCTCTGGCGAGAAGGGGACAAGCTCTAACCAAAAACTGCTTCTTCACTGTTGCGTGTTTTATACACATGCAATACCCACTGTATGGGAATGCTGAGGCTGTGAAACTGCAGTATGCAGAAAATTACATGTTAGCTACTTCCATTATAACAGGCTGTCATTTTTCAGCACAGAGCAGCCATTAATCATCCAACAATCGTTCAGCCATCCTTTCAGTGAAGCATTAAACTGTGGCCTTTTCTGTTTGTCTCTGGTGATCATCCAGGTGGAAATTAGAAATCCCAGAGTGCTTTTCAAAAGGAACAGGGGCTAACCTGGGTGACCTTCAGTAATAAAAGAGAAAACCTGTTTCCATTGTCCACAGCTGTGTGTAAGCTATCACCAAGTACATAATAGGCGCCACATTTACCTACACAGTCACCACTTCTCCAGCATTTAACTCATTCATCTGTAGAGTGGTTTGGGACACCCTGAGTATGAAATATGCTTTGTGAAATCGAAATTCTGTTATCCTTTACAGCATGTTGACAAGCATTTTCAACCAAAAGTTTCACAGTGCCCCTGTGATTTGATCTTAAAAGAATCTCCTCCTGGTGTAGCAATTTACAGTAGTGCTTCACCTTCATGCAGGGAAGTAAGTGCTCATTGCACCAAAAAACATATACTAATAATGGTGGGCAAAAGTCACTTAACATGGACAAATGTTTGCTGTTGGTTTCCCACTCTTTTTTTTCACTTAGATTGATTTTCTTTGTTGTTAAAGTTATGATGCCTGTGTTCTCTAGATTGGATGAAGTCTTATTCTTTCAGAGCTTCTGGATGAAAGACATTCAGGGACTTAGATAATCACCTTCTTAACTAGATTTTGAGGTCATTTTCATACATTAGCTTAAAAGAATTACAACGCAATTTAATAATAAATTCTGTTACTATAACTTAGCCTTAAAAATCACACTTACATTGAGCAAGTAATATTTTTCATGTTTTATTCACTAAAGCCCAATTCTGAAGACATTTTGATCCGTAATCAGCAAAGTCCTAAAGCATATTCCACTTTTCAGCACAATGGTGAAATTTAAAACTAGAAAAAACAATGGCAATGGAAGGCAGTTAAGTGTCTAACTGATTAGAAGTGGGTAGAAATAAAGTGCCTGATTCCTTAATGTTTTTATTGTTTCTAGCCAAGGGCATATAAAATATGTGCTCAGTGTTAACCAGGTCCAGAAGAAGGGGCTGTGACCTGCAGAGGTCCTCTCTATCCTTCGCTCTTCTCCCATTCTATGTGCTCTGCTACCTTCTCACTTGAGAGAATTTGCAGTACACCAATTGGTTTATAGTATTACAACAGGTTTTGCACCATGGTCACTATGACATTATTCAAGTGACAAATAAGCTCACAGAGAATCAACCAACGGGATTTTTACTGAGGCTGCAAAATTAATTTTTGGCAACATTAAGTCATATAGGAAACAGGACACACAAGCACAGCCACATGGAATGAGAATAAATATTGGCAGAGGGGACATACCATTATGCATGCTTTGGATCATATATCTGAAAAATCTCACAACTACAGTTAGATTGAGGCAGACAAAAATGTGTTGTTATTCCCTGTCAGTTTTTTTTAAATGTACAGATTACATGAACTGAATTAATTTCTAACTGTTCCCTGATGTGCACTGGAAGGAAAGATGTTCATAGCAGAAGGTTCCACAATTGTGTCAATTTGTGTACATGCATATGCTTAAACTTCATAGACCATGGACATGATTTTAGAAATCAATTATCATTAAGCTCTCCCTAATCAGTGTATAAAGTTAGTAAAGTTAAGCACATGCATTTCCTGGGGAGGTAAACATAGTTAAAGAGGTGGAGAATAAGAAGAATATGAATGTGAGATGCAGATATTTAATTCACTTGGTAATACTGCTTCTACAAGCACTGAGCTTTCAAATATGTTTTTCAATAAGAGAGCATTTACAACATGTGTTGGGCAATTGCACATTCCTTTTTTGTAACACCATCAGTTAAAAAAAGACAAAGTAGGACAAATTGTCCCCAAATGCAAAACTACAGAAAATGACATTTAAAATGGCATATTCGAAACTGCAATGAACAACAAAATGCATGAAGTCATGAAGACAGCCAAGGTGAATTCAGCACAGAGAGAGATGTACATTAAACCACACTAGCCCAACAGCCCCCTGGTGTCAAAACTGCAAGTGTCCTGCATGCCAAGAGCAAAAGAAAAAGGACTGCTACTCCCCCACTTGATACATTGCTGGTTACTTGACCAATGATTTATATCAGGTGCTAACGTATCCACTCTCAATTCTTCTGCAATTAAGGAGGGCAGGGCAGGCCAGTGACAAACGGTTTTCCTACAGCGCTTTTGGCTTTAGCTATTATCCCTTAGATACCTTTAAACTAATTCATCCCTCTTTAGAATCCCAGGTTTGGGTTGATAAATCAAGTGAGACCTGTGTGTGCTGGGAGCTGATTACAGGGTCATTCCTCAGCAGAAATGTTTGACCATAGTTTCCCAACTTCATATTTTATCTAGCAGCTGGTGATGTATCATCACTAACCCAAATGCAAAGTATCAGGAAATAAAAGAAGGAGGCACTGTTTATAATAAATCACTGACAGGGAAAGCCTGACCTTTTCATTTCCTACAAGGTATTTCATTGTTAGACCACAGACAAACAGAATTTTTCATCTGGTGCTTAATATGCATCAAAAGAGAACAAAGATTTATAAGAGAAGAAGAGGAGGGTACTACCTCCAAGTAGAGGACACTTATCCTTCCACAGATCAAAAAGACAATGTTGTTAATAACACTCTTTTCTTAAGAATCCTTTATTCTTTTTATTAGACCATAATTTAATGATAAAATGCACTTCCTACCTTTCATCCTGAAGGGACATTCAGAGACTTTGTTAACTTTAAAATGCTTCTTTAAAAATGTGTGATTTTTAAGACAAATGTTTATAATTGAAAGAAAATATAAATGACTGGCACCATAAAGATATATAAACATAAGAAGATAACATTGCTATTATTAATGCTCAAGCTTGACATGTATCAGCCATATGTTATTATTAGTACAGCAGTTGTGGCTGCAGATGGGAGCACTGTTAAGACCGGATGCAGTACAAACACCTAATAAAAGGCTTCCTCTGTGAGGAGCTTCTGTTTCACCTTTCACACACAAAGGCTGGAAAACAGAGGTACAACATAGACAGGATTAATCCAACAACTTTTTTCAAAAATAACAAACAAACAAATAAATAAATAAACAAAAAAGCCCAAAGTAATCTGTTCAGCTGAGGTATCTCCTCAATCTGTCTCCCATAATTGTCCATCATGTAATGTGGTACCCATCTGCGAGATTCAGCTCCCTGCCACATACAGCAGCCAGAGCAGTGTGTTAAAAATATGGAGGCCATTGAAATGCCTGTTCCGTTTTCTCCTGTTGAATAGCAGGACTCACTACTAGAATGAGACACCCGCTATGTCTGCCTTTGCAGCCCGAAAGGATTCAGGCCATGGCTCTGTATGCCTCAGCACCAAGAGATCCTAAACACTCCTTCATACACACTTGTGCAACTACAGTCATACAGAACCAGCTCAGGATCACACCAGCAAGTCCCCTATACTGTCTCTTTCTCTGTAGGAAATCAAATAGTTGTGTGTGTAGGCTAGAAGCTGGCTTCAGTTCCCTTGAAAACTGGTGAATTTCTGAGATTCTTTCTAAAGATGCTCAATTAGGAGCTTGGAAAACCTGAAGCCATCCATGTGTTACCACGCAGAACATGAGCATTCAGCTTCATTAGCTGTAAAACACCTACTGCCAAAGCACCCAAACGTGTGCATAGGTTGTACCATTAGTGCTGGGATTCTTTGTTGGGTTTTTTTCCCCATTCTCCTCCCTCCTCAAGAATCATTAACAGAGAAGCTTTATTTGGGCCTGTAACAGACTTTTCCTTCTTGTATCTTCTGATGGCCTACTTAGAGTCCCAGTCTGGACACCAAGATTGCTGGCAGCTGGTGTCTCCGGTGGTACCAGCATCCTGAAAAGTGACAAGAGAAAAGCAGAGCAGTGGCTTTGCCTACTAGCAAGCCTCAGAGAGTATTCTAATCCTGAGGAAACATCAGCTTAGATTGCTCAACAGTAAAAATGATATTGCAGCAAGCCCTGTGGGTGTTTCTGTTGTATTGGTAGTCTCCAGCCTCACTCTCACAAAGAGCTGCCATATCACTACTGCTAAGCAGCACGTGTTTTTTTTAATTTGCCAGCATCCTAATGTATTTTACTATCATTAGCTGCTACTTCTCCTCTCACACAAAACAAGTTTAGAAAATCTATTTTACTAAGAGCTAGTATATCTAATTTGTACAAATTTACTAAAGCTTGTCAGTCACACTAAAGCATTTAATCATCTGTGACATTAAAATAAAACACTTTAAAACCTTTGGCACAGAGTGCTCCTGTTAAGAAAGTACTGTAATAGTATTCACTCTGCTGGCAACACAGAAAAGAGCAGCAGAGAAATTAACTTGAACAAAATATTCATTCTTATGAAACTTCCACACTGGTCAAAGAAAATCATAGAATCATAGAATAGTTGGGGTTGGAATGGACCTTAAGATCACCTAGTTCCAGCCCCCCTGCCATGGGCAGGGACACCTCGCACTGGATCACGTCACCCAAGACTCCTTCCAGCCTGGCCTTCAACACAGCCAGGGGTGGAGCATTTGCCACTTATTTGGGCAACCTCTTCTAGTGCCTCACTCCCCTCACAGTAAAGAACCTCTTCCTTATATCTAACCTCAAATTCCCTGTTTATGTTTAAACCCATTATCCCCTGTCCTACTGCTGCAGTCCCTGATGAAGAACCCCTCTCCAACACCCTTGTAGGCCCCCCTTCATATACTGGAAGGCTGCTATGAGGTTTCCATGTAGCCTTCTCTTCTCCACGCTGAACAGCTCCAATTTTTTCAGCCTGTCTTTGTATGGGAGGTGCTCCAGCCCCCAGTCATCCTCGTGGCCTGTACTTGCTCCAACTTGCTCCATGTCCTTCTTATGTTGAGGACACCAGAACTGCACACAGTGCTCCAAGTGGGGTCTCACAAGACAGAGCAGAGTAAAGGGACAGGATCACCTCCTTCAACCTATTGGTCACATTTCTTTTGGTGCAGCCCGTTATGTTGGCTCAACATCTTGGATGTTCCTTCAAAGAACAGCTCCTTCCCATTGGGATGATTTGATATGTTTCAGCCTCCTGTATACAGCAGCCATGTAGGCAGGCAGGAGTCAATACTAGGGGGGTTTGTGTAATTAGAAGTCATCATTGCCCAGAGGGAAGAAAAAAAAAAAAAAGAGCAGGAAACTTCCTCTCTGCCTTTATATTACTACTGAGAAAAAAATCTGAACTCTTAAATTAGAGAAGTTATCTTAAGGGGAATAGCTTTTTGCCCTCCTATGCTGAATCTTCACTGCAGTCAGGATGGGTAGAAACTGTCATTTAATTTCACTCCTCTTCTCCTGCCTTCCCTTTAGAAAGAGAAAAATAAATTGGAATTGTCACATTTACTTCATTCCAAGACCCAGTCTCAAGGAACATCACAAAATATAATGAGACTCTGAATTAAAAATGAATGAGCAAAGATGAGTCGTACACTGTGTTATTTAGTGCTAGGAGTCCAGCATTACATCTCACTCAGGAGCAGCAAGCAGGTAGCTCTCTTGGTCCCCAGCCTAAAGTAGAGGGGAGAGCCCATGTGAGACCACAGAACAAGAGGGTGACATGCTGGTCCCAGAGCATCAACCTTGGGGGTCCCTGAAAGATTAACACCTCTGTTCAATGAGGTTATACTCTGGATTACAAGATATATAGTGGTGTGGCCCATCTTCTTTAAAATTAGGAAAAAAAATGTTTAAAAGGAGGTGTTAATTGCTGTAATTTCATATGCATAAAAATGCACCCTACAAAACACACTTTGACATTTGCACAGCTGCCTGTAGAGTACTATGAATCGTGTGTAAATACATTGAAGACAATATCCCTATAGCTTGGTTTACCCCTCTAATTTTCTTTATTCATGTGCACAGTTTCCATTGCTATCTATGGGAATCCTGTTCATGTATTAGGAAGGGAATAAGTTCTTTAATTTTCAGATCACAGCCCTATCTTCTGTAAACTAGAATCTCTCCTCCTCCTACTTCAATTGGACTCTCTGAGACTGTCCCCAATAGAAGGTGAATCAATCACTTCATGAAAGGCATCTCTACATGACTGTTATAAGAAAGTGACCCTTTTCTTTAAGCATTAAACATGTGCAAAGTAAAAAAAAATATACTCAAGAAACATAGTAAGGAAAAAAAAAGTATATGGTAATTTGCCAGATTCTAAGTTAGCTTAATTTGGGTGTTATTGTACAAACGCCAAGATAAGTGTGCATATTTCATTTAAAAAAAATAGCAACTGTTCACATTTCCAATGAACTCATAGGTAGCTTGAAAAGAGTTAATCTGAAACAGGAGCATGTTTTACAAGGGAAATCCCCCTCTTACCTCAGAGCTCTATATTCTTTATGGTAAAACATCTACTTTCTCCCCATTTTAGTTTTACTTCTGTAAAAGACAAACATCAGCTTTCTCTTGGTGAGGATGCTTGACAGTATGATAAACTGAAGAGGCAGTGGCCAGACCAAGCAGGAACTGAACATCTGTGATTTCCAGCAGCCCATGAGCAAGGGACACAGAATGCACCTAGAAGGCATGTAGCATGCTCACAGTGACTGATGAAGAAACCCGACATGCAACACCCATTTCAGTCATACAACTGCCTGTGACAGAACAGTATGAATGATAACAGTTTCCATTGCTTCAAAAAGCAAATGGGTGAATTCTTAGAAGAAAAAATGTGCAACCAGCACTATTAAATGAGAATTGCTTAGGAAACTCATGAAACAAACTCCCCATTGTACTCATGGCAGACAGTATCTGAGAGAAATACTGGGGAGACAGAACTCTTTCCTGATCAGGTATGGCAAGTCTAACACAGGGCTGCATGACCTGATTGCTTGGATGCCACACACATGAGGGCCTGAGGCACTAACTTCATCCATTTCCTCCATTCTCACTTCCAGCCTGGTGAAGATGAAAATCTGCTGCCCATCCCAGGTGTAAAACTGGGAGAGGCTGAACAGCCCTGTCACTGCCAGAGCCAGGAATGGATAAACCAGCCCTGCATGTCTCTGCCAATTGCCCTGGAAAAGTATTCTCATTTTCTTCCCCTACAGCCCCAAAGCAAAATCAAATAATTTCAGGTCTGCCTACAGAGCACTCCTAAAATGTTGCTGGTTATTCCTTAAAGTGCTTCTGGTGAAGAAGTTTATGATTTTAATCCCCCACCCAAAGCCTGGTTTAATATCCCTTTTTTAAAAGTCTCTTTCTCCCCACAAAGAAGAAGTTTCCATTTCCCTGCCAGGGACAGGCAGAAGTGTTCTGATACCTAGCAGCTTCTCCCCAGCCCACTGAGACTCTCATTCTGTTTCTGTAGCACTCATGGTAGTGATGGCACTTCACTCTTCCCAGGATCCTGCAAGGGCAATTCCTCCACTCCAAAACACTTTTCTGAAATTATGAATAACGAATACTTGGACTTTTTCAGCACTACCACTACTTTGTCTGTAGTGGTCCAAGGCCAAGCAAAGCAAGGCACGAGGACAAATGTGAAATATTATATTAGACTAATACAGTTGGAAAAATAGAGAAGCTCTTCAGTGCATAAATCTCACTTTAGGCAGCCTTGTGAATCCAAGCTTTGTATTTCTTACTGACACTTGTTCTAGTAGGCTTGTGTTTCAGGAGTTACTTTGTTTTAATTTGTCAAATGATTCAGCAAGCTTGTCAAGAATTAATTAGTTGGTTCAGGCAAAAAAAAAAAAGAGCAACAACAATCCCCCACCTCTGTTTACAACAGGCCTGTACCAGCCTAGCTGCACTCGTATTGCTGCTGCCATTCATAAAATGTGTATTAATCTGCAGATTGCCTTTCCTCACAAAACCCCAACAGCTCTCAGTCTCCTCTGCTTCTCTGTTTGGCAAAGCAAAACCCAGGGAGGAAAAAAAATTATATGGTAATTAAATTCTCTCTCTGTTTTAAAGGGACAAGCAGTCCTTCTGTACTAATCTGCTCCTTGCATATTCAAGACAAAAACAAGGGAATGAATATCTTACAGTTCTTGCTAATGTACTAATTATAAATTGCTAGCTACCAAATGAAAAGTAGGAACAATGATACACAAGATGTTATTAAAAACCCTTTACAGTAACAGGAAGTTAACAATATCTACCCAGAGGATTCTGCTATAGAAGATTGGATTACACTGCAAAAATAAAATCTCCAATATAATTCTGCAATTCTTCCTCCATCAATCCTTTCAAGATTAAGGAGGTTTTAAGTCATGGCGATTTGGAACAGGAGGGTTCCAAACATGTTGATACTCTTACTACCAAGTAAAACACAGAATTTTCCATAGGTACAGTGAAACTTAATTAACAGGTCAAACAAGTGATCTGAGGGATTTTTGTAGCACCTTTTTCCATAGTCACAGAGGGAATACTTATCGCAGTATGTAACAGCACCCACGGCGACTATGGGCCAATCCCACTAGACTGGGTAAACTGATTGCCTGATTTTACTTTCAACACAGTTGCTCCTTCTCCGTATGCTCAGATCTTTGTGAATTTTTTCTTATGCTTCCCTGCAAAATGCATTATAACTATGCAGAATTATTTTCATTTTTTCAACTTTGATAAAATCGACTATTGTCCATTTGGGTGCATTATTGCTCAGAACAAAAAGGGGACTGATGGCTGACAGAGGATGACACTAAAGTGTCACACCAGAAATATTTTTAGCTTATCACATGTAGCATAGAAGATTATTGTTTTCATAGGGTATATCTCAAGATTTGGGATGGATTCATTTCATACTACGTCTAGGATTCAGCTCTAGATTCACATTTAGACCCTTCTGTCTCATTAGAAAAAGCAATGCAAATCCCTTGAGGCTGCAAATTTTGAGGTACTGGCTCTGCAAAACTGAGAGCACAACAGATTAAGCCAAGAAGTCTCACATCTGCTGGCCTAATCTACCCCTATGATACTGTAAGGGCCAGGATCAGTCATCATCAGCTCTAGCATACAGAGAAAAATTTTCACCTAATCATCAAAAAAGTTGAGGAGTCCCATTCTCAGCTTCTCATGGTTAAAGAGCCTACATGAACATTGAAGTAAAGACGCAGCAGGAGAAACAGGCATGTAATGAAGAGTCATGCGAGATCAGCACAGCTACACCTTTTATAAGAATTACCTTTGTAAAAGTTGTGTGCACTGGCACTTTTACCTGATCAGACACTAATAGGCAAAAGGATTCTTGGTGATTATCCAGTTTTTCACTTATCTCACTAAGATTATTCCTGTTTGCTTTATACAGGTCTTGCTTGTGCTGATCCCAGGATCAGACTCTGAGGAAAGTGCTCCAAAAGCTAGCAAGACTGTCCTCTGTGCTGTGGCACTCACACATTTCATGGATAATGTTGTGTTGGATTATCTGTGCTCTGTATGCACCTATGTTGCAAATAAACTTTCGGCCTGGGCTATATCTCCCATATTGCAGCAGGGCCTCATCATTTGGAAAAGAAAAATAATAAAGCATAATGCAAGCTGTCTGACCAGGAGGTCTAGTCACTAAAGGACTATATATAAGCATGAAATCATAAAAAAGCGATTATTGTGAGACACTACTGCAGGTTTTTTCTAACCAAAGGTTTCTGGCTCTCCCTACCCTCCTCCCTACTGCTGACTTGTTTTAGAAACAAAATCAATATACTTGAAAGTCTACTTTTTTTTTCCTCTCTAATTATAGGTGGCTTGGAAAATTGCTTGCTTTATCAGTGCTTTCATAGATCCTTACATGTACAAATAATGCTACTGAAATCAGGAAAACATGAATGTTTCTATCTCTATTAATATGACTGCGATATTAGGCTCCCAACCAGTCAGCGTATAAAATAAAGACATATGGAATTAAGTTCATTGTGTTCAGTCAGTAACAAGTGAACTCAAATTAATTATGCAAACTTTAAAAAACACATTTAGGGATATGAATTGCACAGAGAGGTACGTTTTGCACACTATCTGAATCTAGCTGAGAGAACACATAAAACATTCATTTCATTTTCTGCTATGTGCTCATTTAGTACAATACACTCAGCCATAATGATGTAGCTAACAATTTTACGGTCTTGTATGATTCATGCTGCAAAGGATACCATGCCATACGGAAACCTTTTTATTATCAATCACTGGGAAACACAACCTTGAAGACTGGCATTAATTAAGGGTATAAGGATTTACAAATGCTCCTACTTCATTCTCTAAATATAAATATTCATGGAAATATCTATGGATCACCTCTTCAAGTAAAAATTGATCTTGGAAAATGAGAAGTTGTAAAGGAAATAGAAACATAATTATGAAAGGCTGTCTTCAAACCTTACAACTTGAATACTTTATAATAATCATTCTCCATTTCTTGCAAAAAGAAATACCTGAATGATTATGGAAATACAACAAAGGTGACCACAAACATAGATTCCTTATTAAAATCAGTTTTAAAAATAAAAAAAAATATTACATTTCTACTCACTTTCTTCTTTTTCTTTACCACCAGTTTTTCTATGGGTTCTTTGTGGTCTGTTTCTCAAACCAGAAACCCTGTTGGATATGCACCTATCCTATGTGCTTTTATATCTCCATTGTCTTGTGTTCATACCAAGATTGCTGTCACTTCTACCTCTACATCTTCCTGAACAAATCTAAAAGTTTTTTTCTACATGTAGTCCCAAGCTGGGCATTAGCCATAACTACAGTAGTTCCTTTTCATTTGTATTTCTATTCCTAATTCTCTAGGTGTAAGCAATTACAGTAAATGCATGCACATTGAAATGAGCTAATGTATGTAGAATAATGTGTGTAGAGTAATGTAGAAAATAACTTAATGCATTACTTGCTTAAAAACACAGTATTTGTTTTAACTTTTATTATTCCAAAGCACACTAATATATACATGAAAAAATTACATATATAGCAATAATAAACATAAAAGAACTGGTTCCATCTTAGCTAAGGTATGGATAAATAATTCATTTCTTAAAAAAAAAAAAAAGTACTGCATATAAAAAGATTGGCAGCAACTACTGATGCCTGTGGTAAGGAACGCATTCCTGCAAAGAGTCTATACCTCATTAGACTGAGGTAAGACAAACCCTTTAGTAACTACAGATCTGAAGAAAGCACAGAAATTCAAAGTTTTTCCTAGCTTTAAACACAAACAGAAAACTAGGTTTCAACTACACTATTTTCTAGGTCATCAAGAGACAGATGGTTTTCATTTAACATTTCCATAAGTAAATAAAATTGCTCCTGCTGATAAACTTTCAGGCAAAATGACGGAAAACAACTGTCCTGAAGACAAAGTGAGCAATCTGAACTTGCCCACACTTGAGTTCTCCAAGTTTAAAATCTGCCAGCTAACAACTGGCAAAGAACATGATAAAAATCAAACCAAATTGACTTATTAGCTACTTTGATTTTTTTTTCTCCTCTTTTAATGGTGTTGACAAGACTAGTAGATGATGCAAAAATATCTCTCTTCAAACCCCTTGTTGATCTACTTGTCTTTATTATTTTGTTCCAACAAGCATATCCCAACTTTTGGAATTCATCAGCCTAAAACATTATTTATTCTTTTCTATCCTCAGACCAGCTCTTATTAACTTGAACAGTGAATAACAGTGAATAACTTGAACAGTGAATAATGCTTATTCTTGTACAGCCTGTGATTAAAACAGAATTGTATTCAGGGCTTTCATGTATGAATTCTGCTTGGGAGAAAAATTGCTGTGCTGCTGGACAACACATTTGAATTTTTTTCCCTATCACCATTATTTATTATTTTTATTAGCTAATGTTGTTCTACTCCTAATTACGGGTAATTAGATGATGAGTTGTCAGCACAATCCATTCACTTAGAAGCCTCTACATTTAATTAACTCAAGATAATTTTGAACACTTAAATGTCAAAACAACATTTAGAAAACAGAAGATTAACATGTTGTTCATTGAACTGTACATTATAGAATGTGACTTAAAAAACCAAAGGTTTCAGTGTGATTACAACTCTCAAATTCTGCTTGTAGAGAGACTATATCTGCTGCACGTTTAGATATAATGGCTTAGGGTTTAGCTGGTCACCTGTTACAAAGCTTCAGAGCTGATGGCAGAATACAATCTGCTGTGGGGCTTGGTGGATAATGTAAAAACACTCTTACCAAAACTAGCATGTAGGAAGCCTTCTGCAAACTTAACTTCCATTCATTTTAATGGATATAGCATAAGGATGGTTCCTCTCAACAGAATATGGGAATCAAAACCATCATCAGCATGAACAGTTAGTGCAGTTTTCTGTTTCTGGCAATAGCCTCCATTTCCTTCTCCTCAAGGTGTACAGCATTGCAGTGGAAGAAGGGGTGAAGGATGCCAGCCCACCCAGACAAGAAGGACACTAGGAACCAGCATTATATTGTTCATTAAGAACAGATATAAACATGGATTTGGCCAGTATGGGCCCTCATGGAAAGTAAGAGACCAGCATTGGGAGAAAAGCTTATGACCTGTCATGGTTTTGAAACGATACCTGAGAATGTCTTCTTTTCCTTCGACTATACTGATCTTGCAGGGTACTGAGCCCAGGCTGGTCAATTCTAAGGGTTAATCGTTATTCCTACAGTGACTAATTGTAAGAGTTTTCATAACAGAAAACCTGCCAGAGGGCAACTGGGATGTTGATGGGGAGTTATCTTTTCCTCTTATCAACAGGACTTCTGGAAGGAGGCTTGGAAAAGCTTGTGAGATTCATGCCTTGCTCACAGCCAACTAGGTCAGTAGATGAAGGTAGATTCTTGCACGGTGACCTTCAAGGTTACACATTAAGAAATGGTGGTTTTAAAGTTGCCTTTGCACTGACTGAAAAAGTGCTGCTGTAAGAGATTCCTCTCCTGAAGATTCAGAGCTGATGGGATCTAACCTGCTGTATTAAAGTTTCAAACTATTCTCCAGGGTAGGTGCTTCTGGTATTGGAATGGGCTTTCAATAACATAATCTTAAGTATGGTTATCTTTCAGTTGATGCTTTTTTTTTTTTTTGCTTAAATTTCCCACAAAATCCCCATGCCCATCCAAATGCAGCTTTATAATATTGAACAAAGCAGCAAAACAAAAAACCAAGTCACCAAGTATATTTCCAGCACTAAGTCAAGTCATAAATATTGCAATTCACATGGCATTTGCTCTTTCACATCTCTGAAAGTTCTCTTACTTTTCACTCTGACAAGCTGTCACTGTTTCTAGTAACGCATTTTGGTTTCAGTGTTGGGAGACTTTTCATTACCTTCTGTATCAGAAGAACTGTTTTCTACAGTACACATCACAAATGCCTGAGTGAAAGAACAGCACCTGCTTGCTTTAGTACCAAAGCTAGAATTTGAGAGTCAGCACAAATGACAATAAAAAGAAAATACTGAGAATTTGGGGTGTCTCATACCAAGTAGACAGAATAAGGCTGATAAAATAAACACAATTTTCTTCTGTTGTACAGTAGGCATTATTCATTACCAGTATGGTTTTGTTGTGGCTGAGCTGTGTTTTGGTAGTGAACATCAACAACATGACAGAAATGTTTCAGCCTTTCTATTCTCTTTCTACAAATGTGAACGTAACAGTAAACCCAAGTGACAGGTACTTCCACACGTCCTGGTGTTCAATCAGTAAGCACAGGTTGAACAGCATGGGGCCCAGATGAAGCCGAGTAAGCCAGTACCTATTAACTGTTTCCTTTGATTCTCCTGCTACTGCTCAGGCAGAGTGCAGGACATTGCATTAAAAACAGACAAAAAGGTATCCCAAATAAAACGTCAATAAAGTAGTCTGGAAGCCTTTTCTCTTTCACTCTCTGAATTTTAGAACAAACAGTCAAGATCTCAATGGTTTTTGTGCCTGAAAGATAATTCAAGATTTATGTAGAGTTTGAGAAAGTTAAAAAAATGAAGCATGCAGTGTAGTATTTTGGAGCTGCTCATACAAGACTGAGAGGTGAAGAAGTAATCATCATGAATGCCTTTTCCTGCTCTTATTCTTTCTCTCTGTTCCTAAATTCCTTTCTGTTACCACCTGTAAGACACAATTTTCAATGCTAACTTCATGTTACAAAGATCCTGTTAGGCTCTGCTGGTACTGGGGGTGCCACTTCTGCCTTTCCCAAAACTAACAATTTTTCCCATATTATTTTCAGCTCCTACCAGTGTCTAGAATAAGCTGGGACAGCGAGATAAGTTTGCAGCTCTGAAGTTCATGACTGTGCATTTCTCTTCCTCATGATAGTTATATTCCAGCCTCTAACATGAAAATCCGCTATTTGTCAAATGAATGAATTTAGAAAGTTGAAGTGCATGTGCTACAAGCTGAGTGAATTTGTATGCACACACATGAACATATATAGAGGAAGTCTTGGGCAACTTGGTAAAGTTTCTCACTGTGTGTTCTTCGAAGCTCTGTGCTGTAGAGTTAGACATGCCAAAAGCTGAACCTTCAGTAAGGGACTGAAATAAATTAAAAATTAGCAACAAGAAATTCCTAGAGGCTGGTATGTGTCTTGGAGAGCCTCAATTGACCAATGAATTTCAGCTTGCATAGTTGCTGTGCCATAATTGCATGGTTACGAACTTTTATTAGTTGATTGCTCCCTTCTAACCTGCCCATTTTTTAAATCATTGCAGGCTTGTCTCTGCTTGCACCAAAGCCAATGGCTATGTTCCAACTACTGCTCCTTGCACATGGGTCAGGACTGCAACCCACATTGCATGCTGCAAGCAGAGGAAGGATCTGCGAAAAAAGAGGTTTTGCTGCTCCCATTGAGAAGTCCCCACCTAAAATACTCTCTGTTTCCATCCGCAGTGTCCTGGATGTGAATGTATTTCCTAAGTGGGTTTTCTGGAAATTGTTCATAGAGAACTACAAAGGGATTTCCCAAACCACAAGAAAATCAACCTACATCTGAGTTAGTTGGTTATAATGGTGCAAGTTTGACAGAGTCGGGGTAACACAGAAAATCTGTGCTTGAGGCATGTTTGAACAACATTGGCTGCATTTCTCTAACACCAACATATTTGAATGAAATACTGCTTTAGGCAAGCACCTTCCTCTTCATTAAGAGAGACATGGAGTCCTGATCTTGGCTAAAATATTCTGAATCTCTCAGAGTATAACCACATGCATAAGTAATAACTGGGGATATATTTTAAGAGTATTAGTTTTTCCCGCCATCTCTATGAAGTATATGTAAGTGGCATCAAAGTACTGAATATTGCTGTTCTCCAATACTCACATAAATCATTACTATTTTGGACAAAGTTCTCTATGTTAGCACTAACATTTGTGGCTTGCAAAAGGCATTTTTCTATGCTTACACTTGGCATTTCTACTGGAATTATAACACTGAGAAATCATCACAGTCATCTGAAGGGGCTTGTGCATGAAGTCCCTGCTCCCTTAAACAGTTTTTAAGCCTGAATGACTAATGGTCTTTTTCAAGGATGACTAGATTTATGAATCTTCCCTGTGAACTCAATGCTCCCATGAAGCCAAGAAACCTTTCATTAAAACATAGCAATATAGTTACATTTTAGTCTCAATGCTAGCAAAACCTGAGGTTTCTAAAGAGTAGAATACTTCCAGAAGATCAAACTGATAAAAAAAAAAAGCAAACCATGAATGATTAAGAATCATACTAATCTCACAGAAAACTGGTACTGCTGTTCAAAAAATAAATTCCAGTCCCAAACCTACCATTCCATTCCCACAATCAAATACAGGTGCAGCTGTACAACCATAATCAATGACTGATACACACAGATGTGTGACTGTCCAATTTGCAAACAAAGGATGTACATGTCAGTAGCATGGACAACCATGTCTTCACTTCAAAGAGTTCAGTACTGCTCTTTGGCAGGCAAAAAGATACATGTGTTTGGGAGGCTCAACAGTGCAAGAAACCATCATACACTAACTAATCAAAATCTAACTGATGCTTTCTTTGAAAATTTGGCCCTAAATATTAAGCACTGCCTGGGGGCTGATTAAAATTGACCTCTCCAGGGCATAGACCATGAAACTTAAGAAAACAAGCTGAAGAAACAGAAGCAAAGACTGCTGTTCTCTGCATCTTTATTGGTATGAACACTCTTAAGATGCCAAACAAGGGGGGGTGCTTGAGGGGAGACGTTAATATCTGAGGAGAGAGATCAAAAGCAGTTAACGTTCCTGGCACTGCATTGTGCCATGTGTATCTTTATACGCTTAAACTTACAATGAAAAAAAAAAGGGGGGGAGGAGGGGAAGTAACGTTTCTTTGTTAAATCAAATATTGCCACATGTTACTCATTTTAAGTTTGCTGTCCTAAGATCCAGCTTAATTTAGTCTGCATTGAACATTTCTGATCTGAACATTTAATGTGGCAATGCTTTGCTCTGCCAGGAATATTATCTGAATGTTAAACATGAACTCAATTTATTCGTCAGAATATGGCAAGCATGATACCAAAGGTCATTTTGTTTATATTGTCCTCTAGCTCCATAACTTACAGCCTGTTTCTTTCATCTTCAAACCTCAAAACACTCAACAATATTGGATGTTACAGTGGGGTAAGAGAACTGGACTCACCCTTTTTCTTTTTTTTTTTTTCCAGCCTTTTTATTTGGAACTGGGGGGAGGAAACAGCCTTGTTCAGCAGCAAGGTATAGCACAGAAAACATGCAACACATCTGCTACATTATGAACTGGCAACAGATACACAAGATAAGCTTGTCCTGATATGAAGGATGTGTAAGAAGAGGTATGCATTACACCTTAATATTCACAATGCAGTTATAGCTTTTTGGTTGTTTAAGTAAGTGCTGATCTCAGTCACATCAGTATAAAACTAAAACAATCGCATACAGATTTTTCTTGCAAAACATGGCCCCAAAGTCTTCACAGAACCTGTGAGCCAAATTCTGATATTAATTGCACTAGCAGAACTTTGCAGTACTATCACATGCCTATGCAGCTCCACTGTTCAAAACTGCACCTACAACAGCAGCAAGATTAGAAACTGGTACCTATTCCTTAGAAAGCATCATATGTTGCTCATATTATTAAAGATGATTCCACCACTGAAAATGCTTGCTCCTACTCCCCTCAACACCTAAAGGCAGCTTGAACAAAAAAGAGTTGAACCACACACACAGAGAAGCAGATAGATGAAAGAAATGTGAACAGGAGCATCTATTTCAACACAAGCAAAACCATTCGCTTCCTGAAGTGACAGACACATATTTCCATTCTTTGCTTTCCTCATTACTTCTAAAGAATTATTACAGCAGATTTCACCCCACCTGCTGATAATTCAGTGTTAGTTTATCACTCAATTTGTTCAGATGTGAAATTTTCTTTTGATTTATTGAAGAGTCATTTCCCTGCTATCATATTGAATTGACAGCACTTTCACACACTTGTATATTGGCTATCACAAAAGAAATGCCCATCTACTAATGCACTATCAATAAAATCTGAAGAAACAAAATTGATTATTGGTGCTTAGGCTTTTCAAATCCAGTCCATAGAAACATCCGATATTATTGATACTTCCCATCAAAACACTCCTCCATGCACTTATAAAGGGGAGACTGAAGAAAATGAAATGTCTCAGACTTTACCAGAAGGAGCACCTTTACAGAAAACACAGAGCAAAACACCCTTAATGCCAAAGGGAGACACATCCAGAAACGCTGCACCGAGGGAAGCCTGAGCAGGCAATGTGATGAAGACATTCAGAAGTTCAAGAGGACCAAATCCAGCACAAGTCCCTTTCCAAAAGTTTCATCATCCTATCTAAGTGTGGGGCTGATTCAGAAAGGCATTTTCATGACAGTGGGATTTTCTAAAACTTGTAGCAATGGACTTATTCGGGGTTTAATGACAAGCCTGCCAAAAGCATTAGGCATCAGACTAATTCTCCCTTCCCTGAAGTCAATTGTAATCTTACCTCTGATTTCAGTGATGGCAGAATCAAGCCTTAATTCCCTCTAATGCCTATAGTGACAATTTAGAGCACTAAGGTTGTATTTAAAATGTGTATATTAGTAGGTCCTATGGTTCTATTTCTCCTCAATCATATATATACTATGCAAGTAGTTAGTGACCTCAGCAGTTCGTTCTATTATTTCAAAGGCTTCCATTTTAAATTTCACAGATACGGTCACCTTAAGTCTAATGATTTCAAGGATTATTATTTTCTTTTAAGTGACAGACAGCCATACACAAGTGTGTTAATTGACAGAGTACCTTACCTACCTCCATAATGCATTCTTATGTTTTATATACAGGTAAGCTTCAAGAGTGCATTTCTTAATCCAATGAAATATTTATCAGATCTGAGATCTAAAGTGTACATATTCAATTTTTTATGCACACCTTTACATGATTCATGAAATTCACCCATAATGTGAGTTCTTTTCATTAAATTTTGTTTTTATGTATCATTGTTACCCTTTTTTTACAACCAGATTTATATTGAACTGACAAATATCATTCAGGTATCTGTGAACAAAGTAGCTCTTACCTTTTGATAGAGATCATGGAGCTCTGGCACCTGTGGTAGATTTCTTTGTAAACAAACAAAAAAGAAATAAATCCAGGATAATACTAAATTTGCAGTGAAGCACAGTACGTTACATTACATGAGTTAGTTTATTAAGAGTTTTTTCATGAATACAAAATGGTCAGTGTTATGTGGAATAAGATACATTAGAAAGAATATACTGAATGTATACAGAAATGCACAGTCTTACTTAGACGAAACTGGAATTTCAATTGAAGACTGCTGGATTTCCAATCAAAAACACCTAAAGGTTAGAATCGTAGAATAGTTAGGATTGGAAAGGACCTTAAGATCATCTAGTTCCAACCCCCCTGCCATGGGCAGGGACACCTCACACTAAACCATGCCACCCAAGGCTTTGTCCAACCTGGCCTTCAACATCGCAAAGGATGGAGCATTCACAGCTTCCTTGGGGTTAGCTGGATTTTCAGTCAAAAGTACACTCTTGTAAAACAAAGCCTAGACTTGCATCACAAACACAGGGAGTATAATTTACTGGTGAAAGACAGTTTGAGACATATGTCAATTGGGGTTTGTCTTTGGGTTTTGGTGTTTTTTACTTGTAGCTCTGCTGCAATGTAGGTAACACACGGGCTTTTGTCATCATTTTACAAAATACAGCATAGACTGTAGGCATATGGGAGCTATCTCACACAGAGCATAGAGGACTGTGAGCTCTGTTACCCAAGCAGCAGTAACTGATCCTGGTTTGTTTGAGCTGCCTATGGCTCCACGTCCTTCCACGCTGCTCAGTGTCTCCCAGCTCCCTCAGTGAGGTTACTGGGAAGTACCCTCCAGCACATAATAGATATTCCTTTGGCTGTCTCTGGAACCAGCTACCCAAAACTTCATAAACATAATTGAATTGAAAGTCACAACAGCCAGGAACCCGTTTTATTATTCTAGACAATAAGTAAATATGGCAACACACTCATACCTTAAAAAATTTCACACAGTTCACCCAGCACTTTTAAGAGTACAAAGCATTTATTTATATAACTAAGAGGTAGCTGACATCCCACCTTAGCCCTTTTGTACTGTTGTCTTTTTCCTCTTTTTGGATACACAAGGCTTGGTTCTACATGCTAAACAAATCTTTGTGGTACTCTCAACTCATACTGACTCAGTGGGAGACAAGGGCTTGGCACTGTGTATAATCTAGCCCTCAAAAATGCAAGTAATGAAGATTTTACAATGTTATTTTTCAAACTGCTGAATAGCATAAGACTGCTGATATTGCATTACAGTGTCAAAAAATCAGAGGGAAAATGCTTTAACTTTCTAAATCATCTGAGGCACCAAATGGTACTACTTAATACTAACTGCACACTGTATTTGTTTTTGTTAAGAGAAGGAATACTTTTAAGTACTAACCCCAGCAACTGACCCTTTTCACAACTAATTCCTCAACTAACGTTTGAATCACTTTTTCTTTCCCTTGATTTCAATGAGCAGAAAAGAAAACCCAAACATCATCCTTCTTTCCTTCATAGTTAAGATCAACATTTGTTCAAACGTGAGTTATAGACAGAAGACAGAATTTCTCTCCCAAAAATGGGTGTAGAAAACAACTCTTAGGCTAGAAGCTTAGCTCTAGACTAACCAGCAAAGAATTCTGCCTTTTAATACTAATTCCTATAGTTAAATATGCTTATTGTACACATATCTATATGCACAGTGTGTATAGTTTTACATGCTTTATATAGATGTTTCCCTTTCAGTAATGAACTGGTTGAGATAAAGATTTTATTTTTCCTTAAAAGGAATTGTGGCAAATAGTAGCAAATATTCCTGCAATAATTCCAGTGACAGAACTCTGTGTAGTCAGTGATTTGAGCTCTGTTTACAGTCCAGAAAGTACATGCTATTTTTGCAATTAAGATGCAATAAAAAGAAGAGACTTGCTTAATGGCTGAAACCACAGTAAACACTAAGGTCAACTACTTACAGTACAGAAAGTGACTGCAGGATTAGTTTTCCTTAAAGTTTTCCTCTAGAACCTTGTAATCTGGCATGTCAAGCAATACACCCACCTCCATGAAAAGCATCCAAACCACAAGATTTTTCAGATTTGGAACATCACTAAGCCTTCAGAAACACAGTCCAATACTACTTTTAATTACCTTGCTAAGTTAGCTACAGCTCCTAGGGACACTTTAAAAAAACAAACCACAACAAACAACAAACCTGATTGTTCACTGGTTTCATTTCTCCACCTGGTCAGGATTTCCTAAACTTGCACAAAACCTTCTTGTTATCTCTAGCAACTGGCCATAAACTTGCTAGCTTTCAATACCTGAGGGAATACCCTCACCCTCTGGAACATGAAATATTATTTGGACATTAAGACCACCCTGAACCTCTAACTAGAGAGAAGAAAACTACACAAGCCTGGAAAAAAAAAAAACAAACCACCACATTCCTCAAGCTGAGCATGCATGCCTGTGGCTGGGCTAAATCTTTTGTTTCACTCTTCTGGGATTCTTTCCTGAATTAAAAAATATCAGTGCTGATAGCTCAATCTCCAGGAAACTCTGTCACGCCATCAGACAAAACTGACATTGATTTCCTCTTGCAGTTCCCATTAGTGAGGCCAAAGGTGGGAACAGAAGCTGACTTCTTTCAAGAGAGGATCATCACAGAGGTGTCCCATGTAGGAGGATACAGAGTTACTAGCCTAGTGCATGAGGCATAGTTTAGATTCATTTAGAAAAACTAACAAATCCAACAAGAGATGCTGCCACTCTCTTGCTAGTTCAAAGCAAAAAAGCACTTAAACAATTCATAGTTTATAACAAGGCAGATCACAAAGAATAAAACAAAATAAATGTTACATAAATCATGTAATCTCTCTCCCAATGCAGTTCATTAAGAGCTTCAAGAATAAATCAAAATAACATTGCCAAAAAAAAAAAAAAAAAAGAGCTGAGATAATTAGATTTGTAAAGCCAACTTATTGTGTTAGCATTCCAAGACGCCTTGAAAAGCACACCAACAAATTTTTAGCTAAAAGCATTACTAGAGAGAATCCTTTCCCTTTGAAAAACAGCTTAGCATGTAAGTAGCCCATTCAGAGTGACTCCACATATTGCTCCACGCTGCTTTTTCTCTTTCCCAATTTTAAAAGCAAATGCATGGTATGTTCAGCTAAGTATCCAGGGTAACAAAACTGAAGAGCTGAGTGTCTGAAGTTACCAGGGCACAGAAACTGTGGGCAGGCCACATTCCTTTTACAGCAACCCAGGAAGGCAGGAGAGCTCAGATTTTATGCTTTCACTTACCCTAGAGAAGGGAAACATGCAGCGAGTGAAACCTGCTGGACTCAACACTTACTCACAGCCCTGGAGACCAGGGATCTGGTTTGGGTTTTTTGTACTTTAAGGCCATAGTAGATTCTCACAAGCTCAGTAAAGCTGTGAAGAATAGCAGGTGAGATATGCCCCAATAAGCAGCTACATACTTTAGCAAGTTGCTACATCCTGTACACTATATAATATTTATACCTCTTACCATTTTTTAACTTCTCAGAAATTTCTACCAATGAAAATTTTAGCAATTTGCCTGTATCCACCCAAAGCTTCTTTGATATTTGGCTGAAAAAAATCTTTTTTTTTCCTGAAAAGGTACTAGCATAGTCTCTGAAAACTAGCATTTTTCTTATGGTCTTGAAAATCATAGGCACTTTCTAATGCCAAAATTCCTCTTCTACTTTACAAATGAAAGACAGGAGACAACACAGGAAATGTGAGTGGAGCAGAAAGGTTTGTCAAAGTCTCCCCAGATTTATGTTGTGCATTTGTATGGAACACAACAGAAATGTCCCTCACTCCAAGCCAGATACTTCAGTTTTTATTGAAGTGAAATCATTAAGTTCTTAGACTAAATCCTAGTTTCAGTTAAGACTTTGTATGCCTAAAATCTTACATAAATGCTGGAGAAAGTACTGCAGAAGTTCAGCTTGAAACTTAATTTCTCCCGTCATAGACAGAATTTCCAGGAACAAAATGAAGCAGGGTGGTGATGCTGATGGTCATGAGAATCTGAGTATTTTCACTCCATAGATAAAGAAACCTTCAACCCTGAATTAGCACTGAATATGCACAACTATATGTACAGGATTGCAGCCTTCTTCACTTTGTGTAAGACCCCCAGGTAGGGGTTCCACTCAACCATCCCATCACGCACATAGGTTCCTCACACACGTAGGAACCACCAGTACATCTTCGAGGATTGCAAACTGTATCCCAAGAGGTCAACTAGTCTTATACAAATCATTACAACATCAGCTCAAATTTCAGATACTATAAAGAAAGGTAGAAGCAATGATCCAGAACCTGGGCTGACATGTCAACCTATGAGTTCAGAAACTGCAGGGATCACTGGAAAATCCCCGGTGCTTTTGTCTACCTTGTCTGTAAAGTGAAATAATATTACTGCTATTTCACAAAACTGGAAAGAGAAATATTACAAACATGGGACATTTGGAAATTATCTAAGATTCACAAATGATATAAAATTGTAAGAAAATATAGTATGCAAAAAATCTGCAAACACAATAATTAGAACAACCAGATCCAGGTAAGTAGATAGAAAATGTTATTCAGACTAGAAAAGGCATCAGGAAGTTCTCCTCTAGAAAGAAACTATAGTCACAAGAGTTCCTTTATCTGCAGACAAGCAAATAATAAAATGTGTCAATCAAACCCAAAACAAAACTAAAAACACTTCTGTAAGTTAAAGATGTCAAGTCCTTCATTTCAACCTATTATCATTCTACAAAGTCTCCAAAAACACAATGCAGAGACAGACATTTGCACAGCGTTCTCTGGAACAAAGTATTTTATAGTTTAAGAGCAAAGTGATTAAAAAACCCCTACCTTTGTCATGTGTAGTCTTGAAGCATGCACGAGAATACTGTTTCTGATGTTGTGCTGGAAATAAAGCCCCAGTAGCAACAAATGAAGGCAAGACCCAGCAGGTACAGCAGAGCAGGCTAGCATGTGTCCTGCTTTAAAGTAATGGCGTTATGCTTTGTCAGTTGCCTTTGTACATTACAAAATTCTGAGTAACTGGAGTTGCTCTTTACTGTTGTAGAGTAAGTTTGTACTTTTCAGATGTCAAGTGCAACAGAATAAATCTGTCATGCAAGTTAGCCAAATCATACAAGAATCAATCATTTTTAAGCACAGGGCTAGCAAGAGTTGACACTGAAGGATCAAGCTCACAAGCCTTGCTCACAAGCATTCAGATAAATGCAGATACCTCTGAAAGCATTCACTAACTGAAAATTGTTGTTTGGGTAATAAGTTTTAATCTAACCAATGAGCGGAAAAATCACCATGTGATTTAGATGGCCAACTATTTACAGGCATTAAATGATATTTATAGTCATTCATTAATAATGCACAGCCTGAACTTTGTTCTGTAACTATATTGCAGATACTTACACGATTATGAATACAACTGTAGAAATCAAAATGTTACATGATGGAGGAAAAATGATAAATGCATCATATAAATCACATGAAATATATAAATTGACTATGAGTAAGCACAACCCTATATTTAGCAGTCAAAACTATTGCTCCTTTTGTACTTTTATAAGGAAGTGTCTCCCAACACTTTTGCATATTTCTTCATTTTACAGACAGAAGCTGTGACAGATGATACAATTTCCTGGAGCAAAACACAACAGTGGAGCCAGGGACCACCCCAGATGTCTTAATTTTCAATGCACGAATGGGAGACATTACTGTGGGGATCTGTTACAGATCGCCTGATCAAGGAGAACCTGCAGATGAAGCACTCTATAGGCAGATAGGAAAAGCCTCACGCTCACAGGCCCTTGTTCTCATGGGTGACTTCAACCACCCTGACACCTGTTTGAATGACGGTACGGCCCGGCACAAGCAATCCAGGAGGTTCCTCGATTGTGTGGAAGACAACTTCCTTCTGCAGGTAATAGAGGAGCCGACAAGGAGAGGTGCCATGCTTGACCTCGTGCTCACCAACAGAGAAGGGCTTGTTGGAAATGTGGCGCTCCAGGGCAGCCTTGGATGCAGTGATCACAAGGTGGTTGAATTTGAGATCCTCAGGACAGTGAGAAGGGTGTGCAGCAAGTTCACTGCCCTGGACTTCAAGAGAGCAGACTTTGGCCTCTTCAGGAACCTGCTTAGTAAGGTTCCATGGGATATAGCCCTAGAAGGCAGGGGGGCCCAAGACTCTTGGTTGGTCTTCAAGGATCACCTGCTACAAGCTCGGAAGTGTTGCATCCCAACTAGAAGGAAGTGCAGCAGGAGGGCCAGGAGACCTCCTTGATGGATAATGAGCTGCTGAGGAAACTTCAAAGGGAAAAAGAGTCTTATAGAAAGTGGAAGCAAGGACAGGCAGCCTGGGAAGAGTATAGGGAAGCTAGGGACCAGGTTAGGAAAGCTAAGGCCCAGTTAGAATTAAACTTGGCTAGGGATGTTAAGGATAACAGGAAGGGTTTCTACAGGTACACAGCAAATAAAAAACAGACTAGGGAGAATGTAGGCCCACTCAGGAAGCTCTCGGGAGAACTAGCTACACAGGATTTGGAGAAGGCTGAGGTTCTGAATGACTTTTTTACCTCGGTCTTCACTGGCAAAGGCTCTGACCAGACCACCCAAGTCTTGGAAGGAAGACACAGGGACTGTGAGAATGAAGACCTTGGGCCTACTGTAGGAGAGGATCTGGTTCAAGACCATCTTAGAAATCTGAACGTGCACAAGTCCATGAGTCCGGATGAAATCCATTCACGGGTCTGAAGGAGCTGGCAAATGAAGTTGCTAAGCCACTGGCCATCATATTTGAGAAATCATGGCAGTCAGGTGAAGTTCCTGACGACTGGAAAAATGGAAATATAACCCCCATTTTCAAGAAGGGGTAAATGGATGACCTGGGGAATTACAGACCAGTCAGTCTCACATCTGTGCCTGGCAAAATCTTCGAGCAGATTCTCCTGGAAGGCATGCTAAGCCACATGAAAGACAACAAGGTGCTTGGTGACAGCCAGCATGGCTTCACCAAGGGGAAATCCTGCCTGACCAATCTGGTGGCCTTCTATGATGGGGCTACAGAACAGATGGACAGGGGTAGAGCAGTTGATGTCGTCTACCTGGACTTGTGTAAAGCATTCGACACTGTCCCACATGACATCCTTGTCTCTAAATTGGAGAGACATCAATTTGATGGATGGACCACTCGGTGGATAAAGAACTGGCTGGATGGCTGCACACAAAGAGTTGTGGTCAATGGCTCAATGTCCAGCTGGAGACCACTAATGAGTGGTGTCCCTCAGGGATGGGTGTTGGGACCAGTCTTGTTTAACATCTTTGTCGCTGACATGGACAGTGGGATTGAGCCGCCCTCAGCAAGTTTGCCAATGACACCAAGCTGTGTGGTTCAGTTGATACGCTGGAGGGAAGGAATGCCAACCAGAGGGACCTCGACACACTTGTAAGGTGGGCTGATGCCAACCTCATGAAGTTTAACCATGCCAAGTGCAAGGTCCTACACCTGGGTGGGAGCAATCCCAGGCACAGCTACAGGCTGGGCAAAGAAGGGATTCAGAGCAGCCCTGAGGAGAAGGACTTGGGGGTGCTGGTCAATGAGGAAATGAACATGAGCCGGCTTCAGTGTGCGTTTGCAGCGCAGAAAGCCAACCATATCCTGCGCTGTTTCAAAAGGAGGGTGACCAGCAGGTTGAAGGAGGTGATCCTGCTCTTCTACTCTGCTCTTGTGAGACCTCACCTGGAGTATTGTGTGCAATTCTGGTGTCTTCAACATAAAAAGGACATGGAACTGTTGGAACAAGTCCAGAGAATGGCCACAAGGATGATCAGGGGACTGGAGTACCTCCCATATGAAGATAGGCTGAGAAAGTTGGAGCTGTTCAGTGTGGAGAAGAGAAGGCTGTGTGGAGACCTCATAGCAGCCTTCCAGTATCTGAAAGGGGTCTATAGGGATGCTGGGAAGGGGCTCTTCATTAGGAACTGTAGTGATAGGACAAGCGGTAACAGGTTAAAACTTAAACAGGGGAAGTTTAGATTGGATATAAGGAGGAAATTCTTTCCTGCTAGGGTGGTGAGGCACTGGAACGAGTTGCCCAGGGAGGTGTGAATGCTCCATCCTTGGCAGTGTTCAAGACCAGGTTGGACGAGGCCTTGGGTGATATGGTTTAGTGTGAGGTGTCCCTGCCAATGGCAGGGGGGTTGGAACTTGATCTTAAGGTCCTTTTGAGCCCTAACTATTCTATGATTTAACCAGGAGGACAATCCACAAGAATTCATGA
Organism: Neopsephotus bourkii; assembly: GCF_033783945.1. NCBI lineage: Eukaryota > Metazoa > Chordata > Aves > Psittaciformes > Psittacidae > Neopsephotus > Neopsephotus bourkii. The sequence continues at coordinate 199,493 of NW_026901853.1, read as the reverse complement.
AGTACTGAGTCAGGGCAAGAAAACATCATTTGGAATCACCTCGTATTCTAATATTTTTCCTCAATAACTTTACCAAGCAATAATAGAGAAAAAACAAACCACGGTCTGGTTTCTGGGTGGCTAAAGTGGTTATATCTCAGGCATAAAATACCAAACAAAACCATCTTTTAATAAAAAACTTTCCTTCAAAAGTAAAATTGATACTTTTTTCTGGTTTATGGATAATTTAGCTTGATTACTGTAATTGTTAGAAAAATGCTGAAATGTAAGTCCCCTCTTCTTTAAACAAAGATTGTCTTACATGCTTGGGATCAGTCCATTGACTCTTTTGCATTGGTGGAATAACACAGAGGATAAAGTTTTAAAGAGACACAGAAATTTGCCTGTCCTGACCCACTAAGCAGCATTGAAGGAGCATGACATTCCCAGTGAGTGCTTAGTACAGACAAGGTAAAATAAGCCAGAAGCCAGCAGCACCCAAAGCATTGTTCAGCTACAGGAGGGAGGCACACAGGACTAGAACCTGGCTGCAGCTGTAGAAGCAGCATTTGTGACTTTTGGAGGTGTAGGGAGTGCAGGACATTACACTGTCCCCAGCTAGCTGGAGGCAGGCTGCTTCTGTCACACTCCTAAGTCAAAATACCTCAAGCCAGCCCCGTTCCTCACCACCCCAATCATGGGTAATACCCTTTAAGACACAATTTAAACTGTTTGGTTGCTTCCTCGAGAAAGCAATTCTCTGGATGGTTCGAGAAACATAGGCAAGACTCTGATCCAGAGGACATTGAGACTTTCCAGCTTCATGAGGTTAACTTCAATACCTAAGTAGTTCCCATTAAAATACTGACAACATTAAATATTGTAGACTGACAAATGCATCCTCCATTGAAATTATATCTAGTAAAAAGAAAGACCATACATGCTCAGCCTGAAGTTTCTGGACTTATAGTTCCTTTGTAACTAAAAGCAAACTCTCTTTTAGTTCTACCTTATTGTAAACTTCTTTTCCATAAGTAATGACTTACTGAATCATTTTTAAATTGCTGCAGTAAGTCACTGTCTGAAGTAGCTTGTCCATGTCTGGCTCTTATTTTATACTCTTGATTACTGAGATACCACCTTTGGAGGGGACAGGGGGAAAAGCTGGTTAGTTTTAGCTAGTGCAAATCTTGAATCAAGCCAGAACACTGCTACAGGATGCTGCTCCTTCATTGAGAATAAACTACTCATTCACACATTTCACAGTCCATCACAGTCTTCCCCCAGCTTCCCAGTACTGAATGAAATATGTCATCACCCAACAGCTTGGAAAATGGCACCTTCTACTAAATGAAGTCTGGAAGAAGTTAAATTGACTTCTTCTGCAGCTTTTACCTGTTCTGTTTACTTTATGTGGACATGAGGTCAGAGCTTCAACAGCAAATTCAGGCACTGATCCAAGAAACAATGGGGCTGAAACCGGGGTGAACAATGTGTGTAAGGGTTAACTTAAAACTAAAATTAGACTGCAAAAACGAGCCTGATAATACTCAGTTGAAAAACTCCTGAGAACTGAATAATTAAGTCTGCATAGCCCTTGCCTGTACTTACAGACTCCCAAGCCATCCCTCTCTGCATCAAAATGTTCACTGTGAGCTTTCCTTTAGTGTCATTTTTCACATGATAGTCAAGTCAGAGAGTGACCACAGAAACTTGCTGCAAACATTTAAAACCAGGGAAAAATTCTTCATGTTACTGATGTAGTCTTTTATAACATCTTAAGAATCTTTTAAGAGGGTTTCCTTGTTGTTTTTATGTGTGCATGTTTTTAAAGTACAAGATCTACTTAAATATTCAGGTCAAACCTGGAACTTTGCAACATATGTTTTACATACCCTTATTTATCTGTTCCTTCTAACAGCTTCTTGGGTTCTGCCACTCAGATTAAAATATGTAATCTCCCTGAAAGCTCAAATAGCAATAGAAATACTATTAAAACACTATCAAACTCTTGCTCAGCAATCCAGTATTTAAGTGATAGATCACATTTTTCATTTCTGCTGTTCCATATTATAACTGCTTTGTTCAGAACGTTTTAAACTTTATTGTAATTTATTAGGTTCTTATCTAGTGAGCAATTTGCTTTAATTTGCTGAAATATATAATATTTATCAGTTCTAGATTACACTTTTTCTCTGGTCCTCCAATGTTTCAGTTTTGTTCAGCTTGAGATAAAAAAAATTCAGTCCCAGAAACTGGCACAATTTACAATCTATTCAGATTCTACATACAATCTTCCTATCAGCAGTTCATATTAATTACAGAGAGATGAACTTTACTGTAGTTTTCATGAAAAAAAAGACAAAGAAACACACAAAAAAAACAACGTAACCAAAGCCAACCACAAAACATACACATGGACAAAAGCAAGAAACTCTAGTATTAATAAACTGGTAAGATTGCTTAATGTGAAATCAGACAGAGTCTTTGCTAAAAGTGATTCTCCAGTTTGGAGAGTACAACTTAGTATTGATAGGACTACTTTCCACGTAATGCTCCTAAGGATAAAACAATCTCCTTTCATAGCTTGTCTACATGTTGACAGATATCTGCTGTTAACAGGGGAGTCGCATACTCTGTTCTCTCCTGGAGTTTTAATTCTGTTCTTTTATTTCATTGTCAGTTGCTTTTATCTACAATGAAAGTCTCACATCCTGAAAGCATAGTTGCTTATACATATGGAATACCTATCTCTAACATGACCACATATATACACACACATATTTTCTAATTCCGTTACAGAAAAAAAATAAATAAATTAAGGCATAATCTTTGGGCACATATTATTTACCATCTTTTGAATCTTCATTCACTGCTGCAAAATGGTCCTAAACAACCTTTGATCTACCAGTTCCATGTACCTCATTTGACATGAGACCTTCTTGTGAAAGACAATGCTTAACGTTTTGTCAGGTCTCAAATCCCCAACCCATCAATAAAAAGCATGCTTCTGGTATACAGGGGACAAAACTCATCTGGAATACCACCACAGGGGCTGCCTTTTGTACATTACATGAGCATTATTTAGCACTTGAAACAAATGTGAATGTCAGAGAAGTTTTAAGAGCAGATTTCTATTTTATATGTACATTAGCAAATCTTCAGAGGATACCTGGCTAATTGAATACTGTCGTAATTCCCCTGCACTGAGTCTGTGGAACAAACTGCCATTCAATCATGGAATGGAAACAGAGACTGCAATATGACAAATATAATACAAAGACTTTTAACAGTGGTTTCCAGAGGAGGTCTCAAATTAATCACTTTCAGACAGAACAATGTTGCTAATTCCTATTTAAGTTTGAATATTTAATGCACTGATCTTTTCAGAGAGTAGTTCAAATAGCACACTCCTCCTCTGTAGAGGCAACTAGGGACTAAGTTTCTGTAATAGGGTTGCAAGAGCACCAGAGCAGTTCTACTGCAGCTTATAAAGATGGTGGATTAGCCTGATTACTGGGGTACTTACTCCAGTTCAACAGTAAGATTTAAAGAAAAAAAAGACAAAATAAGGGATTAACTATGGTCTTCTTTTCTGCACTTCATCAGGGCTTGTCAATGGCCAACGTCAGAACAAGCTGAGGCCCAGGTCTCACCGCATACAATAGCTGATGTACCCATACATCTATAAGTTACACCTGTCTGGTTTCCCAGAATATGATGATCAGTTTTTATATCAAACAGATGCACACGTAAACGGCTTATTGTCAAGTCTTTCTTCCTTCTGTGCTTTGTTGCCCTTGCCAAATAAACCTGCTTAGGGTGTATGTCTGATCATTGCACACCAGCTACCACAATTTCCTGCAAGGAAAAAGACATGGATGTCAAGATTCAGGTGAACCAACCAGCTAAATGCTATCAAAACACTCAGCACTGCTGTAAGGCCTGGCCAAGCATAAGTTCCCTAAGAACAGGTAATAGCCTTCTACACAGAAATTAATGGACTATGATCATTATGCTAAAAGTATAACGCTTATACATTGAAAAATCTTTGCTAACATTTATCGATAGTAAATAAGAACTCGAAAGTTTCATTTATTTTTTTTTTATTCTGAAATTTCATAGGATTAAAAAGACATCTAAACACTCAAGTGGATCCCAGCTATACCATAATCTCACTCATCTTCCTCTTGTGGAAGAGGATTTATGGTCTTTAAGTCTCCTAATAAAAATCTTGAGTTTGTTATGGCAACATATATTGTTTACACTGTAGTACATAAAGTATACTGTGATGCGTACTGTGGCCACAGTGCAGTGTGGCACATTATGCATGATCTGCAGAGCCTTTGAAAGGAAAAGATCTCTAGCCAGCTGTCTGCCATTGTGGGGGACTGAATCAGAAAAATATACATTCCACATTATACTATTTCCTTTTAAATAACATCCTCAAATACTTACACACAAACATACATAAGCACATGCGCATGTGAACCTTCGAAAGACGCTGGCAAATTATTTACTTACTATTCAATATTGTATGCTTTCCAGAATACAAAAATCCAGTTGCATGAACAGTTTAGCAAAAGTATATATTGAAAATCAGCTTCAAAGACTGCAGAAGTTAGTATGAGTTCAGTGAACTAAATTACACAGATTCATCTTGTTGCTGTTCTGTACATTAGTTTTCATTATCTGAATCCTGCAGGCTTTGGAGTATAAGGCAGCTCTTGTGGAATGAACAATTGTTTCATCTTTTCCATCTATATTTGATGCTTAATTTTCAAGTAGCTACAGACCAAAACTGTATAGTATGTATCCACACAGCATTTTTTTTTATTTTGCTAAGATGATGATCATGGTATATAGCAATTTATCTCCTACAGTCATAGCCTTGGCCTATCAGAAGCAAATGCAAATGGGATTAATACTCATCCTACACAAAAATCAATTTCTGAACCATTATCTCCTTCTCCAGACATCCATAGGCTGTAGCCACTGGGCAACACGGCAGCCACCACAGCCTTGTCTTCTCTCAGAACAAGCATGACAAAGAAAAATGCTGGGAAGTCCTCTCATTCTGCTGACAGTTTATTGACTGAAACCCAAGGATTAACTCTTAGCTGCACACTATATATTGCTTCTCTTTACAAAGAACACTCCGTACATCCTGCAAAATAATATTAAGGTTATTGTTGCACTCAGTCCTCCTGCAAAGTTTCAGTAAAGCATACAGATCTTACATTCTTCAAAATATCTGGTGGCCAGCTTCAGGGTGGACTTTTTAAAGAAGACTAGATTATTTCCTTCTTATTACTTTATGCTAATGCTTTATCATTATGTGCTAATCAACAGGGATATATAGCTCCTGTTCTTGAGCATGTTAGTGTACAAGAAGTACTGATTTTATAAAACTATTCTTTTAATTATGTACTTGAAAAAATAATTAGATACATGAAAATTAAATAGATCTAAAGAAGTGAAATGGAGTTCTAAGTTTAACTAAATGAATTAAAAAATTTGCAGAAAAGATATTAAATGATCTTTTGAAATGGAAATGGTATACTTAGTTCTATACTTCATGCTAAGATTACAGCTGAATGGGTAACGTACTCCCAAATGCACCCTGGTAAATACTGCAGGGCAAACAAAGTGCACCTCTGCACATACAATTTCTTATAAATATTTGCTCAGATGAAAAAAATCTTTCTCTGCATTTTACTTTTAACAAACAACCTAGGAATGATGCTTTCTCAATGCACGTCTTTCTACAAAGAATTTGACTGAATCTTAGGGATAATAACTTTTAAATTAATAAACTCAGCATCATGTACACAGGTTTTCAGGAGATATATGTGCTCTGCTTGCACAGATACACAACTGAAAAGTACCTCACAGGTGACCTGTCACATCTCTCCAGCATCGCCTCAATGATTTCACTCCTAAGATGTTTCTCCTAAACCATCTGCGACCCAGAAAGTGTGCAGAAATTGTATGCTGTAACTCTGAACACACACTCAGAAAAATCACAAAACTGAAATCAGGCTAGAAATGAGGACATTAACCAAGTTATTAATTGTTTAACAGCATTTTTCCTTATCTTTCCAATTCTACTTTGGCAGTGCAATCTTTGTTTTTTCATAGCCTCCCAGCAGATTATTGGGCAGAGTGACCTACCTGGCTCCAGATGGGTACAAGCAAGTCTTTTGCTGAGTTGCTAAGCAGCTTAAGCTTATGGCAACTTTTAGCGTTCTATAGGCTTTCTCCTTAAACCTCCAACTACCCCTAAGAAATGTATACCTCATAATTTATCTACCCACCACATTTGCTGACAGTGCAGAAGATGTGCGCTGCATGAAGATACCCCCTCACCAAAATGCCAGCACCTCAGGAATGATCTCCCTGACTCTCCTGGATCCCAGAGAAGGGTCTACCACCTCACTCCTCCTGAGCTCTTTGGGGCAATATTGAGCCCAGAGCCCAAGGATATTGTTGTTTGAGGCTGAACACCCTGCACACCATTCTGGGTGTTATCACCTCCAGGCTCCCCTCAGACACCGCTGGGGCACAGGTGGCCACCTCAGCAGGCCAGGAAGGCCTTGGCCCTTCTGCTGCAAGAGCCACAAACCAAATGCCACATTTTGTTTTTCTTAAAGCCATAGTTTGAAGATGTGAAATGCATGCTTGACTTTTAGTCTACCACTACACCTTCTTTAAATAAATGGGACTCAATGTGTCTGCTTTGAGATGAGATCTGCGCTTTGACTGTCGCTGCCACTGCCGAGGCGCAGCGTGCGGTAAGCACAGAGGTGGCAGTGGCCTGAGGATGGAGTAGTCTGTTTCTGCACCCTTCCACAACTGAAAGCTGCTGATTCCTTTCCAAGAGCCTGTTTGAAAGCACCTAGACCTTCAGAAATACTGACAGGCCCCAGCTGAGGTAACTTCAGAACAAAACACAAACCACAGCACTGAGAAGCAGCTTAAGGTAAGGTGAAATCTGGCCCAAAAACCTGACCCCTACACTGACAGTCCTAGTGCAATACCAGATGTAAATGGTGCCTTTTGCTCACTGCAATGAGGCCTGAGCTCAGCACAACATAAAATGGCACACTGTGCCAGTGATTCTGGTGTGGGAAAACCAGGGTGGGTTTTAAGGTAAAGCAGCTCTGAGGAGAGCATGCTCTACCCATGCGGCTCCACAACACTGAAATCCCAAAACAGACTGCCTCATTCTAGATTTAAAAACACCCTCCCTCCTCAAAACTAACCAAAAACTTCAAAATAAGGCACAGGAAACACTGTCCAAGGTCTTTGATTGTGATTATTACCTTGGAGAAAAGGAGGCTGTGGGGAGACCTTAGGGCTCTCTACAACTACCTCAAAGGAAGCTGGATTGATGTGGGGGTTGGTCTCTTCTTCCAAGGAACAACTAATGGGCCAAAAAGGAAATGGCCTCAAGCTGTGCCAGGGAAAGCTTAGGTTGGATATCAGGGAAAAAGTTTTCCCAGAAAGACTTGTCAAGGACTGAAACAGGCTGCCCAGGGAAGCGATAGAGTCACCATCCCTGGAGGTGTTTAAAAGATGCATAAGATGTGGCACTTGGGGACATGGACTAGCAAGCTGGACTTGGCACTGTTGGGTTAGTGACTGGACTGGATGATCTTAAACGTCTTTTCCACCCTATGATTATTTCTTCCCCCCCAACACTCCCAAGTGCAACTAGTTTAGAAAGAGAGAGAATAAAAGCAGCTTGCCATAAACCCTAATGCCTGAAGAGCTTTCAAAGAGACTTAAAATTTGTCTCTCTTCATAATGAGTTGAGCTCAGAAGTCACAGAAAGGTCATATCACAAAGGGAGTGGCTCCTGAGGCAAAGGGAAGCATTTATTACTTTAACTAACCTCCTTGAGGGCAATTTCACATCCACAATACAAACTATTCAAACAATGTGCAATGAAAGTAGGTAAATTATCACCTTGTATGTGCTCAGATTTTGATTAACCATCTTATTTTGCTCTATTTAAAACCTGGCACAACTAATTCTTTAATACAATATTTTTAATGTACTCAGTTATATCAGAAAGATTTTTTTTTTTTGTCAGCAAATCTGAATGGCATGGTGATTAATAATAATCCAAATGATCAGAGCTTGCAAAATATATTGTTACTGAATAAGCAGAATTGAAGTTCTATATAGTAGTATTCTATCTAAAAGTAACACTTGCATGTCTCTTTAAAGTGTTATATTTAATAGGTAAAATTTGACTGCAGTGTGCCTATCTTTTAGATGTATTGTGCAGAAATGGGAATGATTGGTAGCATATAATATTACAAATGTACAGAATTTCTACAAAGGCCTCATATTTTGTACCACCTTATTCCTGTTAGCTGGAAATCTTACAGACATATTGCACTTGATAAAGTCACCTCTAATGCATTTCCCCCCGGCTGCCCTATAGACCTGTGAAAGGACAAACCTCTGCTTTGTATCGTCTTCTTTGCAGAGTGCTATCTGCCTTCTTACTTTCTAGGTTGTAAGAGTATTTGCTTTGTGTGCAACCGTACCTTAATCTTAACATAGCGTAATCAGTATTGAGAGGAATAATCACGTTCAATGTTTTTTGTCCCAGAATCTGCCAGGTTTAATGCAAGCAGAGATGAAGCAGATACCTCCTGTGTATACAGTCCATCCAAGAACTACAAGCCCCTTCCGAAGATGGTTTAGTATTTTTACCTCTGCTTGGATGCGAAGGAAACAGAGGAAGAGAATCATTTACCATAGATTGTCATGGTTTAAGCCCAGTTGGTAACTCAGAACCACACAGCCTCTCACTCACTCCCCCCACCGCCCTTCCTACCCCCACTCCCAGAGGGATGGCGGGGAGAATTGAAAGAATAACTCCCACGGGATGAGATAAGAACAGTCCAGTAACTAAGGTATAATACAAACCACTACTGATACCACCAATAACAATAATGATAAGGGGAAAAAAAGAGAATACAACCACTCACCACCCGCCAATCGATAGCCAGCCCGACCCGAGCAGCAATCTAGCCCTTCTGGGTAACTGCCCCCAGTTTATATACTGGGCATGATGTGCTGTGGTATGGAAATACCCCTTTGGTTAGTTTGAGTCAGGTATCCTGTCTCTGCTTCCTCCCAGCTTCCCCTCCTCTCTGGTAGAGGATGAGACTGAGAAAGTCCTTGGTCAGAGTAAACATTACTTAGCAACAGCTGAAAAGATCAGTGCTATCAGCATTATTCCCAGGCTGAAAGTCAAAAACACAGCACTGCACCAACTACAAAGAAGGAGAAAAACAACTGCTACTGCTGAACCCAGGACATCAGTATTTAAAAATACTTAGATTAACACAAAAAGCTAATCCCACTCCCACCCAGTGTCTGAAAGAGGAAAATGTCTTCTGACTTTCAAGGCTAGCATATGCCAAGAGCCCAGCTGTGTCCAGGTACTTGTGAGCTTGAGCACTCCAGAAGCGTTTTCATGCTACATGGGACCATCCCAGGTGTACTGCAGATGGTTTTTGTGGGTTGTGCTACATATTACCAATTTTTTTCTGTTTCACACTCCGTGAACCCCTAAACCAGTTGGTACCTAGTGAAAGGCCTTCCCATCAAACACAATTAAGAGAGATTCTGAAAGAAAACTTCATTAAAAATAAAAAAAAAAAAAAAAAAACAGAACCAGTAACAACCCCCAAAACTGAAGCAAACCAAACAAATAAAAAACCAAAAACAAACCATGAAATCACCACAGGAAAAGAAAGGGAGGATATATCCTAAATTAATCAGAGATTAGTATCATTAATCAAGGAAAAAATGCTTGAGCCAGAATCACTGTTTTAGAAAGTAACAGAAAACGTGCTTTAAGCAGAATCCCTGTGTTAGAACACAGTAATAGAAAACAGTAGAGAAAAGATATTTTTTTTTCTTTTTAGGAGTACTAAGAAAGAAAACTCTCAGATAAAATTTGGTAACATTGGCCTTTCTTCCAAACAAAAGCCCTAATACAGAAATATCATCAGGCTTGCAGTAAAAGTGAAAGACTTGACATCACTACTGTACCACATATACTGTTTTGAAAGGCTCAGCAGATATTTTCTTTTGGGGAAGATTATACAGAAAATAGGGTCCAAGGACGTGGTCAGTGTTCTTTAGTGTCTGCCAAAGCCTCATTCCAGCTTTACTTTTGAAGTCACTAACCTGAGTGCCTACAACACTCAAGTTCAGCACAGATTTATATTATGTTTTTACTTAAAAAGAAGAAATAGCCTACCAGGCGTGAGATGATATATATCCTATCCTGAATGAACAGCTGTAGTGGACATCTAAAAAAGAACGGTGAATTTTAAGAACACAGCTTTAGAAAAAAACACTCCACCAGCTAAACCTATTTCATCCCCACTTATATCTTATTTTTAAGAAGAGAAGACAGAACGAATTAAATTCAAAGCCATGTAGTAAGTCTTTAGAATTTTCACAGAAGTTTATTGAACAAAACTCTAAGAAGCTGCTTGCTTTTTTATCCACAGAAACCTATTTATAGGAGCTGAATTCTAATAAACACAGATTGCAGTGCAAAGAAAAAAAGGTCAGCAGTGTGTGCTCAAAGCTTTATTGATGTCTTGTCAATCAATCTCTTATTTTGTTGTTTAATTTTTTTTTAAGAAAAAAAATGCATGTAAGCACTTTTTCTCCTAATAGTGGATTTATTGAGCATTGCAACAAATCAGATCATAAATACAATAAGCAATGATTGCCGATTATCAACTTTGTGTTTTCAGGTCAGATTCTAAGGTGACCCTGTATTCACTTCTTTCTGGGGAATAGCTAAGGCCCTTTTCAAGTGCAATAATTTCCAATAACCTTTTTTTTTTTTTCCATGCATTCAGCATTCTAGAAAAGCAAACTTACTGGGGAAAAAAGCAACTCTGCTGGACAAATATATACAGTCACGTATATTGTCTCCTTGTAAACTGGTTAAAATAATAAAACTGACTCTTAAATCCAAGATTAGTGAATCCAAGGGATATGGAGCTTTAGAGAATGGCCTTTAAACCATAGTGTTTTTCTCTCAACAGTTTCTGTGAGCTTTGCAGAGTGCAGTAAGGGACCTCAGTTCTGATCCTGCACATGAAAGGCAGAGCTGCCAAGCCCTCCTGACTCCAGTTAACTGATCCCACTTTCTAAGGCAAGCCAGCCAACCTTTTCCATCTGGCTGCAGTGCTTCTTTAACATTTTTTTCCCCAACTTTTCCAACATCACTTTCAGTTTTGTAGCATCGAGAGCCAATGACCAGTACCTGTACATAGTAATTCAGACAGGACCTGCCCATGGCATTACTCTGTTGCCACCTATTCCTCTTGCAATTTCACCATTCTCTTTAATTTCTCATCTGCAGTTTCACATCGAGAAGTTGACACTAAGATGTCTAATGAGATAGTGGATTCCCTTGCCTGTTGACACAGTTAATTTAGCAGAGTGCAAAGTACAGTGATAGACTATTTTCTTCCCTCCAACACACATTAATGTAATACTTTGCATTCACTTGTCATCATGTTGTCTGTACACCTTTTTAGTTAGGTCTTTTGTTCTTTTAAGTCTTTTCTTCCTAATATAAAATAAGAACATGCAGACAGAAGAAGCCATGGGCATTTCCAGAGCCTCTCAAAAGCCCAGAGAAGATGGGAAATAGATTTTACTCCATGAGAAAAATCCATTCCACAAAATACCTAACAACTGACAAAACATTTTGAAGCTACTGTCCAGTTTGACAGCACATAACATCTTAATTTTACAGTACGAGCATTTGTCTTTCCTCCTTAGTGCCTCACAGGACGCTGCCACTTTATAAAGACCTACAACTGGTTCTGAATAAACCCAGTTGTGGTTGGCACTAAAAAGTGACAAGGGCAGTACATATGACTGGGGTATTTTGCTTTATTTTATAAGAGATGAGAATAGCTAATGTAGATTAATGAGAGTTAGCTACATGATGTTTTCTGAGGGGTCAAGACCAAACTGATTACAATATCTTACAAATATTTTATGAGCAGCTGTAAATTTCTGTAAATGTGTTTGTAATTCACAGATCTCATCTGAACAATTAAAATTAGTCTAATAGTATTCCTGGAAAGAATTGTTTCATATTCCATTTTCACATTTTGCCATTAATGGCATTTGATTAGTTACTGAACGCTTTCAGCTGTGTGACTGGATAGCACAGTATTATTGCTTTCAAAACAGAAGTGGAGTAGAACAATAAATAATGTAAATGCGCTTCATGTTCAAACTTTTATTAAACTTTCACAACATTTTGACGTATACCAGTGGCCACATGGAAATTCACGACAACAGATAATCAGACACTACAATGAGCAATAAATCACATTTGAGTTTCCCCTCAAAAGCCACTTCAGGAATCTGGTTTTTATTATTTGGACAGCTCTGATTCTGTCTCTCATCATGCAACAAAAAGCTCTGTCCAGGAAGGAGTCCTTCTGGGACAGATCTTGATGTTCTTTTTTTAGTTAGTCCAGCTGATTAAAAAAAATGGTGAGGCTTGCCTTAACAAGATGTTCAGAAAGTTTTCAAAGAAAACATCTGGAATTATAAACTGGGACTAGAACTATTCCAGCACATCTCAGCAGGGTTCACCCCTCAGATGCAGGTGAATGTTTCCCTCACAAGCAAATGCCAAGATAAAAGGCTTCCTCAACAAACTGTTGTCCCTCTTTGCTTTCTTTATCTATGTTTCTACTATGTGGGGTAGAATTACAGTGTTGGGACAAAAATATGTATTTACACTATTCCTTTAGGATTTAGAACAGTAGGGCTTTCATTTTGTGAAGCAACCTAATTAAGAAGATATCTGCAGTGGGACTCTGCTACTTTGGAGTTCTGAGTCGTCACTACAGAAAATTTAAACTCAGACTTAAACTAACCTGTCTTTGTTCATATAGTAGAATTACATTTATTTTATAAAATTGACGTAGAAGCCACAAGTTATTTTCTTCTTGCCAGATCCCTCTTATAGGATGTATATTTCTTTTTGGTTTAGAAAGCATAAATCAAAAATGTCATTATATATTTCTATAATGTACAAATTTAAGCTTTTCCTTTTGAGAAGTAAATCAACACTGCTCCAGAATGCAAAGAAAACAGCAGCTCTAAGAAAAACAGTAGCTTGCCATTAAGTCGTTTACACTAAAATCCTGATTGCACAGAAGTCAATGGTAAAAGTCCCAGTGGCACTAGGGTATAAAATTCACCATTCATACTTTATTCAAGCTGCCACACACTTAGGTGGCAGAAAGCTATTAAGAATGATCAAATCTCAGGTTTGTCCTGCTGTATCTAGTTTAACTGTATGAAATATTTGAAGATTGACTCACTCTAGAAATTTTAGAAAAGGAAGTTTTCTATTTATATCTCTCATTTTCACACTAGGGATCACAGATGAGGAAGAAAGGGACCTCTAGTCCAACTGCAACCTACTCAAGCAGGGCCAGCTGGAGTAGGGTGCCCGGGACCAGGTTCAATATCTTCAGGATGGAGAATCCACAAAATTCCCTAGGCAACCTGTTCCAATATTCAACCAGGCTTGAGGTAAAAAAGGTTTTTCTTTTGTTTAAACAGAACTGCCTCTTGTGCTGACCAAGCAGCGCCAAGAAGAGCTTGCCTCCGTCTTCTTTACTACCCCACGAAATATTTGTACACACCGATAAGGTTCCCTCTGAGCCCTCTCTGAACAAGCTCTGCCACCCTTCCTAAGACAGATGCTCCTTAATAATCTCTGGTCCTCTGCTGAACTCACCCCAGCATGCCCATGTCAGCCTTATACTGGGGAGCCCAGAACAAGTTCTGAATAATATTACATTCTATGTTATAAAACCTGGGAAATGCAGATATGTGAATATCTGTAGGTAAACTAACCAAACATTTCATTATTATTCTTGAATGCTTTATATAGGCTTTCTGATGGAAATGACCCCATGTAACAGAGAAAGTGTATGAATTCCTTGGCTATGATAAAATATTTACTTGCCTCTGCCAATGCAGCCATTACTATATTTATCTTTTCAGCATCCCTTTGAGGTAAGGAATACTAATATACACATTGTACACATGGAAAACAGAAGGACATTGTGACCTACCTAATCTCACACAGGAAGTATGTGGAAGACAAAGAATGTCTGAGCATGAGGCTAAATGTTTTACATCAGATGTGCAAGATATAAAATAAAAGACTTAAATTATTAGTGCAGAAAAATTAAAATGTTGCAGGATCCATAGGAAAGGATTTCCTACGGCACATATTCTGGTTTCCCAGCATTTCACATTGCTTCCATGAATGCATACAGAACTTTACTACCCCTATATTTTCATCAAGACCCTCATTAGTCTCAGAGTGGAAAAAAAAGAAAAAAACACATTTTCATTTTAAATCTATTCAAGAACTATTGTTTTCTTCTATGCTGTCAGTTAGTTTAGGTACTTTCCTGTGTGTCTCCAACTGTTATATCATAGACAAAAACCATAAACCCTTATATCTTATTTTGCTGTGCTAGAACATGTAAAATCCTTTTGTTTCTTCTCATAAAACAGGCTTTTCCAATGCCTTAATAATCCTTATGACCCTCCTCTACATCTGTTCCAGTTTTACTGAACATTCCTGTCCATGGGTGACCAACACTACACAGTATTTCTGAGGTTGTACCACAGCCTCTATAATAGCACTAGCATTTCTTCTCAAAATACCACTCCTAATGCATCTTAAGGTTGCATTGCCCTTTTCATTGCTGCATCATTTCTTAAAATAATTCTCTTTATAACTCATGACACAGGGAAATAGAAGTATGGAATCACTATAATTGAAATATGGCTGGGTTTTAAGGAATTTCTTTGAAGGAGAGAGCAGTGGACACATTTCATAGATTAACTGAGAAGTCTTTTTCAACTGAGAAGCATATGGAGATGCGAGAGAAAAGAAGACATGGAAAGGGGGAATCAGTGGGTGTTACATACAAATGGCGCAGGAAGATGAGTGCATAGGAATAAAGATTTCTTATGTGTAGGGTGGGTATAGGATCCCTTTCCTGCTTGGAAGTTCTCTAAGCGGCTCTGCACAGGTAGAGGCTGTCCTGGCTCTCCTGATTTCCAAGTCAAAGGGGCCAGTTATGAAAAAGCACTGATTTTAGACAGCTTACTCTGTGAAAATGATAGATGCTGATAAAACGAAAACTTCAAGTCTACCTGTTTGAATAAGCAGAATGCAGCAGCAAGGGTCTGAATGAACCAGAGGCTTCTTCATTTTGGCTCAGTATTCAGAAAGAACTATAGAACTTGTAAGGGCAGACCTTCACGCTGTTGTCAAAACTATGCTATTGTTGGGAAATAAATAGAATAATTGCACAGTTTTGTTACTTTAACATACCATCAAAAGTGAGATAATACTCTCCAATGTACTCACTAAATGTAAAAAAGCAGTGTTTCATAGAGCTGCCACAATCAGAGAACTGATAATAATCTAGAATCTGAACTCCTTGGGAATTTCAGGATTTTCTTTCCTTTTTCCCCCCCCTCTAAATAAACACAAGGAATTTCCTGTGACAAAAATTGGCTTAATGCCATTGTATAGTTTCCTCTGCATGTGAAATCAATGCATTAACTTTCACAGTGCTAAAATATGAAGTATACTGTATATGTATTAAATATACATCAGTAAATACAAAATGATGTATCCAACACACTCCTAAAGTGAAATTAGAGAGCTGACAATTGATTTTAACTTTTCTAATATAATGATTTCAGCAGCATTGGCATGTTTCTATGAAGTGCCTTTCAGCTTAACTTCTTGGTTTTCAAGAAAAAAAAATTGTATTGAATTTTTTTTTTTTTTTAATCTCTAATGAATGTCAACTGGCTTTTTCATAGATAAAACCTAGAAATCCTTAGTCAGTCAAAACCCTCATTGATTGCATCCTCTGATGTTAGAAATTATTAATTTCTACTATATTCCAGAAAGGAAGATAACATTGAAACATGAACAAATATGTACTTATTAGTCATGCATCTTTTTATACAGTGTTTCTTTTTCTTACACGGACTACTTTCTGAAGAGTTACTGCTGGATGAAGGGAACATCACATCTTGCTACCCTTATCAAGAACTTGAATCAACTTGCTGTATAGAGCTTTCAGGTCAAGGAGAGACAAGGCCACATAAATGTAAGGGATTTTTAATAACTTCTTTACCCATAGCTTTATTAAGGCACAAATAACCATAAAATGACTCACTCTATTGATTTTGAACCCAGCATATGACTTATTTCTAAACCCTGAGGAATGATGGTGGGGAGATAGAACATCTTTAGCCAGGGTAGTAATTATTACCATAGTTATCGACAAGAGTCACTGTCAAGTAATCAGTGTATCTGTAGGAACAATTGCCTGTGACCCAGCTTGCCACCATCCAAACCAGGACACCATGGAGAACACCCACACTAGCTTTCTTTCTGCCCTTAAAACCCTCAAACAACGGGAGTGCAATTCTTCCAGTGCCAGTAGGTCATAATCTAAAAAATTTGAACTCAACAGATTAGAAATTATTCCTATGGGTCAGTTGAGTGGTTGTCTGTCTCATCACTAACTGGGGCTACTACTGGCTGTTTCACAGAGGTGAAAAAACCTGATGCATCATGCAGTTATGGAAATACAAGGAAAATCTTTGTACACACTTCACCAATTAGAAACTGCCTTTGCTACACAGAGTCTTACATGACTTCTGAAAGTCTAGTATTATCTTACATCCTTATCTCTTTCTATATATACTTATTTCTGGTTGAATGTGTAGTCCATAATTTTCTGTGACTTCTGTCCTTAAGAATCCCTAAACCAAAGTCACTGATGAATAAAAAGATAGATACCTTTTTCACCAAATAAAACCCCACAATTGGCTGGTTTCTAACAGGAACACATTGTCTTTTAAATAAATATTCACACAGATGATTATTTCTACAGAACCTCTGCAGGATTACTATTCCTTAGCTCTGTTTCTATCCCAAGTCTCTTTCTGCAAGATATTGTGACAATGAGTTTTATACTTAATACGATTCCTGAGCAATTCCCAAAGTCAAGAATCAATTTACTTTTAGTTTACTTTTGATTTCACACTGCATTACCTAAACTTCCTAACATTGCTTTGTCATTATTCTTTCTCCATTTAAAAATTCTTACACTGCAACTAAAGAAATTTACAGAAATAATGCAAACAATCTATATTGCTAATGGGTCTATTTACATCTTTGATCTCTTCTTTGTAATACATGCATAATATATATGATAGTAACAAAACTTGCTATACATGCAGCTTCTGTTTTTTTCTGCTCAAAATCCATACTAATTTCTACAGCAAAATTCCATTTGCCTGTGCATATGTTAAGGTTAACAATGAAGTTAGTAAGGAATAAAGCACTGAGAATCAGTCATGCAATCAAGAAGGATTTAACATATTTAAAATCATGAGAAGGATTTTAATTACTTTGAGAAATAACTCAGTTAATTTCTGCTTTAATATTAAACAATTCTAAAAGGTTCTAAGCTGCCTTCCATGCTTAATTAAGCACTTGATTTAACTGAAAACCACCTGAAACACCATCATCAATTGCAGTAAGTTATCTGCTTAAACTGTAGGATGTCACAATATCCTTGACAGAACAGTGTTATTACCTGAAAACTTCATGCCATGCAGCAGAAAATTATTGCATTCTTGTATTACAACTTTGTTAATAGATAAATTTTCTAAATCACCACAAAAGACTTGGGAATAATTTACAGTGTACCATAAAAATTGATGAGTGTGGTAGAAACACCATTTAGATAAGAAAAGGCATTAAAAGTGAAAGAAAAAATTAGAAATTGTTTAACAAAGCTGAAATAAAAAAATAACGGTATAATTTTGAACAAATGATTCAAATATTGCCTCATCTACACAACTAGTTTGGGGTATAATTCTTATGAAAACCTACTGTAGAAAGGAAATAGGAGAGAATTTTCTTGTCAGTGCATAAACGCTCAATGGCAGGAATAGCTATCAGAAAAAGCCAGTTGCAGCTGGGAGAAAAGAAATAAAGCCAGCATAAATGATTGGGAGGGGCTGTTTGTAAAATTGCTATGCAAGTAGCTAAGATTGTATCGGTATTTCCCTTATAAAACTCAATTTTTAAGGAATTCATGTTACTTGACTGTTGAAATACGTTTTGAGGCAGAAACATATTTTAACAGTCAAGTAATATAAATTCCTTAAAAAAAAGTGGAACATAGGGTCCTGTACATCGACCTGACCAGACTCAGAGAAGCCTGCTGCCTCCCTGGGGGCAGGGTAAGGGACTTCAGAAATTTCGTCTGGCATGGCCCTGCAACTATTATCCTTTATTATTCTTACAGGTGGGCATTGAGGAAATCTCCTCAAGAAGTCTGAGGGGACTCAAAAAGGACTCCAGGGCCCTGGGGCTACTGGTGCAGGCTTTGGGAGCTCAAGCATTATTCTTATCCCTCTTGCCAGTCACAATCAATGACAATGGTGACATCAGAAAAATCTCATTAATTAATTCTTAGCTCCGTGACTGGTGTTAGCGCCAGAATTTTGGGGATTTTGACCATGGGTCAGTTTACATAGCACCAGGCCTGGTGGCTGCAGATGAGGTAAGCCTGTCCCAAAAGGGGAAGGGATTCTAGCCCAGGAGCTAGCAGGGTTTACAGAACTTTAAACTAGGTTTGAAGGGGGAAGGGAATAACACCAGGCTTGCTAGACATGAGCCACTGGACAGCATGCTGCTGTTGGAGTTCAGATCCACAGGGCAACTTAAATGCATTTACACCAAAGCCTGCAGCATGTGCAGCAAACAGGAAGAGGTGGAAGCCACTGTGCGGTGGGGAAATCATGACATTATCACCATCACAGAAGTGTGGTGGAATGATTTGCATTATTGGAGTACTGGAATGGGTGGCACAAGGCTCTTCAGAAGGGATAGGCAAGGAAAAAGAGGTAGTGGGGTTGAATTCTACGTCTGGGAGTGCGTCGACTGCCTTGAACCTAATAATGTGAGTGAGAAGGCTGAATGCTTGGGGATGAAGATCGGGGGAAGGCCAACCAAGCAGATATCCTGGTAGGAGCTGTTATAGACCACCCAGCCTGGATGAAGCTACAGATAAAGTGTTCTTCAAACAACTGGGAAAAGTTTCATGATTGCTTGCCCTCATTCTCATGGGGGACTTCAACATAGCAGTGCTGGAAGTACAGCACAGCAGAGAGGAAACAATCCAGGAGGTTCTTGGAAGGTGTGGAAGACAGATAACTTCCTAACCCACCTGGTTAGTGAGCCAACTAGGGGAAATGCCTGGCTAGATTTGCTGTTTGTAAACAGAGGAGGACTGGTGGGTGATGTGATGGTTGAATGCCATCTTGGGCAAAGTGATCTTGAAATGATAAAGTTTTCAATCCTTGGGAAAGTCAGAAGGTCAGCAAAACCTCCACCTTAGACTTCCAGAGGACTGACTTTGGCCTGTTTAGGACTTCGGTTGGCAGAATTCCTTGGAAAACATTACTAAAGGACAAAGGGGTCGAGGAAGACTGGACACTCTTCAGGAATGAAATCCTTAAGACACAGGAGCAGGCAGTCCCTGGGCTGAAAATCAAACCAGTGGGGAAGAGACCAGTTCAGCTGAACAGGGAGATATTGCTTGAACTCAGGAGAAAAAAGAGAATTTATCATCTATGGATGAACAAACTGTCACCCCACAAGACGTACAAGGATATTGTTAGGTTATGTAGAGCGAAAGTTAGAAAGCCGAAGTCAGATGGAACTGGATCTGGCCACTGCCATAAATGATTAATAAAAAGGATTTTTACAAATATGTTAACAATAAAAACAGGGCCAAGGAGAACCTCCATCCTCTACTGGATGAAAAACCTAGTGACTGAGGATGAGGAAAAAGCTGAGGCACTTAATGCTGCCTTTGCCTCAGTCTTTAATAGTCACACCAGCCGTCCTCAGGGTACTCAGTTCCCTGAGTCAGATGGCAGAGATGAGAGCCGATTGAAGTCCTCATAATTCAGGAAGAAATGGTTAGGGACCTCCTGCTCCACTTAGACACATACAAGACTATGGGAAGAGATGGGTTACACCCAAAAGTGCTGAAGAAGCCGGCAAAGGACCTTGATAAACCACTCTCCATCATCTACCAACAGTCCTGGTCTAGTGGGCAGGTCCCAGAGGATTGAAGGTTGGCCAGCGTGACATCTCTCTACAAAAAAGGGGAGGAAGGAAGACCTTGGAAACTACAGGCCGGTCAGCCTGACTTCAGTGCCAGGGAAGTCCTGAAGCAGATGATCCTAAGTGAGATCATAAAGTATGTGCAGGAAAATGGAGGGATCAGGACCAGTCAGCACAGGTTCATGAAGGGCAGATCTTGCTTGACCAGCCTCATCTCCTCCTATGATAAGGTGACCTACCTGGTTGATGAGGTAAAGGCTGTGGATGTTGTCTATCTGGACTTAAATAAAGCATTTGACATTGCCTCCCACAGTGTTCTCCTGGAGAAACTGCTTGTGTCCTGAATAGGTATATTCTTTGCTGGGTTGGAAAATGGTTGCATGGCCGAGCCCAAAGAGTGGTGGCAAATGATGTCACATCTAGTTGGCAACCAGTCATTAGTGGTGTCCCTCAGGGTTTGGTGTTAGGGCCAGTGCTGTTTAGTATCTTCACCGATGATCTGGATGAGGGCATTGGGTGAACCCTCAGTAAATTTGTGGATGACACCAAGTTTGCTGGGAGTGTTGATCTGCTGGAGGGTAGGGATACTCTGCAGTAGGATCTGGACAGGCTGGATCGATGGGCTGCTCCGAGGAAAAGGACCTGCAGATGCTGATTGACAGAGCTGAGCATAAGCCACCTTGTGCCCAGGCAGCCAAGAAAGCCAACGGCATCCTGGCCTGTATATGCAACAGTGTGATCAGTAGGGACAGGGAAGTGATCATCCCCCTGTACTCTGCACTGGTAAGGCTGCACCTTGAATCCTGTGGCCAGGTCTGGGCCCCTCACTATAAGAAGGCCATTCAGGTGCTGAAGCAGAGCACGTCAAGTCCAGAGAAGGGCAGCATTGCTGATGAAGGGCCTGGAGATTAAGTCTGATGAGGAATGGCTGAGGGAACTGGGAGGGTTTAGTCTGGAGAAGACATAGGGGGAACCCTATAGCTCTCTACAGCTACCTGAAAGGAGGTTGTAGTGAGGTGAGGGTCAGTCTCTTCTCCCAAGTAGTAAGCAGCAGGACAAGAGGTAATGGCCTCAAGCTGCACCAGGGAAGCCTTAGATGGGATATTAGGAAAAATTTCTTCACAGAGAGCGTAATCAAGTATTGGAACAGGCTGCTCAGGGAAGTGGTGGAACCACCGTCCCTGGAAGTGTTCAAAAACTGTGTAGATGAGGCCCCCAGTGACATGGTTTGGTGTAGAACTTGGCCTTCCTTGGGTAATGGTTGGACTTGGTGATCTTAAAGGCCTTTTCCAGCCGAGCTGATCCTATGATTCTAGGCAGAAACAAGGGCACACTGTACATGAGCAAAATTTTAAATTAAAAATGGCCTTCAAAATTGCTCCAGCAATCTTCTGCACACAATTGTTTCCATGCGAAAAGATCCACATTTATTCATGGAAACAGCATGACTTTAAAGGAAAAAAAAAAAAAAAAAAGAAAAAATAATTTACCAATTCAGCATTCAGTCATAAGCAGTACTATGTGCTTCAGTTGTTACTGCTACAGATGCACACACTAATATCAAAACTCAAAAAATGCCAAATAAGAACAAAGCCAGACATAACTGTTGGTAGATCTGCCTCTGCATTTGCATAGAAACATATGGCAAGTTTGAAAGTGCAGGTTTTGAAGTAAATTTTAAATCAATCAAGGGATTATTTAATAAAATCTCAAACCACAAAACAATTTTTTTTCCCTAATGTATGGTTATGTCCCTTGGCAAATATGCCAAAAGTAGCAGCAAAATGAGGCTTTAGGTTTTTAATATATTTTTCAAATATTCATTTTTATCCCCTAAGTGAATAATGGGAACTAAGTCATGCCAGCTGACTATCTTTAAATTAATTGTTTTGTCCTAACGTTCCCAGCCATTCTACATTTTTAGCTAGCTAGTTTTCTTGGAAGACAGAATCAATGTTACAAACCATTGTCTGTGTATCAATGAAGATGATATAATTACAAAAAATGTCATCACTTTTAAGCAAGATAAACAGTTCTCTTAATCCAAAGCGTCAAAGCAACTATTTACATTTTGTTACACCCCAAAGTCTTTTTAAAAAACAGCATAACGTTAGGAATCCATGTCAATAAATTACAAACCAAAGCAGAGTGTAGTTGCTAAACTGTTTGTAGTTTCAACG
Organism: Neopsephotus bourkii; assembly: GCF_033783945.1. Classification (NCBI taxonomy): domain Eukaryota; kingdom Metazoa; phylum Chordata; class Aves; order Psittaciformes; family Psittacidae; genus Neopsephotus; species Neopsephotus bourkii. The sequence goes on along the minus strand of NW_026901853.1, from coordinate 177,044 downwards.
AGAAAATACACATACCCAGCGGCGAGCATTTCTCATTCCCCTAAATCCTCAGTTTATGTGCAACACAGGTAAATAGATGAATTTGAAATGCCAGATCAGTTACTTATCTTGCTCGTTAATATATCTCTAACAGTGTCAGAACAAGACTGTCTGGAATAAAATGCAATAAATCTCAATATAAGAAATTATACCTTCCTTCAGAAAGAGTTCCCTACAACTGTTACTTATGTATGTGTATATATGTGCGTATACATACACAGCTAATTTTAAAAATTATTCAATTATTTGCTGTTTGTTCTAGCATGTGCATTATCTTGAAATACTCATATGAAGGCAGTTTCTGCAACACCCTTCCACAGGCTTTGGAAGAACTAACATGATTTCTCTTTTTTTTGTGTGTTTGGATACCAGTTAAGCTATTCTGCATGCACATGGCTGGAGTGCAATCTACAGATGCATAACCTTTGTGCTCTTAATAAAGAATCAGTTTTAGTTTAGAGAGATGTATTATTACACACCATGTGGTACATGAAACAGCTCTCAGTAAGGCCTGAAGGCTCACAGCACCAAAAGCTGTAGGCACACAGATGAAAAGACAAGGCCAGCCAAAGGCTTGATTATGATGCAAAGGTATTTGCTACTTGGAACTGAAATAGGGCTCATCATGACAAGCCTGGAAGCAATACCAATTCACTGATGCCTGAGCCATTTATAAAATTTAAACCTCATATTTTTTGATGTTTCTCCGATTGCTTTAAACTGTGTTGAACTAGTCCTCATCTATAGCAACAATTGAACCCACTATGCCACTGCAACCACTAACCCTTTCATATTTACTAATATGACCATTTAAATTATATTATGATACACCATTATTACAAAGGTAGACAATCAGAGGCATATGCTAAAAAAAAAAAAAAAAAGAAAAAGAAAAAAGGGAAAAAGGGGAAAAATCAAGCATTTCCCCCTCTAACCAGTTTAGGAAGTCAATCTATTATTCCAGATTCAAAATCAAAATCCTTCGGCACCTTTTTCTCTCCCACTAATTGTTATTATGTGATCAGTGTTATTTTTGTCTGGTTTTGCCTTTTAACTATATCTAAGTTCACAAACTTGAGAACAAAGCTGCTTCCCAGAGGACTTTTCCCCAAGACCTTCTAGTTCTAGTAGTAGAGTCTTCAAAACATGGGATGAAACACCATATACACAGCAACATGAGAGTTCTTTCGAACCGCATCATCACAAGTGATTTTTGTTTTATTCTGTTATGGGTTTGTTTTTTTTAATGCAATTCTCTCCCTACTGTTTCAGAACAAGGTAAGAACCAAAGTGAAAAGGAAAAGTGCAGTCTCTTTGCCTTTATAAAATAATCCCCCAAATGCCCTTTTAATGGAAAATATTTAATAATCTGCTATCCTATGTAGAGAAACACAATATGGTGAATACTGTGAAGAGCAAGTAACACCCCTTTAGCACTCACAAGTCCACTGAACACCCAACTTCAATTCAGAATTTTTCCATACCTATAGTCCTGTAAGCCACTCAAAAATGGGAAAGAAGCCTAAATTTGGCTACAACTGTCTACTTCTCCAGGACAAGACCTTTTAGCTGGTATAAAGAAGTTAACCTGTTAATTGTTCCTTAACACTGCTACAAGATTAGAAAGGGGTTGCAGTTGTGGAAGAGGAGATCACATCTGCCAGGCATAACCTGAAGCCATAAGCTTAACAGATGTAGAACTGCTTTGAAAAGGAGTCTAATAGCCAGCCATGCATGCATACTAGGTGTGATGCCACTCCCACGGGACCCCTTTTTCCACTCAGGTGATTTAACTATGTACTTACAAAGCAATCTTAGTATTTCAATACCTACACGCATGAAGATGTGGAGCAAAATACAGAGTACAAAAAGGGAACCTAAGCACAAAGATCACTCTGTATGTGAAGAACTGCATTGTGTCTCCAGGTGTGCTCTTCCCTGTCTTTCAGCAAAGCTAGTGGAAATGCAAGATGAGGCCACTTCACACAGCCTGAAAGATGGAAGCAGGTGAAACTGAGGGTAGGCAAAGTCAAGCACTGGTCAGTGGCAAAGTAGAGCTTGTTTTATTCCCTGGCCCCAGGCTAGCTGCGCTTCACTACTGCTTCTGCAAGTTCCAGCACTTTGGAGACTTCCATGGAAGAAAATCAGATGCTGAAAACTAAATTTATGTCTCTGGTGTTCCCAAGTTTATCTGGAGCTGAAGCCTGGTAATTCACAGAGCTCTAATCCCTTCTCAGACAACCTGTTCTCACTCCATGGCCTGTCAGGCCCCTCAATGCATGCGGTTTCATCCTGAATCAAATAGACTCAGGTCAGGGAGGTGGGGAATTTTCCTTTCCAAATCTGAAAAGACATTAATTCCCCCAAATCTAAAACTCAAGGTCCTTCATCATTCCCTCCAATATTTTAACTCAAGCAGCATTTTCTCCTGAAGTGACTTCTCTTCTGATTCTCTGCTACCAGGAAGAAAAACGAGTACAAAGAACAAACCTCCACAGAATAAAGAACGAAATCAGCTGTGGGGAAACTAGTACAAAGATAAGTCAAGTCACCTATGCCACAAATTATACTGGCTCTTCCCTCTCATATCTCCATCAGATCTGACTATCAATACGGCTCATTGTCCAGCTAGATTCTGTATTAACAGAGAGATCCTTACTAGATTTAACACCCAGTTTCAAAGAACAGACATTGATTGCATGCTTTAGCCCACCCTTAAACCAACTTACATACTTCAATTGTTTGCTGAAAGGGAGCTGTAGTTGCTTTTATAAGTAAGTGGCTCATTATTGACCTAATTTTATCATCTGCAAGCATATTAATGTACAGATCAGCTCATTGTAAGCAGACAGAAGGCTTTTTCTCAAACAATATTCAGACTGAACAGCAAAAGTTAAACAGTTTTAAAAACGTTTTCCTACAACTTCCCTGTGAAGAATGCTTAGAAGAGACTTCTAACCCAGCCATCTAGGGCTTGATGCAACTGCTGAAGAAACTGGGCTGCTTTGAGCTCTTTTCAGACGACAAAATGTTTAAGCATTTGGAACCAAAATTTCACAACTGTACTTTCTAAGCGGACAACAATGGACATATGTACAAGTCATTTAAGACTAATACAAAGAACAATATAATTTTATAGCCATAGATTAAATATCCACAGGAGGCAGGCTTGGCTGGCCTTATAGCATGTTCCCTACTTTATACATATTGTTAGTTCTCTTCCAGGAAATATTGTGGCTGGGAAGAGAATTTTGGTTCACAGACTTAAAACTTTTTTTTTTTTCTTGACTTAGAGATGCCAAGAAGGTGGACATATTTTTGCAGAGTCTCTTATTATTCAAAACACAGACAAACTTTCATTTCTAGTGTGCACATACTGTTTTGGTTTTTTTCATGCTGTATTGTACTCAGCCCACACTTTTTATTTTTAATTAATAAAGTAATTGTGCTTAGAAAGCCAAATATTGTATCTTTGGCTATACTAAGGTAATTCTTTACAACACAGAGGCAATGCAGTTGTTCAGCAACTGAATTTGGCTCAGGAATGAGAGGATCTACCTTCTGAGCCAGAGTATTTTTGTAAAATACAAGTGCTGAGTGCTCAGCTCACAAGGTGGGCCAATAATATAAGCCTTCTCCCTCAAGGTACACAGACACTCCTATAGTTCAGTGGGAGTACTCCCATGTACAAATGTTTGCAGAATAAACAGTATAACTTGTATTTAAGTACCAGTTAGTAAGACCTAGCACATCCATAAACATCTGAGCTCAACATACAAAAAAGATCTGCTAATCCATGCACTGGCCCAGAGGAACACAAACTGGGCAGTGTATTTTGCATATTCAGGCAACACAAGCCCTCCCTTCCCAAAATTCCAACTTTTAAACTGAAAGAAGCAAATCCCACAAAATCCTGTGCTTTTCATTAAAGCCACTGTTCTCTTAGCAGATCCATCCCCCTCGTTGGAGCACTACAGCTAGAAGTATAGGGTGATACATCCTAGCTAATGCTGACCCATCACTCTCCCATCTAGTCCTCACCTCAATGTTACAAAGTACTGAAATACTAAGGAGATTCTCGCTCTCGTAAAATTTTGGGATATCACACGATGACATGATTTTGAGATGATACATCTCTCCTTAAAATTCTCCCCTTCCTTAGTACAAATTCAGCCTCTAAGGCTACACGCTTTTAGTAGCTAAGTCTGTAAGTATTTCCAATTAATAATGAAGTATGTGAGTTGGGATGAATTCATCAAAATTTTACTAGTTTAGCTGTACCTGGGTATTTCATTATCTAAGCTATTTCTTGGATTTGAATTTTTGGCCATTTTTGGCACTTGATCCCCTGTAAAACTTTGCTCCCTACTTTCAGAGTGTTTCCCAGCCTGCCATCATGGTATTATACTGAGGGTAGGTCACAATCATTTAGCGTTTTGTATCTCAGCAACTTCATGATACTGTGGCATCAGGACAATGGTTTCTCCCAAAGCACTGTCTCACATCACCTCTTTCCTGTGTGAAGACCTCATAGCAGTCTTCCAATATCTGAAGGGGGCCTATAAGGATGCTGGGGAGGGACTCTTCATTAGGGACTGCAGTGGTAGGACAAGGGGTAATGGGTTAAAACTTAAACAGGGGAAATTTAGATTGGATGTAAGGAAGAAGTTAGGGTGGTGAGGCACTGGAATGGGTTGCCCAGGGGAGCTATGAATGCTCCATCCCTGGCGGTTTTCAAGGTCATCTTGGACAGAGCCTTGGGTGATATAGTTTAGTGGGAGGTGTCCCTCCCCATGGCAGCGGTGTTGGAATTAGATGACCATAAGGTCCTTTTCAACTTTATTCTATGATTCTATGATTCTAGGTCAGATAGTAATCACTATTCCAGCAGAGGCACTGTGATTGAAAACACTGGCACCATTCTTACATTGGAGTGTCTCTGTTAAGAGTCATAGATTTATTCATTGATCAAAATGAATCCCCTAGCCGAAGTTCCAGGTAGTGTTTTTACCTGTGTTTAATTTTAAGCTGTGGGCAGATTCATGAATTCAAAACTTCTGTGTTTTCCTGGACTGGAGTACTTGCCAGACATAATGAAGTTCAAAAGACTTGCTCTAAACTGGTAGTCCCAGAAAGCCTGCCCATTTCAAGGGATCAATAGCAGCATATGTTGAAATGATAAAGGAATGAATGTTTTGTTTTTCTATTTCCCTGCAACATCTAGCAAATCATTATTATCAATAATTGCCAATAATAACTGTCAGAAGCCTCTCCTGTGTTGCCTCTACTGTTTGTCAAAAATCACTTTTTTCTTTTTTTTTCTACCTGTAAGTCAGGTAAGCAGGGCAGAAGATGCTGATAACATTTTGAAAACTGTCTTTTTCATCTAAAGTGACAAAGATCTTTCCCCCAGGGCATCAACAGAAAACAGTAAAACTCTATACCTAAAGTAATACGTCAGAACAAAACAACTAAAACCTTGGGATTTACAACTTTTTTCAATTGTCATTTTCCACAATCCCTGTTCATCAGTATTTATTACTTACCTTTTAGCTTCACAGTGGTTCCCTTTCACTTGGGATATTGGGTTATTGCTTTGCAAATTGTATGTTAGTATTGCTTACCTACAAATACCTTAGGTAGGATCCCAAGGGCAGTGCTGTGTGTTTTAATGAACACCTGAACTTTTAAAATTCAGTAGCTTTCATTTTAGCCAGAACTAAAAGACAAAGTTGAATTCCAAGTTTCATGATCAATTAACACTATACTTACAGAGAGACTGAAGTAGGGCAAAATTTGTTCCTATATGGAAGACTTGCCTTTAAGCTTGAGTTCCATTTAACCCCCCCCCGTAACAGACAACAGACCTTATACACTTGAAAAAGCCAGTCCTGACACACACCATAAAGAGAAAAATATTAGCTGTAGCTAAGAGAGGAGGAATAAAAAAATATTTAAGAAACAAATGTCTGCTTAGAAAATTTGGGACTCTAACAGCTTTTGAAGAAACCTGGCAAACTAGTTTATAAAATAAGCAGTTTTTCCCTTTTTGGATATTAGAGAGACATCATGAGAGAATTAGAAGAGCTAAAGTATTCTCAGATGGTTGCAGTGATCACTCCCCAGCTGACTGTTTGGAAAATCCAAATGTGTAAAGTTTCCCATAAACAAAAGGACTTTAAGAATGTCAGTTCTGGGATGTTCTTGGCTGAGATTGCTGGAATAGGAATAGGTTTATGAATATAAATAGCTGATACGGATTGTTCTAAGGAATATTTGTGCTAATAAACCAAAGTTAAAGTAAAAAAGTACAATTACAATGCAAAAAGTGACAAGAGCTGGAAAACCTGGAGTTGGGATTGCCTGTCTATTTTTGCACATCCTACTACAAGTCACAGTGGTAGAACATGTGGTATAGAGCCTGACACCAGATACTAATCCCAGAACCAAACTGGTTTGAAGACTTCCAACCAAGCTGTATAAAAATGAGTGTGAACCTCCCATCCTCTTACACAGTCTTGCTGGCCTCACCCCGAGTCTTTTGTTCAGTACTAACTAAATACACAGGTGACATTATACTTTTTACATACAGACATTTCTCCAGTTTCAGCTAGTCACAAAAGCTTGAGCCTTTTTCTTTTCACAAAAACAACTATTGATGGATATTCAAATTCCAGGAAAGTGTGTCTATGAGATGACAGGCAAAGTTTTGGAAATACATCTGTGAGCAACAGTGAGGAGCAGAAGGGACAAAGCCCAAACTCTAGGAAAAAAAGAAGAGTTTCTTACCTTTCAGTTGTGATTTTATTAGCAGCAACAGCTCCCAGATTTAAATTCTGGCTCTCGTCTCAGAAACCTAGGAGAATTAAACCAAACAGGTTGAGTGTTCAGTGAATGATACTTTCATACTTGCCAGTGAATTAAAAAGCATAACTTCACTGGAGGGGCAGAGGAGAAAAAGTAGACAAAAAAAAAAAGAACAACGTTCTGTGAGCAGCTGGTTTTCCCCCCAGGTACAGTAATAATTAGTCAAATAATTATTCATTCACAATTTCAATGAGCTTGGGCTAAGGAAATCTGTCTTTCTTGACCAAAAGCTCTATCCTGACCTCCTTCAACCTAGAAGGTTTCACATCCTCAAGCTTTAAGCATTACATATTAATTAGTTAAACTGCATCACAGTGACAACAGCTAGATACAGGATTACTAAGACATTCCTGCTTCAGTACAAGCACATAATGTCATTGAATTTATACCCTTCCTTCCTTCCTTCCTTCCTTCCTTCCTTCCTTCCTTCCTTCCTTCCTTCCTTCCTTCCTTCCTTCCTTCCTTCCTTCCTTTCTCTCTTTCTCTCTTTCTTTCTTTCTTTCTTTCTTTCCTTTAAAAGAAGAAAAACAACCTAAAATAGGCAAAACAAAATACAAAGCAAAGGTGGTTTAGACCTCTCTTTCTACTCCTGCCAACAACATTCCTTTCCTTCTGACCATCTGCTGTCTGGAAGGGGCTCTTCACATCTTTTGGGTCTCAGCTGTCAGGTTTTTCTGCATTTGAAAAAGAAAGGGTATGCGGTTGTGCCTGCACATGAGGCCTTTTAGTTGGAAACAATCACAACAATTCTGTTGTAAAAAAAGGCTTTTCTCTAAAGGTGGAAACAGAAAATATTTCAAATCACAGTTGCAATCACAGCTAAGGCTGTAGGTCAGTGCAAGGAAACCTAAGCAGCTCCTCAGCTAGGATTAATTACTGACCATCAGCCTGCTCAAACCATAATCTCTTTCCATCACTATCTTGGGGTTCTCCTTTGCATGGCATCTGGGTTCAGACATCACAGCACAGATGAGTGCTATACAGCTGTCTCTAAATCATTCTTTCAGTATGCTCAGCATGTGAACAGCTATGTACAAAACATACTAACACAAGTCATGTCTGTAGCTCAGCTTATTCTCCCAGTTTTCTCTCTCTGGGTGACCCGATGCTTAGCATCACTCCTGCCAGGAATGGCCTGAGTTCACATACAAGCATGCCACAAGGCAGTGTAGTAAGACCTACGTTTTTATTATGCCTGCCTAACATGCCAGCACACGCAGCATGCTTCTTCAAAGCATCCAGTCATCTGTTTTACTGAGCCAGCAACTCAACCACAGCAGCAATGAGTGCCTACACTGCAAAGTAATTCTCTGTATCATAAGAACCCCATACCAGACCCAGGAGCAGCTATAAAAGCAGGCAAAACGGGAACCAGAGGTCGTGCTTCTCCTGCCAAGAAGTAACTTGGGTGGATCAGCACGCCCCAAGGCCATTGTGCTTTTATGGACAAACCAGTCTGCCTTTACAAGATCTTTCTAACTGAATACTGTACACAAAGAAACCAAACACAGGATTACAGCATCTTAACTTAAGTCAAGAGAAACCTCTGGGGTCATCTTGTCCAATCCATGCTCAAAACTGGGCTGAGTTGGATGATGTTAGGGCCAACAGGAACTACATATATATGTATCCGATCGCATTTCAGATCACATCAACTACAACACCTATAACAAGCTGATAGACAGAGGGAGGAAATGAAAAAACTACCAAAGAGAAATATCATGTCTGCAGCCAGATTCAGACCCATGCTTCCTTACAATCACAGCAGAAATACATAATGTGGGTCCAATACATCCAATGCCACTAAAAGAACACCAAGGAACGAAATAAGGTCTGTTTGTATCATACATTTTGTCCTTCCCGATACGTGTTTAGTCCAGCAGAGTTTAGCAAATATGTAAGTAGAAAAGAGGCATGTATGTGTAAACACCATACGTTTATAAAGAGCCAGCTGGAGTGCATTTACAGTGCTTAAAAACACTGGAGTATTTGCTATATCACACTCCAGAATAGGACAAAAGCACCATATCTGGCAGGGTCTGGATTAGGAATCAGTGTTTTCATTCACTAGGGTTTTGCTGAGATTTGGGAAGCATCACCTCAAATGAGGGTTGGTGGAAAAGGCAAGACAACAAAGATCAAACGTCTCCAGCCTCACCCAGGAGCTGGAGAGAATGGGTAGGAAGGAATAGAGAAGCAGAGTTCCTTACTTGCTTCCATAACTAGCAGCATAAGCATTCTGATCAGTTATATGCTTCAATAACACTGTTTTCAAACAGCTCAGCCAAAAAGTTTCATCTGAAAATTTCTGTCTCAACCCTAAATGCAATGCCACAACTTTAGCAAAGATAGAACAGGGAAAGATGCTGAACATATGGATACTAAAGGAAATGCTTTCTCTAGCAATGACCACATGAGAACTCTGAGAATTTCCTTCCGCAGCTCATGACTTTTTAGTGGTTTGGATGACCTTGATAGGAAAAGCAAATATGAAGAATCTGATCTGAATTTTCTATAATACATCCAGTAAATGACAGACAATCCCTTCCATTTACCATAGTGTCAATAGTACACTGAAGCAAGTACCCATTTATCCAGGCTCTCTAGTAGCTGTATATACAAGCACCTAGAGATGGTGTAAGAAATTCTTAGGCATTTTTCTTCAGTGTGCAAAAACATCATCATCACAGTGCCAAATAATAAATGACCATTGTTTTTAGTAGATAAACCTGTCTTGGGTCTTTAGATAACTCCTTTACGAAAATCCAGTAGGACTTAAAAGTTTTGAAAGCATTTTTGCTCTTTGAGATTAAGCAATACATAACGTAGCAGGGTGGTGAGGGTCATGTCCAAATATTTTTGATGTCTACTGTCAATAAGTGCACTGATAGCTAGTTTTAAGCCTTTTGCCAGGGAAAAGAAAAATAAAACAAAGCTCTGACAGCATACAAACAGCTTATGCTTCTGAAACCCAAAAGAAGGCAAAGTGGTAAAAACTACACAGAATAATATTCTTCAGCTGGAAACAGAATCATATAAATATTCTCATGTGACATCCCATTTCAGGAGGGCTCAAAGCCCTGAGGTGATAACAGATATTTATCTACTAGATTTGTAGAACTTGCCTTCAAAGCATAGGCATTACTTCCTGCACCGGTTTGTGTGAATAAGCATATCCATGGAAGAAGAAGTCTTTCCCCTGTTTCAGCAGAGAATGTTTTCAGTGAGTTGCCACAGCTCTGGCCAGACTGCCACAGCAACAGCTGACTGCTGAAAACTTGCCTCCTCTCTAATCTGCACATGCTTCCAGTTTCCAGGCTCTGGGTCCTGTCAGTGTTTCATCTGCCAGGACTGTGAAGTCCAGCAGATGACAAAAGCTCCCTCCATACTGATACTTGTTTCCACATAAGTAAACTTAAACACAGTGAGTATTTGCTGTCTTGACAATTCCTTTTTTTCCACTTACATTTAAAGTTTTTTCCCTGACCTTTTTTCCTGCATAAGCTAATTATTTTTTATAATAATAATGATGATTTGGTCACAGATAAGAACAAAAGCATTTTCTGGAGGAGATTCTCGCTCCTTGTGTCTATATTTCCTGTGCATTGTCTGAATGTTTTTTCCCTGTGTAAAAGCCAGAAAATCATCTGTCAGGGGATGATGGATGATGAAGTCTGCTACTTAGGCCTCAGGGCCTGGTCCTGTTGCTATACTTGACTTAGCCTTCAGTAGCCACTAAGTGCTCTGTCAGACTCATGCCAGGGGAAAAGCATATGCCTGTAACTCCCAAAAGTGTGGGAACCAGAATAAACAGAGACATTTTTAACATTACCACACATTCTAAATCTGCTGTGTCACTTTCCTGTAAGCCCTGTCCGTATTTTTGCAATATGTGCAGTCATTGTGGGTTTGTGGCTCTGTCCATCACTGATGTTCTTTGTTGTACACTAACCAAAAAAACAAATGAAAAATAAAAGGAATGCACAGAATACATGACCATTTGGCTGACTACTACACTCTGTTACGAAAGCAGAGATGAGTTCTAGGGGTTTTCTTCTTTCCCTTGCTCCCAAGGATGCTTTTGTTGGTGTGTTGCAACAAGGTTTTTCTCACCTCACAGCTTTATTAATTCAGTTTTTTTAGAGTCCCCTTGAGTGCCATATCACCACATGTAGATATGTTACCACAGGGCTATAGTTAAAAGCAGTCTTCCACTCTTCTTTCCACCCCAAAAATTTCATCAATCACTGCTTGGCTTGGATGGACCACAGCAGGACTCTCAAAATCTCAAGTATTTCCATTATGAGCCCCAGGTCCAAGGTAAAATGATGGCTTAAAAATTATGCCAATCATAAGTATGTTTTTTGCTAAGGCATATGTTTATACCTAACTACGAATTATAACCAGGCTTTTAAACCATTTTTCTTAAAGAGAAGGGGCCAAATGCAGCCATAATCAGATTTTCAATCTTCAGAAATTCCTCAGCAGTGAGTATCATTGTGTCTCCTCCTCTTTCATCACTGCTTTCTTAAGATAAAATACTTATACCATGGCAAGTATTAAAAGGTTTGATTCTTTAATTAGGAGAGGACAAGAAAAAATGTCATAAAAAATAACAGCATTTCAAATTACACAAAGTAATCTTGAGGGTTGTTGTTGTCCCTACAGTGCAGGTACTATCTTTACCCACAGATATCAGTATATACAAGCTTTGTGAAAAACATCTTTAGATTAGTTGTCCCTTCAGTTCAAAATGGATATTCCCCATATTCCCTAGATCTGATTTATCTGGGTTATCACTGCATAATTCCTGAGGAAAGGGTTTACCAGCATTTTCTTTCTTTCTTTCTTACTTACACCTTCTCAGAATTAGCAGAATCCATTGAGGCCTAACAGGCCCTAAAAAACAGCTATCTTTACATTTTCTGATCAGTCACATTAACCATTCCAGGCATCAGTGGGGTTCCTGCTTCAAGGTACATAGCAAGGCAAGTACTAGAAACCATTGAGAAGCAAGGTTAGTTATAGGCCAGAATCAGTCACAACTCAAGCAAATTCTAAATTTCTTCGGCTTTGACAGGAATATTAGAGCATGATGCCCATTCCAGAAAACTAGCTTTCCTTGGTCATACAAGGTCATATGAGGATTTGTTATTTGCAACCCTCACACTGAAAACTGAACTCATTGTGGGTTATTAGCTGAACATTCACAGCTCCACAGTGTTACTAGGGATTTCTTTTCTGTGATACACATTAATACAAGAAGATATCCTAAGGTCCACTCATCTTGCTTTACAGATGGGTTTAGCTGACAACTGTGTGCCTGACCCATCTTTTGTATCAATGCATCCATCCCAGCATCATTACATGTTTCCATACAAAATATGCATATAATTCAACAGCTGTAGAACAGCTTAAATGCTCTTATCTACTCACTTGAAATCCGCTGGGGCAAACTGTTCCCCAAGATGATCTGTGAATGAATCTAATGCACTGAGACCTAGCAAAGCATTATGGCCAGAGACTGGTGTGACTATAGTAATAATTACCAATTCAGCAAATAAGCTTCTCATTGCAAGTAATGCTAGTGCTACATGTAAGCCAAGAAGAACCTAGAATAATTGTGTCAGCAGTTCTCAGAGACTACTTTAAATGCCATCAAAGTTCTATTAAACTTTTGCAGCAGAGCATGGAGTGTACTTTGTGTTCCTTTGAAATTCATGGAAAAAGCCAATTTTTCCAGGTTTGTAGGCATAACATTTATTAAATCATAATAAGAAAATAGCTATTTAAAATACCATGAAATGAAAGACTGTAATATACATTTAAAGGTCAACAACTGCATGAGTTTCCTTATTATATATTTCATCTGAGAAGTACTGGGATACAAAGTAGCTGTGCACCATACATGTGCATCTGCACACTGTCACTACTCCCTGTTTTGACTTGGACAAGGACCTACATACTGTTACAGGATGTCCCTGCTTCACCTGAGCGCCTTGTTGAGAACTATTGAGAACAACTGAGAACTATTTTCTCCTATTAATATGGTGACTTACACCCTTTAAATAATTTTGACTCTCTGTATTAGATGTAGAGTTTTTGTATCTGTAATAGCTACAGGTCAGACTAAAATACAGGGATTTTATTCCATCTCTGCACTATTCTTTCTTTAGAACTTCCATTAAATCAGTTATTCCACCTCTACTGCAATTTTTTTTTGCTGCAAATATGGAAGGTTAATATGTCCTCTACAAGAGAAAAAAGACTGTTAACTCACATTGCCAAACAGAATCAGAAGAGTAACAAAGAAAAGCAAATGAGAAAATGCCCAGATTATGTGGAAACCTCTTCGCTACAAGCCTGGGAAGAATTGTGATCTAGATTTTGGGTTTAAAAGCATTTTGACACTTCAGCATTAAAACATTTTTATTCCTTCCTAAATATGTTTAAAATCAAGACTTGAACTACAAGAAAAATGATAAATATAGCTGGGTTTTCCCACATGCTGTTTTTCAGTGGGCCTCATTCCCTATTCTAGTCTTTTCACCTAAATTGAGTAGGTACTTAGAAGGATTTCAATAGCACTTATTTTACTAGCAACACTTAGAGCAATATGTCTTCTTAGATCCACACACAACAAAATATCCATACATGGGCAAGAGCCCAGCATCAAGCCTGTTTTGTAAACACCTTGCATTTGTTAATAATTGCAGCCATTTTTCCACATTCATAACGTAAATCCCAGTGTCGTAGCACATTGAAATATTTGCTTCATGATACAGACCTGCCCCAATTTCATAGACCTCAAAACTCTTCATTAATGTTTCTTTCTAATCTGTGGATGTACACATATATATTGAATATGGAGCCTGATATAAATCCACTGACATCTATGGAAGGCTTCAATAGAAAGTAATTTGGGTCAGTATAGGCAATCTTATACCTTTAGGTTGCTAATCAGCTTTCAAGAATTAAATTCAGCTGGCTTAAACAATATATAAAGAATATGGAGAGGCACTTGTAGAGTATTCATCAAATAAATCAAATACAGCACAGAAACACTATCACAACACCCAAATCCAGGTGTTTAATGATGAACGTTGTAAAATTGGCACAAGTTTAAAAAGCACAGCTGTGATTAGGATATAATTATCTTCTGCAAAAAATCCATTTCAGAGCAATAATTCTTCGCTGCTAGCGACAGGAACAGTATTTTATTCTTTTCCACTCACCTTAATTCTGCAAAGTCTGTGGAGCTATAAAAGAGTGATGTGGATTCTAGTCCAGCACACAGATCTAAACTTTCTTTTTTTTTTTTTTGGCAACTGATTGAAGAACAGAAATTTCTTGAGAAGAATGTAGCTTTAATTTTGGATCTCAGACTGATAAAACAGGGCTGGCAGCAAACACACCTATTATTTATTACTGGATACACATGGTATGAAAGTAATTGGAAGAAACAGGTATGCCACAGGTATTTGTCAGTTACACACCTGATCAGCACTGAGATTTTCTATCTCAAGGATTTCATCACATCAGAAGGACACTATAGTATCTGAAAATAATTCTACTCATGTATGAATGCAACAAAATCTGGATGCACGGGTTATTTGCTGAACAAGCTTGCATAGTACATTCTGCATAGCCATCCATACAAATGCACATGTATGCCATATGTATACTTGTATCTTTCAGATCACAGCCTGCTGCCATTTGAATACAATTGCAAAATTACACAAGAGCCATATTGTCAAAATTGGCTCAAGGGAGGCAAAGATGTCGCTACAGATATAGAAATCGCCTTCCACCAGAAGAATTTTCTTTTGACACAGAAGGAAAAAAAAAACTCAAAACAAGAAGAAAAAAACACCATTAAAACCCACTGTCCTGTGTGAAGAATCCTTCCTGAGCAACACATGCTGAATACAATTAAAACCCCCCAAACTTCGATTTGTTATTATAGTGACTTAAAATGCTTAAAACCCCACCCAGCCTCTAATTTTTTCTCCCTCCTAAATTTTGAATGCAAAAGGTCAAATAAATATGATCCAAAGATATTCCAGGGTTTAAAAATCACAACCGATATATAGGCCATATAATAATATAATAAGACTGCAGATGAATTTTCTAATAGCCATAAAATTATTATTATTTATTCACAAAATGATTAAGTAATATTCATAAATTAAAATAATGGAAGTCTAATAATTCAGATTGTCCTACAACAACACTAAAGTGAGAAAAAGAAAAGAATCCATCTGGCCATTTCAATTAAAATCTCCTACATTAAATTTAAAAAAAATTATTTGGAATTAATACAATCAAGTGTATCTGCCAAAAAATCCTTTGCTCTAAAGGATTGACTAAAACCTATTCAACTACCATGGCCTCTGGCCACGAGAGAGAAGCTGAATTGGATTACACAGCACTATTGAGACATCTTCTTTAAATAGGTATTTTAAAAAGTCATGATCCCCTTTCCCACTAGATGTTCCGTAAACACTTGGGAAATGAATCACTCATTTGCCATAGAATATAAGAAGAAAAAAGCACTCATAAGTTGAAAAAAATAGCTGTATTTCTTGAAAAAGACAAGATGGCTTTCTGTAATATGAAAGCTCAGCTTAAAAGATATGTTAGATCCACAGAGATCTATTGCTTAAGAATGAAATTCACTCTCTCTGTAAAGAACCACCACAAGATTTACCCAGTGATTAATGATGATTAAGTGGTATTTTACAGATTTAGGTAGGACATAACTGAAAATGGATATTATGCTGACCCACTTCTATCAGCATTAATGTTACGATATGGAGCTAACTCAGGATATCGACACCCAAGTTACACATCCTGAATTAGCCAAAGTCAAAGTGAGGATAACTATGTTGCAAACTAACCCCTTCTAGACCCAGTTTATCACTTTGCTCTCTCCTTAATGGTATTTAGACTTCCCAAACTGTATTTCACGATTCTTTCAAAGCTAAAAATCAGTTGCAGAAACCTTAAGTCAATCGTGGGAATGTAGCATACAGAGAAAATGGATTGAAACACTACAGGAGGAATGGCACTGAGTTTGACCTACCTTCTGTCCATGTCACCCATGTTTAGTCAGTAAGTCACACCAACAAAACAAGTCACTTTTAAACTGGAACAGGCTTCCTAGAGAAGTGGTTGATGCTCCAGGACTGTCATTTGGACATTAACTTTTGGTCACCCCTGAATTGCTCAGTTAGTTAGACTAGATGATCATTGTACATCCCGTACAACTGAATACTCTATTCTAAATCTTCCTTTTGCCACTTCTTTAACAGTCTAGCTAAAAGTACCAGTGCCCTAGAGCTAAGGAAGACTTCTGGGAGAATGCCTTGAAAGTTACTTGTATTATAACCCATAGAAACTAGTTGTAAATCTAGTAGCCTATGATGGAATTTTGGGGCTAAGATGGTTTGGAATTGATTCAGAAATCACTGAAAGTCCTGAGCCTTGCAGTGATGAGACAGTTCTGCCTGTACTGGTGCAAATACAATGGCATCATTCAAAGACCACCATATTTCAAGAACCAGAGTATTGGCCAGATTCTGCTTATGTCCCTAAATTCTCATGGCAATGAGGAGATGAACCATGGAAGCACTACAAGAATGAAAATTCTCACTTTCTAAACTCTACAGCTAAACTGGATTTCAGCTGAAGTAGGGATATTCCACATAGAAGTAAGCTGTGCTGGTTTACTGACTCAGGAAATTTCTGTTCTCAAAAGGTTACTAGAAAATCTCAAGCCAAATCAATCCCCAGTTAAATTTTACTGTTTCTGTACCTTTCACTAATTCTCAGTAAGAGAATAAGAGAAAAATGTGCACTTTGTTTTAAACTGTTCCCTGTCCTCTCCCCTTTTTTCTTTTCCTGCTAGCAGAATAGAGAGGAGGAGACAGAAACTGCAAATTAATTATGGTAAAAGATTGTTTCCCTGAGGTTTTTCAAGCCTCATTAAAAAACCTCAATTCTCATGAATTTTATAATCCAGTAACATTTGTTTTGAGACTTTGTCTCTTCCCCAAAACAGAGAGAGTACCAGTAAACTCAGTTCAAACTCTGCATTAATCAAAATAACATTGAATTCAGCAATTATTAAACCCAGTTAATAAATGTGGAATCTGTGACATATACAATAAATGATGTAATTTGTTTGACATGCCTAGTGGTCCAATGCATTAATTAGAGGCCTGACAAGTTTACGGGAAGTGTTCTCTAAACCTAGGAAAGCTTAGATCAGGAAACATTTATACAAACAATATGGTACTCACAGCCTGAAATAGGAACAGGGGTTGTTGGATGAATGACTTAGAGCATGACTCAGTAGCTATAAAGCTATCTGGGAACATTTAAGTCAAGAACTATGATTTGTATCTATAGAACATATGAGGGTTTTGGTAGATTTCTAGACTTACTCTGTAAATTTGACTGGAAATAATTTATTGTGTGCAATGCTGGTTTTGCAGATACTAATCATGCCTTTGGTTTTGGATGTGAAAACACGCAGGTTGGTTTTGGTAGATCCCCCTGTCTTCTTTTGTGGGTGGGGTGAAGTTAAGAGTACACTTGAGAATTTGAAAATAAAACTGCAAGCCATCCTCAAATAAGGAAAAAAAGGGAGGGAAAAAAAAAAATGGATTACGATAAACAATGAATTGACTGTGGCAAAGTTTTCCCCATAGAAGGAGACTGGAAGATGTTGGGAAAAAAAAATCTTCATAATTATTGACACTTGTGCTGGAGCAAGTCTAAGCCAAACCATTAAGTTGCTCAACCACGAAAGGATGATTAAAATTGTTTCAAGAATCTGGCTATGTTTTTCTTTTGGAAATAAAGGTGAGATGGAAAATGGAGTTTATGCCTGGATAAACAAAACACAAAAAGCATGCTTTTATTTTAATTGTTGGGTTTAGGAGGAGGAAAGGGAAGGTAAAAGAGGGCACTGGAGTATTTCTGTGGCGATGAAAACCTAATGTATTATTTTGCAATTAAAACATCTGAGGAATTTCTTCATTATAATGACAACACTGAAAAAAAGCTCAAGGATAGGATTCTCAGAAACAGTGATTTCCAATAAAATACTATCTATGTAGTCAGCATGCCAACTGAGAAAAAGGCAATAGTGAAGTTTTACCTTAAAAATGTCAACTTTCCAAAAGATGAAATAACAAATAACCTCCAAACCAAGAAAGAGAAAAGCTTTCCAGTAGCCAAAAGTGAAATTAGTTATTTCTGATGAGGAAAAAACTAACCAAAGATTTCCCAATATCATCCAACTGGAATAAAACCAGTTTAGTTTAACTGTGCTAATAATCTTTTCTTCATGCATGTTTGGCCTTTATGCATACATCTTGATCCAATTTTGGTTTCATCCATTCCCGTTTCCAAACGACCATAACGTTCATATAGGCTTGCCATACACCAGATCCCATCTGTCCACGACCTTGAATACACAAGGGGCCTCTGATGTTCTTATGCACTTCAAACCACTTTGTCATTTCCAGTGACATATGAGCCACACTGCAGTGACACGCAGTAATTACTGGTTTGTGGAAGTGCCTTTCTGCTTCTTCTCTTGATGTAAGTTTACCATAGAACAAATTTACTGTAATCTTTGTGTTAACTTTTGCTTCCCTACAGAGTGAGAAAGAGGTCAGCAAAACAGCACAGGAGGCTGGAATAGAAATCCTGAACATATATCACCCCAACAGCCCAAACAAGGTTCCGTCTTTAGCAGAAAAAACCAAATCACACAAACCCCATCCAACAAACCAAAGATTATGAGAAGAAGAACTTCTTGAAAACAAATATTATAAGGAATTTGTTAACTGATGGCCAGATTTACACACCCCACATAGCAGCTTTGTTGTGGTGTTGTGTGTTCATCCTATTACATTTCAAGGCTGCTGTTCAAGGCTGTCGAGATTTGGCATTGTCAAAATGAGACAGAGATTATGTGGTACCATACGTCAGACACCTGAAGCAAAGGATTCCTGATCTAACATGTTTGCCTTTCCTGTCTAGAGGGGATATTAAAACCAACAGAGCAGGAGGGGTGGATGGGCCAGTGCAGGGTGGGAAAGGTTTTAGCTCTCGCCCAACATCTCAGCAATCCTGCTTGCACATCTGAATACAAATGTCTGGGTACTTCTGCCCAGGAAATAGTTCATCTTTTCCTCCAAGACAAAAACACAAAACAAACCCCTTCAGCAATTACTTTTTAATGTAAGTGCATGTTTATTTCATGCCCTCAAGCCTTTTAGTCCTGGTTGTTTGTGACAAATATTCCACAATAGACTCTTTAAAGTCTGGCATATGTGCCAGTGCTAAAAAACATGCAGCAGAAGACATAAGACAATTAAAATGAAAGATGACAACAACATGCTGCTAATGGTTTTAAATTATTACATTGTAGAATACTTACTGGTACATCATGGAAGAGCTACCCTCACAGCTCTACACAAACCTGTCCTCCATCAATAAACTAATTGTTACCATGTAATACATTGGCTTTCTTCTAGTGATGTTTGTGTTACACACTCCAGCATCCTGTAACTATGGCTAAAGGAATGACACAGCTACATACCAATTAGCTCAGGTCTGTGCTTCAACATAAGATAGATGTTCATGATCCACATCCTGAGTCAATATCCACTGAGGAAGCACCATTGATTGATTTCTAAGATTGAGCTGTACTCAATAACTGTAACAAGATGACCTGCATGCACCAAGGTGCCCAGACTGCAGGCATTTGAAGAACCCATTTTTAGGAGCAATCTGATCAAAACAGCATCAAAGGTGTACTGTGAATCAACTCACAGAGTATCCTGTGGACTGTGAATTGCAGCCACTGGTGTACAAGCTTATTTTCAGTGCTGGCTTCCTTCTTCTATGACAACATTTCAGTGTTCAGTGGTCCCAGTTCAGCTGAATGTCCTGAACAGGCAATATTCTGACAATGAGATTTAGGCACCTGCATGATGTAGGCATTATTTGCAGAAAGCTACCTACACACAAACAAATGCACGAGAATAACCAATAATATTTTTCTAACTCAGCAAGGAATAATAGTGGATTGTGATTAACTTGGTTCTACAGCATGAAATCCAGAGAATTTTCAATGCCTGTTCTTTCCTTTTAAGTTTGGGGCTTTTTAGGTAAAAAAGGGAAATGAAACACAGGAACATTTCAAAACAACCTATTGCCAAGTAACTAAGGGCTCTTCTGGGATGCAAAAACACTCAGGTTCAAGTCCTCTGTCTGCGCCATTCCATAGAAATGCCCTTGTCACTCATGTTACTCACTGCCGCTGGGTAGCTCATTCTCCTTCATACAAATGGCAAAACTAATATTTTTAAATAAAGACGTTTAAAAGTCAGATTTCAGCAACTTGCTGAGTGTAGCTGGATTTAACAGATGTCACCTCTTTTTGGAAGATAAGTAGAGAATTACATCCTCTACTTTAAGTTCTACCAAGAACTCATTTTTCTGGTTTTTCCCTTATGCAATATCTGTGCTTTATAAATATTACAGGAAGAGTTTTCAATGCAATTTTAAAAATAAAGATATCTCATTCAAGAAAGACCAAAAAAAAAAAAAAAAAACAACTTAACATTGTCTCTTTATGTTACTGTCAAAGCTAGTAGCAGAAGCATATTTTCCCCCATCCAAATTATATTTACATAATGATAACTAAGCATGTTAACTGTAAAGACACTCCAAGCAGCTCAGGAAAGTTTTTAAAGAATAGGAAAGATTTTCACAGAAAGCACAAAATTGTAGTATAGCTTCTATCCATTCTTCCCTCCCCTTCTCCCAAGCTTAATAATTTTTTTAACCAAAATGAAAACACACACACACTTGTCTTCAGGTTAACACCATGAATGGAAGTATTTTTAAATCCCATGAAACAGACAAGTCTCTATGAAGCTTATCTGCTCTAAATTATTGAAGTATTAGAGAGACTTGAAATTCTTAAGCAGTCATGAAATACATTTGTCAGGAATAATAGCTCAGTTTTAATGGAAAAGGAATATTACTTCCAGTGTCTTGGTAGCTGGGATCACGGCAGACGCTTGTCTAAGATCACATAGAAAATCTTCAAAGAAACCGTGCTGGGTTTGTGCATGAAGCAACTGCTACGATCCCTGGCCCATCCTTCATCTCCAGAACTCAGTAAGAAGTTAAACCCATTTTCTTGTGGACAACTGATAAACTTTTCCCTGTCACAGCTCACCCTTATGCAGGCTGAAACCCAGCTGGGAGCTCAAGCAACCACAAAACTCATTGCAGTGTTCTTTAAAACTGATCATACCCAAGAACACTCCCTGCTTGCAGTTTCTTGAATAGTGTCTCCTGTTCCTCCTAAGAGTCACATTCAAACTTATAAATTATACTAGAAAGTGAACGGTATCGACTTACATACCTCTGCTGAACACAGTGAGAAAGCTGATTAATTGCTCCTACAATCAGACTTTGGACAAAGAACTCCCATTGAAAGCAAAAAAAATCACCAATAACACCAATGCTTTCCATCCCCTAATTCAATTCCACACAGGAACAAGGTATTTGTATGAAAGATGCTGCAGTCTACACCTTCCTCTAGCCAGAGCTACAGCAAATATTTAGACCTTCCTCTGACAGTCCAGTGGGAAAGTGAAAGCCTGAAGGCAAAACAGAATGGTCCTTTTGCTGCTTTACTTCTGAAACATGAGAAAGAACCTGTTCCTTCATCTCCCTGTGCAGACATGGATGTGCAAATATACACATGAACTTAGAAACTCAAAAGCAGTGTGACATTCATCAGTTTGTCAAACAAACATTCTGCTGAGACAGCTTTCTTCCTAAAGCACCTCCAGGAGGGTTTCTTGGATTTCTAGGAGCTCAGCTGGCTGACTCCACCATTCATGAGACACTGCCACTCTCTTGGCTGTGCCACAGCACCAGAACAAACTCCTGAAATCCTCATGGAGGGCTGAGAAGCATCCAGACACCAGAGCCCAAAATACATGCTCGAATCATAGAAGCACAGAATGGTTTGGGCTGGAAAGGACCTCAAAGCTCATCTGGTTCTAACTCTCTGGCCTGGGCATGGACACCTTCCACTAGACAAGGTTGTTCAAAGCCCTTGACTTCAGAATACTTGGCTTCACTGAGATCCTGTATTTTGTGACTGCTAAAATGAAAATTTAATGTGGAACACTCTTTTACCACTACAGTCTTACCCCACAGATTTGCAAAAATAAAATAAAAAGATAAACAAAGTCACCAGAAAACTCAAAGCCATGCAAGGTACTTCACCAGTGACTCTGAAGAGAGTTTACTGTTTGTAACATACTATTTCTATGCACCCCATTTTGGTCATCTTTGCCAAGAAGCTCTATAATGAAGGTTGTGCATTTATCTTTGTTTTCCAGTGGTATTTGAAATGCTTTGCCTGGGGTTATTTGCCAGTCCAGGATTAAAATATGACTCTTGAATATCAACCCTCTGAGCTGTCCTGCAGATATAAATAACCTGAATTCACAGTTCTTCCAAACACGCACAGCTCCTACATACAGACTTTCAGGTCTTTTCTACTGAAGGTGTTTTCAGAATTTAGATCCCTTGCTGTTGAATTATGAATTGTTCACTGCATAGAAGTATTGCACACAGTTTTAAAAAGATCAAATCCCTTCACACATGTTTAGTGACTGTTAAAAAGAAGTTTGTAGTGCTCCAAATATTGCATTTGGATTCATTCTCCCTCAGACTGTTGTTGCTTTTGCACACTTTCTTTGCAGCCTCACACCGACTATGCAGTGTCATTATAACCAAAGACAAAAGTTCCTGGGATTCTATCTCTTGGCAGAAAGTCCAGGATGCAATTTAAACATCTTTTTTTCAAAGTTCAAGACAGCTGGATGAATTAATTATCAAAATAAATCTCACTATACGTTGTCTAAACCATCTGAAGCAGATAACCTGAGAGGGGCAGGAGATTCTCTGATACAAAGCGTTTGGGACTATGCACAAGTTCACTAAAACCATGAAGAAAGTTTCCACTAGCTTTCTTTTTCTTTGCATGGTCCAAATTCAGCAGACATTTAAGTGTAGACTCTGCAGAGTTAATTTGGAGCCTGAAAAAGACCCAATATCTATGAAAATAAACTTGGATAAAGCTTATAAAAACCCCAGACCTATTAATACTTTTTAAAAGAGGATATATTTAAAGTATTGCTGGTGAAATATTTATATAACAAGCAAAGACCAAACTACTGTAATGTATGTTTCAGGCAAACCAGAAATCCAGTGCTCAGAAGAATAAACATTCATAAAATCTGCAATCTAATTTTATACAGCAACAAAAATGTACAATAAATTTCACAGTCCAATTGATCCTAAAACCATTGGCATTGCCCCAGCAATTGATTTAGTCATTTGATCAGCTCTAGAAAGGGATGGGGAATATAATATTTTAGTGGACTTCATAAATTCAAAGCCTCAGCTTTCAAGTCCAACCAGTAATACAATAAACCATCAAGATCATAAATGGAACAACTAAAGTTTTGTAATTACAACATGGTTTATAATGTAATAATTTAGCAAATGCCAGGCATGCTAGATTTACGCAAGATGCAGAATAATAGGTTGTTTCTCATCAGAGCTGCAGCAATATATTTTCTAGATAAATATTTAGAAAATCGAGTTTTGCTTCTCGGGTTCTCCAAATGGTGATTGCTCAGCCAGCATTGTCCAAATTCAAGGGTTTGCTTTAAAAGTGAAGCATATCTATTTCCTCCCTTACACTTATTTTTGAACCTGGTGTTCGTCTGTGTTTAGCTATATGGAATGAAAAGGTTGGGGTTTTTTTTGATGACATGAGGACCACTAAGTACTTAAAATAGTCACAATACTTAGCATTGCCTGGTCAGTCTACAAAGGCTTAGAAATCACGTATCATCAGCCTGTCTGCTGTTGTGTTTCTGCAGGAGGTAACAGGAGAATAAAATTACCCATGATGCTCACATACATATATATATACATCCCTACCTCCTCACAGGGCATTTCTGCATTGGGTGCTTGTCTCTATCTCCACCTTTGAAAGATGGCAGGGCACAAGATGCTGGCCCAAAACAGCCTCCCAATGGGGCTCCCCCTCAGTCCCACCAGCACTCATCAGAGGCCCTGTCCACACCACTGCTTCCTCAGGCCAGAGCCGAGTTCCTGCTCTTCTGGAAGACAACAAATGTGCTGAGAAAAATGTCCTACCTGAAAATACAGCTGAAGCTACACAGCCTCTTACAGGCCTGTGGCTTTATGGCACCACCACAGCTAATGCTCTCCAAGGGCATTTCAAGAGACTTCTAACACGAGCTTGCATTTTCTTCAAATTTTATTTAAACACACTTTTTGAGGTTTGTTTGTTTGTTTGTTTTCAGAGACACCAGCAGATTACCCCAGAGAAGATCAGGTAATAGATGCTCTCACTCAGTTTTAAACCTAGCCCTTCAGCTACACTCCCAGAAACATCATCTGCTGCAACCAGGTACGATGAGTCCAAGCCCATGTCTACCTTCACCACTGGGACAGCATGGTCAGAACACTTTCCAGGTTAGTGATAATTTTGTGGATACAAAGGCTTATTAAAAGTGGCTTCCAATCTGTGAAAGGTCAGACTTTTAAAGCGATACGCTGAGAAGAAAGCCTGCATGCCATTAGGTAGGGCTTCAAGGCAAGCTGCAACCACTGTGGCTTTCAGGAGAGAGTTTCAATTCATTTGGGCTTCACACCACAAGCTTGTAAGCAGAGAAAACACATTCAACTTGCTGTGAACTGGGAATAAGAGAAAAGGGGTTATTATGTTTGGCCACTGATATGTCGTTCACCTCAGAAAATATATCTGTACTGAGAGAAAAGAAACCTTCATTCTCCTGATACCAATACATCCATTTTCATAAGTTCATTTCAAACTTAAGGAAAACTCCAAAGCCAACAGAAACAAACCAAAGCACCAGTGCTTGCAAAATCAGTTTCACTGTGTTGAAACCCCCATAGCTGTTCGCAGGTACAGTACTGCAAAACTTGCAGTACTCCTAGGAAGCTGGATTTACATAGCACAGATTCACCTTCTTGAGCAGTGCAGAGCAAGCGAACGACTCAAGCTGCTGCTCTTGTCCATGGATAGGTTCACACTTAAACAGGAGCAAATACTACGGCAACATGTAATCCTGTGAGTTGCCATTCTCCTGTTAGATATGTCTATTGGGCTCCACGAAAACTTTTCATTATTTACTCTATGGAGCGTTCTTACGTTTTGGTCAAAAGATTAGTCTGAAGATAGATTTTCAGAAGAGACAGTCAGTGGAGGAAGTAACCCCACTTACACTCAGTCCTTCATTGCAGACCCTCTGAAGCAAACACGGGAGCTGAGAACTCATGAAGGCGAGTCTCTATGCTGTCCTGTGCCTGTACACAGGCAAACAGTTATCCAGAGAGTAGTGAGCTGGGATACTATTCAAGAAGCATCCTAGTCCCAAGGCTTTACAGGCCTCATAAAATTTGTTAACTCCAAATTTATTGCAGCTTTTAAACAGAAAATCATGTATTGCTTAATCCTCTCTGTAAAAAAACAAATTAAAAATTCCCACATGAAGAAACTAGCCAGTGGTTTGAGCTCCCCTGGTGACATGCGACATTCTGGGAGGCAGTCCCACAATCTGGTCTGCTGCATATTCACAGTTCAGGATAGCATCATCTGAATACCTGCCTGTGACGGCAAGGTTTCATCCCTCTGAATGAAAGGCACCTGCTGAATAGTTCAGTGTGAACGTGGAGGCTGATGTCACCACAGGCCTGCATGAAATGGCAGTCTGACAAATACCATCAAATATATGGCTTATTTTGATTAGCAGTTACTTCTAAAGAGTCCTCCCCCCTTTTTAATCTTCATTTCTAAGCACCTCCTAAAAAAATTTAAAAAGATCCTCTTGAGTTTCATCAGAAATGACTTGGATGATCTTCTGTTAAAAGAATGACTTTTATCCTCATTCAAATACATATTGTATTGGCTTAGAAACATCAAAGAGGCAATGTCTTTACATATTCTATTCCTAAGAAAAGGAGTTCTTTCTTTATTAACATTGGTAATGTTGAATCTTATAATGAAAAATGCACAAAAGCAATATTTTTGATGAATAGGTAATAGAACAGCACCAAGTAAGAGAGCATTAATATATTTTTTCCCAAAGACTCAGATAATACATCAGGAAGGTTTTGAACTGAGATGAAGCCACAAGAAAGATGAGGTCGGTGGTCTTCCGCTTTCCTTGTTACAGCCCAGTATTTGTTCTGACCTTGAAAAACTACCACACAGTTCAAGCGTAGCAATCAACATCTGATTGTCAGAGCCCACAGCCAGCACAGCAGAAGTGCTTTCTCACAGGCCAGAAGTACTTTGCAGGGGACAGATAATGCTGTCTGACCATACCAATATGCAAACATTATCTAAGGCAATTACTTGAATTATGTGTGGAACAAACATAGTGGCATATTACACATAACATTTTTGCACCCATCGGTATTTTTAGAGTTTTTATTATACCAGCAACTGGTCTGCAGCAGTCTGCAGCATTTTCTGGTAGAGGGTGGCCAAGTATCCTTTCTATCTCCGCTGTGTGTAGCACAATAAAGCCTTTGTGATGTTCCCCAGAGAACCTATTTATGCACTCGGATTTTGAACATTCCTTTCTCTCTTTGTCATCTTTCGCCATTGTCTTTGAACCACTCTGATAATACAATTATAAAGGGCCATATAAGCAGTTAGACTGGAAAACAAAAAAGGAGAAAGAAAAAAGAAATTTAAAAACAAATTAGGCATGACACTCCCCTACATTTTTCATTACTCAATTATAGTCAATGGAAATAAAAAAAAATATCTAAAATTAATTTGAAAAATGGATTGTCTCAGTTGAATTCTAAGGAGATTTCTGTTGAGGAGTGCAAAAGGGATGTCATAGGAAAACACACTGTACTAGAGTAACAGCAACATGTTTTGGCATCTGTGTTGCCTCTGGAATATGCCTTCAGATGTATATACAGAAAAGACATCACTTTATTCTTCAAAATGTTTTTATTAAGCTTTGAAATTTCAAAAATCCCAAGGAAGCACATTTGGGAAAATCAAAACTTTTTCTGCAGTGATACCTTCACACCATTTTCTTTTACATAAAAAAGAAATTCGTATTGTGGAGTGATATACATTGCAGGAGTAAACACATTCCTTTCTAATTCTTCCACTTTTCCTTTATTTTATAGTAAAAGAAAGAATTGATTCATAATAACAGTACCTTGAAAAAATAAGATGTGCTGAGATCAGTTTGCATGGGACAGTAAGTATCTATGTGAAAGTGGCAGATGAAGGGTAAGGATGTATTAAATAAAATCAGCATGGAAGAAAAAGCAGTGTTAATATATCTGTGAGGGGCACTGCTGAGAGACTGTACCTCACATTCATCCTCATGAATCTCTTGCTCTTGAGCACAAATATATTTTCCGCAGAGGGTTTAATCTACATCTCTATTCAAGACCCAGTTGTCTGCTTATTTGTCAGCTTCTCCCCCCATCATTTTTGTGCCTAAAATTGCAAGCTACAACCCAAGCATCAGAGCTACAGTCACAGATGTGAACCATCCGATTGCACTGGCCAGGTTCTTACTCCATTTGTATTTCAAGTCATTTGCAAAAGCAATCCTACCGCACTTATTACATTAACTGACATAAAATTCACCTACCTTCCTCCCCGTTTTCCTTTTTTGTATCTCCCTCTACTTGTCTATCTTTGCCATGTACAACACTCGCAGCAAGGACTTTCTCTTTTCAAGGCTTGAAGCCTGGATCATACAGGGACCTACCATAGATAAATAAGACAACAATTTAATCTGCACTCAATCACTGTGATCTATGGAAGATCAATGTCTTGTTTGAAGTGTGGTATTACGTTTGGAAACAGCAAACAAGAAGCTAATTATTTTTTGTGTTTGTATCTGTCACTCTTTCCTATAGATTGAGCCACTGTCTCAGTCTGCTGACTTTGAGCTTCAGAGAAACAAGAGACCAACAGGGTTGAACTATGTTAGTGGAAAAAAAAGTTCAAACAAAGAGAAACAGTAAATCTAAAGATCTACCACTTCTGATGTAGTGGCTTAGAACACAAGTGTAATGCTAAGTTACATAATGAAACACTGGCATTTTGGTGATTATGGAGTTCAAAAGACATCCACAGTCAATCAAATTGGAATTAACAAATGGAATACAAACTGCACCAGGGTGTGTAAGTGAGAAGAGAGGAGAAGAAAAGAGTACTGGGATTAGCAGCTAACTCACAGCTTCAGTAGGCTCACAGGGTCTGTAACAGCTACTATAATTTCTGCATGAGAATAAACACTTCAGAGATGGGAAGAGGAAAGCACAGAAAAGAACTAACAATGAAAAGAAAGGGAGGCAGCAATCACTCCCTCTGCTTTTAAAAAATAAGCCATTAGCAGGAAAAAGTTTCTAAAGTTACTTTCAAAATCAGAAGTCATAACAGCTCCCTGTGCTGTCATTAACAAGCAAAGATTTTGTCTTAAAAGGGACTAGGAGAGAATTTTCTCAACAATTATTCAAAACTCTGCTTTTAATGTAAAATAAAAGTTATGAAAACAGAATTTGCACATGAGACTTTACAGAGCTGTGAAAAATTAAACCATATGGGAAATAGCCAAAAGAAATGTTTCATATATTTTTGTATACATTTTGTGTATGTTCCAAAACAGAACACTGAACAACAGCCGAGAAGCTTCCCTGACACAATGAAGGATTTATGAAAGTGAAGTCTCTCCTGAGGCTGGAAAAGATGGTATTTTGCTCCAGTGTGAACCCTTGCTGTTTCATCTGCTTTTGGTTTCCACACAAACGTTAATATATATACCCCAAGATATACGTTGACAGCAAAATGTGCAGGTTCAAGAATAATCACTGCATCACAGATTCACATAAGGGACGATATTTGTCTGAGACAGAGTGTGATGTAACTGAAGCATTGACACAAACAGACTGAAGTCTGCAATCACTACCCTCCATGCCTGGCTGTTACTACCCCAGAGAACAAGCAGAGACCCTCTGTATTCACAGTTCCCACTGCTCCCTGAATATAGGCATTTCAAGAGTGCCTATGAGATTTGAGTAAAACAAATCCTGTCACTTTGTTAAATCCCTACTCATTTGTCTAGCATTTAATAATTAAAGTCCCGGAAATATGATTACATCCAGTATAGACTTTAGGCATTCATTGGCAGATGTCCTCTCCTCCTGCTTCGTTTCTGCTGCAAATGGGTTCCACTGCAAACATCGCAGTTCTTGAGTGCGTGTCTTCACATCATTGCTTTCTAGGGATGACCAAGCATGCCTTCCCTTGCCATGAAGAAAGCATTGGAGAAGCTGCAGAACTCACTCAAAGATATGAAGGCAAAGCTGGAAGACAAGCTGGGTTTGTTGGCTGCACAGGCCAGGAACAAACAGCCTGTTTGCTGCTCCTCTGGTTCCATCACAAACCCCACAGATGTTTCAGCCCAGGACAAGACACTGCAGATTTTCATTAGAGGCTTTTTTTAAACATCTGTCTCCAATTAATACATAATTCTGTTTTCTTTTTAAAAAATAGGACAGAAGATGCACAAGCCATAAATCCTACCCAGTTCAAACATACAGCCCTATTTAATTATTATACAGCCACAAAAGAACCATTCCTGAAATCTTTTAACTGAAAGGAACACACTATAGCTGCCAGAGCAACAACGTAACATGAACTCTCAACTGACAATGCCAACTGTATTGAAATAGAAATAACAACTTATAACAATGAAGTACGGGACAAATGAAGGATATAACCACAAAGAGAAGAGTTAGGAAACAGAGGGGATGATTTACAGGAGCGTTTACAAGAACGCTGAATCCAAGCTGAACAGAACAAATCCCATTTCCCACCTCCTGACATGCTAGCACACCATCACCTTGCCTTGCCAGCGGAAGAGAGATGCAGGCATGGGAGGAAGGTTGGACAAAGTCGTCTCCAACACTGTGGGCCTGGCAGCACCAATCTTTCAGACTCATCTTTGCCTCAATGAGAGGCAAAATAGTAGGGGTGACTAAGTAGCATCAGAAATGGGATCTCACACTAGGAATGCCAGGAAGAATGGGGATATAACTTGTCCAGAGAGGACAATAGCAAGATCCATCAGTATTAAGGGTGATTAAGGTGATGCTGGCCCTCAAGGTCTAACTTTGAGGGGCCAGCATTAGCAGAGTTCAGCTGAGTTTTCAGGGTCTAAACCAATAGGATACCAAGATAAGTAGGAAGCAGTAAATTTTCTGATTCAGGCATTACCATGCTTATCACCATCAACTTGTCCACCCACAATGAAAATTTCAGCAAAGCTTTTGATTCTTTGTTGTGGTTTAAGCCCAGGCCGTAAATCAGAACCACGCAGTCTACTTCCCCACACCCTTCTTCCCCTGGCTTCCGGAAGGATGGGGAGGAGAATTGAAAGAATGTAACTCCCACAGATTGAGATAAGAACAGTCCAGTAACTAAGGTATAACACAAAACAACTACTGCTGCCACCAATAATAATAGTGATAAGGGAAATAACAAGGGAATACAACACCTCACCGACCGATACCTAGCCCAACCCAGCAGTGAACCAGCTCTTCCGGGTAAATCACAGTTAACCTCCTGGGCATGATGTGCTGTGGTATGGAATATCTCTTTGGCTAATTTGAGTCAGGTGTCTCTGCTTCCTCCTGGCTTCCCCTCCACCCTGGCAGAGCATGAGACTCAGACGAAACATTTGAGCAGTAACTAAAAACATCGGTGTTATCAGCACTGTTCTCAGGCCAGAAGTCAAAAACACAGCACTGCACCAGCTACTAAGAAGGAGAAAAAATGACTGCTACCACTGAACCCAGGACAATCTTCCCACCTTTCTCTGCAGTAACTACCTTTGTATTATTGTTATGAATATCACTGTTGTTGTGAACAGAAAGCTGGAAACACACAGAAAGTTGGAAACAATGAGCTCTGCTTTGGCTGTACTCATTGGAGACAAAGCTATGGGTTTCTGTTACGTATAGACTTTAGGTAAGGGATGGTTTTAATTTTCATCTTCAAACTTTTAACACTTCCCCCTAGTCAGAGCTCTTTCTCCCAAGAAAGATGACTGTACAACTTCAGTGCTATAAATTAGTGGTCAGTTCTGACAAAAGAGGACAGAAACTTTTAGGATTCTCACTCCACTTACACTTCATAGACAAAACATTTAACATGAAGAGGGGAAGATGACGATTGCACTGAATGAAGGCCGTAATAAGCTTTGCTGTTTATCCAGACAGCTGTATATTGCACAGCTTGAATGCAGGAACTGGTCCACGATTTCTGTCACTCAGTCACTGCTGATGGAAGTGCTGTGCTATAACTTTCCTATATTTCAGCAGCATCTAGAAACACCAGATGTGGTTTAAGTCCTGTGAGATTTAACAGAACACAGGCCTTTTGAAAAAGACCAGTTGCCTTCACTCAGCTGCCCAGGTTTGGGCAACACGTAGTGTGAAAGTTGCTCTCAGCCTCAGAAACTGACTGCTCCAACAGTTCTTTGATTTTGTTTCTCTTCTTTTTTTTTTTCTTTTTTTTGTTAACATAAGGAATACCAAGCCATTGTACATGGCTTTCCAAGATTCAGAAGAAACAAACCCCTGATTTTCTGAAGCTGGCCACCTCTTTACCACGCCATAAATCCCCTACCTTCCTTCAGTTACTCGCTGCAGTCAACAGTGGCCCCCTCTTTCCAGGCCACCAGTAACTGTGGTTAGGGGTTCCTGTGGTACTTCTGCAAGGAAAATTATGGGAGAATCCTTGCTTAGAGCAGTAGACACCTGTGGTGTTAATGCTGTCTTGGATTTTAAAACATTGCCAGAGTCCATCCATGGTGACCTGGCAATAGAAAAATCGAAGTATGTAGGAAATGGTCAATCTGATTCCCCAAAAGTCACCATTAATCTAATATGTGCAACCCACACCCTGTCATATAGAACACCACTAGGTGAGGACACCCTGTATGAAATGCCATACTCTTGTTAATCCATGCAATTACTAGAAAATAATACATTAGATAAGGTGAATACCAGAAAACACAAGAATGCTGTGTTAAGTAAGATTGCCCATGCTTCATTTAAAGCTTTTACATTGCACAACATGGAGATGCACTGGCGTCTGTGCAGTCCACATTACCCCACGGCAAACAAAGGTGGAAGGTCCAAGACATTTCAGTGCAACTCAGCCTAACCTGGAAAGTTCCTAGTTGTGTCTTGCCTGCCCTCCATCCACATAGGTTCAGAGTAGACACAGAGATGCTGGATTTGGATAGATGAAGAGAACTGTGCTGATCAAATCTGAAAAAATCTCAGGACCCCAAATCTACTGGGAAGTTTTTCAGGACTTTAAATAATAGGCTTAGCTTGTGTCCAGGATTCTTCTGTATCCCCAGAGCCAAGGATTTTTACAGCACAAATGGTCCGCAAGCACAAAGACAACTTGAGACAACCAGAGAAAACAAAAGGGCTCACACCTTACAAGGAAAACTCTTTTGCTTGAAATGACTCATCCACCTGAGCTCAGTGCTGAGCAGTGACTTCCCTGTACCTCTACACTTCTAGTTCCACTTTTGAGTATCTCCTATCTGCTGCTATCACTGCAGTACTTGGAGGCCACAAGTTAGGCTGGGCTTTGTTAACCAAAATAGATTTGATGAGAGCAGTGTCATATTAATAATAATTTGCCACTCCTTAACTGGTTTTAGAAGCTTGAGTGCTATAAATTTTACTTTGAATGAATGAAGAAGAAAAATCTTGTATTTTCATTGACCTTAAGAACTGGGACCTTAAGAAAATATCCTTTTCATAAGAATTTCACAAGACCATCCTGGTTTCTCCTAAAGGACTTCCCAGTCTCTGAGAAATTCTGAGTTTATTTCTCTCCTATCTGAGGTTCTTTTGTCTGTCTCCATTACAGGAGCAAAACACATATTTCTAAATTGGCAAAAGCATCATCATTATTTGTACTTAGACAATTTGTCACATACAAGGGGAAAACTTTCTGTCATAATAAATTACGGCACCTTCATAACTACCTGCCACAGCCAGCAAAAGATTACTTGAAAGAAATTACTTCAGGACACCACAAAAATTGTTTGCTTTTGCTCTGACAATTTATCAACTTGCTTTCTCTGTAGAGGGGAGTAGGAGTACTTCCTTGGTATGCAAACATGGAGCCCAAATTCATCTGTTTATATCCGTCCCTCTTTTCAAACGTGCAGGGTGCAAACATGCATAATACATATGGGTCAAGTTTGATTGCTTAGGAAAGAGGCAATAATGCTGGACTAATTATTTTCCTGACCTGATGGGTAATATTTTATTTAACTCCACACTAGGGAAGTTAACTAGCTGGTGGGAAAGAGAAATGTATTCTCGAAGGGATAATGCAAGTTTATGCAGCACCTTTGATTCTGCATACACTCCATGATTGAGATAATTTCAATTTATTATTTATTCATTATGTTTTTATTTGGGCTCAGAATGCAAAGGTTCCATTTTTCTATTCCCTTCCCTACGCCTAGTATTTGTTACAGTTGCATTTTTCAAACCATTTACTGTCTGTAGGGTAAGTAGAGTGACACTGCTCATAATGTGCAAATAAATGTGATATAAGCTAGTCAGCTCAAGTGGAATGAATTACTGTCACTGGTAAAATAAGGCAAGAGGGAATGGCTGCCTTGGGAGCTAAAAAAGACTCTAGCAGGTACTGCTATTGAGCGACCGGAATAACACTATGATTTATCAAAGACCACTTGAAAGCACTTCTGAGGCATTAAATAGGCATGAAAATAGGCTTTAGTGGCAACAGGACTATGCCAGAACTGAGTCATTAGGAGACTCAAAAGCTTGACCCTAACATGCAGCATATGAAGAAGGGATGCACAAAATCTTCAAAGACTTGTGGAAGAGAGTGCAGAGCACAGTCATTTTGGAGAAGAAGAGATGACCGCAGAGCTATTGGGTCCCCATTACAAAAAGCTAATAGTGTAACTGTGAAGAAAGGAGAAAAAAACAGTCCATGGTTACTACCACAGCCACACACCAGACCACCAGAAAACAGCTTTGTGTAGGAGTAACCACATAAATGAGAGAAAATGCTTAAAATATTTTCATTGTGACATCACTGAGGCTTTACAAAGGCAATTTGCTGCACCCAGTGTTTTCACAGCTAATCCATTATTACAGCAATGACTTTGTGGTAGGGGCTGGAGCAGTGCTACCAGGTAACATGCTGCCTTGGCCAGGCTCCCACAGTGCCTGCTGTCTTGACATGGGGTCACAACTCAGCTTTGCAAGCCAAACATTGTGCTCCCAGATCTACCTTGTCTAGCCTTCTCTTAGTCCGATGGCAAGCAGCAAGCGTTTTGATGTTGGACAAGCTTTTAAAGATTGTCCTATTCCATGCTGTGGATCCCACTGCCTGCATTGTACAAAAATACAGGCTGGAAGATGTAGTAGCTTACCAAACATGCAGCCAGCAAGTAGCCTTTCCTTCCACCCCAGCTAATCTCACAGCAAGGGTGTGTTCCAATGTGATCCAGCACCAGTGTTTCTCAGGAAGGGAAGGGAATGCTTCAGTCTGCCCAGGGACATGGCAAGGACTTCTCTGCTCAAGGTGAGACAGCACCTGTGAGACACTCAAGTCACCAATACTCACCAATACTGCTGAAGCCTTGCACCACCGTCTGCTTCAGCCCTAGACTTCACTAGCAGGAAGTGTGCTCACCCAGTTAACACTGCACTTCAGCATTATTTTCTTCATAAAAAAATAATTCATTAAGCAAGTTACTAAAGTGAGGTTTTCAGAAAGGAAAACCTTAGTGTGAGCTGGCATGTGGCAGAGCCAGTGCCCTGTCTCATCTTCTGAAGAGCTAGAGACTGCTGTGGGTGGGGAAAAGCAGAAGAGCATTAATGGAAATCTGAGAGGTGGGTGGTGGAGTATAGTGTTTCTTTTCAGACTGCCTAATAAACTACATTTCACTATCCAACTTTACGATTTTCTGAAAAAAAATAGACATCACCCTACTTCTCAGCAGAGATTTAGTAGCAGCAATCTGTAAAGTGAGCTCACATTTCTAAGACTTCATTATTCTCACAAAATATACTACTGTCATTTTCTTGCACATTATGAAGTATTATCATAAAACAAATCTTTTAAAGTCATTAGTATGAATTAGTGAAGTTCTATTGACTATTCAAAGACTACTGTTTCTATTCTGGGTCTTTTAAAGACCCATTCTGCCTGAAACCAAACAATGCTTGAAAAATACATCAAACAAATGCTGATATTGCGATGCACAATGCCCATAGCATTTCCGTACATTCCCAGGAAGCTCTCTGATCAATTAATACCATAATAATCACACTGAAGATTTATCACAGTTTTATCCGTAAGTAGTCCTAAACAGCACAAAATCAAAAGAACCATAAGGCCATCCCTCCATGGCTGGTAAAACATAGGTAAAACAAGATAACTGCTCTGCTGTTATTTTAACAGGAGGGAAGGGACCAAGACAGAGCAGGAGACTCTCCAGGAGGTTCTCCTATGGAGGAACTTGCTGTGCAAAAGCTCCTGAAGTTGCAGATGTGCTTCAAGGTCCCACCTGCACTGAAAGAGGCAATAGCTGTGGGAGTCACAGGCAAGAGATGCAATGACTTGGATTCTCTGCTTTGAAAAATCTGTTCTAAGAATTTGTTTCCCATAAGTGTCCAACTACAGAAATACGAGCCAGCAGTTTTGTAGTGCAGGCAAGCATGGTTTCCTCAAATGAGATGTGTCAATTAATTTGCATGTGCACAGAACCCAAGGCAGTCACAGAAAAATTTCTCCTTGCAAAGCAGCTGAACCTCAAAAGCCCCTCATATAGTTTCAGTATACCTCAGACAGTGTTGCTATTGTTTTTGCCTTGTCTTTCTAATTAAAAGTATTTCTACTGTGCCACTAAGGAAGCGATCTCAGAATATGGTCCTTCTACTACAGCATTAGTAGGATTCCCAGAGCTTTGACAAAAAAAGTTAGAGCCCAAATCACTATTACCATCAAAATGGTGCCAATGCAGGTGACCAGCCATTTTAGTGGGCCACATTTTCTGGGAAGGCCCTAGGAGTCCTTTACCTCTTTGTGCTGCTGTGGGGGTGCAGAGGGTTTTTTCTGGAGGAAGAACACTACCACAGAGCTGCCTGTTGGGATCACTCTCTCAAAGCCCTCCACACAACAGCTTAAAGGAAGGAAACTTTTCTTCCAACACTTCTTTTTCTGGCATCTGCTTTCTAACCACAAAACAGCTCAAAAGCCATGCCAGTGCTGCTACACACCGGAACTGCTTTACACCACTGCATGCTTGCCCAGCAAAAATATCTGAAAGCGTCATAGTATTTTCCCCACAAATAACTGTGCTTTTTAAAAGGTGACCTTTCAAGGAACAACGTAATTAACTAAAATAGGTAAATTATTTGTATCTGCAGCTGATAGTGACAGGTAGGAAGAGCTTCATAACATGCGCAGCTTTAGTTACAACATCTCTGGAATAATCCTTGGGGATTTAGAACAATGAAACTGTAATTTAGCCAGTCAGTCAAAAAAAAAAAAAAAAAAAAAAAAAAAGAAGAAGCCATAAACAGATTCATAGAGACACTTCTGTACTCGCAGCTCCTTGTATATTTTATGAGGGAAGCATTGTCTGCCTTCCTGCTCCTTCCCAATCCCTCTCTTCCTTCACATCAAGCTCACAAACAAAACAATGCAAGTGCTAAGAGAGAAAAAAAGAGAGATTTTATCTTCATGGCATTGCTCAGATCTTATAAAAAACACAACTCTCCATGCAATTATTTATTTTCAAAGAAAATCCATGTTTTCAAAACCACTGAAAATACCATCAGTTGTTCTTCTTCTATAAGGAAGGTTCAACTAACAAAATGAAATGAAAGATACAAAGTCTTTGAAGACACTGCTTTGGTTTCTGTACTGTAATTTCATTTGATAGCAGGGGAGCTAATTTATATAACATGAAGCATTGTTTTTACACAACCATGTTATGTTATGGCAAATACTTCTGTCCTTCCCTTATCTTTCAAAAGGCAAAGCTCCCATGAATATACACAGACTTTGTAGGACTTGCTGGATAAGAATTAGCAAAGAGACACGCATGTGGAAATCTTTGCTCACAGACCCATGCGTGGGTTTTACTTGAATATTAGCTTACTTGTGTAGCAACTGCAATTACAACTGCAGTTAGAACCAGCCCGAACTGGTGCAACAAACTTGAACTGATTCTCTACAAACCCCTGTAATTAGATCACCAACAGCTGCTTAGCCTTGGTGACCTCCAGCAGAAATAATAATTATTTCAACTGAAAAGGCTTCAGTCCCAGAAGAAATAGGACAAAAGCACATCATCAAGTATGAGCATCAGGGAATTAATCATCATTTGACTATTATTCTGAGTCTTCTCCTGACAAGGCTGAATGATAGAAAAATAAAACTTCGTGCCAAACACAGAAAATTTTGGTTGGAGAAAAAGAATGTTCTGTGCAATTGAAAAGGGGGATTCTCCCTGAAAATACTTCCTACTCTTCATCGTCATATTGCCATGCATCTGAAGTCTGCCACAACTGGCAAAGCTAACATGATACAAAATCCACAACTGAGAAACATGGTTCAAATTTCAGTAAATATCACATTTCCCCCCCCCCCCTTCTCAGAAATTACAACTTACAGGTTTTAATACAGCTTGAAAACAAACATATTTTGAATAAACACTTGAAAGAAAAACAAAGGGAAGGCAAACACAAGCACAACAGAAAAGGTGCTGGTGCTGATGCACCTTTTTCTAAGCATATGTGCATTGTAAGGCCTGTTTACAAAGGTGTTTGAACCAGGCTCAACCCAAGCCAGCCCTGTAACCACATCTAGTAAAACCGGTATTAGATATAACTAGACTAATCCTTAGGAAAGCTTAAGCTGAGCTCCTGGAAACTGTTGAAAAAGAGAATCTATACTGCTGACAAATCATCAGTGGAGGAAGCATGGAGGAAGGAAGTCACCTATGATTCAAGAATATTGAAGAGTACGTAAAGGTTAATTTCAAGAGCACAGCATGGAAATAGAGCTAATATAACAATCATATAATTACATCTAAAATACGAAGAATAGCCATAGGATTCCAAGTGTAGCAGTAATTTACCTCCCTCCACCCATTTGTTGCTGGAAGAAAGTGCTGCTCAGTGAGGCTCCTCAGCTGCACTATCGGCAATGGCATGAAGAAGACGCCCTCCTCAGGGCTGTTTGTTGGTGCTTGCCCCCGTAACAGGTGGATGTAAGAATACAAAGTCCTATGAAAATAGAAGGTTGAAGGTGTTATCCTTTTCAGTCCACTAAGCCAGGCAAAGTAAGCTCATCTGTTGCGTAACCCTCCTCCAAGGAATTCTTTCAACATTTGGTGTGGCACCCCCTGAGGTTTTTCCCCTACTCTTTCAGACGAATTTCTCTGAGCTGCATTCAACCCAAATTCCTGAACAGTTCTGGAATGATTAAAATATTTTGCTTATTGCATTTGCTTGATATTTTTACAAATTTTCTATTCACTAAACTTTGCTCACTGCA
Organism: Neopsephotus bourkii; assembly: GCF_033783945.1. NCBI lineage: Eukaryota > Metazoa > Chordata > Aves > Psittaciformes > Psittacidae > Neopsephotus > Neopsephotus bourkii. Next base: position 138,334 of record NW_026901853.1, on the reverse strand, counting down.
CTTCTGGAACAGTATGCACTGCTTGAATTTCTTCCCAAAGGAAAAAAGCAAATTATTGTTATTAAGCTGAAAAATTTTTAGATCAGCTATGATCAAATATGAGAGGCATATTTGGTTGTGGCAGCCAACAGTATATCTTCTGGGAACTTTGAAGGACCAAATTTTCTCACAATTTGGGCTAAAATCCCCTTTCTCTGTCTGTTATAAATTTTAGATTGAGCAACTGAAATATTCTCCTTAGTCACACTTTATAGAAACTTGTGTAAAATTTGAGGGAAAAGAAGAATTGTGTAGAGATGATGCTCAAGAGTGGCTGACACAGGCCTCTGCCAGTCACAGCTCTAGCAGAACAGCCCACATGTTCTGCTGTCCACCTGCGCTCAGGGACTGCCAAGAAATCCAGAGGCTCCCAGCCATACACATGGCAATGCCAACAGAGCCCAGGTCCCCTTCTCCAGACTGCCCAGATGCAGTGTGAGAATCAGTATGTCACCATTAAGAAGATTTTAATGGGCTTTGGAGACATGTGATACTATTTATAATCAGCCCTCCTAGACAGTTGTTTGCATACTCCTCCCTGATGCAGCTTCCCTTGAAGAGAGTTGCTACACAATCATTACAAATTGATTGCAAAAGAGCTAACAATCATGATTAAATCATTAAATTCTTGTCTACGCTTCAGAGAGCGGAGAGAAAATTAACTTCCCACCAACCTAATTTTTTCCTGAACATGAAATAATGATTTTCTGCCCGTCTAATTACAAAGCCAACATCTGATCAAGCCGGCATCCAGAGGGGATTATCACATGCACAAGTATTAGACCTCATTACCAGCTTGAGTGCAAAATTATTACATCTTGTAATTGGATGGTGAGATTTATATACAGATCGGCCTGGTTTCTGTAAGATTGTAATTACAAGCTTCGTTGGTTAGCTACTTATCACTCTGCACAGAAGAGAGGAAAATAAGCAACAAAAAAAGCATTTCATTAACCCATAACCCTATCAAGGGAGAACCACTGTAACATCCATGTCTGCATTAGGGAGAACAGCTAAATTCACAGATGAAACAATTTATTATACTCTTTGCAAATGGGATTTCATTTTGTTTAACCCCTAATGAACTATTTTGGTAAACTGTATAAGCAAACCATCCATTTTATAGACAACTAGGTTCAATATAGTAATTATAAGGGGTAACTGACTGAAATAAATACTCATCTGCTTAGGGGCAAGGCTATTTGATATACAATTGCACATAGATCTGAGCATTCACAATAGGCAGAGTAAATAGGGAGCTTGCCTTGGCTTGTTACAGACTGGAAACCCCCATGCATACAATCAGAACTGAGAGAGCATAAGAAAACCTGCTGGTGAGAGTAAGACATACACATACAAATTACCAAGAAGCCAAGATAAGCAGGGTCTGCAAGGGCAGGCCATGTTCAGAGTGCAATTAAAAATACAGAAACATCCTGTACTGCTGCTTTGGGAATGTCAAGGTGCAAGTACGTACAAACATCAGAATGTGAGAGACATATGAGGGACAGACACATAACCTCCATTCAAACACTGATTTTTAAATCATGTTTCTAGGCTTTTTAAGCAGAACAGGCAAATTGAAAACAGTAAACACCAACACTATGGACTCATTTGTGCCCACATTCTGTTCCACCTTCACTTTCCAATTCCAATGGCAGGATGCAAATGGACGTTTTCTTGCTGATTTCAGTTCCTGCTTTGAATAAGCTCTGACCTCTTTGGGTGGTTTTTAAGGCAGCTTGACTTTAAGTAGAAATTACTGTAGAAACATAAAATTCTCTGGTTTTAACTCTCTCCATCCACCCACATCTCCTCCCCCAGTCAATATTGCTTACCTAACTGGTAACAATAAATAAAACACATCCTTTTACATACCTAGAGCAGAAAAAAACCCCATAGCATTCTGCACAGGAGTAATTATGGCAAACTTTAGGGATCTCCATTCTCTTTTCTCGTATCCAGTAAAAAGTTTCAGGAAAGCAAAATACTTTGCTTTTTGTTGAACTATAACTTATTTATTTCATCATCACCAAGTGAAAAAAAAAAAAAAGCTGGATCTGAATTTAAAACAGCAAACAAACACCACCATCAAAAAAACAAAACAAACAAAACAACAAACCCCACCATCGAAAAAAGCAGGATGAGTAGGTGATCTAACTAATGGGAAGGTATCCTGGATACAAAGAAATGTTCTGCATAATACTTCACACTTTCTACCCTACATCAAAATCAAGGCAGTCAGATTTTGTTGTAAATCTATGGTGATTTCCTGTTACGATGTGGAAATGTGGAGTCATTCAAAAAGACATAGGATTTTGGGACATTTCCCAACTCAGTTCAGTTTTGGAAAGCAACCTTCATTTCAAAGATCATTTTTATCACAAACCTAATTACAGCAGATTTTTATCTCATGTCCAGTGTTAAACATTCATTGATTTGAGTAGTGCAGCCCATCAAAATTATCTGCAGAGAGTGATGATTCCCTACTATTAGTTCCAGCTGTAGTATCCAAAGATTCCAGCTGTGCTCTGTACTGTCCTGGACACTCATCACACAAATAACAGAAAATAGCTACTGCAGAGGTCTTATAGTTGGAGGCAACTGATATAAAAGAGAAAGAATGAACTGCCAACTCTAGGAGGTCTCAGCACAGTAATTCTTCTTAACACAAGCTGTTTTCCTGACAGATCCTTTCTTTGTTATTACCCTCAGCCTGTGTATTAAATATTTCCATGTCCTTCTAAGCTCTACTAGCCTTCTGTGTACCCTTATTCCCTCTTGTCAACCCCAAAAGTCAAAACAGACACATACACAAACAAAAGGAGAATCCAAGCACACTTTCAACAGCCAATTAAAGAAAGAAAGAAATATTGACGTTATACTTGCACTTCAAAATATATATATATGTTTTACAGAGAACAAATACTGGAGTAAATAGATGGTCAGTACTGTTATTGAGTGTGTGGGGGAAAAAAACATCACAGAACAACCAGCTGAAGCAAACACTACAAATTCAAAATACTTCAGTAGAAATGAAGTCTACAAAACACAGCAAGTCAGGTGGCATGATTGAGACAGTAGCAGCCTGGACCACAAGGACAGAACAAACTTCTCAGGGAAGAATAGTACTCTGTAATACAATCCATTTTTCAGGAACAATTTGTCCTCAAAGTAGTCTGAAAATATTCTAGTCTACCTCTGGGCCAAAACAAGCACACAGTAATGTGGACTGCCACCCTGCATGGGCAAGTTCTGCAGGAGGAAGAAAGGCAGACAAAATTTGGGTTGTAAGAAACCTTGCGCTGGCTCTGTTGCCTCTTGCATCAACTTGTCCAGTGCCCATCAGATCCAGCATCCTTATGGCACCAGAAAGATTAATTATAGAATCTTGGTCTGTTTGGTTTTGAGGGGACCTTAAAGTTCATCCAGTTCTAGCCCCCTGCCACATACAGGGACACCTTCCACTAGACCAGGCCACCCTGGCCTTGAACACTGACAGGGATGGGGCAGCCACAGCTTCTCTGGGCAGCCTGTGCCAGTGCCTCAGCACCCTCATAGTAAAAAATTTCTTCCTAACATCTAATCTAAATCCCCCCTCTTTCACCTTAAAGCCAGCTTTGTTGCCTCCACCTGAGCAGTACAGAGGTCCTGTGGTTAAGGACCCATCCACGTGTTTGAGTATACCCCAAACATCCTCTGGTAGCACCAAGCCAAAGCAGCAAGCTCACCATAGGGCCAGGAAAATTCCCAAATCTTCTTGTAGGCAGAGCAGATATCAAAAGCTTTATGTTTACCAGTTCTTATGGACAGAAATGTCAGCATATAAAAATAGTCATAGCTAGCTTCAGGAAAACCAGAATGAAAAGAATATATTACATTAGGGAAATGTAAATTTTTTTTTTTTTTTTTTTTTTTTGCATACTACCATTTTATTTCAAGTCTTCTCTACATACACAGCAATAGCCATTTGCATACATTGGCACTTCACAGTAAGAGAGAACATTGAAAAAAAAATCTCAATTTGTAAAGCTTCCTCCCACTCTTCCTTCCTCTGGTGCAAAGTCTGCAATTGGAATTCAGGCAATGGAGTTGCACATGTGTAAAAAGAGCATGAGCAAAGACAGTATCCAGTGCATTTAGCCTGCGACTCAAATAAATACTTGCAATACTAGTTGGTGGTGGTTTTTTTTATTTTTGATTGGCAGATTTTCAATGCATTATTTATTAAGTTGCACTAAGGTCATGTCTCAGCCTCAAGTTTCTCCCCGCACCCCCCATTTATTGTTATTTATTATTTGCACTGTAGTAGCACCAAATAGTCCCAGCCATCTCCTAGATCTCTTTCTATTATGTACTTAACAGCTAACCAAAATACAAGGATGCACATTATCTGGGTAGAAGGCAAATACGCTTAACATTTTGCAAGCATGGACTTGCTGAGCTTTTTCCATTAGATCCATTTTCCCTATAGAAGGGGCATATGGAAGAGAATGAGGAGATGGAATAGTGTCCAAGTAATAAAAGCCTTAAACAAACAAGCAGAGAAAACCCTGCACATTTGCTCCCTCACACAGTTTCTACACAACTGTGTGCATAATAAGCATTGCCTCACCACACTTTGTCATGTGAACATCCAGGACCCTTAAAAGATGCATCTGTGTCCACAGAACAACAAATTTCACAGCCACATCATAACAATCATGAATGTGGGACCTTGACTTGAAACAGACCAGACTGATATTCCCCTGGACTCAACAATTTTCTCTAAAAAAATTAAAACAGACAAATAGAAATACAAAAGTACTCTCTATTGAGAAAGATAGATACTAAGTCTAAAGAAATGTGTCAAGACAACTATTGAAGTGATCATTAGCATTCCTCATTGTCTGCAACAGCAGACTGGGTGGGGAAGCAGGAAGTCTATCGTGTCGTTGGGGAACCATTGGTATCATTTGATTGATACTCTCTTACATTTTTGGAGTGGGAAGGAATGAAAGCTATGTTTGTTTTGATCACTGGGGAGCAGCAGCCTATTTGAAATTTCTTGTCGATCTTACTTTTCACCCAGACCCCAAGTTAAAAGCTGCAGTAGAAACCTGCCTTCTGCTTCAAAGCACGCAAGGCTGGCACAGAGGAGAGACCAGCAACTCCCTGCATTTACCTTCTCCCACACTTCAGCTTAGAGTTCTCATAGAACCCTGAGTAAATATACAGCTTCTGTCTTTGCGAAGCAGCATGCTTTCAGTTCTGAAGAGCAGAAAAAAGTACACAGATGACTTCCCTTTCTTTCCTCTTCTTAACTCCCTGTTCTAGTCTCCATTATATCATACACCACACAGCCTGTTCTAGTTATACTATAGGCAGTCATGGAAAACTGGCAGCAGTTTCCATACTAATCCCATTACGTGTGAATGGTTACGTGGGTGCAGAAAACAAGGACTCATTTGCCTTTTTCTCCCAGAGGTTCATGGACGTGGACACTGTCTCTAGTGGCAACTGCTATAGTACACATGTAGATGGTCTGTGTGGCTGGATCAAGTTATACATTCAGTTTGCAAAGTCTACTTTTAAGGTAAGCCTTCGTAAGGATTCATTACCTAGTTTTAAGGTAATGAAGCTAATATGGCATTCAAAGATGACTGCAAAAGCATTATGGACTAGTATAATTCCTTTCTCTTTAATATACTTTAGAACATGAATACACCTGTAAATTTTCTTAAAATACTTTGACATACAACTTTGGATAAAATGAATAAAACCTGCAGGCATTATTGTGGATTCACATGTCATGCTGAACCCTAATCCAGACAAAAAATAACTGCATTTCCTTCACTTTGGTATTTTTGGTGACATTCTGTGTTTGTTTTTTTCTTTCAGTTAGCACCGTGTTTCTAACCTCTATCTCTTTATCTGGATTCTATTTCTCAAGGCTCTATGGGAAGCAAGCTGATATAAATGCATCCTATTCCATGCTTTACATCCAGATTCTGTGACTTGGAGCAACACCTCTCTCACCCTCAGCATTACATCACTTCCTCTTTGATTTCTCTCCTCAACATGATCTCTTCTACTTTTGATTAGGATTTCTTCAGCCTTGCACAGCTCCGTGGGAAAACAGAATCCTCTGGTCTTATTCCCTTACTGCTTGAGAAAAAGTGAAATGAGATAAATGCCAGCAAATCTGGTGCCTTTGTTCAAGCATTTGTATCTTTATTAAATGCTGCCTATTAAATTCTGCATCATAAAAAATTAAGGTTGGAAAGGGAGAGAAGAGGAACTTACATGGCACTTCTGAGAAATCTAAGCAATCTAGCTGATAAGAAAGCATGATAAAATGGAAAGCAGGTGAAAACAAACTACTGCTTCCCTTGAATTTATTGGAAAAGTAACAGCTAGTCAATTCCAGCAGTGCCTAGGGGTCCATGAGAGGAGTGGCAAGGAGAAGTTGTCAAATTTACCAGGTTAAAGCGGGGAGGAATATATATAATGCCACGGGAGGAGTAGCATAACATGTTTAGGTATTGTATTTAGTCCTTGTTATATCTCCAGAAAAACAAACAAAACAAAAAACTTAGAACTCAAGGGAATGGAAAAAAAAACCCAACAAAAAGTAGAGGGGTAGAAAGCTATCAGCATGAGAGGAGGTCAGTTTGAACAGGAAACTACAAATAAACTGCTGATGACAGCCACAAAGAAAACAATGGCACAGCAAGACCTTGCAGGCCAGGAACCAGTCAGTCCCTGACAACAAGGTGTTTTCTTCAAGGCCTTTACCCATCGCTGCAACTCCACTAGAGCCTTCCATAGTGCAAAACAACCAGAGCCCCAGCCTGCAGGGCAGAGCACATCCCTTCTGTCATAGCCTTACAAACAGTGCTTCCCATGACACGGGCTGGTAGTCAAACACACACCGGGTGGACTCACAGGGATTTTTCTTTTGAAAATGTCACTGCACACAGACAGCTCTTACAAGTTCATTCAAGCAGCAGCATGCCGGCACACCCTGCAAACATCCAACCTCATTTTGAGCCCAGGAGATGCCCAGCAGTTCCCCAGACCAGAACATGCCATCCCCTTCCTCTCGCAACTGGCCTGATGGTGCAACTTGGACCCTCCATGCCCACAAAACATCTTCCACTCTGAATTTTGAGCTGTATTTCTTGATGCTTAAAATAAGGGTGCACTTAAAGCACAAGCTTCAAGGACACTCCATGGCTTAAGGACCCAAGCAATGCACCCCCGAATGTGCCCTGCCATTCACTCACAAAGTAATTAAAAGAAAAATGACTGCATTTAGCAGTGGCAGAAGCACTGCAAGCTGGGCAACAGAAGCTGGGAGCTCTCTGTATTCACCGTGGCCCCTCATTGTGTGCCACTCAGAGAAATCCTGCTGTTTTCTCTGCTTGCAAGGAAGCCTCAAGCCTTTTCTCAGCAGCTGTCACTTGGTTCGCAAAAAAAAAAAAAAAAAGGCCTCTCAGCACCATGGCGATTAAATACCATTATAACTTTCCTCCTTCTGCATACTACAGTAGGCAATCAATATGGGCTTACATTTTATGAGACAAGGAGTTAACTTGTTCAATTATGGTGCAGACAGCTCTATTCTTTTGTAACAAGTAATCTGGATAGGGAAATCGATACTGACAGGCCCGATGCACGCCAGCTAATTTCATATTATCCTCAGCCAATCAGGTACCTGCGAATAATAGAGTTGTTGTTACAGTTCATTATGGGGAGGTGGGATCAATATCGGTACAATAAGAGGATTGGCAATGCATCTGCTGCATAAGTAACCCTGAAGGGAAAGAAGGTCCCACCAGTGCAGCCAACATGCTTGCATTTACATAGACAGGGAAAACGTAAGTGCCAGAGAGGTCCCTGCTCCCTGGCCTACAATTAAAGATGAAAACATCCCAGAACTGGAGCAGGATAAACAAACCTCCCTCGCCTACTGTCAGCATGAGACAGGCAGGGGGGCAAAGTTGAAGAAAACGTTAACAGCAGATTAAAAGACATGCATATGCTTCGTAAAATGAGATAACACAGGCACAACTAAATGAACCAATCTATTATTTTTTGAAGCATTACATTAATATACAGTGTATGTTTGACAAAATACAAGGCAGAAAGGGAGAAAACATGCAGTCACATTCTGGTGAAGATTATATATATTTTATACACATGATATTTCATGAGAATGTTTTCTTTGATGAGGCAAAGTCCTACCTATGTTAACGTTTGTTATGCAGGGTGTGTGAATGGGGCACAAGAAAAAGGAGAGATTGTGGTATTCAAATTAAGGTTTAGAGAGAGAATTCTGTGGTCTGTGTTTAAAACAGCTTGAGAGGTAGCAGTGCAATTGTTATCTGGTTGGTTTAAGAAATGCAAGTGGAATAAAACATTTTTTTATTTAAAAACCATTTTTTAAAACAACAGAAGCATTGTTTTGAAAGAGCTGGGTTTCCTTAGGTAGCAAAAAAATAATTTTTACCTGCCCTCAGCCACCGAACCGATACTAAAATCTTCTTTTTTTGTTGCTAGCAGGTCCCTGATTTGAGACTACACAGGTTTTGATTTCAGAAACAGTGAAAGCTTGCAGTCTTAACTGGCTTAGAGTGGAGCTGCAGCTGTTTGGTAAACCCTACCCCTAAAACAAATGCAAAAGTTTGTTTGGCTTTCTGGGGACAGAAACCCACCAGAGATGCCAAAAAGTACATCCCAATTCAGGAAACACTTTTGAAAATACAAGGTTGATCACAGCAAAAGATAACACATGCTGAGATGAGCAGATACTGACTTCCTAATTCCAAGTGTGCACTGAGGATCAAGATATGAAGACTTCAGTGTCAGATTGTCCCCCAGATGGAATGTAAAAACAGGGGGCATCAGGAATATGTAACTTTAAAAAACCACAACCTATTCCAAGGACATTCACCTGTATACTCATTAGGCTTTTGTTCTTAACCACCTACATAGTTTTATTTAAGCTTCCCTTAATTTTACCCTCTACAACTAACAGCTCCATACCTGGATTTTTCCTATCATTTTGAATGGCCTCTGTGAAGGACACAGCACCACCTCTCCAGGATGAACCTCTTTACAGTTCACCAGAAGCCAAATAAGCAGCAACTGAGGACTTAGAAACTCAGTCTTCCATCTTAAAACAACTCATTTTGTGTATCTTGATCCTCATGGATCCCTTCCTTCTCAGGATATTCTATGATTTTCTCGTTAAAATTTCTCTTCTACCTGCTTTCAAACAGCAGTGTGAGAATGGAAGACAAATTCACTTCAAATTCTGGAAACACTATATAAATGTGAATTTTCATCAATTGCTGATTTTAACTTTGAGGAATAGTATCTCTATTTGAAAACCAACACAGGCAGGATTTTTAATCCAATTTTATCCATTCTTTTTCTTACTTATCTTTGTCACAAACCCTTGAAATTTTGCAATAGTGGTAATATGACAAATTGGCTTGATATTTCAGATCTTTTCACATATTCTATCAATTTGCATTCAGAGAAAATGATAAAGAGAAAATGCAGTGTGACTTCCCTAAATGATCTGCTTTTGTAGAGAAAATGAAAACAGACTGATCTTAGACAAAATTAGAAATCACAATATATTTTGGGTTGATGCAGATATATTTTAAGATGATTCAAGTGAAGCAGTCTGAGTGCTCTCAGGAAACCAAAGTTGAAGCCTGCCTTTAAGTCTCAACACAGTTAAGTAAATTCAGTGGTTTCAACAATCTCTGATGGACATTTATCCACAGAAAACCCAAACAAACCACTATAGAATTTGGTACATTTCAATCTGTTCATCCATTGTGCTCTTGGAAGGCTCAAGTGCAGGGATATTGGCACACCAGGAGGAGGCTGTACTGGCAGAGTAGGTCGCCCAGCCTTTGTTTGGTGCTCTAGTACTCCTCAGCAATTTCTGAAAACCAGAATACCCATCGCTCAATCCTTCCCCTCCTCTGCTCGTACTCCCTGCAAAATTCTGCACAGGTTGTGAAAGTGTCATCAGTATTAATAGCTCTTTTGAGCCAGCCTTCAAAGAATACATTTAAGTTAGCTCTGCAGATCCTTTTAACACATTACAGCCTTTGGAATAGATCACTGGTAGTCTAGTTTCATTCATTATTTACCTTTGGCATTTCTGAAATCATATCATAGAATCCTAGAATAGTTTGGGTTAGAAGGGACCTCAAAGCTCATCCAGTCCCAACCACTGCCACAGGCAGGGACACCTTCCACTAGACCAGGTTGATCGAAGTCCATTAATTATTTTTCATCAAAATGGAAACCAGGCATAGCTGAAGAGGGGGAAGGCATCCTTGCACATGCTGGATTCACACTCCACACTTGTGACTCTCATCAGCTCAACTTATGCAATAAACACAGATTACAGGAAAGATTTTACGCATCTGTCACTAGCATGTGTCAAAGCCATCAAAAATGGAGTCTGGCGAAGCCTCACTTTGAATAGAATTGGTATTACTTATTCTAGAGAAAACAACCACTCTGCCCGTTCCATAGGCACAAAACAGCTGCCCGCAGACTTTATGGGTGCAAAATAACGTGGTGCAAAAGATGTCTGAGAAGAAGACTACATGTAAACATCAGAGAAAGCAGTCCTCAACTGTGCAACACCTCCAGCCTTTGATGATATCAAGTAATTAGTATTTTATTTCCCTCACACATCAAATATACAGTATACAGAGTAGTAATGCACCAAAATACATCCAAATGTTTTAAAATTACATCTTGTTACCATGGAAAAATAAGCATAGAGTTTGCAAAAGTATAGGAGAAAATAATTACACTCTAAATGCTTAGCTATCTCAATAGTTAAACAAGGTACAGACACAGCAGAGAACATGGAAGACTGATCAGCAGATTCTCCTCTATCTTCCTGTACTCCAGAGCAAAAGTAAATCAATGCATATTAGCTGGGAGCAACCAGCAGCAACCAGACTCCGAGAGTCTCTCCAGGTGCACTAGTGGGCCTAAGTAAGAAATATGTGCATTTCTCAGGAAGGGAAAAATGGTTCTAACTTGTCCTCAGAGAGCTCTCTTATGTATCAGCTTTACTGTTATGATAGATGCTCATTTCTTACAGTAGTGTGTCATAAATACAGTTAACTTTTATAACATAACTCCCAAGTGACCATCCTTTTAAATTCCAAATCATTAGAGCTCTTCAAAACCTAGTTAAATTAATAGAAGGGTGAAACAAGGTTTTGTTTCAAATCCTTAAAAGCTGTGGAACTGGGGTACTACAAATGTGCTTCCCCCACATGTTCAGCATCGTTGAAGTGGCAAAATAAATCTTCAAATCAGATTTATCCACCAGATATTGAGCAGCGAGCAGTTGGACTGACTTCACTTAGAACAGTTAATTTTTCCTGAGACAGCAAAACAGGGCAGTACTGGAGAACAAGATTCACCTCCCGTAACATATTGTGCAGTCACCCAAAGTCCTGCACCGCAGAGGAAATGCAGGGGCCCAGGGTTTGGCACCGTGACATTTCAGACCACCCCCTTCAGGCGACAGTTCCAGACAAGCCTTTGTGGATCCTGCTTATCTCTTGGTGAAATACAGATGACAACTATTCTTCTCTCATTTAATTCTATTAAAATTCATTTTTAGAATTGCTCCCAACAAAGACACCCTCTGTGATTCTTGCAACCAAAGCAACAATTGGTGCATTTGTATAATGACGTGCCAAATAAAACATTATAGTACAGTGATAGTTCACACCTCCAGTTATGGGCACTGTGCACAAGTATTTCTAACAGGCAGCTATTCCATTTAACAGCCACTAAATCCTTGGATATATTTATTCAAAGACACCAAGCAATTCATGTTTAATTACTTCATAAAAGAAACAGAAGTAGTAGTGGAGGAAGAGTTAAATACTGTACTAAAAGGAAAAAGCTACAACTAATCACAATTAAGAGGAAGTCCCAGGCTATTTAAATGCTACAATCTAATTATATCAGGTGAAATGAATTATTTCTTTAATGCTGACTTTATATGAAGATACCTTCTTATTGCTCTCATTAATAATCATCAGAAATCATTTTAGCCCATATTGGCTGCAATAACATTTCTATTAGCATCATGGTGTAGCAGGGCTGACAATTAAAATAAAAAAAATAAATCAAACCCAGAACTGAATAAATGTAATTACAGTTCAGAAAAGAGCTTTTATGACTATTTGATTAGTCAACTGAACAGTACTTATCTTTTAAATCTTAACTTCAGCTAAATGAAATTTTAGGCTTCTTATTACAGTAGTCCCTGAAAAATTAAGAAACAGGCAGATGTTTTCAAGAGTTATTTAGCTTCCTTAGAACCAATATGTAACACATTACTTGAGAAGCATCAGCTAAAACAGACTTAAGTGGGCTGCATAAAGTCAGAATTCATGGAATTACAAGGGACATTAAAAACCAAACTAAACCAAACAAAGTAAAGGCTCCAGAACTAGACCCAGCAGCCGTGGCACTCAGAGGCTACCTGGTTCACAACAGATACTAACACATTTTACGCAAATACCAACAGCACCTGTAATGAGCCAGGACCGTCTGTTCCAGAAAGGTGAGAATTTATTTATGGGCAAAACTCAAGTAATTGTGGTGGATTACCTATGCCAGCGTATGGAAGGCTGCCAGCCCCAGCCAGCTCAAAGGGATGTGTGAACGTCTGGAAACTTATAAAACAAATATTTGATCAAATACACATCACTATCAAATTTTCTCCAGGAACATGAAGAATTTTTATTTCCAGCCTTGACTGTTTGATGCTGAGAATTTGTAAGTAACTCATTTACACAACAAAACACGCAGAACTAGTCCTTTCCCTTTTTTAAAAGGGGGGGAGGTATTTCGATAAGAGTTTCTCTATGTTCAAGTTTTTTATCCTACTCTGAAAAGTCCTATTTTGAGCTCCTTCTAAACTTCAAGAGTTTAAACTAGGAATCTAGTCCCCATGACTGCAGAAGACCATTACAACAATTACATTCTCATATTCTCATCTTTTATATCAGGACAGCCTCGGCAAAATCACATTTGAAAGTGAAGTTCTACTCTCCCCCAGGGATGAAAATAACAATTTTTGTTATAGAAGCATTTACAATTTTCTTCTCTGAAAAGTTGCCAGGCAACAAAAAATAATCCAAAACCCAACCACTAGCTTTCCTGCATTTTCAGGACACTAGTGTGCAATTCAGTATAAGTATGAAGAGCTTGGGCCCACTGCAGGAGAGGAACTGGTTCGAGACCATCTTAGAAATCTGAACGTGCACAAGTCCATGGGTCCTGATGAAATCCATCCACGGGTCCTGAAGGAGCTGGCAAATGAAGTTGCTAAGCCACTGGCCATCATCTTTGAAAAATCATGGCAGTCAGGTGAAGTTCCTGACGACTGGAAAAAGGGAAATATAGCCCCCATTTTCAAGAAGGGGAAAATGGATGACCCGGGGAATTACAGACCAGTCAGTCTCACCTCTGTGCCTCGCAAAATCTTGGAGAAGATTCTCCTGGAAGGCATGCTAAGGCACATGAAAATCAACAAGGTGCTTTGTGACAGCCAGCATGGCTCCACTAGGGGGAAATCCTGCCTGACCGATTTGGTGGCCTTCTATGATGGGTCTACAGAACTGATGGACAGGGGTAGAGCAGTTGATATCATCTACCTGGACTTGTGTAAAGCATTCAACACTTTCCCACATGACATAGAATCATAGAATCATATAATAGGTAGGGTTGGAAAGGACCTTAGGATCATCAAGTTCCAACCCCCTGCCATGGGCAGGGACACCTCACACTAAACTGTATCCCCCAAGGCCTCGTCCAACCTGGCCTTGAACACTACCAGGGATGGGGCATTCACAGCCTCCCTGGGCAACCTATTCCAGTGCCTCACCACCCTAACAGGAAAGAATTTCCTTCCCTATATATCATTTCCCCTGTTTAAGTTTTAACCCATTACCCCTTGTCCTATCACTACAGTCCCTAATGAAGAGTCCCTCCCCAGCATTCCTATAGGCCCCCTTCAGATACTGGAAGGCTGCTATGAGGTCTCCACGCAGCCTTCTCTTCTCCAGACATCCTTGTCTCTAAATTGGGGAGACTTCAATTTTATGAATGGACCACTCAGTGGATAAAGAACTGCCTGGATGCCTGCACACAAAGAGTTGTGGTCAATGGCTCAATGTCTGGCTAGAGACCAGTAATGAGTGGTGTCCCTCAGGGATCAGTGCTGGGTCCGGTCTTGCTCAATATCTTTGTTGCTGACATGGACAGTGGAATTCAGTGCGCCCTCAGCAAGTTTGCTGATGACACCAAGCTGTGTGGTTCGGTTGATACGCTGGAGGGAAGGAATGACATCCAGAGGACCTTGACACACTTGTGAGGTGGGCTGATGCCAACCTCATGAAGTTTAACCATGCCAAGTGCAAGGTCCTACACCTGGGTGGGAGCAATCCCAGGCACAGCTACAGGTTGGGCAGATAAGAGATTCAGAGCAGCCCTGAGGAGAAGGACTTGGGGGTGCTGGTCGATGAGAAAATGAACATGAGCTGGCTTCAGTGTGCACTTGCAGCCCAGAAAGCCAACCGTATCCTGAGCTGCATCAAATGCAGCGTGACCAGCAGGTCAAAGGAGGTGATCCTGCTCTTCTACTCTGCTCTTGTGAGACCTCACCTGGAGTATTGTGTGCAGTTCTGGTGTCCTCGACATAAAAAGGACAATGAACTGTTGGAACAAGTCCAGAGGAGGGCCACAAGGATGAGCAGGGGACTGGAGCACCTCCTGTATGAAGACAGGCTGAGAAAGTTGGGGCTGTTCAGCCTGGAGAAGAGAAGGCTGCATGGAGACCTCATAGCAGCCTTCCAGTATCTGAAGGGGGCCTATAGGAATGCTGGGGAGGGACTCTTCATTAGGGACTGTAGTGATAGGACAAGGGGTAATGGATTAAAACTTAAACAGGGGAAGTTTAGATTCGATATAAGGAGGAAATTCTTTCCTGTTAGGGTGGTGAGGCACTGGAATAGGTTGCCCAGGGAGGTTGTGAATGCTCCATCCCTGGCAGTGTTCAAGGCTAGGTTGGACGAGGCCTTCGGTGGTATGGTTTAGTGTGAGGTGTCCCTGCCCATGGCAGGGGGTTGGAACTTGATGATCCTAAGGTCCTTTCCAACCCTACCTATTCTATAATTCTATGATTCTATGATCATAAAAGAGAAGACAGCATGCAAAATCTCTGGCCTAACTAGTGTGTTGCTCCAAGCTTACATCTAGCAGTCACTTCAGTAGTCAGAGAGAGACTAGGAAGAGATTGGCCCAAGTGTAACCATTCTGTAGTCCTCCCCTGTGTGGAGAATAATTCCCCATTTAGGAATGTTAAGGTTCTAGGTCATTGTAGTTTCAGCACCACGTAGGAGCTCGCTCACTCTCCCCTAAATTTTCAAGGTAAATCAGCTGGAGAAATAGCACTTGTATTTTCTTTCAGTAGCATCAGTAATATTACACTAGTTCATGCCAAGATGACACTTCTATACCAAATGCACCAAACACTTCGTTCAAAAGAGCTTCTCCAAAGTCATGAAACAGCATTACTGATGGTGGTGGTGTGTGCATGTAGGCACCCATAAATCCACATCTGCACATATAGGAGGAGGCACAGAGATGGTCCTCACCTTCCTTTCTCCTCTCTGGGACAAATTCAGCACTGAATGGGAATATCAGAAGAAAAACAAAAAAAAAAGTCCATTGGAGAAGCTTAAACCTCAGTAGATTGATTCAAGCTTCACTTTGAATCTGCCACTTTCTATATTGATTTTGGAATGCAGAAGTACTTTTAAAAGCAGCAAGGCAGATTCTTTTCACTTCTACTCATCAGTAGCCCTAGAAGGAAGGACCAAGCTCGGAACACAGTGCTACCTTTCAGCAGCTGTGTATGCCCAGGCTCAATGAGCTCAGTTTTAATCTAAACTTGATGTCCCAGGGTGACCAGACACAAATCAGGCATGATGAGAGAGGGATTTACCTAACACAGAATGGAGATCTGGAAGTTCTCACTTTCCCAAGTTCAAAACACCATAGGCAAGTTGAATGTCTTCAAAGAAATAGAGAGTTATATAGTACAACTCCAAGTTGTTGGCATAGTGTAATCCTTGTCCAGTTTTAGTAGCGTTTGTTACTCACAAAGCAGGATAAACTGCAAGTGAAAACTATTCCAGCTGAGAAAGAACTTTGATTCAATCCAATTACTTCAGACAGAAAATGACAACTATGCTGCAGGCATAGGGCTCTTTAAAGACCAACAAAATTTATGTCCCAAAAAGTTGCCGACAGATTGACCAGACACAAGGAGCAATGTGAGCTGCAGGAAGGTCTCTCTGCAAAGGCAGGTTTTAAAATGCTTTTCAAGCATTAGAAGATGACTTTGGACTCAACCCCACCCAACCAACCTGGTTCTTTTTCCCCACCTTTGTGATTCAAGTGCTTAACAGGCCGTGGATTATCAAAATATCCCTTTAGCTGGTGACCCGTCACCAGGCATTTTAAGTGTTACCACCAAATTTAAGCGAGTCAAAAAACAGCAAGGAAGTCTGGACCATCAAGGGGGAGTTTTCACATGCCTGGCGTACAACCAGCCAGCACCAAAGTCATTCAGGGGATGTGAGGGAGCTTTTTATCAAGGTCAAAATGACTGTAGCAATTTGTACTTTTTTAAAGCAAAATGCCACTTTTAGACCTGCCTGTCTCTAGGTTGTTAGTACTGCACTTTACCTTCTTGGTTTAAAAACATAAAAAAAAATAGTACATTATCACTCTGCCAAAACCAACTCAAAGCCCTGTGACACCCACCTCTGCCACCCACTATCCTCCAGGTTACAGATCACACAAATCTGCCATTTCACAGGAGCTGTCTCCTCAGGACTGAGAACTGAACAACCTGTTGGAAGCTTCAGTTTAAAGCAGCTCAAGATTTGCTGCAGAAGTCTCCATGCTCCCAACAGCAGGGCTGCTGCAGGACCATAGTGCTCTCCTCTAACTCCTTGACATACCTTTGAAAATCTCAGGATGGACCTATTTCTTTTGGTCTGTAAAACACTATTACATGGTAATGCTTTTCTTTTCAGAGCTCCATTACCTTGGTTGCCAAAAAGTTCTCTGCTTCTTTTGTCCAAATTCCCATGGAAAGCCCTGGTCCCCCTGTAATTCAAATGAGACTTATAAATATCCAACATAGTAATTTCTGGACTACTCATGCATTGATTTGAAACAGCTCTAGACAATTTGCTTTGTATTCTACTGTTCTCCAGTGTCTTCTGGAGATAAAAACCACAGGTTTTAGTTTCAATATAGAGAATTTTTTAAATCCTTGCAGCTTTGGCTGTTGATTATTTTATAAAGCCACAGAGAACAGTTTACAAGGAGCCAAATGGGTAATCATTATTCCCCATCAGCAATGAGCTGTGACTTGTGTAAATTGCATAATAAATTAGGTATTTTGAGATAAATGAATTTACAATAAACAATCCTGGACTGAAAAGCTCTACTTCTTGTCTCCGAAGGCACAAGCTCTGGTTAAAATCAGCCACAGGTAGTTAAGTGATTATAAACTGTAAAAATAAATCAACCTGATATAATTGCTCCAAGGAAAAAATTACCAACATATTTAAAATTTCAGCAGTGCACCTTTTCCCATATCCATTTGGCATTATCTAATTACCTTCACATTTCATTTCCATCAATGATATGACCTGTATTTTCCTTTTATAACTTTCAGGGAGGGGGTTGGAGGGTGGAGTGGAGGACCACAGTGATAAATCAACCTCACCATTAGAACCGAAATGGCTCATCGCTGCAGCTCTAAATCCAGGATTTATAAAGATGTCTAGGCCATATAGCACACTTGTGGACACCATAATAAATTCATGAGCACATTGCCAAGGCAAACTACTTCATTATGTGGCAGGCTGCTAGCCATTAATCTAGCAGAGAGAGATTCCTGGGAAACTGAGACTGCTTGGAAATTTATGCAGGCCTAAAGTTACCCATTTCATTATGGATTTAATCTGCGCTTTCTGCCAGAGTGCATGAAAGGTTTTTACAGTTTAGATCAAGTGCTTGTAGCTCCCCATTTTATATTATTTCTTCAACAATAATGTCCTAATTTTCCTCTCAAAAACTATTCAAACGGAATGTCTTCACGCTTGCCTTCCTCTAATATTACACCAGATAAAATATTTATACAATCAATTGACAAGGAGCAATTTTTTTCCCCCCTTAAATGTTCTATTAACATGTAAATTTTCATATGATCTTTATCTCATAGGCAAAATGTGCTTCAAAATGCCCACCTTCTTCCAGGCGGTTAACCCTTTTGTTGGCTGTAAAGAATCCAGATCAAAACAGATTCAGTGGCCTCATTTCTAAAGCCCCTAAAGAGGTCCTGTATTTAAATTACTAATAATTGAAGGAGATGTAGCTCCTAAAGTAATTTGCTTTTCCTTTTTTGACGACTCATTCTCTCTTTCTCACACACATGCACAGAGACAGACAGACATGCATTTTAAGTCAAATCCCCACAAATAAGCTACGTCAAATTACCATTTTCAACTCTATTATGAGCTTAATAAAATGTCACTAACAATGCAGAATATTCCAGACAATACTCTGGGTGTGACATATGGAATTAAATTAATGAGACAAACTATAAAAATAAAATTTATTTGCACTGAACTGAGAAACTGCAAATTACCACCTTCTGTAAATAAAGAATTGTTCACATTCCAGCTGGACCTGTTAATTTATGGTCATTGTACTCATGCTCCTAAGTGAGGAACTTAGGCCAAAATGTTTTCAGTGATTTGATTCTTATAATGACACAAAATGGGAAGACCAAATTCCAGAAGCTGGAATAATAAATATGTGCAAAAAAAAAAATAATGTCCTAACTATTCCATTTGCTTTTCTGTTCAATAGTCTTTATGCTCAATAGTCTTTCCTGTTGCTATCTCACTAGAACTCCCAGCCATTCATTTGGGAGAACACTCCAGTGTCTTGCTGGAAATGGGTCTAAAAGGTTATATTTGTATGCTAGGGTGGTTGTCATTAAATGCCTGAAGCTAATTTTGATGGACAAGTGCTTTGTGTGGATGCCTTTGAAACTGCTATGGCAAATACCTTCTGTATCATTCTTGTTACTAGTCCTAGTAACCTACGATGTAAGCAGGCACACAAGATGTACTGGTTAATAAATCCATCACCAGCTGAGGTCCAACCTAAAGCCATGATTTTAATAACACAATTTTATCTTTCACATCAATCTATATTAAAAGTTGACAATAGAGCAAGAAAATGAGAGCAAGTAATGTATGTAATGTCTTCATTTTAATAGAACTCTACATTTTTTCCTTGTCTTAGATGAGAAAAAGGGCAGTTTGTCTTGCCCGTATCAGTGAAGCAGTTTTTCCCCTGTCAGGAGCATCTGGGTGAGCATTGCCAATGCTGAATAGACATATTTCGGTGATAACTCATCACCTAGTCTTTCAGATATGCAAACTTCACAAATAAAACTTCCACCCACACTAAAGTATCTCTTGATAAGATTTAGCATCTTTGGGATAAAACTTACACTCTATATTGAAAACCTGTGAGCCATCTATTTGAAAGAAACAAAATCCAAACCAAACCCAAAGACCCTCCTTTTCCATAGCAGATGAAGCCTACACTGCAGAAGGCAGACTCTGTCCAATTTTTTTTTCTTTTTACCCCTAATAAAGGGAAACTACCTTTTATATAATTCATTATTCTACTACCAAAGAGAATACTGAACTCAAAGTTCATGATCTCCATATCACAGTGGGGAAAAGGATTCATGTGCAAAGAGATCGAGGCTCAGATTCAATAGCTCTTTACATCTCCCTCGCTTGCAAAGACATCATAGTCCACCTGAGCTTTGTTCTCATGCTCATGCTAATCTGCGTATTCCTTTTCTCCTTCTTTCCCCAAAATATTATCTATTTGCTCCTAACAATGGAGGAGACAACTTCAACATGAAGACTAACTCAGTTGAACTCTGATATGAAACATTTCTGTGGAATTAAACTGAACATAAAAATAATATAAATCAGCATTAATCAGTAATTTAATTACTACACATAGAAATACATAACAGGCACCGTAGAAGGTTGATCTGAACACAGGAACACACAAGGGTCTAAACTGTAAATTTCCATTTTTTCCAGCAGAAGGAGAGATCCTGCACAAGCCCAGGGGTTAGGCATAAAAGTATTTTTAATAGTATTTTTAGTTTGCAGAAGGTGAAGAAAATAAGACATCTTTCATACTGTTAGACTCAATCTGAACCAGAAAACCCCTTAGGAATTGGCTGCACAGGCTTAAACTATGGTCTGTTACATTCATAACCCCAAAATCACCACATTAGTGTTTCACAGACCTTTGCAGTCTCAGTTTCTATTTGGACACACTGGACCTCTGAGAATAGCCACGACCATCTCCAAATGTTACTAGAGGTACTCTTGGTACTGCTGACATATTTTAGGAATGAACAATAATGACATCTTTCCCAGATAAGGAAATTACTTTTTGTACTGTGGTCAGATCTTTCTCCAACTAATCAATCTACCTTGTACCTTGGGAAACAGTTCACATAAGCAACTGGGATGCATCAAGCCTGAAGGAAATGACTCCTCAGAACTTCACTGCCAGTGAAAATAGAGCTACAATAACACACACCTCAGACATACAGAAGAGAATTCCCTCCTGGAGACAAAGAACTGGAAAACAAGAAGTTTGAAAAAATGAAATTTAGTACATCTAATGAGTTGAGCATAATTGGATGAAGCAACTGTTCTCAAATAGATCCTAATGTGAAAGACAAAGGTTCTCAAAGTATGAAAGAAAGCACTTTACCTCTTCAGGAACAAACTTTAAAAAAAAAACAACAAATCAAACAACTTTAATTATTTATAATTTTTTTTAATATTGCTAAAGGTAAAGAAAGCAAGAGATCCTTCATACAGTTAGCCTCAATCTGAACCAAAAAACACCTTAGAAATTGGCATAAGTCACACTTTGTTTAGCAGTCACTGAAGATCTCTGACGTCACTAAGTTTCCAGGTATCTACATCTGTCACCACTTTAAATTTTCTTTGTTTGTATTTTTTTCTAATAGGATTATTCTAATATGCCTCATCTTTCTTATTTTTATCTCTTTCCCTATCTTTTTTTTTTAATTTTTTTTCTTTGTATAGCTCTTCCTTTACCAAAGCTGGCACTACAACCCAGAATCTCAAATTTTCTGAATGCCAGGCTTTGACTTGAGATCTACCCCAAATCCTGGTGTCTCCCGATTAATTCCAGTGAAGTTGGAATATTTCTCTGAAACACATAGCAAGTCCATCCATCACACTTCTGAAACATCCACAGCAGCCAACAAGTTCACATATCTCTCAGTGCTCTGGTGGGATTTGCAGTTGCGGATGCCAGAATCCCACCAGAACATTCTGATATGCCTTCACAGCCATGAACCATTGAATTCACCCTGGTTTGGGACTTGTCATGCCAATGACAAGCATTTCAGAGGCTCTCAGAAATTTCAAGACCATATTAAGTGGAAAGTCTTCCTTACGACACTTGTAATTCTCATCTTCAGTACTTTTATGGCTTTGGGACTAAGCTGTTTCAAAGCTCTATAATACTGTGTTATTCCTGGGATACTTGAAGCAAATGAGCAACTGATTCTCCACACCCTCTGTTTTCAAGACTTTATATGTATCTGGCTATACAGTAAAATAAATTTCCACCAGCAAGCTGAACAAAATCCAAGGTTTTAGCTAAATTTGATCAATTTAGGCCAATGCAAATACAGGAAATATAATACAGCTTAGCAGTATAAAAGTATATAAAGCCTACAAAATATTTCAGGAGGCAGCGATCCATGCCAAAATGCCAAGAATAATATGTTCAATAACACACACACAATACTTTTATGTAGACAACACAATCCACAAGTCACATTTGTATATTGACTTTGGTATCCCCAGCACTGCCTATTACAGAATACAAAGAAGATTAGTTAGATGCTTGAATATATGTATACATCAACAGTGAATTATGCCTGAGTACAGTCAAATGCCTGGCAAAAAGATATGCTTTAAGACAGCCAACTCGATAAAGATCATAGGCCCAGATAGTCAGGGTCCTGGCTAATTTCTTCAGCCTTACAACTTCATGAACATACCAGTCACAGTCAGACTGCTGCCTTTGTACAGAAACCCATTAAATGGAGGGCCAAGACCTCAAGCACTCTTTCAAGTCCCCAGCAATGTGACTACTTAAATTAATGGATGGCCCAATTATTTTAACATTTTGGCTTGTGCCTGCCTTGTTCCTTGCTTGCCTACTGGCTGGTACCATACACCTAGGCTGTACTGCACAGTAAATGGGTGCCTGTGAGAGGAGAAAAATCTTGGTGGGAACAGTGGTGCTCAGTGGTTGCCTGCAACAGGGTGAGCATGCTCATAACTCCCATGATCAGGGGTATGTTCTTACAACCAGTGCTATATGGAGGAAGCTTTATCAAACCTCCCCAACAGACTGAGAAAGACTGAAGCACAGGAGCCCTGCAATTTTGAGAGCTCTGAATCTTGGCTGAGACCTTAGCACAGCTGCATGCTCAAACCCATGTAGAACCTACACGCAGAACACAAGCTCAGTTGATGCTGACTGGTACCATTAGTTCCTTTATTAAATATTGAATTCCAATTGAATTACAGCCAAAAGAACTGCAAAAACTATGGACTTTTGAAACAAATAAGCAAAGTCAACTTAAAGTAATTTTCTGCCAGCAGCATCCTAATTGCAGTTATCCCATCTGAACTGCTCCAGGCTGCCAAAAAGCTATTCAGAGAGATTGATGACACAAAAAAAAAACCTGCAAAGTGAAGTTCCCTTTTTCAGAAGCCCTATTATCTGGCAAGAAGAGCCTCTGAGCAGCTCCATGAAGGCAGCACCTCAGGCATTGCTAGCTTAGCCTGCACAAACTTTGAGGAGGAAAAAAAGAGTAGATGATCAGAGCTCCAAGGTGAAAGCTGCCAACACTTCCTTACCGGGGGGTAGAAAGCCATATGAGTTTAAATACTTCATGTTCAATGAGAGCTACGCCTTTAAACTGTTGGCACCTCTGGTCCTTCAGTTGCTGAAGTTAAACTACATTGGCATTGCCAGAAAGCAACAGCAGCATGTGCCAACCACTCTGTCCCCAGGTAGGCTGGTGAAATCCAGCACATGCAGACAGCAGCACCAGCAGGAACGAGGCCACTGAGTGGATGTGACACTACAAAGAGGAGTAATAAGGTTAGAAAAGATGCTTTCTCCTGTAATTTTAGGTAAATCCTGCAATAGAAAATAGAAAAAAAAAACAAAAACAAAACAACTGAGCATAAGAAATAGATGCATGTAATGTGATCAAACAGCATTACTGAGCTACAAAGCTTGCATGCCAAAGGGACTGGAAATTTGCACCAGATTCCAGGCTGGTGCAAAACAGCATAACTCAACAACCACAAATCTTACTGTGGATTTTGCCCTTTTACATTTAAATCTGAGTGGTGACTGCATTATCATCTGCTTTCCCCTGTTCAAATTCACATTAGAAATTAATATTTCCTCAGAAATACCTTTTAAAATAAAAAAAAAATATATATCATTTAACAGCCAGATTTTTAGCTTGCAAATCTTCAGGTGTCTCCCATCTAAGTCAGAAAATCAATCAATGCAAGCTGAGCAACAAACATCAAATGGATTGCCACTCTAACTTTTCAGTACATGCTATACTTATGCCTATAACACTGATCTTTGGATATCTTTACTAGGGAAGTGTAATATTAACCTTGCTAAATGTAAGATTATCCAATATTGATCATGCATGTTGAATCAGAAGACTCCACACTTACAAACCTGCCTCTAAGATACCCCCATATTCTGCTTTCAGGGCAGAAGTTTGTTACAGGGCAGAACTCTTCCAGCAGAGATAACAAAAGATATCAGCATACTCAGCTGAAGATCTGGATGCTCACAGCTGATTTCCTAGCAGACCTGCACCACCTGCAAACACTACCCAAAACATTTACCCATGTTGTAATAAGAGCAGGATCCTGATGCAAATCCATAAACTTCATTAGGGGGTGAGAAGAGGAATTAAAAATAGTCACTGGGTTCATCAGAAGAAAAATATATGTAGAATCAGACTAAGTTCTAAATACTGAGGAAATAAAGACTATTTATATTTTAATGTATTTATAGTATTAAATACACAAGATATATATCCCCTTTTTTTATTTGAGGCTTAAAGAAATCTTCTGTCCTGCTACAGTCAGACTTATTTTACATCTTATCTAGAAGGCAGTAAGGCTACCATATGTAATCATGTACCCTGTTGTATCACTGACTCAGCTCACATGGGGAATCCTTAAACTTAGTTACTGAAGCACCCTTGGGAATCTTTTATCAACCATAGCATACAATTATTAACTCTGATATACCCTTGCAGTATCCTGGAAAATTTTTCCAGGGAATATGAAATTCCAATGCCTTGTCACAGAGATTTTTCTTTTGTGCAAGAAAGGGCGTTTATATTCACCTTGGTACTACTTTCTAATTGGACCAGAGGCCCCAAAATCCCTGCCCATGGCAAGTGGGTTAGAACTAGATGATCTTTAAGGCCCCTTCCAATCATTCTATGATTCTATGAAAGTGCCTTCCCAAGCCATACAGGGAAAACTGCCTTTTCTTCCTTCAGTGCAAGTTTTTTCGCATCCAGCAAATCAAAGCATCATTATCACCATGGTCTGTGGATTGTATTTATTGTTCCTAAATCCCATGCTCCTTGACTGGAAAAGACTGACCCCCCAAAGATCATCATGTTCTTCCACCCCTCTCCCAGTCTTCTTCACTGGATTTTTTTTCAGGTGGGTTTTTCACTCTGTGCCTGAACCTGAATGCCACCAATGGTGTAAAGGCTGCATTTTCCAAGGCCGCGGTGCCAGGAACTAATGGTATGTGGAACGTTCCATCCCCGCAGGTTTCCCTGCTCAAACATTTTCTAAATAAATAAATAATTAAAAACAATGGTGTGCACTACGTTCCAGCTCTGAATTCCCGGAGCAGCTCAGGTCCTTAAACTGAATAATTTGCCTCAGCTTGCGTATGGCAAAACCCATTCAGCAAAAGATTATGGGCCTTTAAGTGCCATCCAGGCCTGAAATATGACTCTAGGGCTTTAGGATGTCAGAACTGAGAATTGCTAGTGAATATTCTGTTCTGGCAATACTAAAACTACCATTATTTAGCAATATGGGAGCAGGCAAATGGGGGCAGGGAAGAGAAACAATCTGACAGAAGGAAAAAGACTATAACTTAGCAGAAACGGAGATGCAGTTTTCATATGTGGCTGCATTAATTCTTTATGGAATAAAATGGATTTGTGAATCGAAAAGCGGATGCAGATTTATATTCCCACTTAAATCTGCCTAAAGCAAGTAAATGAATGCTGAGAGCTCATTTTAGTTCAGGAAACAATTTATGAGGATACGTGGGTGGGTGCAGGTACTCTACATGAACAATCTCAGGGGGAATTAGCAGCTGCTTCTGCTCCTCATAACTAAGAATAAATAGACTAAACTGAAAATTAGCAGCACCTCATTAAATGTAAAACCATCCACATATAAAGCAGCTAGGACTGAATCCTTAAAAATTCAGAAGGTGAGGTGTAATGTGAAAGCCAAAGGAGCTTTTGTCATTCCATCACAATTTAGGTTTAGACTGTGGCATCAAGCCAAATCTCAGAGATGGAGCACTTGCAAGCCACTTTCCCTAGTGAAAGTTGCCTTCTAACCTCAGGTTTTTTAACCCTCTTCAGCTTTTCCAAACCTCCATCTCATACGCTCCCCCCCCCCAAGTCCCACCTCCCATTCCTGGTGCAAGTTTACACCTGTACTGAGAAGACATAGTCCTGCAGACTGTGCCCAGTCAGTGCTTAGGGATTAATATTAACTCCAGTTAAGCTCATATGTTCCCAGGGAAGTCTAGGCAATGCCACTGAGCCTCCAGTAACTGTTCCTCACTGCAAGCTCAGCTCAGGACTTGTAAATGCATTTATGTGCCCAACACAGACCAATTCACATGGGTGTTGCATGCATAAATGGAAATTTGGTACCAAGAAGTCTGTATCTGCAGCTTTCACTCTTCTAGCTCCACCTCATCTTCTCTCCTTTCCTACACATTAACTTAGGCAGAATTACACAGAAGATCTGTGGACTCATATAACTATGAGTTACAAGCAACACTGTTGGAGCAGCTCAACTTAAGAAGCAATAAGCAACAGTATTAGAGCACATGCAGTTTGAACTGCATGGAGTCTGAACTTGAGTTCCCTACTATTCCTTTTCAGATCATAGAATCATGAAATCATAGAATAGTTAGGGTTGGAAAGGACCTTAAGATCATCAAGTTCCAACCCCACTGCCATGGGCAGGGACACCTCACACTAAACCGTATCACCCAAGTCTTCATCCAACCTAGCCTTGAACACTGCCAGGGATGGAGCATTCACAACCTCCCTGGACAACCTATTCCAGTGCCTCACCACCCTAACAGTAAAGAACTTCTTCCTTGCATCCAATCTAAACTTCCGCTGTTTAAGTTTTAACCCATTACCCCTTGTCCTACCATTACAGTCCCTAATGAAGAGTCCCTCCCCAGCATCCCTATAGCTCCCCTTCCTAGAATCATAGACTGGTTTGGGCTGGAAGGGACCTTAAAGATTATCTAGTTCCCACCGCCTGCCACGGAAAGGGACACCTTTCACTAGACTAGGTTGTTCCAAGCCCCATCCAACCTGGTCTTGAATGTATCTAGGGACGGGGCATTTACCACCCCGCTAGGCAACCTGTTCCAGTGCCTCACCACCCTCACTGTAAAAAATTTCTTCCTTAGATCTAGTCTGAATTTTACCTCTTTTAGTTTAAAACCATTATGCCTTGTCCTATCACAACAGGCCCTGCTAAAATGTCTGCCCCATAAGCCCCCTTTATGAGCATTTATTTTATCCTTAAGCTCCTTTAGGCATGAGATGAAACTTTCCATAAAGGAGCAAGGCAACCTTCATAGACCCCCTTTTGGAGTCTCTAGACACATACTTCTATCATGAGATCTTTCAAGGATGCCTCAGTTTGGGCTTGTGAACTAAAAAAACCATATTACTGTCATGCTTGAAACTCCAGCCTCCCTCAAGCTGTTTTCTGTGTTGAAATCACAAAGGTTCCATCATACAGGAGATTAAGTACCGATTAAGTTTGGAGTTAGATATGACAACCAGGACTGTGTATTTACCTTACAGAAAACAAGCCCTTCTCAAATCCTTGCCCCAGCAGAGTTTGCTGTCTAGTCTGCTGTGCCAATAAACAGTTTGATAAGAGCAAGTCAGATCTGTGGTTAGTGCCAGAGGAAGAGCGGTGCCACAGTTGGTGCCATGCCATTTCGGTATTCTATGGAGAACCAATAACCAAGCACTCTGCTTAGCTTATGAGATTGGATGGGAATTACAACACAAAGTGATTCTTGATCTACTCACAATTAAGAGACTTATTCAGAAAAGACTGAAATACATGCAACTATTGAGAAAAGCTAAGGTAGAGAATACATCAGGGTTTACATCTGATATTAAATTAATCTTTGTAAATAAGAGAACCAGTAGCTGTTAATTTTACATGCTTATAAACAAGAAAGTCATTAAATTGGCTCAGACTGCACATTAGAGTGAAGGAGAAAAAGATCTTTTACTCATCTTTTCTGTGTTCCTGTTGCTTTGCATTTTAGGCTTTTAAGAAGATTGGGTTTTGACAGTGTTCCCTGACAATAATCCATCAAAGAAGCTAATAACCTAGAAGAGGCATCAAGAGGAAGGTGCATTTTACAACCTCCTAGCCACTAGCAGCATCCTGAGGTGACAAAGCTAAAACAGTGTCAGCTCCCTTAGGGAGCAGATCCAAGATAACAGAATGAAATGTCCTTTCTAGTCCAAGTCTCACAGTTTTATTGGGATTGGAGCAGCAGAAAAATATGAGCTCCTGTCAAAACCACTTCTCCCTTTAGTTAAGTCTTGGAAGTTGTAGATAGAACAGTGTGAGATGACAGAGTACGAATGTCTCTGCTAATAGGCCATAAAACAAAGACAAGAGTTGGCGATTCACACTGTAGCAGAAGGAAAGTTTCTCCAGTCCAAAGACATCTTCATTACATAGATTCATGCTGAATTAACAGCACGTGTCTAAACAGACACAATCAGAATTAAGGAGTAATTTAAACCCATCCCTTACATAAAACACATGTAGAAAGTTTTGTAGCTTTGTATTTTGGCAGTAAATATTTCAGCTTAAGGAAACAGTGATAGATATTCCACGTTTGAGTTTCCAAATATTTTGAGATAAAACATTACTGAGCGCTGTGGTTAATGTGATCAAAGTCACCTATTAGATGCTGCTAATACACTCAGCTGCCTGAGCGTTTTCAGGATGAGACCCTTTACTCATTACATCCATAAATAGGAAGGCGAGCAGGGACCATTACAGTCTGGGCTGACCTCCTGTGTAAAACAGGCCATCAAATTTTAAATGTAATATAATTAGGGTTCTCAAGTTTAACTGATAACAGCAGCAAATACCCCATGGAGACCTTAAAAATGTGTCAGGCAAATTTACACATAGAAGGTATGCTTTGATGTGTGTCACTGAAACATCACCAGAGCTAAGCTCATTCATGCCCAGAAGCTCTTGGATATGATTTTTTTAAAAAACTATATTCTTGACAGTCTTCCTCCTTCGGGGAAAGCTGAAAGGACTGTTTATTGTTCTTGTCTTCTTTCTTAATATTTTTAAGCCCCTCTCCAGGCAATGGTCTAAGAATTTTTTCTCTTTTTGTTATTTACTTCCCTGAAATGACTGTGAATGTGGTGCCTGAGGGTTCTGCAGGCTCTCTGAGGACAGAATCTGACACAGCGTTTTTCATTTTTTAACCCTCACCAATATCAAAAGCCTCAATTATGTTGGTTTTTCTCTTCTTTTTAATTACTTTTAGCTAAGTGGGCTTGAAAAAAAAGCCCTCCAATTAACCCTTCCTAACATATTTCAATTTTTATTAGTATTTAAACCATTGAACCACTTATGCCATCACCCAAATTGGCCGTGCTACATTTTTCTCCCCAGTGAAAAAATTATTCCTCGATAATCATTAGTGTCATCAAATTACAATTCCATGGAGAGCCAGATCATATGAATATGCCACTGAACATGAACATATAATTGTAAAAGATGAATGGCAAGCTGCCCTGGACTTGCTGGGGTTTGAGTTTCTTCTCTATTTTGGTATATTTTCCTGCTTTGTGGCTTTTGGTAATATTTTGTGGTTATTCACAGGAAGGTGGAAGCTTCTTTAAAGAATCAGTAACAAAAAGTCTCACTTTTCTGGTCCAAGCCCATTCTTCCACAGCGATACTTCTGAAGTGCAACTGTTAGTAACAAATCTTCAGCCATGTACTAGCCTGGGCCAAACCACAGTCTGGGCTCAGCCTCACCCATATCTCGCATTAGGAAGCAGACACCAAAACCCATTTTTCAGGGTAATCATGAGTTTATGTAATGCTGAGCACTAAGTGTGATACTTAGGTAAGCGATGTATGTGATAACATCATGAGACATGAGACACATTATATTTCCCCTGTGAGGGCACTGATGCTTTAGGCAAGAATTTGGAAGCTGGGCTAGAGAGTTAAAAGCAGCAAAACCATGTGAATTATATTAGTTCTCATCACTAAATATTCATGAACATGGGCTGACATTCATGAATTTGGCTTCCCCTGACTGCGTAGCTTCGGACTTCTAGCCAGACAATTCTTACAGCTAAGCATTTTTCTAAATGTGACGTGATATATTTAAGGAGATGTTTTCAAAATGATCCAGTTACTGAGATTTAAGATATCACAAAAACATGGTGCACTCCCTTCCCTCCTTCAAATGTACCCTGGGGGTGTTGGTTGACAAGAAACTGAACATGAGCTGGTTTCAATGTGTGCTCACATCCCAGAAACCAGCTGTATACTGGGTTGCATCAAAAAGACCATGACCAGAGGTCAAAGGAGGTGATCCTGCCCCTCTGCTCTGCTCTCGTGAGAGCCCACTTAGAGTATTGTGTGCAGTGCTGGTGTCCTCAACATAAGAAGGACATGGAACTGTTGGAACAAGTCCAGAGGAGGCCACGAGGATGATCAGGGGACTGGAGGACCTCCCATATGAAGACAGGCTGAGAAAGTTGGGGTTGTTCAGCCTGGAGAAGAGAAGGCTGCGTGGAGACCTCATAGCAGCCTTCCAGTATCTGAAGGGGGGCTATAAGGATGCTGGAGAGGGGCTCAACATCAGGGATTGTAGTGACAGGACAACGGGTTTAAACTTAAACAAGGGAAGTTCAGGTTAGATATAAGGAAGAAGTTCTTTACTGTCAGGGTGGTGAGGTACTGGAACAGGTTGCCCAAAGAAGTGGTAAATGCTCCATCCCTGGCAATGTTCAAAGCCAGGCTGGACACAGCCTTGGTGACATGGCCTTGTGTGAGGCATCCATGCCCATGTAGGTGGGTTGGAACTAGATGTTCTTAAGGTCCTTTCCAACTCTAACCATTCTATGACTCTATGAAGTTTTAGTTAAGGAAAGTTCCTTTCCTGACCTGCAGTGGGCAGGGACTCTGTTACATTCATCCCACCTCCAAAACAACTACAACAACCTCCAGCTCCAAAATTGCAATAATTTCAAGAATACCTTTTCCCTTTCTTCATGCGTGCCCCTGCCTCCCCTTCACAGGCAGATGTTCTGGTCTTGACCTTGTTTCCTGAGAGTTCTCCATGCCTCCAGGCTAAGGCTGCTTGCTGGAGATCCATGGCCTTGGGACCTTCTCTGTTTTAGGACCCAGAAAAACTAGACTCCTCTGTCTTTTCTCCAGCTCAGCCGTGTTGGTGACAATTCTTGATAACCTCATTTTTATCAGATTCCAGGATCTCAACCTGAACAGGAATGTCTTGCCAGGTGCTACCAAGGAAATTTCCTTGTCAGTAGTCAAGAAAATAAACCTGAAGGAAGATCTAATGTTCCAACGGTATGTCCAAGACACCATCTTGAAATGATGGTCCCTCCTGGCACTCTAGCCAGGCAGGAAGCCCTGGACTCTGAAAGCATTTAGACTGTGAACACAACTGAGGAGTTTTGTGACAAGTCCCAGCCAGGAAACTGAAGATTAAAGAAAACTATCCTTTTTTTCTTTTTCTTTTGTTTTTTTTTTTTCTGAAGGGTTAGACATCATGTGCATCAAAATGACAAGATACCACATTTGTTATAAAGCAGGCCACACTGTTACCCTCACACGCTGAAGCAGTGTGAGTCACAGGATTTGAATGCACATTTGTTTGTGGGGGTCTTGCTTAAGGTTTTTTTCTTGTTGATGTTTTTTGCTTTGGCTTTTTGTTTGGTTGGTTTTCTTTTTTGTTGTTGCTGTTGTTTATGACAGGCTTTTATACAGAATCAACTCTTAAATTGCATGGTTTTCCTCCTCCTCAAGCTTTTCCTCCTGATCCTATTTTTTTCTTCCAAGAGATGTATTTTTTATCACCTCAAAACCAGCTGCTTTTCTTGGCCTCCCATCCCTACTTCAGATCAGATGACTGCCTTAGCTCCAGCAGAAACAGGCTGAGCACCCTTCTCAACACCAGGCAGCACAGTGCCAGGAGCGCAAAGCTCTTCCTATGACTTGGAAGCAGCGAGGACACTGACATGAGTAGTGGTTTGTGGAACTGCCCCCTCCAACTTTTTCTCAATCTACTTTAATAAACCTCCTTATTTCCCCTTGATTTAAGGGTCTGTTACACACTGTAGCTCTCAGATACATTAGCCTGCAAGCAAGGGTAGAGAGGATTGATAAATCACAAAAATGGATTTCACAAGGGATAATTTACATGTGTTGGGGGAGCATGCTGCTTGTGCATCCCAAGGAGAACACAAAGGGAATGCTTCATAAATCTTCAAAATGTTTGTTTATGAATTAGGTTCCAACTTCAACTAATTTTACAGCTGTAAAATGAAAAGTATTTATACATGATGGAATTAACTCTTGTGAAAGCAAGATGTACTTATTCATAAATTAGAATATCCTTTCACATCACATTACTTGAGAGTAAAAACAATTTCCTGCTCAACTACAGTGTAGCAGCACTGCCTGAAAATATCATGTATTATACACAGAAGTTATGTATGTCATATAGCATATACAGCAACACAAAAATTCCAGACCCAATCTCAGCAAGACCTTCAGCTTAGTTTTGGCAGAAAAAATTGTATTTTTGCAGATTTTAATGAGTAAACTTCAGTCAGATCTCCTTGCCAGAGGCTTGTCACTTGAATATCGTTGGATCTTTCCTCACTTTTGAGGTAAAAGCAGAGGAATCATCCAGATTTAGCAAAGCACAAACCAAGAAAAACTGAATTACAGTTTAATTGGGTGCCTATGCTAGGTACTTGGCAACACATCGACAAATTCGAGGTCTGAATCTTCCACATCTATACACATCATGAAATCATTCTGCCAGCAGTATGGAGTGAAAAGTGGCTATAAAATGCTCCCATAGCACAAAGGTAATGGCTCACAGCACAGCAGGTACTAAATCCAATATTAACTACTTATTGCACAGGGGAAGAATGGGCTAAAAATACCTTTTAAAGAGGAATAGCAAGATCCAATCCCCTTACTGGGGTCTGACTACAAGTCTGCTCACAATTACAGTTCTGAAGACAATCAGAAAGGAATGGGGTGAGGAACTAAGCTTACTCTGATCATAAAGATTAACTCCTGAAATGATTTTGAGGAAGGAAACCTAAGATAATCTTCCAGGTGAGTGAGAGGAGCATCTTTTCCTGTTCAGCATAGACTTGACCTGCAGTGCAGACACCTAAATTAGGTAGAAGGACATAGTCTCACAAGCCACTGCAGGTACTGCAGGTACTACTACTAGGGTGTATATACAGGGATACTCTCTCCTTTATTTGGAACCTGGCCCCACACACTCCGCCACATGCTTGCAATCAAACATTGGAAATAATCCTTTTTGACCTCACTGAAGCTACACCATGTGTAAACCTTTGGGGCTAGGCTGTGATCAGCTTGCTGACTTGCCCATTCTCATTCCTGGAGATACGGGAGTGGGAACTAGGAGACTTGGAAAGGATAATTAAATTTTCAGTAGTTAGAAGGTCCACTCTGTTGTTTTCAGTTGCCATAATTACTGTGGCAACATTTTAGATGAATAACAGCCAGATCCACAGAAACTGCCTTTCACATGCGATGAGGTTATGAAGTCCATGGCATGTTCTGGAGCACCAAGTACAACTTCACTGGAGCATTGCTGAGCCACGGGATGTGGCCACAGCTGCACATACTCTCCTATTTCTGCTCCAAGTCAAATCAAGGCAACGTTTGTCCTAGATATCAGGTAATGCCTCAAATTAGGCGAGATGGATTTGTTCTCTAGACAGAAGACTCCTTAATACAAAATAATTTATGGGCACCCATTTATAACAGGTGTTTAATCCATGACAGTTTTTCTGGCCAGTGGAAATTCTATAGTGTTCTTTCTTCCCTGTCACCGTTATAATACTTTCAAATGTTGTTTTTCTTTCCCCCATTAAAAGGAAAACATTTCTCAGAAGCAGTAGTGGGCTGTTAGGGCTATAAAACAAGTTTGCACAGACACATAACACGTTGAGCCACAAGACATGACAGAGTGTGTTTTATGGGGCAATTAATACTTGCCTTGGGAGCACTGTGAAGTATGAAGCACTGTCAAACACACCCTGGTATATCCAAATGCAAGTTGCAAGGCTGCATTTTGCTTCTTGAAAAATAATTATGGAATTAGCTTGCTGATTTTTAACTTGCACCAGCCAAAGAATGGAGCCTTCCCACCAGGAACCAAGCTCAGATCAGCAGAAGGGAGTACTAACAACAGAAGACAC
Source organism: Neopsephotus bourkii (assembly GCF_033783945.1). Taxonomy (NCBI): domain Eukaryota; kingdom Metazoa; phylum Chordata; class Aves; order Psittaciformes; family Psittacidae; genus Neopsephotus; species Neopsephotus bourkii. Next base: position 104,137 of record NW_026901853.1, on the reverse strand, counting down.
CAATTTCTAACCCATATTCATATTCTGCGGTCTTGATTTTTGGGTTAACATTGCAGTGTTTGCTGGTACACCCTTACTTCCCTAACCTATCCTATTCCACAGTTTGTTCTGGGTCATTACAGGTATTTCTGAGAGCATTCTCTGTGTGCATTCCAGTGCTGGCATTCATACAAGTACAGGGCACAGGGATATCATGTTATCTACAGTGTCTAAGCAAGTAGCAGCTGGAAATGCAGGGGCAGATTCATACAACTTCCACATTGTACACATAACTAACAAATGGAGAACATCTATATTATGCTTTGTCTGTTCCTTTCTAATTTTTGCTTTGCTTACAGTTAATTTTATCTTTAATTACCATGCAAAACCTCTGGGAAAGCCTTGATCTGTGTGTCTGTAGCGTTCAGGATAAGGGACACACAGTAGTTAAAGCAAGAGAGGCTGACAGTGAATGGCACCAGTAACTCTGCCCACCTGAACCCATGTTGTGCCAAATCCCTGCCCAGGAGAGAGGTAAGCACTGCTGTTCACAGCCTCCTGACACAGACTGGGACATGACTGGCAGGGGAAGGCCAGACACAAAGCTGGCCTGATAGCATTGCAGCATGCAAGAGTTGTCACCCTGTGTACACACATGTTTCCTCCAAGTACCATTTTCTGACAGAAGACGTGAGAAGCTCCATGCAGCTCCATGTACAAGTGCTGCCACAGCAAAATTATTAGAGACACTATGCTGAGATGGTACAATAGAAAAACTGGAAGGAGGACTTCACGAAATACAAAGGGACGTAAGATGTTTTCCTCTACATAACTGCACCCAAAGCACTTCAGTGCAGGACAATAACCCCAGTTAAAAGCTCAGACAGTGAAACCAAAAGGGAACACTACAATGCAAAAGGCCCTAAAGTTGCTATAAAGCACTACTAGGCAAAGCACAAGTAATTTGTTCCTCACTGCATGTATTATAATGCAAGTGAAAAGGAAGACTGACGTTATACGACTCCCACGAGTCATGAGGGATGTCAGGTAACCACAAGCTGTTCAGATCCAGATCCTCAAATTGGTGCTTCTCTAGGAAGTTCATAACTGTACCAAACCCAAGGCCATGGGCTTTCATGCCTCCAGTTGTGATCCTTACATGCTGGTGTTTGGCAGATTAAACCTCTAAAACTGTGGAAAACAATTTTCTCTGGGATACCATGTAGATTCATTTACCCGTCTTACTGTTTGAGATCTAAAACTTTGCTTTTTATAAAATACAAGGTTCTTTAAAAAGTATTAGAACTAGTTGTTAGAATAAATAGCCATTGATATGAGGAAACAAGCTACACTGTCTCCAGCACTTCATTAACCACCAAGAATATTTTCATTTGAAAGATGATGTGAGGGACATGGGGGAGAATGCAAAAGTGTTACAGTATCAATGGTAGCCATGTCTCCTGGATTTTACGTTTACCAAGTTCTTCACTAATTTATGTCAGAAGAAATACATAAGAGCTGCAAAGGTAAAGGATCTGCATATAAGAATGCACTGTTTCTCACTCAAAATGGAGATTAATCTTAATTCAATGTAGGTATCAGTATACATAGCTCAATGATTCTCCAAAGTAGTATTTGTGCCATGTTATAAATTAAAGCAGTGGAGAAAGCAAATATTCCACAAAGGGAATCAGAGATTTAACACATTAAAACTATTTTTCTTGCAATGTGCTCCACTACCCTGCAAAACAGAGAACACCAATCCTACATTTGAAAGGGATGTTTAGAAAAAAGTTACTAATAAAATTTCTTACTGTTCTTCTTAGTGGGGAAAAAAAAATACCCAAAACCTTAACAGTAGGGACCATTGGATTTCTTTACAGATGAATTCACAATTCAGTTTGTGAAGTACCAGGTGTGTTGGCTGTTGGTACCATTAATTGCTTTCTAATACATACTTAGGGGAAAAGTTTCCAAAGAATTGTTCTGCTCAGACCTGCTGTGGCCCATGCAAGTTACTCTATGTCTAGTTAATGCGCAGGAACACAAACAAAAAGTTAAAGTACATACTAGTTTCAGTCCATAGAGTGAATTACTGCTGTGCTTTTCCAAAGAGCACAGGACCAGGGTTTGGAGACCTCATCACCTTATAGCTCCTACTATGACACTAACAGCCAGACTTTCCAGGGAGTTCTCTCCCAAGTCTAGGCTCTGATCTCCACACTTAAATGCCAGTTAAGGCCTCCAGAACTGACCCATATATACATGCTGAGGGGTCAAAATTCCCCTATTATCACCCGTAAGGCTGACACAAGTTTCTGGGCTCTGCAGAAACAACATCAGAGGTATTTTCCCCACTTCTAAATTGCCGAGACAAAATACTTATTAACTCAGTAACCCTGCATTGCAGATGCTCTTTCAATAGTGACTCCTTACAGTCACGAATAACAGTCTCAATTACGTAGCCCGCCTCCTCAGTCATTAAATTCTGGGCAAGCTTTATCTGAGGTAAAGAATTAGGTATTAACTTCATGATCTGCTCCTATGATGGGCACAGGCCCACTGCTTTGTATTTTAATGAGCAAAACTCTTTCACATCCCAAGTACACCTCTGCTCTCAGAACAGATCTTCCATTGGTAGCAAAGAAGCCAAATACCATGCTTGCACTGTCCTGGACTGCTGAAGATGTTTGCTTTTAGTCTTTTAAGTTTATTTAACCAATCCTCCATCTTTATCTGGAGCTTTCACATACAGACAGGAGCCTGCACGCCGGCCTCTACTGGTAAGGCTGCTAAGATAGTGTGAGCTGTCAGATACAGGTATTTGTCTCCATTAATCTGCCACCACTACTCACTAACCACAGTCACATTAAATAGATGTCAAGGAATATCAATTTCTTTGATTTCTGAGGTGCACTTAAAATCTAAGATGTAGGCATAACAATTCCAGTACTTTTTCATAACAAGTTAGCATCTACATTCCTCTTGCATCCCATTAGGCATTTTCACACATATTAGAGATGACACACTGTGTACTAAGGAGGTAAAAAACTTAAAGAAAACTGTCCAAAAGCCCTAGAATACTGAAAACACTGGTGGCTTTTTGACACAATTTATAGCACTAAAGAGGTAGGGAACAGGAAAAGGTTGATGTAGCAATAACATTAGCAGGAACTATAGTCCATGCAAGCCAGTGCTAAATGAAGTGCCAATCAATAGCTCTTTTATTAGTAGGTACAATCAATGTACAGCAGGCAGGCCTGCCCAATTAAGCTTATCGACTGACCAAAGAGTAGCAGGAAACATTCTTTCCTCGGTTTTGTTTTCCTTTCTGTAAGTGAGAAATGAGCTCCAGTTTTATCACTGGATTCCCACCAAGGCATCTCCAGGAGTTCCTGTAGAGTGGAAATGCTGACAAAAAGCAGGCTTGAGCTATCTCGGTATCCTTTAACCTAGGGTCAGCCACAAGAGCCAATATAGCCAAGGGTCACTTACAAAGTAACTTTCTTTTTCCTAGTGACTGTATGAAGTAAAAATGTTCTAGACGAAGGGGAGAAAACTTGTGAAGGAAGAAAGCAAAATCCCTTAGCAAGGCTTAACTATTAACAGTCTTGTAAGACCTTAGGAAATTAAGGCTATTTGTTTGATTCATGTATGCACTGCCTGCACTCAGTAAACTTCCCAGTATGGAGCCACTTTAGGATCTTTCTGGGAGGAAAAAAAACGAAACTACACCTCCAGTAAAAGTTAACGCAATTTCAGACTCACATTTTAAAGGCTGCTGAAAGTAACAGGAGCTTTAATATTCAACTGTGACTAACTGTGCAGACGCAAGTAGGATATTTATCCACAAAACCACTCTCCCCCCTGCTCTGATCCCCCCTTCCTCTGTTATCTCTTTCAAAAGAAAAAGTTAGAAAACCAGATAAGATGTGAGTTCTCAGCATGGTCAAATAAACATTGTGTGGTGGTCACAAGGAAAGAAAACACGTTGTAGGAGTGAATGGTAAAGATTACATTTCCCAAAGAATCACATCCAAACTCAGCAGCCCAGACGCCAATGGCCCACTGATGTAAGTTAAACGAGATTTCTGTGGCCTGGCTTCCCAGCAGGCAAGTGCTGCATCCATCCAGACAGTCAATCAAGCTACATCAGTCTGCTCTTTTCAGAGTTTGTTCATTCAGCTTATCACTGGAATTTACTGAATACAGCAAAGTTCTACAGATTTATATTCCTTGTAGGTCTGGCATATTCACAGCTTTACAAGTATTTGACACCTCCAAAAAGTTGCAAGGAGAAAAGGGACACTCTCAACCCGTATGACCACAGGCGTACAGGATGGGCCAGTTTTCAGTTTCCTATCGTAGAGTTGGCCAACTGTACCAGATTCAGACAGTATTTTAGTAATCTGCAGAAGTGACTTAAGTGTCAGTCAATCTATCACTACAGCTACAGGCAAGCATCTCACTTATATTTATGGTTTTTGCTATTTTCTCTTGCCTGCATATGATAATCTGCGAGACTAAAAACAGCAAACCAAATAACTTTGCATTCTGCCTAAACGTCACAAGGTTCAGTCTTCCCTACTGCAACTCAAACAGCTCTGACTGCAACTCCACTGGGAGCTGCATGATCCCACTTTTAGCACCATGGCCTCTGCTGAAATTCATCATAGGTCACACATGCACGAGTTGCTTTAAATCACTGGAGAAAAATCAACCTAACACAGTAACCCATTTACTCACAGGTTTGCTTGCTTACGTTTGCAAGACATCATTAAATACCATAACTCCTGGGCCACTATATTATGACAGTTTAAGAAGGGAAACAAGCCAGTGAATAAACTGGGGGATAAAAACATGGAGCAGACATTTCTATTTGGCTTTTTACATGACAGTTGATAGGAGTTTATAGAAGACAAGACAGGAGCTTAGCTTGGACAGCACTAACAACCTTAAAGAGCAGTACAAAGTAATGCAATTTTTCAGAAGTGTTCATCAGCCAGCCCCTCTGGTTCAGCTTTAAAAAAAACCAAAAGCAAGAGGAAGGAGGTTTATTCACCTCCTGGCTCTCAGACCAAGAAGTACCTCAGCTACTTCTGTCAAAAGAAAATTTTGCCCAGGTTTTCCCAATTTTGCCCAGAACCCCTTTCTTGAACCAGATCTCTCAGAGAGAGTTTGGGATGTCTTTTGGAGAAAGGTAATTAGCTCTATCCCTCATCTCCTTAAACAGTTGAGAAGTAAGACCCATACATTCTGTCCCAAAATACAAAGAGAAGCAATGACCTTGGCTCACTGCTTTATGTCAAGACAATCTACTTCCAGGGGAACCTATGCAATCCCTCTTCAGCACATGAATCCAGCACAGCTTTACCTTCACATTGTGCTGTGCACAACCAAGTGTCGCAGTAAGAAACTACCCCAGTTTTAGACAAACCTCTCTGGAAAGCCACAGGCATGTGAGGCAGTCAGTCCCTAGCTTTACCCACCTTTCAGAGTTTTGCCCAGTTCAGGGCTTCTTTCTCCCAGTGTTTCTTCTTGCATACCCATTACCTCTCTCACGGGGGACACACAGCAAGGTCAGGTTTTGGCTTAGTTTGTCACTGCTGGTCACTCCTGACCCCAGAGGAGGGGCTCATTCCTCTGGAAGTGGCTCTGTAACACAGAAGGTGACAGCCTTAGCTTGGGTTGACTGTCTAAACTGAGCTAAATAACGGGTCAAAAGTCTTTATCAAAGTATAGCTTCCCATAAGATGAACAGGGACTTGTCTTACAGTTTTAATAAGGTGAAACCCTGGTCCTTGTGCTCTGCTATTGTTTTGGTACTTAGAGGACAAGATGTCTTTTACTGAAAAACACAGGGATGTTCACCCCTGGTGCTCACCTGTAATTCTCAGGTCAGCCAAGGCTCACTCAGATGTCTTAGTTTTTTTAAGTTAAAAAAATCCAGCCTAGACCTTGAAGTCCGACTAAAGGAGCTAACCTTGTCACAGCCTGGAAGGACACAGTTTTGCCAACAAACACAAGGCTCATTAATATTGCTGAGCAAACCCAAGATAAAATGCATTTCAAGTTTTGTGATGGTTTTTCTGAATGCCCCCCATCACAGCCAGAAACATCTTCTGGACTTCCATTTAGAAATCCACCCTTTTGTCATGAAGCAACATGCTCTTGCTACAATGCAGAACTACATCTTCACACTCAACACATTCTCAACTAGAGTCTGTAAGGATACAGCTGGACATGTGCTACAAATCCCACTCAGTTGATCAGGAAAATCCTTGTTGAAATTCCCATTTTGTGAATCCATTTTACTGTTAAAAAAAAAAAAAAAAAAGAAGAAGAAGAAGAAGAAAAGAAAATGAAAAAGAAAAAATACAGACATGTCTTCAAGAAACAAGAACTTCACATGGAGGCACTTCTGTGCATGTGGAAGGTGGAGCCAGTGAAGGACATCACCACTCCTCCTCTTTCTGTTTTCTATGCTCTGTGCCTCTTCCACTGTTATATTCCCTTCTGAACTATACAACAGATGGGAACAGTTGGGTTTTTAAAAGGTTTTTATTTTCTGACTTCAGATTTTCATGTGTTGCTTGAATCTGGCACAATACCATTCTCTAGTGAAGAGAAGACATTGTGTCAAGCTTAATTATCAAAGGCTGAAACCCAGCAAGCAATCAATCATTTAGTGACACGCTCCTGCTTTCACTGATTTGAAAAAATATTTTTTTGTGGTGATTGAAAAAAGAAAAACTGTCAGAGACAAAAACAGAATCACTCACTTTGCAGCGTATCAAAATATCAAGACTGTGGGGAGATGAGGGAAGAATGTTCATTTGTTTGTTTTGAAACCAAACCCAACTCTTTTTGGCGTGCAAGCCGGAAGTCACGTAAGATGTCTTTTGGTGTAAACATGATTTTTCTGCCGAGGTTTTGCTTATAATTAAGGCTGAACAGTCGCAAAACTTGTGTCTAAATGTCTTTCCTGAAAAGTCAAGGTTGTTTTGTTCTTTAATTTTCTTTAGTTCTCCCCTCCCTTTTTTTTTTAACTGCCGGATAAGTGCTCGGGCAGCTGCATTCCTGGGGAACACTGACATCCAGTGGAGAGCTGGGGTCATCCCCAGAGCCAACGCAATGGCCCCCAAATCAGCATCTCGCCCCAGCAGACTAAGGCCTGTAGGAGATGCCTGGAATTACAGACAAACTCCAAGCCTCACCACGCAGACCGTGGCATGCTGCAGTACCAGCCAGAATGACCTTGAGCTGTAGTAAGTCATGCTGTCTAAATTCTCATTCAGATAATCACATTTCTAGCAGTGTTGTTTACAGTGGTTTACTTGTGAAGCTTAGCTACTTAGCTATGGTGGTTTGGGTTGTGTTTTTTTTTTTTTTTTAATGAAGGAAATGTTGAACAAAAACCTGCTTGTGTCCACTGATCAGCAAATACACTGCGCTTGGTTCTGTTTTTTCAGTGACACAGAATGACATATCCCATTTGTTTAGACAGCAATGTATTTCAAACGATAGTGTACAGTCAACAATTAACATTGTTTTTGTTTGGAGAAACAGAGTCTCTAAGGTCACTCTAGTGTTATCACCTCTTATAAAGGCATCTGATATCACAAACCTGACTCCAACCACCACACAAATGCAATTGCAAGCTTACCTAAAAAATCTCTCCAAATAAAATATCAGGCCAAACTTGGTCTGCAAAACAGGGTCATTAAACCTACATAAAAGCGTGAGTGTCTTCTCGCTCCTTTGCAATAGCACTACAGATCAACTCTCTGGAGATCTCATTTTAACACACTGTGTTCTTTCAGAACCTAATTGATACTGCAGCAGCAGATAACTACAAGGATTACAGTGCCTGGTAACGCCAGCTCAAAACCAGGGTAAACTATAAGCCTGAAGAAAGAAAAACCAGTTGTTCTACAAGCTACCAACAAGAACACTGTTTCACAAGGAAATGTTTAAGATTTCTAAGCTGGTTTTCTCTCTGCATTGCATTCCAGTGCAAATCTTCAAACCATTTCACCCTCCCATCTCAAATGGGACACATTCATCTCACTATAACTGCAAGGCTAACCACAAGCCTGACATCATGAGTGACTAGATTTTTTCGAGTCCCACAGTGGGAAACTGAGCCTGAGACTCCCATATACCAGGTGATGTCCTTACTGCTATTTTGGGTGAACAGCCCCATCTTGTTCACTCCCTTATCTTAGACCCAGGACACTCTCAGACAGATCTATTTTCACTAGAACTTTGTTTCATTGCATCAGCATTTCCAAAAAAATCTTTCATCAGAAATTCTTGACCAGCTCCAACCAACTTCACCTTCTGGCCAAGAAAAAAGCCACGCTGTGCTCTGTTTCACAATGTGTAATTCTAAACCAGCTCCAAAAGGTTGTTGTAAAGATCCTCCAGCTTTACATGGTTAAAAATGAGATCAAGTTGTGACGCACGTTTCTTAGCTTGCTATAATGCAAAATAACAGTGCAGTTACAGCCTTTGCCTCCCACTCTGAGAAAGCATGTGCTCTGAATCTTTTCTTTCAGTGCTTTCCTACCAAGCTCAATACTTCAAACATCCTAACCACTATCACATTTGTTTCAGGACTTGAGCATGTACTTAAAAATAGCAGTAGGGAGCAGAGACACTTTGGAAGGATATATCAAAGGCTAAGCTTGTGCTCAAGCGCTTTCCACAGCTAAGACCACAGAACATGCCAAATAACCTTTTTCTTCCAAGGGAAGAGCCCCTGCTCCAAAGGTGAACAGACGTCACCTGTTCAGTCCTCAAGGTATGACAGTAAGATTCAAAATCTCCACAAAGGTTATCATATTTGAACCTGTTTTCCAAAAGAATACACAAAGATTTTTGTGTTGCAATGATGTGCTGCTTTTCTCCCTGTAGTAGGCCAAGTTAATTCTGTCTTATTAAGGCAGGATCTTTCTTTACTGCCTCATTTTTGATACACAGGTTAAGTAATGAAGAAATGCTTTTGTTCTTACTGCATCCTTCCAAAAGAAATAACAGGGATGGCTTTCATTTCTACAGCTAGCAAACTATGTGGTTTCTTTTATGAGCTAAATGAAAGGAACATACAAAATAACCATTATGGATTTGTATGAAATTACTGGGTATGGAATGCAGTAAATCCCTAAACAAGCTTTAACTATAGCTTGTAAGATATAATAATCAGGTAAAACTGCAGACTATCCTTTTGTAAGATACAGCAGAAACCTAATACTTTATCGGAAACCTTGATTTATGTTTAATAGCTCTGCTACCTACTAAAAAAGATCTTGTATTAGCAAATGGGTACAGATCCAGTCCATTAGCTTAGGACAACTGAAAAACTCAAGGGTTTTGTGAACTAATGCAATAAAATATCATTAAATACTGTAGCATGACAAGACAGACAGAAGGTTTGAGTTGAAAGTCAGGAGAAGTGTTTGAAATGAAGTAAAATGTACAATAGATATGTTTAGGTACATCTGGCTTACATTTGCAGTAGGTCGTCAGAGGACCTTAGTGTCTGTGATGTAAATGAATAACAGAGCCCTCAACAATTTAACTGTCATCAGTATAAATGCTTTAACTGGCACAGTAAAGCAAAGCTCTGGGCCTCTTTCTAAATCTCCATAAGCTCCTGGTCTGAATTATAAACTGGGGCTGCATTACCTGAAGATGAAAGCAGCCAGGTCAATTCACTTAAAACCAGAGAATTACTGCTGCAAAGCTGTGATGAGCAGCAAAGGAGCATGTGTGTGTGGATGTGTGCTTGTGGTTTTAATGTACAGTTTCATAGAGACAAGAGGAATATCTGACTGCCCAGTCACTCAAAACCCAGATTCAAAGGTCTAATGGGAAGAAAGGTAGCCATTTGATTTTCAACTACTCAAACTTCCCAGGAAGTAAGGCTAAAGATAAACCACCAGAATTAAATCTCTGCTATGAGGAGGTACACAGCTACAAGGAACAAGCTGTTTCTTTATAACCTGCTGCAAGCCCACTGCTTGCAAACATTTCTCTATCAAGTAGCACTGTTGCGTATACAAGGCCAGGACTGAAGAATTCTGGCTACACAAGCTCTGTCACTGACTTAGATGGCTAGATCAAATCCTTTCTCTCTCCTCTGTATGCACATTTCCTTCACTATCATCTTTCAGCCTTCAGATCACCAGTTTTGGGGAGTAGGAATTATCATCCCATATGCCATAGCATACACAGCACAACATTGCTGCTGATTCCAAGTCACAGTACACCATATCATATCAACAGCAGCCAAGTATAACTCCCCTCCACCTACGTCACCTCTCTGCCACTTATTTCCAGGTCGCTGATCCCACACAACTGTCCAATACCCAACAGGTTGAAAAAACTGATTCTAAGGCTCCTAAGGCAGAAAAAGCATAAACAGGTTTAACTTCACTGAAATTTTGAGTTGAATATACTAAATAGAGTTTGGTTGGGTAAGTAAAAGCAACAAAGCTCAGAAGATGTGAAGGCAGATTGATCACACTTACTGCAATGTGGCCAACTTAGCATATAGTCACCATAACCTTTGGGCTCAAGGTGAAATTGTTTCCCTCCTCAGCCCTTCAACAAATGCACAAGATGTTCACTTTTATAATAAATTCCAAACAAATTAATGGATTCCAATATGCATCATCAAATTTATACTTCCTCCTCCACAGAGTCCTGCCCCTGTAAGTAATCCTTAAAATTCGTCATGAAGCTTTCAAAACAATTTATGCAAACAAACATCAAGCAGAGCTATTTGTATTGGCAGCACATTTCACTTAACAACCTACAACAAGGAACAGATGGTCTGAGCTCTGGAAACAGCTACAAAGAAAACAGTAGGAGCAAGTCCATCAGAAGCACTTTTTTCCTTCAATTTTCTGAAGATTACAGACTTGTTCTTGTTTATTTCTTTGATTAGGCTGTTATTTCATGTACTCATGAATCCTTCCCCTGCATTTCATGGAACAAATCCACCAGAAGCACATTCCCCAACTGTGTTTAGTTTACAGAAGCACTGCTTTATGAACTGAGCTATCTGTTCCTCACTGATCCGGCACTCTCTAAAGTGGCAGGGAAGGAAGTGAAACAACATGCAGATGTTGTACAAGGGATTGACAAATTTAAAGAAAACCTCTTAACAGCTCATAGTTCTCTTTATCCCTTTGCTCATCCCTCAGTCTCAAGTATGAAAACAAGCAAACGCAAAAGATTCACACAGTCACATCCATTACACATCACTTAGTGCTGTTACTGGTGGTGTAAGATGTGACAGTCTCCCTCTTCCCCTTTTCTTAAGGGGACCTTCATCTTGTGAAGACGGATTACAAGAAGCTCAGCCCTAGCAGGATGCTATGGCACCAGCAAAGGAGAAACAGGGTGGTAATCGCACGGCACAACCAGCAGGGTCTGCACTAGCTGGTAAGAAGCCTGATCACATGGGAGCCTGGTTCACACCCACTGCAGGACCAGAGGACTCCAAGGAAAGAGGAAGTCACAACTACATGGTACAGTGCAGAAGAGTCTAACAAGAAAATATCGGTAATAGATAGTATTCAGAAATGATTCAGAGAAGACTAACATGGAAATGAAGAAAAAAAAAAGTGACATTCTTTTAATGGATAAATTTTCCCTTTACAAAACAAGTAATAGCAAAAGCTTTAATAAAAATTAAAAGCAATACTCAACTGTAAAGACCCATTAAAGACAAACCTATCCCTGACCACCAGTAATCACACATTTCTTGTTACTCCCACCACCATTCAATTCACTATCGGTTCCACTAGAATCTGTGCTTTCTTCAGAAGGATTCATATGAATTCATCTACATAAAGACCGTCACTCTACCCTGGATTTAATTTGAATAACATTAGGGACAGCTAACACGCTGCAGAGCTATCAGCCCACCAGCCACACACCCCTCTATTATCAGAAGTCAAGCATATTAGCCACCTAGAATTACACAGGGATGAATACGGACCATGATGTTAAAAAAAAAAAAAAAAGATAATAAAGAAGGAATTCTGACCAGAGAGACAATCCTGACATCTTGAAATAACAAAAATCTTTCTGAAGGGCATTAACCTGGGTGGAAACAGAGGTCAGTTTGGAACGGTTTGGCTTTGGGAACCGAAACCATGTTAAATTTTGGCGGAGCAGCATCAAGGACAAAGCAGACCAAACTGACAGCTTAATAGAGCCTTTGAGCACCACAGACGAATAAACTTTGATCCACACAACACTATGTAATTTCTGTTTTCATACTCTTGTTAGTGGAACAGTTTCCTATCAGGATGACTACAAAGCTGTTTTCACTGGCTGTCTTGGCGAGACATGATTACCAGTCCTTACATACCATACACATCTGCTGCTGGACCACTTAACAGCAAGATGACTAAAATACTACTGAGAAACAAAACCAAACATATCAGAATCACTTTCTGCTTTATGTAGCATCACAGATCCAAGGGGCTTTTGGGGGGTGGGGGGGTGAAATACAACTAACTGCAGTAGTAATAGTCCAGGCCGCCAGCATCTATACTTCCAAGGCAGCTTTTGCCATTACTCATCTGGTTGCAGGAAGAGGAAAGCAAGCTCAAGCAGATGATAAAAGCTAAACTAACACTGCTGCTGAGCAAAAGGGGTCTCAGGGAAAACAGCTGCAGAAGGGTATCTGGACAAGCACTGTCATGTCATGTAGGCATTGCTCCTGGGTTTTACTTGTAAATAAAGACAAAAGAAAATGTGAAAGTTGATTTTTCGGGACTTGAACTATTTGACTGCAGTTTAAACCAATTTGAGAGTAGGTACAACTCTGAGCTCACGATCTGACCCTGTAACATGATGCCCAAACTGAGCAAACAGTTTGAAGTTCACTTCAGATTTCTTCAGTTGGAGGATTACGATGAAGCATTTCCTGAGATGTCATGCTTTAAACAGCTAATGGCATGTGACAACCAAGTGCTTTTACATTTTACATTCTAAAGTTGCAAACACTTGGCCTCTCCCCCAAGCAGAGACATCCCTAGCAGCCCTAAGAGCTTGACATTTGGGGCCCCTTCGGACTCTCTTACTTCAGTAGGCACTGGATGCAACCACGAGACTGCTCAATGCAAGTAGAAGAAGAACTGCTCAAAAATGCCCCTCAGCGAGGGGCAGCCAGGGCTGCAGAGGGATTGTGGCTCTAGAGGAGACAGAGAACAGTGACTGCCAGCAGCACCATCACGTACGGAGCCTGCAACACCCCAGCCTCCCAAAACAAGCTGGTTTATGCCTTTTCCCAGTAACTTCTTTCATAAGGTACATGCAGAGACACTAGTCAAGGAAGAGTTTCCCCCAGGTGTGTCTTAAGGCTTCTGGAGTTGACCAAATGAAATGGCAACATCAGGTAAAAAGCTGCTGGTTCACATGGTGCCTGCCCAGGTTGGCTGGAGCTCCATTGCGCTACTGAGTTTTACAGAAGACAAGCCTTCCCAGATCAGAGTCCTTTCTAGGCGGTAAGCTCAGGGGCATTAAGTGTATGTATGTATTATGCATACATACAAAACTAAAAATCAAACTTCATTGACAACCAATGAAGTTTTTAGTTCTGTTCAATCTCCATTTTACTTGGCAAACCCCTTTGTACTTCTTTTTAAACCAACAGTATAATTTCAGAGCTACTCTAAGCCAAAGAATCACCCTTAATTGTTACATGATACTAAGCAGGAGGCTTAGTATCAACAACACATAGGAAGCACCAGGACCCAGCTCCTGAGCACCAGCACTAACCAATGCCCTGGCACTGCTTCTGGGTTTTGCTCTGAATACCAGTCAAAACTATTCTCAGTCAGAATTTAAAAAAAAAAGTCAGGATGCTTGCCATTAAGCTTCAACTTTCCTTCTTACTGGAGAAGTGCAGTTTCAGCTGAATTTGGTGGACTGACAGGAGCTGATTATGTTAACCACTGACTGTGTTTCCTGAAGGGCATCTGAGACTATGCCCTGACACAAATTATTTAATCTTGATCCAGATTTGAACCATTTAATTTTAAGTTCCACATCTCTGGGAAACTAAAAAGGTAATACAAACATCAGAGCAGCTTTTAAAATGTGAAAGGTGGCAAGTGGCAGGGCACAAACACAATTGCTCCCAGGCATGCAGGGCAGCATGAAATAAAGCCTTGCTGCTCCATCTCCAAGCGAGAAACTTTGCAAAAACAGATTGTGGATGGAGAGGGCAGGGGGTTGATGTCAGCTGGGCACAAACTGGCTGTCCTGCAGAACATTACAGTGACAGTCAGCCCTTTAGCTCTGGGACCTCAGTGAATTTTCTGGCCTAAAGAGAGATGAGGGGTGAGTGAGGTCCCAAGATATTTCCCAATGAAAGCATTGTTAAAAAGTATCCCTGTTACTTTTGTTTGGGATGTTATTTGTCATACAGAAGGAAGTCAGCCACACTGCATCAATAATAATGAACGTATTAGCCTGGAAAAGGTAAAATATTGATCAACTTGTTCACACCTTTCAACAGCTTGCTTGGAATCAGGAGACGAAAACACTTCAACATTTGCATGAAGGGGATTTTTAAATAGCACATAAAGCATGCAAGAATATCCCAAAACTACACAGAGCAGCAGTGTGCAAAATTATGTACTGTACCTCGTAAGATCCTTGGTGAGATACTAGAAGCTGTATAGCTGTTAGCAGAGTACCCCATGCAAGTAATTCACCCAGGGAAGAAGCTACCTTGGCTGTAACCACACAGATGTCTTCCCAGAGATTTCAGATACTGTTCACACATTGTGCTACTTACCTGAAAAACTTAATCACTTAATTTATCTCAGGACTCAGTTCAGCACAGGACAGTTTAGCTAAGATATTTTACTACAAACCACACATGAGAGAAGTCCAGTTAAAGCCTAATAGTGAGGATAGTATAAGCTTACGAGCACCACAATAAAAAAGGACTTTCAATGGGATGGTATGCTACATCCGTAACAATCTTTAGATGCATTTTCTCCTTCGCTCTGGGGTGGAGGCGTAACATTCACAACCTCCAGCTGCAGTCCATGAACAGTGAAAAGCTTTACCAGCAGCACCACCCCATTTCCATATCCCCTTCCCAGCAGGACAGCAAAGCACCCAAAACTGAGAACCTATGTACAGCCGCTTCCGCTCCTGTGTGATTACAGCCTGCTTTTAATTATACCCAGGGCAACACAGCATAAACCCTAAATACACTGAATCAATTTCAGTAAGGGACAGTAATTTTCAGTCTTTCCTCCACAGCCTATAACCTCAGCTGAGCAGTTCTGAAACAACCATGTCCTGGTAAGGCAGCAAAGCCCTCTCCCATACACTCCTGACCTACAGATATGCTTAATATGTTAATTTTTGTTTTGGTTTCAGAACAAAACCTGCCTTTTAAAGAAAATTTTAACAGATTCTAAACCAGAAACACTGCACTCCCCTGAGGCATTGAAAAATGCACACTGAAGACTTCCCATGTGTTGGGGTTATTACTTATTTCCTTCTAAAAACAGAAGAAGTGTTGCAACAGTTGTAATGCTCCAGCTCACTAGGCCAAGAAGATGTTTTCTTTCTGCACACTCATTAACCATAGTGTGGAACTCAATAACTGTTCTAATTTCCTACCTTAAATGTTTTTCTTCCCCCCAGTTTTCATTTTATGCTTTACATTTACATAGGACTACACTCCACCACTTACCTTGAGAGTCTAGTTGCTGTCAAACACAATAAAAGGAAAGGAAAAGTGTCTGGAATCACAGAAGCTTTAGTGTTGAAAATTGTAATTTAAATTCTAGAAATGAATTTAAGCACTCAAAGCTTTCTTTGTCAGCCACAGATGAGAAATTGATAGGCTTTGAACGCAAGCAAATGTTTTTTTTTAGTTGAATCTCTCAAGTAAATATTTATGTTAGATATAATAAGAGATGTTATTTCACACCACAAATTAAACACCAGCTAGTTATTAAATCTGGTGCGATGCTATGAAACTCTCAGGTACTGTTGCTCACAATAGGTGCATTGTGATTAAGTTGGCTGAGCTCCAGGCAGGTTCCTGAGCTTCACCTTGACACCCAGAGCATTGGGCAAGCTGCTGCCATGGCCTCAGAAGTCATCACAGAATGATTTGGGTTGGAAGGGACCTTAAAGATCTCCTGGTTCCAACTCCTTGCCATGGGTAGGAACACCTTTCCCTAGCCCTTGGTACCTGGCCTGGCTCACGGACAGATTTGCCTTGCGGTACAAGTGAAAATCACTTAACCATACCACACTTCTGCTGATTTTGTAAAATGCTTTGGTCTTCACATGCAAAACAGTAGGTCTTCTCTACCTTGCAAGGACACGGAGTCTGCGGAGTGATGAGAGGGCCCAGCCCAGGAAAGAGAGGGGAGAGGGCCCTCCACACTCCGGGTGGCCCAGCAGCCTCCACAGCTAGATAGATGTTGGATTACTCCCTCTGTGGAGGGACACTGCCTGTGTGTGAACACACAGAGCCCAAACTCATTCCTTAAAGTCTTAAAGGTGTAAAACATGTATCACATAGAATTTAATTTCTAAGAATAAATATATCAATATTTCCATGCCCAACGCATAATAGAGACAAACTCCACTGTGCAAAATCATCCCGAGTTCACCCCTACCAAGGCATGCCAGTAATGCAGACATGACAGCATAAGGTTCCAAGCACAGGGGTGTGCTCAGCGGGGCCTCTATCAGTGGAGGCAGCCCCTCTCCCACACCTTCAGGCAAAGCCAGCTCTGCCCAGCGTGGCACAGGTGCAGCACCCATGCCACCTGCATTCTGACACCCTGCCGAGGTGACAGAGCACAGGCAGATGTAAATGCTGCTTGGTTTTTCTTTAAACATCTTATTTGGCTAATTGCACAATCACAAGAGGGCTTCAAAGTGTGCCAGAGAGCAGGACAATGACACTTCATAGGTGAAAAGGCTTTGCGTTCCTCCTTTTCTTGTAATAACCACTGACGATAGACCATTATCCTACCATGTTGCCCTGCCTTGTTGTGTCTCAATGCATATCTTTAACAAGATGACTTATGAGTTTAGCACAGTGGAGGTCTAATAAGGCAAGATCACTTCAAAATCCTGCTTTATCTCTTATTACTGAAATATTTTTGCCCACTGCCTTGCAGAGCATGAGGGCTATAAGTCAGCAGGGCTTGGTAGTGAGATTCCCTCACTCCACCTGGAGCTGCTTCACTGTGTGTAGTTGCTTATGGCATGTATAAAGGCTGTTTAGATAGGGCACTCCTAAGCAATTCCAAAATATCAGAAAGAAAAGGAAATGTTTCGCCGCATATCTGAAAGGGGAGAAGGAAGGGATGAAGCTAACACACTCGGGTTAACATGCATAATCCTAGCACGATGCCAGTATCCATGGTGAATGGAACTGGGGTACATTTCCTAACTGCTGTGGTGGGACCCAGATGGCCAGCATGCCCTAAGACACAGACATCAACAGGGATCAGTCAGCACATAGCAACACATGGGCCCAGGCCTGTAGGTTGGTGCCCATGAGCAACTCCACCAAACTCAAAGGTAACACCATGTGCTCAAAATTAGGCCAGCAGCTTTCAAGCACACAATCTAATAAGACGCGATGACTACATACAGCAAGCAACACTGTGACATATAGTCACCCAGAAAGTTAGTTAGCTAAGAGATGCTCACACAGTCTCCTCTCATTCCTGAAGCGTCATCAAGCTGGGAGAACTTCTATGACACAACTCCAAAAGCATATAGATTACAGAAGCACCAAGATGCAAAATAAGGCATATTTTTACTACTGCAAGCCATCATAGTATTTCCCTCTGTTCATCAGCATAATAAAACAGAGAGTAAAGCTCTGCAAACACAAAATTAAGCTAGAACTGTAGCAAAAAGGGGCTGGGAATGTCACTGCATTTCACCATCTACCAATGAAGAATACAAGCGTACACTTTTGAAAGAAAGGATGCATCCACAGTATGCTAAATAAAATAAGTATTAATTAAATCATTTTTAGCAATCAAAATCTAATTCTGTCACTTTCAGGTATCTTAACTAAAGACATATTTGCAATACTATTATAACAAGTTACAGTTCAAGCAATAGAGCTGCTTGCAATAATTCAGAAACATGTACACTTTCATATGAATATATCATGCCTAACTAATGAGATTGCTCATTTCATAACTTCAGTTCCATTTTTATTATTTCATAAAACGGGAAGTCCTTATCCATTTTATGAAAAACACCTTTGTGAAATTCATTAAATAAGCATAAAAAATTCATTAAACAAGTGAATTGCATTCATGGCTGCTTTGATGCAAATGCCCTTTAAGCAATGTAAAACTCCATATTGATTTAACCTTTCATGTTCTGATATTTCCATGTGGAGATATGTA
The DNA here is from genome assembly GCF_033783945.1 of Neopsephotus bourkii. Classification (NCBI taxonomy): domain Eukaryota; kingdom Metazoa; phylum Chordata; class Aves; order Psittaciformes; family Psittacidae; genus Neopsephotus; species Neopsephotus bourkii. Next base: position 85,712 of record NW_026901853.1, on the reverse strand, counting down.
TATATAAAAATCTTTATTCAAGGAATAAAATTAAGCACTGCTCCCTTGATCTCCAGCCAAGATGAGGTAGATTCGTCAATTTAAGTAGTCACTGATGATCGATCAGTAAGCAGCTGAGTTTGTATTAAAACAGAGCACTGGTATTTCTGTACACCTTTGCTGGCAAATGCCCATATAATACCTTGGGCCAAATCAATATGATGCCTGAAGTTTCCTCTGTAGTAGGAAAGTCAACCAAATACTGCCCAAGTCCTGCAGGACCATTTATAACAATGCAATCTAGTGCAAGGAAAAGGTAATACAGCTCCTCCTGAGTACCTGGTGAGGTTCAGCTGCTTGTTACCATTGCCCTTGTTCGCACTAAAAGCCTCTGCAAACTGCAGCCAACAAGCCAGGGTCTGTCTGAACCTACCACTACATGCCACCTGCACCAGGGAGCTGCCAAACTGAAGGATCAGCTGTTTCATTGGGGTTACTCTGCATCTACACCTGAAGCACTCTTCAGTGGCTCCAATATTCACGTGCCTCACATTGTACCTTTAAACTCCATGACCCTCTTCCAGCACTTATGGCAGCGTGAAGAGTTAAAAGATACTCCTAATCCCTAGTCCAGTAGAGTCACTCTCTTCTCTGTGTTCCCAATACATTGTACTACAGAGGAGAAAATGTGGAAAAGATGCACCTGCAACAAATAAATGTGCCTGCTACCCAAGATGTACATATGAGTAGACCTGGAATTGCCATGAAATAAAGTACTTGTACTCCCCCTGTCATCCAAAACCACCTGTTGATGAGAAGTAATCATTTCCTCAAAGGCTTATAATAGTCTACCTGCAGGAAGCTAAGAAAAAGACATCCAGTGTATTCCAAAACAACCACGCCTCCAGCTGGGGTTCATGCTGGATGTCAGCGATGTTCGGCACCAACCACTCATCCCACCACAAACACCATTCTTGTGTGTATCAGTTTGGAGTGCGCTGCACAAGCCTGCCACTGAGCTTTAGTCCAGTCCCAGGAGGTCAGTGGCTGCAAAGGGATTCCAAGACCCTCATTGTTGAACCAGGCCCAAGGTGGGATTATACAAGCTGAGCAGACCTACTCACTGCTGTATCATTCGTTTTTGCTGTGCTTCATAACGAGTAGTTCTAACTAAGAAAGTGTAATCAAACAGTGCATACATGAAGGACAGAGTGACACACCCACCTGAAAGCTTCCCAAGGTCCATGTTTCAATGATGCCATTCCTGAACCACCACCCCTACAGCCCTTCCATGCCTCATTTTCCTTCCCAGATGCCTCTCCTGGGAACCTCCTTCTCCTTCAGCTCATTTGGCTCCAGCAAACAGAGCCAGAAACAATGCTACTTCCATTTCTAACCATTCAAATTATAAACAATTATTTTTACGCACCAAAGCAGGTCTTTAATCCTTGTATTTCCCTCCAAAATACACCCAGGCATCTTTATGTTTCAAGTTTCTACGCCAAGCTTCCAGGAGTTAAAAATAACCCCAAAAGTATTAAAATAAATTTCAAAGAGAAAAAAAAAAAAAAAGCCCAACATATTTACAGGATCATTTTCAAAACTCTTCCCAGTTTTACCCAGTGTCCCAGAAGATACTGATCCAAAAGGAAAGGTGTCATGACTTTTTTCCCCCCTCCAGAGAAAGAGAGAAGGAATCACAGTGAAACTAAGCTTTACAATAAAGGAGTTTCAGCCTTCATCACAGATCTGCATAAGACAGAAGAGCAGAAGGCTGCTCCCAGTTCTGTCATCACAACAGTAAATAAGAAGGATGAAAACATCATCACTTCCCACCTTCGTGCCTCCTGACCTCCCTACATTCACTGCTCCTCAGCTGGCTGAAAACTGTTCCCCCACCAGGAAGGGCATCTGTGATTGATCTAGCTCTAAATACTACTTGAAGCCATTATTTAACTTAATAACCATTATAAGGTTTTAGTTGAGACCTCCCTTGATTTCACTGGCCAACAATAAGGCCTCCAGGTACCCTGCAGATCCTCAAGCATCAGCAGTGTTAGGATAGCACATTTCCACCTAAGGCAAGATTTAAAAAATCTGGCCTTAGGTAATAATTAAAAAAATCTGGCTTTGTAATAATTAAAAAAAAAAAAAAAAAAGGAGGAGATAAAAACCTTAGGAGCTTTTTCATGATTACTAATTTAACAGACAAACTATGTTTTATTGATAGTTCCAATAGTAAATTTGCCTTCCATACACACTGCTGCTGATGCCTAAAATAAGATGTGCAAGCAGAGATAATCTTGTGCCTAAGGCTTTTTTAGGATAATACACAAGGCAAGCTTGCAACAACTCAACCAAGAGATGCTCAATAGAGCAGTGCTCAGCGAGGACTGCTCCTGGCTTTTCTGCATCAGGAAAGGAGCTCAGCATTTCCATGGGCCTGCTGCTATCTGCCTTCCCACCAGACAGCCAGACACTCACACAAGTGCCAGTCCTGTAGGTTTATTCAGAAATTAGATCTTCATTTAAGAAAATCATTGGTGTGACAGCACTGTAGCTTTTAAAATTTGACTGTCTAAAAGCTGTTGGAAGTGGAGGATTCCAGAGAGCCTGCAGCACAAACACAACTCGTTCATCTGGAGCAGTATTACTTGGCAGGGATATAACATTACTTTGGTATAATTTGAGGGGGGGGAAATATTATCCTTAAATTTTGCATGCAGATGAGTAGATCTGGAGTGCCTAAAGGTCTGGGATGATTTCAGATGAAAATCTGACCTGGCATCTTGCAAGAGCCCTGATTTGTGCCATCACCATGCCATAACATCACACCTAAAATAGGGCCATTGCCACGGATGCCAGGAACTCTTCCCTCACCATGTACACAACTGCACCCACTTTCACCTTCCTTTTTTCTTTCCCCAAGTGTGAACTCTCAGCTCAGCTGTTGGGGGGCAGTTATTGAAATGGCAAATAGCCAGGGTGCTGCTAACCTGCAAACACAGCTTTCTGCAGCCTTTTCCTTGCATCTAAATTGGTTTCACTTGAGAGAAAAAAACCCACACGTTTGTTTTAGCAAGGCTAACTAGTCAGTGATGTGTTTGGCTGGAAACCTGTTATGTTTTGCTACTTTATCATGTTGCTATTTCCATGTTCAAAGGCTAGTTAAATTATTTACGCTACACTTCATATATTGTGTAGAACACCTGCCTTGACACAAACAGCAGCAACTTCAGAATAACAGTGCTCTGCTTTGCAGGGAACGGCCCACTCAAAGCCTCAGCTGTCATCCCTCCCAAAAATACCAAGAACCATGCAGACATGAATTTGCTTTAGAGTTTCAGATAACAATATCGACTCAGTTCTGGAGGATATGGGGTTGGATTAGATGACCTTTCAAGGTCCCTTCCAACCCAAACTATTCTATGATTCTATATTACAAAATAGAGTATAAAAGGAATAAGCTGAGCAAGAGCCTAGCTAATCTAAAATTCACTCTGAATGATAAATTACTTTCAGCCAATAATACCCAACGCTATTTCAAAATGTATATTGAAGAACACGTACATCAAGAGACTCTGTGAATATTTTATTTAGACTGTGTGGTGTAAGTCTCATTGTAGTTGCACTGCCTTTTACGGTACAGTTTGATTTTGTCCCTGTCTTTTTATTAATTTAATCAAAACTCAGTTGTCTTACCATTTCTTCACTCATCAGCAAACAAATTGGGCATAAAAGTTAAAAAACCCCCAAAATTTTAGGAGTACTTCTGTGGCCATAAAAACAAACCTCCTCAGGTAGCTCACTAGCCTCAAGCCCCACTCTACCGACCATCACTCACCAAGGGAGCACGCAAACCACCAGCCTTGATGTTTTACAATAATAAGAAATGTAAAGAAAATGTGATTTCTTTATGAGAGGCAGCATCAGGGCAGGACAGCTTTCCTACAGCAACACTGCTGCAAAAGCTAACTGCTGTTTTCTCCAAGATCCACTATGGAAACTTCAGCACAGAGCAAGCCCTTGCTGCTACTTTTCCCTTGCCAAAGAGCACCAACCACCCCTGCAAACTGGAGGGTGTTTTTTCAGTGCCAGCTCATTTTCCACTGCACTCCAGCTGGCTTTGGCATTCTCCCTCTAAAAGCAAGGCCTCATACAGCAGCACAGGGAAAAAACTCAGCACAAACTCGTAGATGCTTCCAAGTGATGGTAATCTACAGTGGACTGCACGATGCCTCCCTGGGACAGAAGGGAAAACGGCATGGTGCTGTACAGACACACACACTGCAACAGGGCTGCTGCCAAAGGAGTTTCCAACTTCATTTCCCTTCTCTGTATATTGCAAACAGTAACTTGTATATAAAGCAGAATGGGGGTCAAAGGCTGAGGAAGGAGATTATAAACAAAATCTTTTGGTATAAAATAATACTGCACTTTCTATATTGAGCAGTAAACCCAGGAGCTGATATGTGCCTTCCTGAGTATTATTATAAAATTCAGTTAAGAGGCAGTTTACTGAATCAGGTCAGGGCCTGAGTGTCCCCTCCAGTTCAAGCCTTGATATTGTACAGGTCTTGTGAATTGAGTCGTAGATATCAAGAAGCGTTACAAGTCAAATCAATATTTTATAGCCTTTGCAGAGACTGTAGTATGAAACTCTATCAGCACAGTGCTCTGAACAGAAGGATTTGCAGGAGCTAAAATAATTTACACTAATAAGGCAGTGACCCATGCAGTCCTTAATGATCATTTAGCTTTGGCAATGCATTTTACCGCTCTTGAGCTGCCTGGAGTTGTGTTTTTTTTCCCAGCAGAAAACTCCTACATCAGATTAAGGACATAAGCAGTAACCTAACCACAAGGCTCAGTTTTGTTCCGTGTAAATTCATTCCAATTATATAAACTGCTAAATTAAGAAATGAGGTATTTAAAACAAAAGGGTTATAACAGAGCCACAAATACACAAACAAACATCACAGAAATTCTTAATTCCGTTTCTTGCCTTGTTTGCTTATTGAAGTGCCATATGTTGCTGCAAGTGCTATGAAAATATCATAAGATCGTAATTACAAGGTTTGTTGAATTATAGAGTAAAGAAGCCACTTATTTACATTTAAATATGAACAGTGGTAATTGAAATGTCACATGCTTCTCTGTTCTTGACTCCAGAAAAATATTTATCTACCAGCAGCTTGATGTGATTTCAGCAACGGCCCAGATTCATGAAAGGAACTGTTACTCACATCACTCTCTGCTCTTATTTATTTCTCCCTTCTGATTTATGAACTCAAACAGGGGCTTCTGAAGTGCTCAGGCACTGACGTAGTGATGAAGACACTGCAAACAGGATTGTTACTAAGTTGGTGGTTAATAATTCTTTGACCTGTCAATATGGGAAGGCCTGCAATACCTTTAGGAAATCAATTTTAAATTGACCTCATTGAACTGATGCAAAACCCAACTGCAGATGCATTTACACTGATTAGCCCTTGTTACAGTCTGAGAACAAGCAAACCCAAGCCAGGCTGATGTTGAGTACACAGAGAAAGGGTTTACAAGAGTTTAAAATTAAAATTGCATTAGTTGAACCAGGGTCCCTTTAAGGGGAAAAGACCTCTAGAAACAGCCCCAGTGAAGGCACTGCAGTCACAGTCAAGATTCCGCTGTGCCAAACTTGCTTACAAATGAGACTTGAAGCTTTACCCTCCTTACAACACTATCAATGTCAGTAGAAAGCCTCCAAGAGGTTCAGTTCCACCAAGTAAACTGAAAAGAACATCAAAAGCCCAAACCAGAGGAAAGCAACTCACTGTAAGCAGCACATGGCTCAGACCCATCAGCTACCTGAGTAAAGGCTCTCTAGAGAAAACCCTAAACCAGCAAAACTTGAGCCTGAGTCTTGTCCAAAGAAGTTTTCTCACTGCAGGAGCTGGACACCCTTTGCTGCACTGTGGTAGGCTCCAAACCCAGTGTCTGTGGCTGCCATGACGGCAGGGAGAAGCCTGCAAGACTAAGGGGGGCATGAAATTAAAAAGAGCTCCCAGATCTTACTTTCTGGGTCTAAAAAAAAAAATAAAAAATTACATAACCTTAAAACACAAAAAGGTTGCTGTCAAGTATTTTTCTTTTTGTAAAATATTAATAATTCTCATCATGTAAGGACTGAAGTTTGGGCCTTTCCTTGGTTAGTCTTTCTCCAAGAGAGCTATTCCACTGCACTATACGAAAACCCAGGGGGATTTACCAGCTCTGTTTAATAGCTACACAGTCCACCGCTAAGTTAATGGTAAAGCTTTCAATTAACACAAACAGTTTTTTGGCTAATGCTAAACCCACAAATCTCAGTCACCTGCTCTGCTTCCCTCTACCTTTCCCAAAACACTCCTTGTTTTCTGGTTTAATAATTAAATGTAGGATTTTATATTTTTTTTTAAGACTCTGAAAAGAAACGAGGGTGGCTGGAGCCTGGTGAGAACTCCAGGTAACACTGGCTGTGAAACACTCAGAAGAGGAGAAAGAAAAATGTTTGGAGCAGTGACAACTTGTATTGAGCACTAACCGAACTCCTCAAAGGCAGCACATCGGACAGCAGCAGAGATGGGTCTGTGCCGGGCTGTGGGAGAGTGCACACACATCACAGCAGCAGCAGCAGCCGGTACCCAAGAGCAAGAGCAGCATCCCCAAAGCACCGGGTCAGTAAACAGCATAATGAAATGTGACAGTAACTTCATTTGTAAAATACACGCTAAAGCATTCAGGGCAAAAGTGTTAATAGCAAGGGCAGCATTTGCATAATTACACTGACTTTAAGGCTCTGGTTTTAAATTGACCTAACACTGTCTCTCGCTGATGCAAACAGCAGTTGGCTCTGCTGCCCTGGGATTCAGCTACTCACCACACCGGAGCACACAGCCTTCCACACAGCACAGATTTCCACTGCCAGGGCTTCAGAACACACTAGGGTAACACTGTGCATTAACGACCAAATCCAGCTTAGGAGGAATACTGGGGTTTATGTTTTCTGCCTTTGATGTCAAAGATCCACCACATAGCCCTCACTGCTACCCCTCATTCTCTAAACTCCAGTAACAGAGCTCTGCTTCGTCACTATACCTCACTGAGTAGGCTGGAAGAACAAATAAAGGGCAAATTAACAGCACAAAAAGGAGTACAAGAGCAGACTAAACTGATGTTATCTTAAAAAAAAAATCCCACAAACCCCATCCTTTCACAGGAAGGACATTCTTCCCACACCAGTTTGAACCACTCCCAGTGAGGTTCACTGGCTATGTCTACAGACAGTATGCTTTTTACTAGCTTTGGATACTGCTTCTGCAGATATGTCTATTAATATGAAGGAGCATACAGTTTGTATGTGACATTTAGTAATTCATAAAAGAATTAATTTAATATTTATTAAATAAAACAATATTCTCATCATGGTACATGGTCAACTTTACTTGTGCTGCCCAGGACATATCTGGCACACACCATCAAACCAAATGCACAGAGGTGACAAATGAAAGCCACTGAGACATGGTGCTACCCTGTCCTGAGCCCCCAGACTAGTGAGTGACCTTGTTCCAGAAAGACACACACACACCAGGCTAAAAGTGATGGAGGAAGGTCAAGAAAATATTTAGGCTCAACATAACAGTGTGGGTAAAACAATCAATGAGGCATCATTTTTGTTGAGTGATTTTGCACAGTAAAACTACACAGAACATGACAAGGAGCACAAGTGAGCAGGGCAAGGACCTTGCAGAAGGCTATTCCAGTGCTATGACTGCCCACTGCACATCTACTCAGGCTTTTTCTAGCTCTGCATAATCGAAGAGGCACTGGGTGGTGATGCATGAGGAACAAAGCGAGTAGAGGAACCAGTCTCTGCCCATCATTTAGGGTTTGGCCTTGTGGGAGCCTGTGCTGTTATGTGCAGTTGAAACCTGGGAGACGCAGCACCCTCCAGCGTCGCCCCACCAAAAGGCAGACCAACCACTCACTGAAACTAGTCGGTACAACTGACTCTTCTTTCACTCTCAGCAATAGCCAGTGAAATATATACAAGTCTCCTCCATCACTACCACCAGTACAGATCTCTGGTGCTAAACCCATCCACCCAAAAAGCTGCACGTATTTTACAGAGATGAGAAGACAAAAAGAAATACACAAAATATCCATGATAGCTATAGCACTTCCCTAGTAAGTATTAAAACATCAGACAACATCTTCATATTAAACTCTTCCCTGAAAATAATAAACGTTGGAGATCCTCATTCCATCTTTGTTACATTTTAGTATTCTTTGCTTCATTGCCCATTTACAAATCATGAAGAATTCATAGATGAATAATGGACTGAGAATAATATCTCTGTGTGTATATATATAAAAACATAAAACCCAGAACAAGCTAAGGAGAGGATAAACTCTTCCTAAGCACAGTGAATTAATGACTAAAGTAATAAAATTAGAATTAAAAAAAATCAAACTGATACTGTTAAGTCTCTAAAATCCTTTCCAGGATCTCTGATGAGCAGTCATTACTCTGTTCCACAATAAACCATGTCATTTCATTGCCCACAGAGCCTCCCCATGATACAGAAATGAATTACTTTCCGGAGGTTTCCCCACTGTCCCTAGGGAATTTACAACACATTAAATTTAGCTCCTGTATCTCCTCTAAGGCAATATGCAACTCCAGTTACACGCCACTGTGTGCCTTGACCAAGGAGGGAAGTAACTCCAACCTCTGCTACTGCAGACTTGGGAAACCATCTCCCACCTTTGCAGTCCCTTTGCCTGCTCCTTTCCTCCACTGCCCAGGAAGACCCCTGGCAAGCACTGCCTCTCCCAGGGCACCCCCAGACGCTGCATGAGTGCAGCTGGAAGACACCAGCACGCGTCTTACCCACATTGCACAGCCCTTGTCCCACAGCCACATGGCTCGTGGGAGGGAGATGGGATGGCTCTTAGACCCACCTGTGGCTGTGATCACCCTCCTCACAGCTTCATTCTAACATATTTATAAAGTCCACATTGTTTACAAAATGTGATGAATCTTCCAAAGGACACATCTGAAGTTTTTACTCAGCGTCACTTGGGAGACCAGTTACTGACCCTCTTCCTTAGGGCCTCTCTTTTTCTTCTCCATCTGAAAGGCGGAGGCCAAATCCCATTTCCAAAAGTAAAACAGGCCCCAGCATACAAATTCAATGTGCTTCCAACAAATCTCATGCCCCTAAATCATCCATGGAATGAAGCCACCTCCATGACAGGCTTGCTGAAAAATGTTATCCACAGGTGTTTGGGTTTTATTTAAAGTTCATTGCTGATTATTACTTCCTAGTAGAAATAATGGTGCCTTCTCATTTTGAAAGTGAATCAGTGAAAACATATACCCTTTTATGAGTTAAACTGTTTGAAATAACTTTTAAACAATTACTCAACTTATCTGAAGTTTCTTTCATGGGATTGAAGGGTTTTCCTGTATCAAATTATCTGGATTTCTCATGGATTGTGCATTTCTCAAAAACTCCCTGTTTTCAGATTAAAGACAGAAAGGATAGAAAGGACACAATACAAAAAAAAAATAAAAAGTAAAGAAAAATATTTTAAATATTAATGACTAAGGGAGAAATGGAAACACATTAAAGGCAAATGTGAGAGCTTTTAAATATGTTATTAAAATTGATTTATAAATGAGACTCTTCTTTAACCAAGTGCTTTAGCCTTCACTACTTATTTCCTTCTGATGTCTCTCCAAGCATTGGTGTCACCACCCAAAACGTATGGTATTAAGGAAAAACATCCAGAAAATAACTAGGCTGGCAATGGCTGTGGACTGTTCAAACAGAAAAACATCATTATATTAAGACTTTCAGTGAATGAGATGAGCAGTTGGCTATTTTCAATAGCTGCAAAACCCTAGGCACTTGCAAGACATCTGTCCCAGGTCAGGCTGGAGGCTGATGGGGTTCACGGGCTGGGACACAGCCAGGGGCTACTCTGCTCACGCCACTGCAGCATAAAGCTGCAGTCAAGTCCACAAATGCAGGCGCATTTTATTTACAGGGGCAGAAAAAGATATTTGCATTTCTATCCTCCTCCTCCCTCTCCCTCCACATGGAACTCACACTCATCAGCAGTTGGGCTCTGAGCACTGATCCACACACAAGGGAAACCAAAGCAGCACACCCACTGAAAAGTGTCTGCAGGCTGATGGTGAAGGACTGGGGAAGCCCATTCTGTGCAGCCTGGATGTGAACCCATACGCAGCGTACAGCGTTCCACAATTCCCCTCTCTCCTTGTGCACCACATCTCAAGTTCAAACAAATTACCCCAGGAGCCTGCATTTTTAGGATGTATCTTTTAGATGTGCAACAGAGGCTATGTGACAAAACCAGCCACAAGCAGCATGTGAGGCCGTAGGACTCCCAGGTCACATTTTATTAAAGGACACAGTAGCAGATGAGTATTGCACAAACAGCCCAATTAACATACTCAAAATTGTGGACATTATCTCTGAAAGGAACAAATTTGCGCATGAAATTGTGTAAATTGACAGAAAGTGCTAGCATATGTTTAATAAATTACTATTTATTTAATCTTAGATATACAAAACATTTTCTTTTAAAGCTGGTATCCATCATAAGCCACAACGTTATAGGTGAAAAAAACAAACAGAAATATAAAACATCACTAAGAACTATAGATCTTGTATGCTAGATTTTGTGGCAAGAATCGTCCACAAAACTCATTCTGAATGTCCTCATAAGATCCTTTTTATAGCAGGTTATGAATCATCACATGGTATCTTTAAATGGATGATCAATACTATATTTTCCCATAAAACGTTTGGTTTGAAATCTGATTTTAAGTGCATTAGAGTTCTTGTGCACTGAATGAGTGAGTGTCATAATAAATTGTCATCAAATATGAAAGAAATACAGCTTAGATTAATTGCCATATTTATTTATGAGTCTATAAAATACATTCTGAAAGTCCTGGCACATTTTTGGGATACCAGCTTGAACTTTCAAGAAAGTTAAAAGCATTAAACGAGACTGAAAGTAGATTTATTATTAGAATGTTTTTAATTGCAGTTTCTATCAGTTTCAACAGGTATTAGAATGGCTGTGCCCTTAATGGCCATGTCTCGTGTTTTTTCTTTAAAAATTATATACTTTCCATAATTTTATTGATTTTATAAGATTTATTATAGATTAGTGCTGCTTGTGTGTGAAAGCACAAGTGGTCTCAGCTTCCCCATATTGGCTACGGATGACCCATCACTGCAGCAGCTCCTCTGCAGTGCCCCCCCAGCATCAGCACTACCTGAAGCACCAAGGCAAGACCAGGGAAAAACCTTAGTTACCTGAAGGCCACCAGCAGAAGGGTCCTCAGCCAGCTTCCCAGCAGGTCCTGTTCTGCTCTCATTTCTACAGATGCAAAAGGGAGTTAATTCAGTCAGGATTTGGAGGGGAAGTCAAGCAGAGCCCCTTTTCTCAGACATTAACAAAGAGGCACAAAGGACAACTGATTTGGTGGGCCTTGGAACTGGTCTTAAGTATTTTCTAGGTTTGCAGTAAATCATAAGCTCCCTGCATTTCTAATGTACAATAAACACAAATAGATTTTTGTAAATTACAAATGATAGTAAGTAAGTAAATAAGGAAGCCATGTTAAATAAAGCTCATAAGTTGTGACAATTCTTGGAAAATAAGACACTATTGCCTTATTTGAAAGCACCAGGCTATTTAAAAAATAGAACCTCGAAATTACAGCAACAGACTAGTTAATGGAACATAACTGTCACTCACTGCCACAAAACAGAAATGACAAACTATACCTAAGGTGATATTAAATTAAAACACTTCAGTTTGGCAGCCAAATAATTCCTGCATACCAACTGCATATCTGCTGATATAAAGGTCATGGAAGCATAGCACTGCTTAGTGGTTAACGGAACCTGGTGAGCCCAGTATCATCCTCAAGCTGTGGCACAACAGCAAGGCCTTGTTAATAAATAAATAAATAAATACAGACGAAGGAAAAAAACATTAAAAATATTTCTATTGGTTTTACTAGAAACTGAATGCAGGGAGGGCTCAGCCTGGGACAGAACTGTGTTGCTGCCTCAGCCCTCCCGCTATAAATTCCCCATATTTCAGCAAAACACAAACTACTCCTCAGGGGTGAAGCTCTCTCCCATTTTGTGTAAACCTATCTTCACCAGATGAAGTCACACCTCACAGAATAATCTACAGAGAAACCTACAAAAGCTGGAACAGAAGTACTGGACTACCCTGATGCCAAACACTTACAAAAGAAGTATCTCCTCATCAGCTAAGTACAGTTTCAGAAGCCAGGTTTAGTGATGGCCCCAGATCCAAGGGAAAACCCCACCCAGGAGCATGGGGAAGGTCCACATGTGGCTTCCACCCACTTGGCCACCTCCAGGCACAGAAAGGCCCAGACTGAAGCCCCAGGTCCAGCCATACTCCAACTCCAGGAACACTCAAACCAAACATTTTGCAGCCATCTCCCAAAACTTAATCACGGCCAACACAGTGATGATCTGAGATTCAGCAAATCCATAGGTCATTGTAACAGTGATGATGGGTACCAAGCGGAGCTGCCAGTCCTCCACTTGAGAAGAGTCATGAAGATTAGGCCACCACAGACTGTCAGGAAGAAGCAGCTGTCAGGTGAAGGAGTCCATGCAGAAGTGGGGCTTAGGGATCCCCACAAATGGTAATATTACCCTCATGTGTTTCCTGACAAAATTTGAAATGGCTCTTGCTTAACCATCCATTTAAATAAGAAGGTCTAGAGAAACAATGGAAAGGCCCACCCATGTATTTAACGTTATACATACCAAAACCATAGCAAAAGTGTATTAACTCCTATATACATAACTCTCCAGAAATCCACGGACCTCTCTTTTGGAGGTTCCTCTCAGAAGACAAGTGTCCAAAGGCAATCACAGTTATTCCTGATGTATTCCAAAAGTGATCTAAAAATCAAATCTGTGTTCGCTTTGGCCTTCAGCTGAAAAGATATCACGTTACCTCAGCAATTATACCTCACCCCCTAAATCTGGGTATGTCCCATGCTGCATTGGGCCAATTCTCCCCTCTGCCTCAAAGATAGTTCTATTTTGTGCTTGTATGTTAAGCAAATAAAACGCTTTATCTTCAAGAAGATATTAATCTTAATATTGTCCTAATTTGTTTCGTCTTTTTCTGCCTCTCATGCAAAAATAAGTCTTGATAATAGTCACTGATAAGGACAGTAACCAGCAAGCTCCACAATAAGCCATCATATGCACTATTTTAGTTTGTCAAAACAATTAGTGTTCATTTTGGCTTTATTCAGTTAAATCTGTAGTGACTGATCAGTTTAAATTATGTATTAGGCTGCCCAGCTGTACTTGTTTATTCATGCATGGACCTGAAGAGTTTTCATTTTCTCAGTACAAAAAAAGCAACAGCCAAAATGTCCCCCGTACTCTAAAATATAAAGGCACTTTCTTCTCAGCCCCATTTCTGCTCCATAGTTTTGAAGCCATTCTTCTTACCCTGCTTATTTCAATTAACCTGTTACCACATCCACAGTTATTGGCAGCCACATTTGCAGCAGCAGAAAGCACATACTGTTACTTTTACCCCTTGCAATTAACTCCCGAGCAAAGCAGTATCGGAGCTAAACCAAATGATGTTGATTTTAAAAGGATCAAAAATCGCATTACAGGCTGCATTTAAACTCCTGCCTTGCTTGAAGAGGAACTGCTCGCAGGAGTGCTTACAGTTAAACCTCACACTCCTCGCTTTCAAGAACAGAAGTTTATGAATCAAGAGAGCTGGTTTTCCGTTTTTGCTCATGTTTATAAGCAGAGAGTCCTTGCTAGAATGCCCGGGAGAAGGCACTGCATGCCGGGGGCGGGGAGGGGGGGGGGGGGAGGGCGGCGGATGATACACTTGTATGCAGGGGGAGAGACGACACAGATTTAGATAAAGGAAAGCAAAACCTGCAGTGACCATGTACAGCATCAGTTATGTTTTTCCACTACACGGTGGATGAGCAGAATGGAAATCTGGCTGTTGAAGCTGTTTCCCTCTGATGAAAAAAAGAATGTGGATTGCACACTCCTTCCCCAGAGCTGCCTCCATCAAGCCAGGTTCAAGAACCTGGTAATGGAAGGTTTTGCCAATATTTACAAATCACAGAAAGATATTCTGGCAGCTCTGACATGATGAGTGCGGTCATTCAGTGACAGACTGACAGGGTGAATGGTGGCAGGGCTCACAATGGCACAAACAGCCAGAGTTTGAATCCTCCCAAAGAGCTGGGGAGCAAGGCAGAACTTGTATTCATTAATGTGAATGCCAGTTAATATCCCAAGTTGTGAGAGCAACTAAAAGGGTCACCCACGTGTCTCTTCAGCATGTATAGCACAAAGTATGCTACAGAAACATGTGTAGGGCAGAGAGGTGTGAGTGGAGAGAGCTGGGTGGCAAAAGGCCACCTCTCAGAGCCAGACTCAAGTACAACGTACCTGACAGGTAACAGATCTGCTTTCAAATTGATTGCACACAACAAAGATTGCACTGATCTGCATTAGGTCTGTTACAGAAGTGCTTTTGCAGTTTTGGTGGCTGCTCTGCTGGGCACATGGGCGAGGGCGAGGGCCCCACATGCAACATGCCTACACACATAGGGTGACAGCAACTGCTCCCATGGGCTCTGAGCACAGTAGGAGAAGGCACACAGCTACTCTTGTTCCTCCCTTAATTCAGCAAATAATGTAGTAAGTGCTCTGGTGAAAATACTTGAATTTTGCTGAATTAAGTGCTTTAGAGCAAGTGGTTTTATTACTTTATAATTAGCATAATTTCCCTCATAGGGATTCTTGCAATTAAATAATTAGCAGTAATGTTACCCAAAGGTGTTCTTTAATGAATTTCTTACGGTACTGCCCCCGTTAACGAAAGCTGAAAGGGCTCGGTTTCAAGCCGCCCGAACGCTCCCTTCTCTCGCCAACTCACGGGACGTCGGAAGAGGCTGTCGCCCTTTACGCCGGGCCAGGCCGCTCGCCCCGGCGGGGCGGGCACAGCGCGGCCGCCTCGGTGCCCTGCTCATCCCGACGGCGCAGCTGAGGAGCAGCGGCCGGGGAGAAGCCCCGACAGTGCCCTGCTCCGCCAGGGGCCGCGCACCGCAGGGCCGCCCCGCGACAGCACCCGTGAGGGCAGCACCTCGGGCCGGGACCGGCCGCGCCGCGGCCCCGCGCACCGCTCGCGGCTCGCCAGCGCCACCCGTCGGGGAACGGGGCGGCGGTGGAGAGGGGCCGCTCCGGCGGGGAAGGGCACCGGCACTGCCGCGGGGCTGCCCGCAGTAGGGCTGGCCCCGGCCTGCCCGGGCCAAGAGCCGCCGGAACGGGGAATTTGTTGTTTTTTTATCTTTCTTTTCTTTTTTAATTGGCGCTGGCGGGACACAGTGCGCGGCCGGGCCCGGGAGCCCCCGAGCCGGGGAGGAGGGAGGAAAGGAAAGCCCCATTTACTGCCCGGGGATCTCGCCTCAAAGGCAAATTTGCACTATGTAAGTCGCTAGTTAAACAAGGGCGTTTCCATTTGTTAATTGATGTAATTACGCCGTAGCAATAACGGGCAGGCCGGGATGCAAGCAGGCATCCATCCACCCATCACCTCAACACTGACCCTCCGCTGCCCCGCCCCCCCACCCTCCCGGTGGGACCGGTTCGGATCTAGGTAAGGAATGGACTCCTCGCTCCTCACTCGTTAGGGATGGAGGCTGCGGGCTGTCCCCGGCCCTCTCCCGGCCATAGCCGCTGCCGGCGCAGCCAGTGCAAGCCGTGCGGGCCGAGGTCCGACCCCGCTCCTGCGGCCATGGGCGGTCGGGAAGGGCTACAGGGAAGCCGGAGAGGAGCACGGCCAGCCGTAGCCACCATAAACGCAGAGCCCGGCCCAGTAGGTGTGACCCGGGGTAGTGCCTGCCCGAGCACTGAGGCCGGGGGGTGCCCCGCACGGCCGCGGCCTCCGCTACCCCTGCCTGCAGCGGAAGGGGGCACGGCGGGAGGAGGGGGCGACGCGACCTCCCCCCCTTCTATATAATTTATTTCCCCTACAACAAATGTGGATTGTGTTTAAAAAAGCGAAAAGAGAAGAGGCCGCCCGGCCCCTGCCTGCCCCGTGCCCCGCAGCGCAGCGCCCCAGCACCACGGAACAAGTGTTGCGGGTGCTGCCCGCTCCTGCCCAGCGCTGCCTGCTCTGCCGGCAGAGCCGTGACGTCACCCCGCTCCTCGCCCACCGAGGAACGCTAAAGACCTATAGAGCAGAAAATAATACAACAAGCAAGCTCCGTGTCTTGCAAGTCCTACGTGATTTCCCCCCCCCCCCCCCTTCCCCTTGGAAAAAGCCCCTTTGCGCTTAAACTCTCTATACATGTGGAGTGGCTTTTCAAAGTCCCGCTATACAAACATATTTATTACGAGCGATGGGGAGCGGGGGGGTAGCCTAGTTTTTTAACCCAGGCACCCCCCTCCCTCTCAGATGTCTGGCAGCTCTTCTTAAGTGCAATCATCTATAATTGAGGGGAAAAAAAAAAAAGCCATACGTGGAAATGTGTGTGTGAGAAGGTGCATCTTGAAGAGGGGTTTAGTTACAATCGATCTTGGGGGGGAAATATTGCCTATGGTCCAAAAATAAGGAGCGACTATGTCCTTCTCCCAGTTCGGATACCCCTACAGCACCACTTCACAGGTAAGGCGAGTGAGCAGCACTCACTTTTGTTTAGATTCCGCTGCTGCTGTCCAGATGTCTTGTTCCCCCTCCCTTTTATTCTTCCCTTTCCCTTACTTAGAGTTTTTTTTTTTTTTTAAAGGGCACATCTGGAGCCTTTTTAAAAAAAATGTGCGTGTGTGTTTATGTCTCGTTTGTGTTGTGTTAGGCTTAAACAAGTAACTCGCCGTGTGTACAGCAAAGGCGTTTAGGAAACCTGTGCTTCCCCCTCCCCCTCCCTCCACCGTTCACTTTTAAGTGCAACAAACAAATAAATAACATCAGTCCCGGCTGCGCGCGGGCGCGGAAGGTGCGCGGGCAGAAGGACCGCCGCTTTGCGGGGTCTGCCCGCCGGATCCGCTCTGTGCCGTCCCCTCTACCCTTCCTCCCCGACCGGTCCTTTCCCTGAGTTTTGTTGGGAGTTTTTTTTCTCCCCCGTACGATTTCGGAAGGACACCTCCTGCACATCCCCACCCAGGCCTGCGTTAACCAAATCGTCGCTATAGGTACCTCGAGTCACCATTTATTTGGGTAGAATTATTTATACACCGTAATCACTGCAAGATGTGCCTCCCGCTCTTGGGAAGTTAGCTGTCCCCTTGAACTTACTGAAATCAAATGTCTTCGATTGCGTTAGCTGGCATTTACTGCTTTGTGTATTGTCAAGTTAACTGTAATCGCAACGTCTTGGCTTTAAATCAATGCGAACGGACCGAGCGGGAAGTGAGAGAAGGAGCCGTACGGATCTTTTGCCATTCTCGAGAGCAGTTATTTTCTTCAAGTTTTGTCTGCTTGATTAATCGTGTTCCCTTCCCAAGTGCTCCCGCTTCCCATTCCGTTTATTTCCCGGTTTCTATAATTAGTTGCCCCAGCTCTGATTTCCTACCCCCTTTGTCACCCCCTCCGCACACACACAGACACACACGCTCCTCGAGTCCCCGCGATGGGGCTGCCTCGACAGTCACTCGGCACCGTCCCGCTCTCTCCTCTGCTTCCCGCAGTTCTTCGTGTCCGGCAACCCCACCATGACCTGCTGCGAGGCTGCGCCCCGCTCTGCGCCGGATACCTCCCAGGGGCCGGCCTCCGCCTCCCTCTGCTGCGCCTCGTACGAGAGCCGGCTGCTGCCGCCGGGCCGCGCCGAGCTCAGTGCGGCGCTGGGCATGTACGGTGCCCCGATCGCCGCCGGCCAGGGCTACGGCAGCTACCTGCCCTACGGCACCGAGCCCGCCGCGCTCTACTCCGCGCTGGTGAGTGCCCGCCCGCCGCAGATGGGGATGGGAATGGGGATGAGAGCAAGAGGCGGCAAACTTCGCGGTCAGCAGTTGATGGAGGGTCGGGGGCGGTTGAAGGGACTTGGCTGCCGCGGTGACTCGGGCGGCAGGGGGCCAGGGCTCCTCTCCTGCTCGACGCCGAAAGCTGCCGCTTCCCTTGCAGAACCCCCAGTATGAAATCAAGGACGGCGCCGGCACGTTGCACTCGGGAATCGCGCAGTCCGCTGCCTACTACTCCTACGATCATTCCTTCGGGCAGTACCAGTACGACAGGTAAAGCCCCTTTGATCAGCGCCCGACAGCGTTAGCATCCCCCTGCGAGGCACAGACCGACATCAAAAGGTACCGGAGGGGGAGGAGGGAACTCCGACCTGACAAACTCGAGGCGCTCCGGGACCACCAGTCAGTTAAAATCACACCTTGGAGCTCTGGCGGGAGGGCAGGGCCACACCGGCCTCCTGCGGGTCCCGGCCGGGTCCAGGGGTTCATGCCGCGCTCTGCCGGCTTCCCCTTCCTAACCCTCTCCCTGCAGGTATGGGACAGTGGATTTCAGTGGCTCGGCCAGACGCAAAAACGCAACGCGGGAGACGACGAGCACCCTCAAGACCTGGCTGTACGAGCACCGAAAAAACCCCTACCCCACCAAAGGAGAGAAAATCATGCTGGCCATCATCACCAAAATGACCCTGACCCAAGTGTCCACTTGGTTTGCTAACGCCAGAAGGAGGCTCAAGAAAGAAAACAAAATGACCTGGTCTCCCAAGAACAAAGCGGGGGAAGAGAAGAAAGAACCAACCCCGCGGGAAGAGGAGGAGTACAGCGCGGAGGGCGAAGGCAGAGGTAGGCGGGAGAGGCCGGACAGGCGCCTCGAGGTACCTCGAAGTGGCGGCCGATCTCAAGGCCCCCCAGCTTCCCGCACCCGTACTAACGCCCTGGCGCCCCTCCTCCCCGCTATGTGTCCGAGCAGAGCAGAAGAAGTGCAAAGAGGACAAGGAGCTGCAGTTCAGCGACCTGGAGGAGGCGGAGGAGGAGGAAGAGGAGGAGGCGGGGAAGCCGGAGAAGGGCCGGGCCAGCTCCCTGCAGGCAGCCCCCAGCATCGCTGCGGCGCTTCCCGAGGCTCTGCGGAGCGAGTGCAGCCTGCCCGGCTCCTTCCGCGCCTTGCCCTGCGCAAAGGCCCCCGCTGCGGACTTCGCACCCCCCGCCCTGTCCGCCCCGCCACTGCCCTACGTGTCCGCGGAGAAGCCGCGCATCTGGTCGCTGGCGCGCACCGCCGGGGCCAGCGCTGCGCGCAGGGGCAGCCCCGAGGGCGGCGGCGCGGCGGGGGAGCAGCCCCTGCCCGCCAAGGCCTTCCGGAGCTCCGCTTTCAACCTGCAGCCGCTCCCGCAGAGCTGCGCGTCCCATCGCGGCCTGGGGGAGTCATGCCAGTACGCGGCGGCGGGCGAAGGTACCCGCGGCGGCGGGGCCGCGGGGACGGGCGGGCCGGGCCGGGACACAAGGCGCGGCGTGAGCCCGCCTTCGGCTGACAACCTCCGTATAATCGCCTCGGGCCCGGAGTGGCGGCGGCGTTAAGCCGGGCCCAGGTGTCAGGCAGGCGCGGGTCCGTGTCCCCCAGCGGTGCAGACGCCAAGGCCTCGCCGCTGCAGGCGAGTAGGCAGGGGAGGGCTGCTGGGCCGGGCCCGGCCCACTGCGAGCCGCTTGTGTCTGTGCAGGCTTCGGGCGGGGCGCCAAGGGCGGCCCGGGAAGCTCCGAGCTGGGCGTGCCGTGCCTGGACAGGCTGCGGACGGCGTTCCGGCCGGTGCTGCGGTGGTGAGGTAGGTGACGGGCCGGCTGCTGAGCCGACCCCGCACCAAGCGCCAGCTCGTCCGCAAAGCACTGGGGGCACCGTTCTGCCCTACTCCCCGGGGAGGGCCGGCGAGACCGCCGGGGAAAGGCTCATAACCGCTTCTCCCTCCCGCAGGGCCGCCTGCCCTTTCCTGAGCGGTGGTGACGAGGCTGTGCTTCAACGAGACTCTCGGCTTGACACAACGAAAGCAAGCTCTCCCTGGCCCAGCGGCTACCTCTCCGGCCACAAGCCCGTTGCTCTGCCATCGTCGGGACAAGGACCCGCTGCTCACCGGGGGGCGAGGGGCGGCGGGCGGAGCGGTTCCCCGCGGGACCGGCCCCCCGCCCCCGTTGGTTCAACACCCCCAGAAACACCTCTGCCACAACAAAAGCAACAAAAAGACTGATGTCCCTTTGTTCCCCACGTCGTGGTTTGTTTCTCCTTATCCCTCTTTCCCAGCTCAGGGCGCAGCTGCCCGCGGCCGCTCCGCGCCGTCCCGTGGAGGGAGGAGCGGTGCAGGTCATGCCGAGCGGTTTCTTTTCTGTGGCTGTAATAGCGCTGAAAGTATTTTCAGAGTTCTCAATAAACACGGGTGAACTGACCGCCGTGAAGCCTCCCTGTGACTCCGGGAGCGCTTTAGCCGGGAGCGGCCCCAGCACCGGAGCAGGACGTTGTTAGTGGGTCAGCGCTGTCGGTCAGTCAAAAGAGCAGTACTGCACTTTACAGGACAGACGGGAAAGGGAAACTGTATCTCCGCATTATTTCTGTTTAATTAAAAGTGTCATCAAACACTTTGTGTTCAGACTAATAAACTAAGCAGGGATGAGGAAATAATGTTTCTTTGTACCTGTCTCTAGAAGCAGTGGCAATAATTTAGATTAATAACTGTGGTAATTAAGAGGTCATCTATATATCAACCCGATACCTGCTATTTCCGAGTTCACCGGGGTCAACATTTACATTAAGTCACTTGTGGTCAATAGAGTCCAATGAATTCTGCCTTAATAAATCAGGGAAATCAATCTTGAATATTGAGAAGACTTCTGTATGTTTACCAAAGGCTACCAAGACAAGTGGGGCTGGGAGTCCTCTCTGTTTGTGACCGGAGAAGCAGCAGGTCAATGTTGGGAGAGGTGGCTGAGGCCGTCCGGGACTGTGGAGAGGAACGGAGCAGCCACGGGCTGGGCGAACCCGTCTAAGGCTGCGAACTGGGCGGTTTTGCAGGAGCCAGGGCAGGACAAGGTCCGGCCGGGAGCAGGACAGGGGCAGCGAGCGGCACAGGTGCGGCCGGGATAAGGGCCGGCAGCGCCGCCACAGCCGCCGGCCTCGGGGCTTTCCCTCGGCCAAAACACGCTTGGGCAACCGGCGGTGCAGGAGCCGCAGTCTGTTGCAGTGACCCGCAGCTTAGCGTAAGGAAAATTAAGCTGAGAAAAGAAAACATTATTTCAAGTCGGATTTGAAGGATTAAGACTTGTAATAAAGAGTATTCGGCCCTTTCGAAGGGTTCCTGCAAGGCGACCTCTCCGCCCCTCCTATGCCGTGGGAAGAAGGCGCCGGTTCCCCACGCGTGTCCGTAGCGACAGGGCCGTGACCCGCTCCCCGCCATGTCCCGGCTGCCTCTGCGCAGGCCGCGGGGGAGCGAACCGGGTCCCTCTGGCCCGCCGGCCAGGGACTTTGGAAGAGGCTCCCCCGGGAGGCAGCGCGGCAGAGGACCCTGCGGTGCCCACAGGACATGAAACCGTTCGGGCCCGGGGGGCGCAGAAATTCCCCGCGCTGCCGGTCCTGCCCGGCAGCGGCGACCCCAGGAGTGGGTAAGTAGCCGGGTGCGGGCTTTGGGGTCTTCTGAAAGCAGGCACGGAGGTGACCTCCAGGATTCTTAAGACTTCTTTAATTTTTAGTCCCCTTTTATTAAAGGTCAAGCGAGAGAGATGGAGATTATCCCGCCTGCCCAGGACTCCCCTGCAATCTGTCACGCCGGCAAGATATGTATAGCAAATCTCTCCAAATATAATCTCCAGGAATCATATTCCGAATACTGTGTTGATTAAAACACAGGAGATTGATGGAGAAGTAATAGCGGGAGCGGACCCTGTGAGCGCCCAGACACAAAACTAAACTAACGGGCTCGCCTGTGTATGAGGAGGACAAATTCAGCGTCTTTAACGCCACGGTAAACATACTTTGACCGTCCTCTGGCCGGGCTCTGCCGCGAGCTGGGCTTTCCAATGCCGATGAGCACTGTGGGTTCAGCTCGGGATGTCCCCCGGGCGCTGAGCCACCGTCTAGCGGGGAACTCGCGCACGCTCTCGGGACGACGCGGGGAGTTGTGCCCGGCGGGGCTGGGAAAGCGCCGACGGCCAGAGCAAGCTCCCCGCAGCCCTGGCGCTCAGCCCGCCCCTGGCGAGGCACAGCCAGAGGCGCAAGGCGGCATATCCCGGAGCTGAGAAACTGCCGGAGAGCAGCATTCACCTCTCCGGCCAATTCCATAATCAAGGGCCGGGGTTACCCCTTTCCAGCCTCCCCGCATCGCCCCCAATTAGCCCCGCAGCGGCGGGGGCCGGGGCGGCGGTGGTGAGAAGTTTCTAAGCAGGAGCTGCCGTGCCCGTGTCCCGCTCCGGAGCGGCGGGGCCGCCCCCACACACCCCACTGCGCCCGCTCAAAAGCAGCGCGGCCGCGGGGCCGCCGCCGCGCTCCCTAATGAACTTTGTTCAGAGACAATTACGGACTCGGCGGGGGCAAGAGGCCGCGATGAAAAGGCGGCTTTGTGCGGCCGAGACGGCGCGGCTCCCAGGGCACCCCGGCCCTTCCTGCGGCCCCGCGGTGAACCCCCGCCCGGCCCCGCTCCCCGCGGGGGCAGCAGCCCCGGCGCCCGGCCCCCGATCAGCGTAGAGACGGGCTGGTGCCGGCAACGACCGTCGTGGAGCCCGGTTTATCAGCCGGATTCACGAAGTGGTCCCGGCAGAGCAAGGCAGAGATAACAGGGATTCCCCCCTCCCCCACCCTGTCGGAGGGGTTTCTGCCCCGCTTCCGTCCCCGGATGAGCTGCTGCGGCGGGGTCCTGCTTTAGCGTTGATGCACTCAGCAAACTGACCACCGAGCTGGCTAAATCTGATTAAATACACGCCGGAGACACGTGAAATGGTGAGCTTCGGGTGCCTTCAGTAGCAGCTTGGCGGAGAGGAGGAGTGGAAGCGCTGGGCAGTAACCATCTTTCAATTCTTGCTACACCATCCCGTCACCGGTTCTGTCCTCCTCCACCCCTGGTCCTCGGTCACCCGCTGTCAGCACTTCTCTCCTTCCCCGTCCCCCGGGTGGCACAAAACGCGCGGGTGTTCCCCTGGGGAGTGTGGGAACCGCTCCGACTCATGATAAGGCCTGGACGACACAAGGAACCAACTAGATCGGTGCTTCCCAGCTTTGTGAAGCACAACCCTGCTTTCACGAGCACAGCAGAGCAGACACCTCACGTTATTCACGCAGCAGCAGCACATGAGAAGAGTGGCCTGACTCTGAAAATGTCTAGGGCCCCATGTCCCTAGCTGGCTGGTCCTCTAGTGTCTTGCAAGCAAATGTTCTGACCCCTACACACAGGTTTCCCATCCCACATTAAAATGATGATTTTTACTGGCTTTACAGCAGCAACCCGCTTGGATAGCCTTCTTCAAAGGCGGCTACAAGCAGAAACTTTAGCATTATGGGTCTATCAAGGTTATGGAGCAATGGATTGGAGCAAGTAATTCAAAATCATCTCAAAAACTGCCCAAGCAGCTGTGTGGCCAGGTGTCATTTCAGGATCAAAGCATCTGTTAGGGGACAATAATTTTTGCCATTGTATTGCTTTTTTTTTTTTTTTTTTTTACCTACTGTTCATCTGAAAATAAATTACAGGCTAGAGCAGGTGGATACCATTCTGGAATGATTTAATGATTTCTTTAATCTGGATTCTGTTTCAATCTACTTAGCAGGATGAATACTTTTTTTTTAGCCTGAATCCAAAAGCTGTGCTTTTCATCTCGAGAAAATACTCTAATACACTGCTCTGCTGCTGTCAAGGTGTTCTCACTGCTGTTAGTAACCCAGTGGTACTGCTTGCCCAGCTGAAGTGCCTGAGGAGGAAACCTCAAGAAAACAGAGCAGAGGATTTCCATTTTCTCTTCTTCCTTGCTGTCTTCCTAGTGTTTTAGATGTTCTCTGCCTTTCCTGGGATAGTCCCCGGGTAGTACAGTAACTGACTAGCATTCAGTCCCTACCCTTTAAATCTCATTATGTGCAGGTTTAAGAACTCAGACCACTGTTCTCTGGCTTTCCCTCTGGTTAGGACAGCCTTATGTATCCCTGACTGGGAGAGCAAGCAGGGCCGTGGAACCTGAGCAGACTCACAGACTTTGGCTGCAGACACCTATGGATCCACTGACAAGAAATGAGGCCAGGAGTAATTCCAGGGACATTCTCCAAGGCCAGCATCGCATTCCTCAGCGAGCACACCCTAACACAAGACTGTCCTTCTTGAGCAGACAATTTTGCTAAAGAGGGGTTATCAAAAACATTGCCCACTTACTCAGATGTTAATTTCTGAGGTTTGGTTTCAGCTGGAATGAGAGATTTTATGGGAGAGATACTCTCAGGACCTGTAACATGCTGAAGTTCATGAGATAACTCCACACACAGCTGGGTTTGGTGTGCTGATTCCACTGAGGTGGTACCACAGACACAGACAAAATGCTTTTAGACACAGGAGAAGGTTACAGCATATTGGAGGGGCTGTGGTTACCACTGCCAGGATGTTTCCAACTCACGTGCCTGTACTTTTTAGCATAATGGACTAAATTAAGGTAAAAAGGCCTTAAACTTGCTTTACATCCATTAGGCTCAGTATGTGAACAGCAGAACCAGACTTTTGGGGGATTTGTTTTTTAACTCGGCACAGCTCTAAGCATGAGTTTGTTACTGAACAAGACCTGAGTTTATGCCAAAGCACCACCTCATTCATGGAGAGGTACATGTGGAAGAATTCCTGGGTTACCAGACAAGGCATCCAGGTTGGTGAACCTGATATCCAGACTGCCTGGGGTGGCAAAGAAGGAACTTCGTGCCATCAGGCTGTTCAGGTTTCCTCTACACAGACCACATGAGGCACAGTGTTAGGTAATGGGTTAGACGCACAAGGACAATGGCCAGTCAGCAACCTTCCGGGATGCATGCTTCCGAGTTAGATCTTGTTTGTCTAGCCATGTGCTTCACAGCTCTGCATCACCAGCAGTGATTTATTCCGGGGAAGTCTGAAAACCTGCTCAACATGCTCAGCTGGTAAAAGAACAAGTGCTTCATGTACTGCAGGAGGGTAACTTGCTGCTAGCAGGGCTTCGACCTTCCTGATTACACCCTCTTGCAGTGTGCATGGTAGCAGACCTCTCCTGGAGCTCAGTACTGCATGTAAAGCATGTGTCCCTGAGGGTGCGGCTGTGGAGCAGCTCCCCAGAAGGAAAAGTCAGTCATTTGTTCTACCCTCAGGACCACAGAACAAATAAAGCTCTTTTGAGAAGTATAACTGTCAGCAAAGCTGTGATTATAGTAAGAATGGACACTTCTGCATCATTGTATCAGCAGCAACCCACCCTGCTAGCCCAGGATCCAAACCCAGTAGCAGCTAAGGCAGGACAGCTGATACTCTCTTCAGTAATAAGTATCCAAGAGAAACAGAAGCAGAAATAACAGCTCCTGCGAGATGTGGTATCAGCCCTGGCCACGTCCCACAGCCTGTCCACTACATAACCACCACCACCACACTGCTTTGTATTTATGAGATCTCTCCTTTCCGTGTAGAGGAAGATAATTCTGAAATTGCTCAAAGCCACTGGGGAGTGAGGAGATGAATGAAGGAGTCTTTGTGAATCACTGAAGCAGGAAGAAAAGACATGAACAGCCCATACTGCTAAAAAACTGAGTGTTGAAATTCTCCTGGAGCAGCAACAGTTCTACTCTCTAGCCATCCCAATGGCATTTATTTGCCTGTTCCGTCCCAAAGAAAAGCCATAAGCACAGCAGAATAACCCTGCTGGCAGAGAGGACAGTGGTGCCACCAACTTTCAGCTCCTTTACACTGTCATTACTACTTTTACTTCAGCAACTTCAGTATCAGCAAAGTTTTTCTGTGATGTTACCATTTAAAAGAAGGAAACGGATGCAAGCACCCACATCAGCAGGTTCCTATTAAGCAGGTGTTTCTGCACCAAACCCTGACACACCATAACCTAAGTGACCACAGGACGAGAAGCAGTGGCACACTGCAGCACACACATTGTCAGAAGAATGTAAACTAACAGTGTGAAAATCTCTCCACTAGCTGGGCTATAAAAACAAGCACCAGCACAACTGAAAGCAGAAGGTGTCTCATCTGCAGGGTCAGTTCCTGTCACTCCTTTCACTGCTTCCTCTTCCTCTGAGGCCACACCAGTGCCCCTCTTGCTTACCCCGGGACAGGAGCCCCAGTGAAGGGGGGCTGTTTGTTGCAGACAGAGCTGCCTCCTCCTCGATCTTCCTGAGCTCGCTCTTCTAAGGGCTACACAATCAGGGGCATCCCATAGACCTCTCCGCAAAGTTCTTTTGGCTCAAGAGCTCAGCAGCATTTACCACCAGTGCTGACCATCAAGTATGATTTTTAAATCTCTAGCTGATACTGCACAGAGATACAGAAAGCTAAAGACTTTTACACAAACAGTGCAATTAGGGAAAGGTAGAAAACAATAGTAGGTAAAAGTCAACACCCATCAGGACAACATAATGTCTATAGAGAGAAATAATTTCGTAACACGCATGTTAAATTACTGATTTTTCTATCAGATACTCCTGTATTATATATTTCCATGAACCTCCAGCACTCAGAGTAATGTAGATAAGGCAGTAATAGCAACTTTAGCAGATTGAAAGGTACCTTCTACAGACAGGGTTTCCAATTTCCAGTTTCTCACTGCCTGTCAGAGCAGAGCTGATACACCTTCTGCTTCCATTTCATTGTACTTTTACTGACTGCAGCTCAGTGAGACACTATATTCAGGGGCACATCTGCCCATCAAGGATTACAATTTACCTGTAGAAAAATCAATTGCCAGTAAAACTCTTCAAGCATCCTCCAGATTTCAGAAATGGAACATACATTACTCTTCTCCTTGAACTTTCCCATAAAATATTGGCTTACTCAGTATTCTGTGGCAGGAAATTAATAAAATTTGTCCCAGTTCCTCTCAATTACAGCAATAATATAACCTCATTTTCTCTTCATACACATTTAAAACTCAGGCTACAAATATAATACATGGTACTCCGTAAATGAAGCAGATGTAACTACAGTGTGAGAATCTCAGGGACAATAGTACTTAGAGCACAGCTCCAAAAGAGAATAACAAAGATGATCTCTAGGTTACTATCCTGAGGTGGGGTCTGCACCACCTGCAGCTCCGCTCAGCATGGCATTAAGGTTGGTCTAACTCACAAAGGCTCATAAATATAAGGGCTGAGGAGAACCAGGACTCAGCCGTGACCCACTGATCCCGACTTCTTTGTAGCTACATGCTCTCTTCCACCAGAGATGCCCAAGTCTCAAGCTGAAGGCTTTCTGGAGCGTGATACGGTGCTTGCTGCTTACTGCCCCCTTCATAGCTGCCAGGTCAGGCTGACACAGCCAGTAAATCAAACCTCTAAGAATGATTACAAAATTAACCTTACTCAAATTCAATTCAAAATTGAATTATTAGTTATGCAATTCAGTGCACTATAGTTTTTTTGCACTGTAGTATCCTAAGCTTCAGTGACATGCAGTGCTCGTGCTTCCTGGAAAAACTAGTGGATTTGTCCTTGACTACTGTATGGATGTCACTAGAGCTGCAGTGCATGTACCTAAATTTCAGGTCTGTGTTTTTGCTTATGGCAGTTCAAACAGCCCAATTGCGAGTGCAGCAGTCTGTGGAGGGATCGTGAACATGGTGTGTTGCATAGTGAGTTCCCACAGCCTCTTCCCAGGGAACAGCATACACTATTTGGTTTTAGAACGCGCTGAGTTTTTGTCTGCAGCATAAAACATTTGGCCTGATTTCTTATGGAAACAAAGCTCCTATAATCACTGTGGGGGAACACGAACATCTGCCTACCATTGCATAGTTTCTTCAGTTGACTGGCATATCTCAGCCAGTCCCCAGCATGAGAAGGTGTGTGCTCTGGCCTCTGTATCAAATAAATGGAGGAAAAAGTCTCCCATCAACCAGAACAAGTTTAGAGCTGTCCTCCTTGAACAAACTGGAGCAGCTATGCTCATGAGTCAAGCAACATGCTGAAATGCCACAAGTCTAGAAGATTAATCTGGCCTCAGGGTTGAACTCGTCCACTGTGGTCACTTGAGCTGTTTAGGAGCAGCATGTTGGTTTCTTTTTACTCCTACATACAATTGCTGTGACTGATCATGCAAGTCACGGCAGTGATGTGCACTGGTGAAAACACTACCCAAAAGATATTTTTATACAAAACTGTGATGTGCAGTACAGGGGGTATGTGTACTTTAAAGGACTAAAATGATTTTTCAACAAGAATTAATTGAGATAGAAAGTAGGGGAAAGACAAAGGGGAGCAAGAAATGAAGCCCCCCCACACCCCCCAAACCAGAAGGTATAATGAAATCTCCACTAGAGCTCATTTTCTTTCAGCCTTCCAGCCAGGTACACTGACATGTCTATAAAGCTCTGCTAGTGATGGTTATTAGTCCAAAGCCTGGATCACAACTTCAGCTTATATAAAGTGGAGTGAAAATCTAGATATTTTCCTTCATAAGATGTCAAGAGAAGCTAGCATGACCTGATGAATTCCCTGCTGCGGCTCACAGCAGGTTAAATTGCATGCTGGCAGCTCTAAGCCCAGTTCCACTGTCTAAAGAAAGCAGCACTACACAGAGGTCCTGCTTGGTACACTGCAAAGGATATGAGTTGTTTGCTCTGAGGTATGGTTTCAAGAGAGCTGTTTGGGTTTAGGAGCAATATACAGGTTTATTATATTGATAAATTACTCATTTTTCCTGCTTGAGTTGTTGGGGACTGAGTGACTCGATATTGCCACTTGACTCTTACTGATGTCTTTTCCCATTCACCTTCTATTTGCATAAATGGGAAACAGAAAGAGCCCCCTATTCTTTAAGAGAATCACATGGGATTCCCTGGGGAAGGTTGATAGATGTTTCAGAAACACATCTCCCTAGGGCTCAACTCGGGGACAAATTCTGTTCCCTCCCTCACAGACCCCTGCTCAGTGACGCTGTGGAGATGCCATGCTGGCAGGGTTGGCTCAGGCACAGGTTTGACACTTTAACACATCAAGTTTATGGGGAGGAACAAGTGAGAGAACATTACCTTTTAATTTTGGTAATTAACCTTTCAAAAAACATGAGACCTATAAATATATAGTTATAAACCCAAATATATAACTGTAAACCTAAATCTATACCTGTGCTTAAAAAGGGCATTTTTATAAAGTCAAAAAACTATGAAGCTTTATTATGATGAAAGGGACGAGAACAATTATTTCTAAAAGGAAAACCAGAAAGACTGCAAGCATGTATCACAGGGTTGCAGCTTAGGTTGCAGCTGGGGTTTGTATCACTGTTGTAATATTCCACAGCTGCATTTCACTTTTCATATTTAAAATAAAATAATAGTTAAAGGCAAAAAAAACTACCAACCAACCAAAACTGAGGGCCATTTTTTTGTTGCTAGGTTTCACAAGGAAAAACTGCAGTGAATATATTAACATGAGCTTCACATAAGTGAGATTTTCACCGGGAGGTGAGTTTGCCAGGGTGAACCCAAAAACTTCAGAGACTCTTTCTTAGAAATCTGATCAGCACCATAAAATTCTGGTAGTTGACCCTGAATTTTCCAAAATTTAAGACCTTCCATATTGAGATCCATGGTACTCACTCCCATCTTTGCAGAAAAATCTTGTGCAATAAAATGGAGGATGAAGATAAGTGATTAATTCCTATTAATCTTCAAGTTCCATATTTTCCTGTTCTGTGCACTCTACAGTAGTGTTATATATATATATATACGTCTGTTTAATTTTATCAGACAGTTCCAAAGTCTTAAAAAATTATAAGTGCCTTTATAATTCATAGAATTTTTCCCCCGTAAGATGTTTCTCTTCCTTTTGTTTATGTTATAGGAGGAAATATCAATAGTACAAAGAAATGGTGCTGCACAAAAGAGCTTACCCCAAAAGATCTGCCTCAGAATGACAAACGAAATGAACAAAGGAGAAAGCACGGTAAGGGGATCCCCAGTGGAAAGAAGTAAATGGAGTTTTACACACACATGGAGTCTTACATCTTTTGATAACCAGAAATCAGATCTTTTACTGCTTCTTTAAATTCAAGTTCTCTCATCTAGGAATCCTCTCTTCAGTTTATACCAGCATTTGGAGCAAACATATTGTTTTCCTTTGCTGGTCATAGGCATGGGATGCAGGGAAGGTAGGCTCTGCCAGCCCTGCAATCCTTAGTTTCAGAAGATCACCTGGTTTAGAAAAAACACCAGGATTTGAAAAACAAACCGCAAAGCTTGTGCATGTCTTCTCATGACATTAGCTTTGTCCTGATCCATTTTGCTGTGTGTGTTCATCACATACTTGTGGAACAGATGAGTAACAAGCATTGTGACCTATAAAACCAACAGAAGACAGGAGGAAAATAACCTGCATTTACTTTCAGATTTATAAAAAATTAGTGTTTCTGAATAAACCAGGAACGGAAGAGACTGGGCCAGTACAGAAGTTTTGGCTGTTTCTAACTCCTTGGAGAGTCTGCAATGAGATGAAAAAGATTCAGAAGACAAGACACAAACCACGTCAAGCACCAATATACCAAGGGGAATTAAATAAGTGGACCCTTTGGTCACCTTCACTTTTTTGTCCTAAGAAATAAAGCCAAGACCCCACAAGCTACTGTTTGATGTGGAACATATTTCCTCCTCATCACAGGCAGTCTGACAAACACCTGAAGAGTCACAAACTGCATATCTGTAGTGGACAGACCCCCTGAGCTCAGAGGTATCTCCAGGAATTCCTACCAGTGAGACAGTCTGTCCCACTGTACTGAGACCCAGGAGCTGTCTTCTCCACAGAAGCAAATTGTCCTGGCAGCCCACCAGCTCTCAGTCTTTCCAGCCTAAAATCCCTCTTAATAAATCTCCAAGTGAGAAAAAGTAGCCACCTTACAGCAAAGCACCATGACGAGGGTACCAGCAGAATTCCAGACTGCTATTTTGGAAGAAGTCTTGAAAGATTAAAGAGTCCAAACACCAACCCTCTCCATACAGCCTGAGCAAAACAGAGCTGGAGAATATGGCTCACTTCAGCCTGCACTGCAGCAAGGAGGTAGGATTTTCTGTAGTTTGGCTTGGTGACACCAAAGAGATGTCACAGCTGCAGAAGGGTTCAGCATTAACTACATAAGACATCAACTACATGATGTGGCCAGCTTCATCCTGTTGCCATCCTTTTGCTGTTTACTAAGTGGGCTGGGTTAAAGCCAACACAGATGTGCTGCACACCACTGAGTACTGCACAGACGGCTCCTTGGGGGGCTGGATCAGTTCAGCTGAACTGAAAAGGAGAATAGAAGTAACACAGTGTGTCACAGCCAGGGTACCAGAGCAAATCTTGACAGGCCAGAGGGAAAGCAGAAAAACGTGAACAATAAGGAACACATCTGAACAGAGGAATAATTAAGCATTAGATCAGATGATCAAAGGAGATGGTAAATTCTCCATTTCTCGACACCTGAAATCAAGACCAGGTGTCTTTATAGAGGACATATTCCAGCAGTTCCATCCAGCTGCCAGAGCATCATCTGGCCCATGATGTATACCAGGAGCAGAAGCAGAGAATCTACCTGTCCTTCCTTGCCTTGAAATACTCATAAAGGAGCTATCAGCCCTCTTTGGGAAATCAACTTTCCTTAATCCCAGGGTATATACTTTTTAGAACTTTGGGGGGATTTAGGGTTACTTTTTACCAGTCATTCAGGTACCTGCATGCATATTATAAAAAAGCAGCACTCCACACTCATATGAGTTAAGTAAGGATTACTCTAGAAGGCAAATATTGCCAAGTAGTTTCCATTTCAACCTGTGTGTGCAGTTTGATGGACATTTTTGCAAGTATTGTAGCAAAAGCAAATAAATGGCAGGACTATCTGTGGAAACAATGGCGATCAAGCACATAATGAAAAACCTGAAGGAAAGCAGGTTTTGACGGTGCACTTTTGCCTATTGGCCCTGGAGTGATACTTAGCCATGCAGGGAAAGAAAAACACAAAGACCTAACTGGATTGTTTACTGCTCAGACGTCAGCCTATTAAAATCCCCCTTGTTACTACAGCAATAGTACATATTTACAGGGATTGTGGCTGATTTTGATCAGCCATACCAAGCCATGCCTCAACCCATTTCATACTGATTAGAGTCTGGTCATATTTTAAGTGTCTATGAAATTATGCAAATGGAATCTGTACCAGAAAATCAGATTGCCAGATAATTGACCATTAATCTTTGATAAAAGTTTAAAAAAATTAAAGCAATCAGAAATCAGCTTAGCGTACAGTCTCTTGGGCCTTATTTTGGTCTAGTAAGTCTGTACACTAAGCTGATTTCTGATTGCTTTAAGTTGTAAAAATTGCTTTTTAACCCACGGATATCAATGAGATTGCACCTGGTGTAAGTCGGGGCTGAATTTGATCCGCTGTGTGCTTTAATCACAGTATATTTTTGTTAAAACCCAGTATTTGTGTGGATCTGTGGATACTGATTTGTTCAAGCACACTATAATCTCCCCTTAAGCCCGTCAGAATACAGCAGGTTAATAATGCTGTAAGTAGAATCCAATTTATTCATAAAACACCGGAACGCTTTAACCAAACTGTTCTTTTGTGGCGAGCCCCCTCCCGCCTGGTTGCAGCAGACAAAGGCTCCTACTGCAGCCGGTAGGAAAGGGGCAGAATAACAATAGCAAAACGTCTGCCATGCTGCCCATCCGTCTGTCTGTCTATTAGGCAGGCAGTTCCCTCTCCATCCACTGTTTCACGCAACCAAAGGCACCATTGTGCCCTGCCCTGCAGTCCATGGTACTTGCTTTGGGATCTAACTACGGCTCCATGTCCATAACTGTTATTTTGGTAAGTGTTCCAATGTTCTGGTGGCAGCAGGAAAGCATAATCCTGTGACAACATTCCAGCCCATTAACATTATCTTTTAATTAGCATATACAGCACTTGCTGGGTGTTTACTTGAATTCAGTGAGCACAGGCTGTAAAACTTCCTCTCCTCTGTGACCAAGTAAATACAAATCCCCCATGCTTTAGGGGGAGTTAGATTTGCTTTGCATGGACTTAAGAAAAGCATTTTCTATTTAAAGCCTCCCTGTGCAAACTGCTACAGCCCATGAACTTTGGGAAACCCTCCACCTGCTTGTGATCCCTCCTCTACCAGCTATAGGAGCCCTTGCCAGGAATCAACAGCCATATAGTATTTGATGTTACCTCAGCACAGGGCAGAGATGATCTTACAGCCAAGGGGGGCTATAGTCCAAGTAAGAAAAGGAAGACAGAATGGTGGAGACAGACATCAGCCCTAACAAGGAAAGAATGAAACCATACTGACCTAAATGACGGAGCTACCAAAACCACCACAAAGGGTTTCAGGTTGAGGGGGACACCCAGGTTACCTCTGATTAAATTATCAAGAGGGTGGTTTATTATGGAACTTTGATTTTTCATTAAGCTGGATTTTAAGGCATTAACCAAATGTGCGTACAATCCTGTGTTGCTCATTCATATTCAGGGGCAGAGATCTGCTCACAGGCTCATCCCAATCTTGTGCACCCATCCTCCTCCCTTTTCTCGTGAGGTGGCTGAAAATGGCCACACAACAGAGAGTGTTGTTGTTCACTTCTTCAGGCTATTTACTATTGCCAAGCCACAAGATAATTCTAGAGCTCCCCCCTGCAATCCTGCCCAAGGCTGGCAGTACCGCAGCTGCTTGTGCCCCCACCCTCAAAGAGCAGGTACCAAATCTGGAGAGTTACCCTTGCAAACTCAGGAGCACACTGCTACCTGTAGCCCTTCCATTGTCCCTGGGGAGGGGAAAACCAACCAACCTGCAATGCAGGGTTCGGATTAATCCAAAATTAAAAGCTTTAGATAAAATTACTGGTTAAGATAATTAATAAACTGAACAGACTACTGTGAAGGAGGTCCATCATTCAGTGTGCTTTAGGATTCCTAGAAAATAAGCCATCCAGCATGCAGTGAAAATATATATCCAAAATCTATATCCTGCATTACAGACGTGGCCAATCCAGATGCTCATAACATTTTCTCCGAGGATAATGCAGTTACTTTGCTGATGTGATAAAAGTTCTGCAAAGCCCAGAAATCCAATCACCTTCAATTCCTAGGGATGTTGCAGCAATGAAGTTTGCCACAAGTTGGTAGAGATCCAAATGTTATAATACTGTTGCTACAGCTATACCCAACCACACCATCACACCTATTCAGCATGGGTAAACACAGTCCCGAGTGAGCAACAAGAACTCCATGAAGTTGTACTTGGGATGAACAATCCAGATTTCTCTTGGGTTAAGACACTTGCGTAAATCATTTTTGCTAGTGTACACCAGCAACAGCTTTGAGAAAGATATGTTTTTGTGTGTGCTTGAAAGTAAAAAGAGAACAGAGGCCTCAGTTGTTATCACAATGCAGCTCAGTGACTCCTCAGGGTACCAGCCTCCCCAGCAAACCCCACAGTGATGGGGGAGGAGCTGCTGGGAATGGTGTCTGCAGAGACACAGCACATGATGGGCCCCAGTGCTGGGCCTGAAGGAAAGTCCAAGTGCAGAACTATAGCACTGGCATTGGCCTGTGATGGACCGAAGGAGCCCTGATCATGCCAGTGCTGCATATTGCAACAGGAACCGGCATGGTGCCATGTGACTCTGTCAGTGAGTGCCACAGGATGGCACCAGTATCAAGAATGAGCTGAAAATATCAAAAGGTTCATTAGAGATGATGTCTGGTTTCCAGAAATGCTACAAAATACAGACTTTGAAGGATAAGTGTGCAGCTCCAAAGTAGAAGAGTCCTTTTCACCTAAGAGTTATTAGATTTCTGTCTATGTTTAAATCAATTTTTAAAAGAACTGTACCATTACAGGCATTTTCCAGAAGCATATTCCTATATGCACAAAGAAGACTAACAGGGAAAACACTGTCAATACTCCTGTGACCTCAGTGCCTTAGTGTGGCCACTGATTTCAAACCACTCTTTCCATTCCCATCAATATGACAATCATATCCCAATTCTGATGAACTTCTCTTTTCACCTTCCTTCATAAAACTGTCTGCTCAATTTTATAACATTTGGTCTATGCACACCAATAGGAGATGAATGTCTTGTTGATGATTTTGCAGTGCTTACATGACTGAGTAAGCTATAAATATAAACTAGTGCAAATGAGATGATTCAGCGAGAAACAAGGCAATTCAAAGCAGAGGAGAATGGAGAATGTCTATCTAGTTCAGCGCAACTCACCTCAGTATAACATCACTTTCCGTAATGGCAAAAACCTTGTTGCGTTTTACCTTCATAGATGAGGGGTGATACATTTGAGCAGGAGTAACACATGGTACCTTTTTTATTTTTGCGGAAAAGCTTCTTTGTTTCATAAAAATTCAGAGACAAATCATCTTCATCCTCTGGCATATGGCAAAGATCAAATGGGTAGTTTCTGCTGACCACCTGAAAATTGGTTGTAGGAATGCACGAGCCTCCATGCACAGAGCATAGAGGTCCATCTCCAAGTGCTCAGACGCAG
The DNA here is from genome assembly GCF_033783945.1 of Neopsephotus bourkii. Lineage (NCBI taxonomy): Eukaryota > Metazoa > Chordata > Aves > Psittaciformes > Psittacidae > Neopsephotus > Neopsephotus bourkii. The sequence continues at coordinate 49,938 of NW_026901853.1, read as the reverse complement.
CAAAAGTAACCCTCTCCATGTGGATGGAAATGTTACCACACCCACAGAGATAAGGCTGTTTGTCCTCAAGCATTGATGAGCAATTCACAATTCTTCCCTTCCAGATATATTATAAGGGCAACTTACTCCCAACTGATGAAGGACTATAGAATCACTCCAGTGAAGTTTAAGAGGCTTTGAAATGTGCTTCAGGATTGTCGGGGAAGCATTCCTGGATTAGCACTGCGATTTGACCCAAATGGTTCAAACTTTCAAAATTTTCACAAGGAAGTGAAAATTCCTGCTTGGTTGATTGATGAAGATGAATACGCTGGCTCACCCCTTTCCTTTGCCAGTAACCCAGAGGTGCATGGGGCTGGAACTTCTCCCCACCTGCTACTGCAAGACCATGGAAGTAGAAGAGCTATTGGCAGAAAGCTTTGTTAGGGAAGGGGGAAAACACAAGACTATAAAGTGAAATTTTACAATCACAGGAAAAGGTTGTCTGGATTAACATAGACCTACTTGGCACTGAATACGTTGACAGTTGACCATAACTGTTTAGAGAGAAACAAGCTGCTTGGATGCTGGCAGCAAAAACACTGCTTTATCCAGCTCCTACTGTGCCAAGCTCCTCCACCCTCTCTCAGAGCAGCATTTAGACAAATGCCAACATTTTAAAATTAAGTGGGCCCATCATTATTAATTCATTTGGTATTCATTGTAACAACATTAATCATGGTAAACTGCAGCAGCTTTATTACACATGTAATGTGTACTTTCCTAGAATTCCCCTGTAAAATCTCTCACATTGCTAACAATGTAAAGACAATGAGACATTACAACCAAGCAAAACAATAATAAACACGCAACTTAATAAATCATTATTCTGCCCACAAGTATGTTAAAAAATAGATTTGCTTCAAAACTAGAGGGAAAAACAACATGCAATAAGTGACATCAGTGACTTTGAGGCTTTTGGTTGCAACAAAGAAACAAAACAGCATGCTAATATGACATTTACAAATAATACCTAACCGCAGCCTAATTAACTTATTGTGTGCTTACTAAACTAGCATACATATTATATTAGAAGAAAAACACTTATTTGTTCTGTTGCTAAGAAACTTCATACATTTGCATATTTAACAAATTGTTAGAGTGTTTTTAACCAGAACCCATCACTATTTATAAAAGACAAATTTAAAACACGAGATCAAAGACACAACATTAATTTTTCTTTTGTCAACTGTCTTTGTTCAGTGGCTCAAAGAAGCAGTTTTATAGCAGCTGATACATAATGAAACATCTGGTATTATTCTCAATTACAGCAGAACACACTAATAGTCAAGGGCTTTTCTTTAACTCTCATACACCAGTCAACGTACTGTAGGGACTGCTTCAGCAGCACATGAAGAGCATGTGTTTGAAATCACTGCAGGGGTTTTCTGAGTCAGGAGTTCAGGATCTATCTCTAGAACAGGAATACCACTAACTTCTTTTAAAGGCTCCAGGTGTCAGCCAACTTTAACTGATTATGCAAGTTGTGCAAGAGCAGAAAACGAAAGCCCAGGGAGTGAGGCAGTGAATAAACCTGAGGGCTCTTCATTAACTAGGACGTAACAGTGACAGCCATGACATGCCACTGCTGCTTACTGCACCCATGGACCTCATCTGCTGCAGGGCAATTCATGGCTCCTTAGACATGAATCTGGAGCAGCACTAGGTCACTATTTTAGACACAGTGAGCTAGGTGGTTTGCCAGCTCACTGGGGATCAGCATAAAGATTAGCAAGCTTGAACCCTCTTCTCCTACCCAGTCTACACCAGACACTCAGTAACACAGGAGGAGGCATGGGCCAGCACACTGTGTATGTGATCCTTCAGGCACATCAAATCACTGAGTGCCAGACCCAGAAATGCTTCTGGGGTGTCTCTACCCTGCTCTGCCGCCTCCAGTGCAAACATGTTCTAGGAAGAGCAAGACAAAGAAGGAAAGCAAAGAGACCCTGGAAAGAGATCTGAAAACTCAAGGAGCTGTAGAAAACCCAAAGTAATCTTACATTTTCTATCTCTGGCTAAAATGGAAATGAATGTTTTATGGAGTTGAAGCTCTCTTCAGAAAACTACTACAGGGATTGTCATCCTAGAGCTGCTTTTTCCATGTACCAAATGCAGAGGGTACTCCGGTGTCTCCTTCCTCCCATATCCAACCTGTTCTGCCTGTCGTGCTAAAAACTGGGGACCAAGACTTTCCTGTGTCCTGCTACATTCTTCAGAACAAGCTAATGAAGCTTGTTCTGAATGCTTCCTTCTTAGTCAGCTAAATACTTATCTATCATTTGAAACAAAAAACTCCCAAAGCAAATGTGACAATCAAAATTACTATTCGTGAGAGTAAACATCAAAAAATAGTAATTCTGCTGAACTGTAGTCACCAACAGAAGTTTTGGAAGGATTTTAAAAAGTTCTGAGAGAAAATCTCAGTTCTTTCAGGGAAAAACAGTTTGAACAGCTTCAGTACCGATTACATACCAACTTTACTAACTAGAAGTAGGCAAGCGAGCAGAGCGTGGGCAGAAGTTTGAGCTGTGCAAAGCTGAAGATGAGTCTTGCTGAGAAGAGCCACAGCATCAACACCTGGTTTGGATGTGACCAACTGGAGCTCTTCGCTGTGCCTAGAGAGCTTTCATCTGCACTTTTGGCAAGACTCAGCAGGTCCCACAGCCACCCCCCTTGGGAGGAGCAGCTCACGCCAACAGCTCCCCACCCCAGCTCCCCACTGCATCACACCAACTCCCTTGCAGCAGGAAGCACGTTTTCCGGTGGCCTCCTCCACAGGTGTATGTTACTTCACACCGAGGAGTAGATTTGAAAGAACATGTTCAAGAAGTATGTGCACATTTTTAAAGCTTTTGTGGTTTCAAGACATACACACAAGCCTATGGTCTGTAGTGACATCTGCCTGCTGAAAGTTCAGGCACAGGCTACTTGGCATGACTTCACCTGTGACTCTGCTGGCTGGTTGAAAGCTCAGTTCTTCCATGAGAACATTCTCTGTGCCTCCAGCCCATCACCTGTCTGTTAGTTAAGACAAAGTGAACTTAGGCCCAAAAAGCTTACCATGTTAGAAGGTATCTTCATGGCACACTGACATCAAGCTGTAGACCAGCTGGGCACGCTCATTCTGGCTTTAATCTGCCCAAACAGTGGCCCATAGCTCCAGGTTTTAACTGCTAATAACTGATCTCCCCTTCATCTGTGTCACCACACTTCTATGGCAGGAGTAGGTATCTTTCATCCATGCAGCCAGCCTATGTTACAAGCACACCTAGATGTGTTGCACAGACATGCTGAACAGGACAAGACTGTAATCGCCAGTGAGGCAGGATAGTGCTCCCCACAGTCTTCCAATGACAAGTAAACAGCTGATGTTCAGCTGTACTATTACTGGGCATGAAATGGAAAGTGCCTTAATAGAAAGATATGCCAACAGTGTCTGTGCTTAGAACACAGGAATGGATACAAAGCTTTCACTAACAGCACCAACCACTGCAGTTTCTGTCTGGGGCAGAGGACTCCTGCTGTAGCCAAAACCATCTCTTACATTCTTCTGGGATGCAAAAGGGGACTGATGGAGGAATGATCATCTAGGGGAAGTTCTTCTGACAGTGGTAATAATAACAATAACAATCACAACAACAACAATAATAATAATGTTGGTGTATGTAAAGACACTCCCAAAAGACAGTCCGTAAACCATCAAAGCTCTTTTGCTGAAAAGCACTAAGGGTCTGCAGTCAGTTGCTACAGGATGGGCTGAAGCAAAATCTGGTTGAAATCCAAAAGGAAAGCATTTGCTGCTTCCCCCAGCTCTGCCTGGTCTCAGGTGTGGAGCTGCTTACTTCTGCAGGTCTCAATTGCTGTTTCTGGCAGTGCAGCCCAAGAGGCACACAGGGAGTTTCAGGCAACAGCCAAATACTAGGCATGCACTGGACACGCAGCCAAATTCTACCAGCCATCCTTAATGGGAAAGGTACCTCTTTCAAAATGACTTAATCAAAGTTTTATTTTACAAACATGAAATACCTCCCTGCTAGAGCACTGCAGCATTTCTAAGCCAGCTGCTTTCTTCTTCACTTTCTTCAGACAAATGAAGCGAGTCAAAGGTACACTTTGGGCTTGTTGGATGGGCTGGCACTGGTAGTGGCAACACCATCAGCATCATAGTAACCAGGATGGAACAGACCACCACGAGAAGCTCCAAGTGTTAATTTTGCATGTTCAGTACACAGTATTCAGCACTCAAACATGTCTTGGAAAAATAAAATAAACCAGGTCTATTTCAAGCATGTGGACACAGGAGTACTCATCTCCCAGTCATTTGGTAGGGAAAGTAGGTTTCATTTTTCAAAGTGCTCAAATTCCTACTAACTTCTGAGCACTGTGATCTCAGGTACAGTTCTCCACCCACCAGTACCTTAAATGAGGGGATAAATTTCTCCTTTTAAAATCTTGCTAGATCCTTATTAGTGCAAGAAAAACAAGTTACTACTGACTTGGAAGCAACCCATGGCTCTACCTGTCAATATCCTCTTTATCAGACCTTGAATACAGAATATACATTTCACAGAGCTCAAAAATATACATTTCGTAAAATGACCGTAATGGCACCTTTCTGATAGGCCACCATGGGTTGTGTTACCTGTTTTGTTAGGATTCCAAGCTCCAGAGATTTATTTTTTTTTAAACCTTTTTCTAAAACTCCCATCTAGACACAGAAATAAAGGTATAAAAGAGCTTCATATTATTTTTTTTGTTGTTGTTTTAACCCCCCTTGAGGAAGTGGTGATCCAGTTTCATCTGCATAATGGATTTGCAGCTCTTTATAACAAACATGGTGTTGGGAGATATCAGTTGTTTAGTTTAAATAAGTTTTAAATAGAATGAGTGACTTACGGTTACAATACTATACGGTTTAGTACGCTGCTTGCTTAGCTTTACTTGCTTAGCATGAGTAGCTACATTTGCTGAAGCCTTAGGCTGCAAAATGTGGACTTTCACCTAGCTATACTTTCAGCAGGAATAGAAATAATTTTCATAGTAATTCCTATGTACTTGGTGCAGTACTGTGTTTCGTCTTTAGTCTGAGAAGAATGCTGATAACTGAATGCTAAATGCTAATGTTTTAGTTGTTGCCAAGTAGTGTTTCTCCTAGGTCTCAGGCTTTTTTAGTTTCCTACGGTCTGCCTGCAAGCAGGTACACAAGATGTGCAAACCAGAATGTAAGGAGGCCACAACCCTCAGCAGAAGCTGCAGCTTGACAAGATATGAGTAGTTAATGGCTTGCCTGTGTGGAGACGGAGAAAGAATCCAGTAATGTGTTAGAAGACGCTAGACCAAAAACCACCATTGGACTAAAAAAGCATGTGAAGAGCATAAATTGTAAGTGTATGGCTGCCTAGTGACTTCTTTGTTCGGGGCCTTCTCCAGAAGCATCCAGCTCAAGTTTCCCCTTCTGCTATACCAGTCAATTATTAGATTATTTTTCCAGGAACTGGACATCTGAGACTGCTATGGGAAACCTGGGGTCATCCTGAAGGAGAAGGGAGTGCTACTGGGAGCAAGCACGTGTGTGACTGAGGAGTTGGAAGGGCACTCACTGGTGTACTGGAGCTACTCACTGCAAAGGGACTAAGTCCAGCAATTACAGTCTTGATGGTGTGTGTACAACTCCTTGGGTCACGTGCAACTGCTTGGGCAGCAGCTTCACCCCTATCACATGGTAAAACTTCATGTAACCTATGTGATTGCATGGCCTGGTTGGGGACAGACACAAAGGACAGACAAATTATCAGCCAGAGGTCTTGCCTGATACTGAAATTCCTCCTCCTGTACTGGTTAAGCCAGATCTCTTTTGCAAGCTCCTATAAACTAATTGTTGTTATTAGTCTACAGGCTTCTAATTATTATTAGACCTGCTTTTGGTGGTTGGGTAGGATGCTGCTACAGCAGTGGAAGAAGCTCTGACATGTGTTGTCCTTGTGACAACGGTGCAGTATACTGCTTCTCAAAAGGAGAGTGGGATGACAAGCTGCATTTAGCCAACTTTCAAAGAAAGCAAAAAAAACCAAAGGTCTGTAAGATTAGTATCAAATACTTCGATCCTGTCATCCTAGGGTAAGACCAGTGGAGAAAATCTCACAGAGTAAACCAGTAACTCAGGCAAATTCAGATGAGGATATTGAGATAAATTCTGTCAATTTAGTATTTGAGCAAGGGGCAGGCTGCGGCTGCAAAGGGTTTATGTGTGGGTCAGACAGGGGCTGTTGTCAGACTCCTTCTGAGGGGTCTGTTCCTTCACTGACCTTTGCTCGAAGCAGTGCAGAGAAGTCTTGCCATCACAAAAATTCATCACTGCACCCACTGATGGGTAAAGAAGGGAAAGTTCACAAGAAAGCAACATGGGAAACTCTCCCACAGGATCCAATTTGGATGTGTGGGACTGAGACTCCACCAAAGTGCAAGTGACTGTGGGCACAAGGGTAGCATTATATACTCTCAACATGTACTCACCTCAGTAAAGCACATCTCACCACCAGCTGGATTCAACTCAAATGCACGCCCTAAATCTGTGTGGGTGGTTTAATTTATCCTCTCTGTGCTCATGCATAATGCGTTTTTAATGGGGGCAGCACTGCAGGGCAGAGCAAAGTGGTGCCGCTGGGTTTTTCCTAGAACTCTCCCTCTTTCCTAGAACTCAGCCAGCTCCAGGGTAATGGCACTAAAGGCTGCACACAGTATTATCAGCAAAATCACAAAATGCTGTTTGAACTTTCACATTTTGATGCCACACAAAACTGGGTCACTGAGGTCCTGCTTGTGTGAGTCCATGGTCACAGTGGCAGAGATAGAGGTTTAAGGAGATGTGAGCTCTTTTGTATTGTGTACTTTATGTGCATACTGGAGTAAATAAAAAAACCCTTGGGGGAGTGTGAAGAGAAGGCAAAAAACATTTAATATAAAATCTGCTTGGTCATTGCAGGAAAATCACTGGGCAGTTTTACAGAGGTTCCCTTTTCCCACATTGCCAGCTCTGCCTGTGCACCTCCCCTAGATGACACCAACAACAACACTGCTCCATCAGCACCATGGTCTCAGCCAGTTCTCACTCATGCACAATAGCCTGTCTTTTAGACTGAAGGTATTTCACAGGGCCTTGTTTCCCTGAAATACAGATGAATCTTTTCCACACATGACCAATTCCACAGATGAGTGTCAGGTTTCCTGGCAGAACATTTTGGCTTAAACCCCTTTATAACAGGTTTCCTGTGACTCGCCATCAACCCAAACAAGGATTTGGCTAACATTAAAAATAGAGATGATATAACTTCCAGTCCATATGCGAGGCACACTGAGTGTTGCTGCTCATCAGCCACTATCAGATGCATACATTACAAGATATTTTAATTGTGACTGGGAAAACTCTGCTACAGAGTGCATGAAGAGTTCAAGGGTTTTCCTTGCTTGTTTTCAATGATGAATGGCTTCTGAACATGCTTTACTCAAACTTCCTTTCTGTAACTGTTCCAATCAGGACATTTTTGATCACTTGGCTCTTCATAAGCAATGGACAACTGAACATCAACAAGACAAGAGACAAGCCAGTTAAATCTTCTTGACTGATTGCAACCAAATGATCCCACTGATCATTTCTCTCTAATCTCCCTATACATTACTCCTCCCTATTTTTATTTATACAGTTTATTATGTCATTCAGGTCTCCTGAAGCTTTGCAGTAAAACCGGAGCAAATATAACTATATATTAAATCAATATATTCAGAGATTATTTGATCATTTCCTTTGGCAATATCACACGTATTGAATCTAGGAGCTACAAAGAAGAGGATGGCACTTCTTGGTTGGAAATGAAGAGCCATGTTGACATCTAAAAAAATTCATAATGAAACCTTCATTATAGAGACATATATCTCACCATCCATCATCTCCAAACACACAAGCTTGGAAATGAAAACCTGCCTGTGTTTAATTTGATGGGCTGAGCGTACAGCATTCCCATCCTGCTGGGGGGAGGGGAGCAGCATGTTATTTATCCACACGCCTGAAAATAGACAGGTACATTTTGGACCATCATCTCACCTCGAAATCCTGGAACCATTTATGTGAAACCAACCCTGAGCCACAAGCCCTTTTTCCTGTCGCACTGAGGGCTCCATTGTTTGCTTCTGTCAGCGTGGTGGGGAGCTTCAGGCTGCGCTCCCCTCCCAAGCTGTGCAGCATCTGCTACAGGGGTATTTCCTCTTTATTTATTATTTTCCCCGATTTTCTTTCTAATCTCTGTTTCTTTGTGGTTTCCTGGAGTCGTCTTGACAAAGCCACAGATTCTGTTCCTGTCCTTTATAGCACTGGAGGGCACTGCAGAACACACGAAATTTGTTTCTAATTTTACATCTGCCAAAAAGCATTCCTGGGTTACAAATACATGCTAGCAAAATCAGTAGGGCCTATCCCGCTAATGCTGCAAGACAAACAAAGCCACAAGGAAATAAAAAAGACTAAAATACTGCACAAATATTTTTGCACTTCTTTTAGCTTGTGAAACCTTTCCTTTTCCCCCTCCTTTTCCCACATTTTACCCAAGTTAAGCTTTCTGGTACTACATATCTATTTATATTTAGGAAAAAAAACCAATTACAATACAACTAAATGAGAAGGAACAGTTAAGTTTTTGCTCTTCTGCAAGTCCCGTATATAAGGAGAGGGGTAGAAATACCTTCAGCCAGAAGCATGTGGAGGATGACTTCCTCCCCAGTGTGTCATGGAAACACTGAGCTCTCCAAGCAACTGACCAAAATCCCTATGCTCTAAAGTCAGTTTAAGTTCAAATAGGAGTCTCAGCTGCATTGCTGCCATTTATGTACTCAGTGTGTTTTACAGCAGCTATTTCTTCTCCTCATTACAATTTCCTAAATAATATTTTTGCTAAATTATCTAAACTTTGTAACCATGGCAGAGCAAACCCTGATGTAGCCTCTCAGGCAGGAAAAGCTGCATCCCAGGGGGTGCAAAGCTGCTGGAGCAGCAAGGCCCTTCAGTGGGGCCAGAAGGAGATGGGCAGCACCACAGCTATGGCCCCACTGATTTCTGCCCCAGGTTTGGAATTCAGGTTGTGCTTACCTGTGGTCTGTATCTGCTGCATCCAACTGTCACCTACTCATAAGCAGCAGCTCCCAGCCTAACTCAGACTCCACGACTGTAAATGTCAACAGACCAAGGAAGACAACTCCAGGTTTATTTTCATTAGTAAGAACACAGTGTCATGGTATTTCAATGCTCTGCAAGTGCTAATTAAAGACCTTGCTATAAAGAGCTTGAAAGAACATTTCAGAGCTGGATCCAGCTCTGCAGCTCAGGTTTATCAGATTAAATGTAATAGCACAGATATTCCAGGACCTCCCAGAAACGATGGAGGGGACTCGTGTTTTTACACTTGCAGAATTTTGAACTAGGTCAAAATATACAGCTGGTAATGGAGAACACCAGCTCTGGCCTGGCCTGGTGATGGTACTAGCCGCCCAATTGCAGCATTTTTGTTAGGGAGTTGGGGCTGAACTAGAGGCATGTCTCCTCTGTTAACTGGAGCAGTGAGATGGTTCCAGACAAGATTAATAGCAGTTGTCTCCATCTCATCCACATCCCAAAGTTAAGACTCAATTCCTTACACTAAAACATGTTGGGGAAAATTCAGCCTGAACTACACAAAATTCATCAACTTGTGCAGGATTCCCATTCAAAACTTAACGCATTCACACAAAATTTCCCTGGACACCAGTGTACGTGATTCAACATCTCCATTTAGGAGCAGATTTGAAGAGCATGCTGCTTTTCAGATTATATTACAGAAATTTTATAGGACTGAACTGCAAAACCAATTTTTTTTCAGCTGTGTTTGGTCATTCATGTTCCAGCTTCCCCAGTGATCACTTGGTGAGAAACTTGCACTCTGCAGACTTGCTAGAGACTAATCTGACTGCTCCACACATGCACGGCGGATCTTGTGCTGTACAAATGTCTTTTCCAATATGGATTATGGGCTAATAAGCTATATGGTTCTGCAAATCTTCCTGGCCTTTACTTTTTAGCTGTTATACGAGAGTCATATTTCCTAAAAGGAGAAACATATGGATTGTATCTATCCAGCACTAGATGATCACAGTCTGCTGTAGAAATGTATTTGGAGAAAAATAAAGCCATCTATAGAAGAACTGTGAGAAGAATTGATTTTTTTTTTTTTTTTTTTTTTTTTTTTTGAGGTGGTTGTCCTGCTTGGAGTGGAAAATATTAAAAGTCAAACATTAAAAAAGATTTGTGTTGGAATAGCTGATGCTACACATTCACTCTTTGTGGGTTTATATCCTTTTAATATTTTTCTTCCTTGAACTTGTATGATTTAGAAGTGAGAATGTTATTTAAAAATTCCTGTCTTGAAAACATTTCAGGCTTTTGGGAAAAGGAACTTTTTGCTTGAAACAGTTCAATACACTTCACCCAAAGCATTTCTCTCCTCCTCTTCCCCTTCAGTCACTACCGCATTTTCAGTTATTTTACACACTGTTTACTGTAAATAATAGGGAAAAAATCCCCAAGCAACCCACAGGCAAGTCTAGTTCTAGTCTCCAAATGACAGATTTAAAAAAGATGTAAATACAAAGACTTTATCTTACTTTTTTATCAGTAACTACCCATTATATGCAAAGCTTCACTGGTCCAAACTTTTTATCCTAACTTTGACATAAATACATGCCCTTTCTGCTAACTACTCATCTCAGTTTTCTTATCTGTAACAGAGGGATAATAATACTGCCTATACTTGCCTCAGTGGAGGGGATTAGTTGGTGTCTGCATGGATCCTGCCCATATAAAACACAATTATTATTGCCTTATGTTGGTATGTCGTCCACTAGCCTTGGGAACTATCATATGCCTTCTGGCCTCAGAATTAATAAATAACTTCAGTATGTAAAACGTTTCATTTTGCTATGTCAGAAAGACAATCTACAGTCAACTGGGAAGTCTGCAGAATGGCCAGTGCAGCAGCACGCAGAATCCTTAGGATGCGATCACAAGATTGTAAATCCAGACACACAAGTTGATTCATGTTTGAAGTGATCAGTGCCAGACCACAAAACAGTAATTTTGCTGTGTTTCAGTGATATCACCCTGTCCAGTCATGTTTGTTCAGAAAGAAAAAGTAATAAATAAAACAAGTAAAAACAAAAATCCAGTATTTCCCTCCATACTTGCCTAATTGTCCTAGTTACTCCATCTCTTCTCTAACAATTTGCTTACAAATGAGATCTAATTTTTTTAAATAACATGCAGGTTATCACAATCTGTGTTTTAATACCTGCAAATGGAGTTTCAGCCTGAATTCGGGACGCCCGGGCTTTTATCAGTTTATAGCAGGAATGAGATGTAAAATATATATTTTTCACTGATAAAGATAAACATGATTTGTAAGATGACTCAAATTAACAATCTATTACACGCTAATGGGCTCTAATCGATACATTAATTTACCTAAAAGGGGGGGAAGATGAGGAAAGATGGAACAGTAATTTAAAATACTGTTCTGCTGGTACAAAAAAAAAGGACGTATAAAATAAGACTGCGCAGCCCTTTGTGGAAGAATGCAATATCCTCTCTCTCATTCTCTCCCCTTGTTTCTCTGTATGATGTGTCGTGTGTTTATTAAAGAATAAAAGAGCAATTATTACATTTCCAGCCGATTGCAGGGTCTCAGCCAGTGCGGCAGTACAGCAGTGTGAGCCTGCTCTCTAGTGTTCCTGGAGGTGTGCGGCATCTGGCACCCACTTCCAGCTGCACCCGCTTAAAACACAGCCCAAACCCTGAAGAATTCCCTTGCTATCTTCTGGGTGGTAAGGAAATCTCAATTATGCACACAAGGGATGTGGTTAGGGGAAAAAAGCAGAAAGAATGTTTAAATTGTATACGTAAACTGTTTTGTTTTACAAGCTGGAGTAAATCAGCACATTTGTAGGCCATATTTATCTGATCCACTCAATAATAATCTCTCTCAATGAACACCATTGATGTGGCATTTATGCCACTGCAAAAATATACCCAATCCCTTTAATTCAAATAAAGTCTTAGTGAAAAAATACGAATTTTTGCTTCTGGGAAGTCACTTGTGCAGCAGGGCACAAATCTTTGCCACGTTGCTGTCAGGGACTGGGGTGAGAGAATATGCTGGGAATGGAGGTAAATGCAGAATCCCCCCTGCTCTCTCTTCCTTTCAAATTCAGTCCTCACTGGCAGCACTGTAACATTAGTATAGGTGCTGTGGTCTAAAAATAAACCACCCAACTCTGCTCACAAAGGGATCAAGAAAGGAATCCAGTCCTTTCAGCACTCGTTTCCTAACAGGAGGTGCAATCCTGCAGGCTGATGCAAACGGGGTTTCAAAAAGACCCTGGTGAGAATTTGGGTATAAAGTGGGAGCACAAGCAGATAAGCAGCTCCATCGCCTGGTTTTTCTTTGGATGACACAGTTCAAGCCTTGTATGTTCAGCTCTTAGCAGTTGTAACACAGGGCCTTTGTGCTCTTAAGCCTTGCTACACATAAAGAGAGTGAAAACGGAGATGGTGCCAATTCATGCCAAGCAATTCCAAGAAAATTCAAACAGAAGCAATGGAACTGTTACAACAGTGCACAAAGTTGCCCTCTCCTAGCAAAAACTCAGAAAAGGCAGCAAGTGCATGTTGCACAGTATGCTCTGATTGAGAGAGCATTTTTGAGGTACAGCTAATCTGAGCTCCATTATGCTTGTGTAAATCAGGAGAAAGGCAAGTGGAGGTACTCCAGTTTGCTGCCACTGAAACCTGATGTCCAGGACTGCAGCACAATCCCAGTAACACAGCATATTGTCTACAACCTTGCAGACCAGGAAATGAGACTGGATCTGAAGAGTCCTCATGGTCTCTGACAATTATTTTACTGACTCACTCTGAAATGTCTTCTTTGCAATATAGTAAATAGCAGCTTTAAAAAAAAAATAAATAAATGAAGTAATGTCAAGTCTCTAGAAAAAAAACATTCTAGCAGCTTGGGCAAAGAGGTGGCTGTGGGTTTTAGTGGAGGCCAGCAAAGCCCACTGAGCAAACTGGCAGAGAAGCCAGCTGCATGAGTGTTGTGCCCTGCTGCATTAATGACTTCCCAGAAGCAAAAATTCTTATTTTTTCACTAAGACTCTTTTTGAATTAAAGGGGTTGGGTATGTTTTTCAGTGGCATAAATGCCACCAACTAGGTCTCCCTGATGGGAAACTTCTCTCAGCAGCAGCAGCAGCCCAAGAGCCACAGGCACCTTTGGCAGGTTATTGACACCAATGAGAACTATAGTTCCTGTAGTTCTGAACTACAGGGTGAAGATGGCAGACCAAAACAGAAATGCCAGTGTAGTATATCCATAACCAGTGGTGCTTCTGTGAATAACATTTCTCAGCAGCTTCCCAAACACAGAGGTTCTTGTCAGTTGGAAACACAAAACAGAGATGCCCAAACACCAGTCTCCTCCTGGAGAGCTGAACTACCACGTCTGTACATGGTAGCTGGTATTGCAGATGAAACAGCTACAACTGCATGGGTTTCATTAGATGTAATCAAATATTCAGTTAATAACCAATGTATACCTGAAATCAGCTCAGTCTTAGGAAGCTTTCCTTGGTATGTGCACAGCTGCTGGAAATGGATGACTTCTTTCATTAATATTTGCGTCAGAAAATGTCTAATTCACTTTGGCTGTGTTTATGTGCCTTGCACAGCTACAGCAATAAATCAGTGGGCTAGGAAGACTATTTCACAGAAAAGGCACATCTTAGGTGGGTATAGAACAGCACTCATTTAGAATGAACTCTGAACTTGGGAAATGAAAATTTGAAGATTATATGAAAAATCTACTAATCTAGATGATTAGAACAATATGATGTTGGAGCTACAGATATTGAAGATACTAGTTTTGATTAAATGCAGCCATGAACTATTCTCAGCAAAATATTCACAGCCAGTTTACTAAGAACAGCCTACAATAATTTTGCTCTGTAGTAACAACTGTCCCGATACACAAACATGCCACTTTTACTAATGACTTCAACTGGTTGTTGACAACAACAATTCACAAATTAAATGTAGCAACTGGTGGTTTAATTTAAATTAACTTCTCTTGTTTGTTAGTTTAAATCATTACAAAGGGTACTGAAACCCACACAGCCGTACAGCCGGGCAGGCAAACCAGTCTCTGCTGTCATTGTGTTTACAGGAGATGAACCCCAGCTGTGCTGGGTAATACCCTGCCTACTCCAGCTCTGCTCACTGGGCACATTTTACATAAGAGGTTTTCATAACTAAAAATATGAGGGTTTTATAAGCAGGGAGCAGGAGCCTCTTGTTTTGTATGCTTTACTGCTAGACCTCTGGGGCATTATTTTGATTTCTTTGACACTGGATAAACTTGATTGATGTCAGTGAACTCTGAACCTGTAGGTATAAGTAGTTTCAAAATAATCTCTCTGTATGGAAAGTGAGACTACTTTGGATCAAGTGGAACACTACAGCATTAATATAATGTGTCTGTTAAAACGCATCTCCAATTAGCAGGAGAAAACATTTATAATCTGCTGTTTGAAAACAATTTTCCAGTGTAGGTGTAAAGGGAATTAACTTTTTCTTGAATACTATTTTATTTATCAAAATACATTTACAGTTTTATTACTTTCATTCAGCTTTTCTGAGTTTACATGAAAGCTCAGCCCTAGCCAGTAGTTCAAACTCCAGCAGCAGCCATGGTTTTCAGAAAGCCTCCCACACAGTGCCTGACCCTCCAGGTTTAGTTTCAGGTAGGGAGGGCCAAAAGCAACCTTGTGTAGATATGCTACTTATATGGCAGTACTGGGAAGGTAAATCACCAAACGCTCCCTGCACACCTTAGCTAGGTACCTGGGATATGCTGGTTATTTTCCCCAACCAGTTAGTACTAACACCACTTGCTAGCATTTCTTTTTTCCATTAAATCTTGCTAGCATCTGCCCTCTGGCTCGTATACCTCTGACCATGCCTGTGCCCTGCAAGTGCTATATCAAGTGCTCTACACCTTTTAAATCTCAGGAGTATCTTTGCCTGATCTTTATGATAAAGACATCTCTAGTTTTATTTTATTAAGCAGAGCAGAGCTAAGCTTGGGGCCAGCAACAAAGGAGGGCTCCAGACCTCAAGAGTAACAGATGCCATGTACAGGCTCCAGCTAAGGCAAAGCAGCTGCATTATTCTGTAGCTCCCTCTACTTGCTGCATCCCATCATGGCAGTGTGACAATTTGTATCCTCCCAATCACTCTTTCACAGGTCAGATCAGAAGATCAATATAAACAAGAAAAAAAGAGACATGTACTCGTGTAAGAAAATCCAGGAAGTTCAAAGTTATAGCTGACAGTCTGGATTTAACTCTGACTGATCTGGGAAACAAAACAAAAGTAGAGTGGTGACATGAATGAAGGATGAAGTGTCAGACTGTAAAACACTTGGTTTTTATCAATCTAAGTCAAGCCTTTACAACGATTAAACTCAAATTTCTCATATTACATAGAAAAAACAAATAAAGGGAAAATGATTTCATAAATATTTACACATGAGACAGCCCCACAGCTCTCAAATGAATACATTGGTTAGTTATTTAGCCATTAAAAAAAAAAATCAGAGCAGTGCATTCTGTACAAGAAACGGTTCTCCCAGTATGTGATGATACCCAAACAGCATTGCTTACAGTGACAGACCAGTGCTTCCCTTCCAGGCCTGCAGGATTTGCCTGCATGGACAGCATACAGTGCATGTCCCAAGTATAAACAGACTAGAAAACAGCTAGTCAAGAAGCAAAGACCAAAAACTACACTGCACAACACAGCAGAGAAGAGCTAGAGCTTCAGATACTGAAATCAGCATCAGGGACAAACAGTCTTTGTGGGTGCATACTGCTTTCCTTGATCCCTGCCACCAAAGCCAGCGAACCCACCAGCAGGAAACGCTTTACTTACTGTTGCTCTGAGAAAGCGGTAAGTGATCAGAAGCTTCAGACTGAATTACTGCACTAGGTTGATTGAATTACTGCACTGAATCAGGTCCCTTATTAACTGCCAGCACCAATGCAGCAGCTCTGCACATGCAGCCGTTTAGCACAACTGCAGCACACTGCTGTACCACCAGAGGTGAGGGATCTCACTGGACTTACTAGTTCCACCTCACCGTGTTCAGGTGGTGATTCTACCCAACACCACATCACCAAATTTCCTAAAAATGCAGCTACAGATACCTACAGCTGAGTTTGTTACTTAGTTTTCCAGAGGTACCTTCTGGGCATTTCACAAATATTTGGATCATATATTCATTACTTATAAACTGCTGTACTGTATTGATGGAAAGAGATAAAAATCATATATGCTTTTATTGCAGCTACCTCCACATGGTTAAAGCTATCTCCTGAAAGAGTCCATTGAGCTCCATGACTCAATGAATATTTATTTTGTTTTAAAGAAAAAGAAAACTTGAGAGACTTGTTTTGCAAGATTAAGCAACAAATGTCTTATATTTCAAATGAACTGCTAAGTCTTAATCCTGCAATTCTTTTCTAATCCTAGCAGCCCTAAGGACTACCATAAGATCAAGGACTTCTGACAGGAGTGTGCTTGCAGGGTCAGGGCTTTCATCTGTGTAGAATGCATGCAGACAGCCACCAGGTGAACTCATTTTCTGAATTTCCAATCTGCTGGAAAACTGTTGGTTTGAAAATTCAGATAAAAATAAGATGAGATGATAATAATAACAACAACAATAACTTCATTGAATTTCCCTTCCATTTAGGCAATGAAATGTCCATTAGACAGTGGAGATGAAACACACGTTCAATGAGAATGAGATGAATTAGGTACCAGGACCCAGAAATGGGGGTACTGCTTTTAAGAGTAAAGCAAATACAAACTGACCCCGTTACACATTTTCTTGTTAAACAGAACATACGTATCCATGTCCACTCACACACACAAATGTGAAATACCACTGATCTACACAGGAACTAACTGCCAGTAGGCTCCTTTTCTGCCACCATACCAATAATTCTTCTTCTGCTGTTAGTGCAGCCCTTCCAGAAAAGGAGCAATTCAGTAGTGGACAGAGCTGCTCTGCCCTACACTTGGGTTTTCATTACAGTCAGTGAATTTCAGAGTCCTGAAACCCCAAATTCAGCTGCTGTCTTGAATGGCACTTCACAGGGTGCCACTCAGTAGCAGCAGGAAGTAACAGGCATTGGCTTTTCTCCTTAGCCACCTCTTAAGAAGCCATCACTTACTGCGAGCTGAAGGAGAACTGGGTGTTTCCTGGGTAGGCTAGGCTCATCTTGGTGTGAGTGAAATGAAGACCCAGTGTAGCTGGAAAACATTTTTCCATTTGATTTTGCAGATTTGGCCGGGGGGCAGGGAATGCTCCTTTGGAGCATCAAAGCCTTTCATGAATATATGTTATTTTGGTAAAGATCCTTCTGCAGTCTAAAATGTTTAAGTCAATTTTGGGGATGCTCTATTTTCTATTTACTTTTTTTCACAAGTGTTTTCTATAAAATAAGAATCCAAATCTTGACATGGAAATAAAACATAAGTTCTAATGATATCTATTCATAGGTCAAAAATAATTTCTCCCCATAATTCACTACACTTTTTTTTAAACCCAAGGGATTTTCACTATGAACCAGAAGTTCACAGTGTTCTTTACACTGCTGCTGAGTAGGACAAAACCCAGTTTGCAGCTGGCAGCAGCAACGAGTTGCAATTCATCCTGTGTTGCCCTTTTTCAACATGGAGTGTGACACCTATGTCTGCTTTTATTTAATATTTGTGCCATCTCCCTTCTTATCCACTTCAGGTGGTTCTTGTATTGCAGTTGTGTCAAGCAACCCATGTTGCAAGGGAAAACCTGTCTACACTGAACAATGCCTTTGTCCTCACCCTGCTCCCACCAGCATGGCCTGAAATGCAGGTCCAGAGACCCAGCCTGATTCAGGCTGAGCCCTTGCAGGTTTGTTCCTCGCTGCAGTATTTCAGTGTCTTCACTAGCCCAGTTAAAATGAGTGAGAAGCAGGGAGGGGAATCACTGCAGGGAGCAGGGGTGGCTGAGCTGCAGGGAAAGCTGGGCCCAGTGTGGGACTGCTCCTGTGGGATTTTCAAATTTTGTAGAAACAGACAATATCAGTCCCTAATTTATGTGATTTAAAAAGACCACAAAAAATACCAGGATGAAAAAAAAAAACAAAACACCTCTTAAGTTTACCAAGAAGAGTTTTTTTTTTCCCTATCAGTTGCATTTCTTATGGCTCCCCAAAGGAAGCAATCTTTCATAGGCAGAACTACAACAGCCAGTCATGATCACTCATACCTAATGATGGATATTTATTGCTGTCACCAGAGACTTAAGGTCTAAAAATCCCATCATATAAAAATAAAAAAAAAGGAGGTAATGACTCCACTGATCTGTTGCTGCTAAATCTGAAGTACTTGGAGAATTTGGATTAATTCACACATTAAAATTGATAAAATATGTTGGACTGACCTCAGTGGCTGCAGGAGTATTTGGAATACTGGCTGTATATACAAGCATGCACTTGATCGTAACTTTTCTAACTCACTGCCAGTTTGCTTCAGCTTATTTCTGCAAAACTGATGGTTCATAACTGGGTTAAATGGGAAGATCATTAGGCCAAACATCATGTATTTGAAAACCCTGCCCATGTACCACAAATACAGCCAGAGTTTTGGGGGCCTGAGTTATACTGGGCTGGGAACCTGTGGGGTTTTTTTGTACATATACAATGGAAACTTTTTACTAGAAGTTACCTGAGCCCTACCTGCTTTAGGAGGGCACAAGCAGTAGCCCAGCTCTGAGCAAAGGAAGCCCTTCCCAGGCCCATCAGCTGCAGCAATATCCCCACTTGAACTGCAGACACTGGATTCATCCCATCAAAGTGAATAAAAAATATTCATAGCAGTGATAGTAACTTTATGAAGATATTATTTTTTAAGTGGCAGATACAACTCTCTTAGCTGACAGCACCTTTCAGCTCTTGTTCTCACATTTTAGATATCATACATGAAAATTTTACACTCATTATTCGTCTCTCTAAAGATGAATACTCAAGTATTTATCTTGAGCATCCAGAACAGTTTGGGCTAATGAGTAACAAAAAGACAGTGCATTTAAAAATACATATCTAAAAAATGAAATAAGAAGAAAAGAAGTGGAAAGCAGGTATATAAATAACAAGGAACAAAATAAAACTAAATTACAGATAAGGGACAGTTCTGTTGCACATTTTTTTCTTAATAGTAGTGACAACCCTCCTGAGGCTCTTATTTAATCTGCTTTCGCCTCTGTTTTATTTTATTTCATTAGCAATATTTTATTGTTACTTTATTTTGCCCAGTGGACAGCCAAAGGGAAGCCTATATCCATTTTAAAAGCTTTAACTCTATTATACATATAGACATGCACCTAAAGACTAAAGTTTTTTATCCTCTGAATTTCAGGATGCTCTAAAAGACTTTCTACTCTCTTTCCCTTGGCTAGGGTTAGCCACTAATTTGGGGGATTTTGATTCATGGAAGTCAAAGCACTTTGGATCAAAGCAATCATTTACTTGACAACACAGTGACTTTGGTGGACTTGCTCTCAGTTTTCCATCAGTCCAGGGATGTCAGGCCCTGAAATACAGACATGGCTCTCAACTCCCTGCCATCAATTCAGGAACAGAGTGATGTGTAACTCTTTTCATCCTTTTACCATACATGCCTTTCCCTTTTCTGTCTAGGAAAATAGTTTCCTGCTATTTTTAGCTCAAATCACAGCTTCAGTTTTTTTAAAAAACCCAGAGTCTACACTGTTTCTTAGTAGTCCCCAAACTTAATTTCCTGGGCTGCAAAAGCAAGCTGAAAAAGGTGAAAACACCACTGACTTTTGATCTGGTTTAGTTAAGAGCATGCCAGACTTCCTGGATCCAGTCCATAGTCCTTTTTAAAGTACCTTAAGGTAAAGGATGCAAGTCACAGCTAAGTGAGAACATGCTTTGCTCACCTATTCTCCCCCCCCTCCCAAACCATTTCTGACCCTGCTTTGGGGGACAATATTGAAAACAGTGAAAATATAACCCTGCTAAAAACATGAATCAAAAAGTCACTGCTTGTGGACATGTTTTTAAAATTGCTTAGTTGCATGGAAGTCCCTTTAGTGCTTGAAGGACTTTAATAAAATTGATTTTCTGAGTATAGCCTTTTAGCAGCTACTGTATAAGCTTGAAATATGAACCCTTCATTGTTGAAAGTGTTTCATTTTTGCCCTGTAACTAATGATCAAGGGAAAGAATGTGTTCAGAATTCTCCATGGTTGCCATTTTCATAATTAAATCGTGCTAATAATAAAGCTTTGCAGACTTTAAACAAACTGGCACTGGAGTGGAATGTGGTTTGCAGTGTTTCATTTAGAGACCTCTGCAATTAGCCCTTAATGAATAAGCATACCACAGTGATAAGTAAGACATCTCTGTGAACCGGTTATTTACCAAAGCACAAAACCGTAACACTTTTATTCAATGACTGAAAATTATTCTCCAGATTTCTTCTGAAGGCTCTTGAGTAATTTGGGAAGTTAAAGCCCATTAATTGTCTTTAATGCTTGATGTGTAATGCCAGCAATACTGCTGCAGTCTCTCCATTGTTTATCCTAAGTACAACGGCTCAAAAACAAACAGCTGAGTCAGTAAGACACATGTAGCTGAATAGGAGCTGCATACATTGCTCCTAGTGTGTATCTACTGTTGGTAAGCTACACAGAACTTTAAAATACCAGAATCACTTTCATTGCAGAAACATAGCTGCAGGTTTTACTCCCTTCCACCCCCTCTCCCCATATGCTTACTTAAACTAAGGTGCACATTAAAGACTTTTTTATTATGTTTGTTCATTAATAAACTCTCCTTTTTTAAAACAAGCCAAGCCGTACACAGCTCATGACATTTTATAGGCCTGTAACACTGGGGACAATGCTGATGTACATCAGTGAGGAATCAGCCTTTTGTGACTGAATACACAGAATTAGGAGATTTGAGTTAGTTCATAACTGTATCTTTCTCTACAGATGTAACATCCTACCTATAGGAAGGAATAATTTTCTGGCAAAATAATTTACTTTCTGGCAAAACTAATTTCAGCATCTAATGAACCAGACATAGTGGACTCCAAACCCGCTTTGGCTCATAGAGCACAGCAGGGTACAGGACCCTGGCATTTTTTTCCATGGACTTTAGTGGGTATTGCATCTGGCCTTAGAAAGAGAAACATGGTGACTGCTGATAAAAGGGAGTTTTGAGAAGAACAGACAGACGACCTGACCGACTGTCAGCAGACTGTTCTCTCACAGTTATCTGAAGGCAGTAGGAAGATAATGCACTATCTCCCAAAGTAACTGTGCTTCAGTCCAGGTTATCAAACCCAAATTTTTCTAAGTTGCATTTTTCTGACAGGATCACAGCCACTACTGATCATCTAAGTGTGTTTTCTGTCTCTCAAATACTTGGGTAGGCAACTTTGTACTATCACATTTCAATTCTACTTGAGAACAGTTTTTTTCTCCTTTGTAACAGTTACCTTTCTTTTGTCAAAAGACAAGAGCAGCAGAAAAAAAAAAAGTTGGTGTACATAAAAATATTAGAGCCTGTGATATGTTTTAGGCTCCCTTCCATAACAATCTGACACAAATCTTTTCCAAAAAGAAATGCGAGATAAAGGCATGGGGGAATACGAAATATGGAAAAGATTTTGACATGCAATCTCCAGAACCACAAATAACAGGCAACAGTTTTGTGCAGTTCACAGTAATTCTTGTGGCGATGCTTTGTACAGAAACACTGCGAATACTAACTGCACCAGCACAGAGGGCTGCCACAGCCCACGTCGTCCCTATAGCAGTGGTCAGCCCAAGCTGGTCAGCCTGCACAGGTAGCTACAGCTTATACTGACAAACACAGGTAGGGAATTACCTGTCCATATACTTTCTACTTGAAGAATGTGACACTACAAGATCACTGTGGCTTTTACAAAATGCCTTAAGGACCTGCTTTCAAAATCTGATCAGGCTTTACTATCCATGCAAGCAAAGGATGCTAGGATACATAACACAATGGGAAAAACTGGGGAAAAAATGGTACTAAGGAACACAGTGCAACTCATGGTGCAGAGATACCTGACTATAAATAAGCTCAGGTCCAGCAGGGCTTAATTAGCTCCAACTCACCACCAGCTGCAGGACAGAAATGGTCACATCATCAGTGTCCAGCTCAGTTGGACACAACCTGGCTCTTCAGAAAGCCAGCTCAAATACCTCTGTGTCTGTAGTGCCATTAATCTGAAACTCAGACAGTTAACTCAGGGATTACTAAATTCGGGCTGTAGTTGGACTTTTTGTTTCAACAATTCCTCTTGAAGTTGCTGAACTTCATTCTTCAGATGGGCAGAAATTTTCTGCTTTAAGCTTAAATCTACACCTGGCCATTTTATATCCATTTATTATCCTGCTGGAGTTGACCCATAAATAGTCTTCTACCTTTTGTCTGGTGTTTATATTGCCAATATGTTTGAATACAGAAAAATGAAATCACATTTGTTAAATACAGGTTCATGCTCTGAAGAACACATTCATGTTATCCACTGCATTAAAAAATAAGTCTTTCCTATTAAAAGCCTGTCTACTGTTATTACTAAAAATGGTGTCTCACTTTCAATGTTGGGGCAACAAGCTCCATGGGCTTCTTTTGGGAAGGTATGAAAACTCTCAGCTTAAAAGCACTCAGTGTTAGATTCTTACCTTGAAACACATAGACGTGACATGCTACAGGCCACAAACTAAACAGTGGGTCAGTTTTGAAAAGCTGGCAACTTTGCAATGGATAAACTCACTTCATGCCAAGGTATGTCCTACCCAGTGGTGACAGGGACAGTGTCCCAGCTCCCTAAACATCCTTTTGAGGCATGTGGATTTGGTGCATGGCTGTGATGACACATGATGCTATCATACCAGGTGAGAAGCATGTTGTCAAAATGATACCAAAAGTCCCCTGTGAGCAGCCTTCTCTAAAAAGGCCAGGCGGCAGATGGATCAGAAGAGCTCTTTCATGGTCACCTTAATCCTACCATCTTCCTGATTCAACAGATCCTGGGTGTCACTAGGCCTGGGGCTGACTGTCTTGGGAATGGTACTTTTAATCACATTGCAGCTATTTCCAAGACTATTACCAGAAAATTGATTCAGTCATTATGTCTTCAAGTACTGCCTTTTTAAAACTTTCTGTAAGAAAGGAATAGATTTTGGGAGGCAATGAAAACTTGGTAAGTAACATTCCTGCTACAAAACTACTACAAGCATAGACAGAAACTTTTATACATGCCTCTTCCAGACTTGCCCAGATCCAGCCCCTATACCAGATGGTGACTCGTACAGCCTGCATGGGACTGCCTGCTGAGGCTGCACTGGTGTGAACTTAGAAGTGTTGCCTGGGTAAATCAGATACCCCTAAACTGGAACTCCGAAATGAGTGAGGTGTTCACATGTTTTATTTATACCAAGGTTGCACCTTAGTACCAGGATAGCTGTTCTACTTATTTTCATTCATCGAGGAGTCCCATGGGTGCCTAAAAGTACTCCTGCAATCAGTTTTGTGACATCATGTAAAGCAGGAAGAGGCAGCAACCTCTGAAGTACCTCCTTCATCCCTGTAGCAACATACAAACTCTTTCCTATTTAAACTTTCTACATCAGAGTAAAATATATAGAGCACAGAAACGGGACAAACAGAAGTGCTTTTCTTAAACAGAAACCTCATACAGTTATTCATAAAGCAAACCACTTGAGGCAGGCAAAGAGAATACACCTTAGATGGGTCCAGGTGAAAAAAGGAGAAGTAATACATTGTGTTCATCAAAGCAATATCAAAATTAAATTTAATACAAAGTACCTGAGACAAAAATCCAAAACTATTAATCTCAAAGCCATTCATTAGCCAAGTCAATTTTGTGTCCCATTATGATTCACAATGTGTAAATTCCCATTGAAATTGATTTAGTAAACCAGCTCTTTGATGGGCCTGAAATTAAAAGGATAGAAGAAAAGATACAAGTCATTGAAGAACATAATCTGATGCTTGTACAGGGTGTGAAATTTACTAAGAGCAGACTGGAGCTTTAATTAAAGACAACCGGCCAAATTCACACCTGGGATAACGACTGAGGGATTTTGCTGAGGTCAGAACTGCTGCCACTTGCAGCAGGCCTGAACACAGCTCCTGACAGTAGCCAGTTTTCAAAAGGGGCTAGGGAAAACAGCCTTTAAAGAGAAAGGGAGGGCAGGGGGAGGAGAGGGAGGAGCAGTAAAAAGAGAGAAGTATGTATTTTCCAGTCTGGAGGTTACTCTTACTAGGTTCGACCTTGCCCTGCATTGAGCAAGGAACAATTTCTTCCTGCTCACAGCAGCTGAGGGGGACAAAATATCATCTGAGGACACTCCTGCTTGGACTCCCAAATGAGGAGTGATGAGAAGAGCTGAAGATTCATGGGAGAACTGCCAGGAAAGGTCTCTGTCTTTTGCCTTGGGAGCAGAGAAATAAGACCGCAAGATAAACCAAAGCCTTCTGAATGAGGCCTTTCCATTCACTTAACAAGGATGTTCAGGCTGTTTGAAACAAGTGTTGTCTGCTTTTTTCTTGTGAAATGAAGCATTTGAACACATAAAGTTTCCCAATTGCTTTGTGATTAATATTTTTTGGAATATTCACACTTGGAAATCTGATAGGTTTCTGAATTTTACATCATTTGGATTTTGTTCCATGAAAGGCTTCACCTTTGTGAAAGAACAGCTGAAGAAAGCATGATGTTCTTCACATTTTTGTAGAAGAGTATGCATTAGGACATGAAGGCATTTTACAGTATTTTTCGAGGTATCTCAGGACCATGGACAATATTATAATTAGCAATTTTAGAATAAGAAGACCAGGATTAAGAATTTTATTTGTTCTGTTTCCTTGCTGAGAAATAAAGGCTTAAGCCACATGCACTAATTTCATGAATATTTCAAGAATAACGGCTTAAACTAGTCATTGTGGATCTAGATGATGAAGTCTGCATATTTTTGTTATTGCAGATAGACTGTAAATAAGCCAAAATTATCTCTTGTTTATAATTTATAATTATTTCATGAAATCACATACCAGCAGGAATCACTAATTATTAATCAGTAGTTGGTTGGCTTATGAATTCTCTGCATAGACATTGCAGTTCCCCAAAGTAATATGAACCTAAATATACTCAGTGAATAAGTTTTGACCACTTGATTACTGGCAGCATCAAAAAGGAGAATCTCTGGATGACAAAGTCTTTAGTATAGTAGGGCAAAATAGTCCTATGTTTAAACCTAAAAGAAAAATTTAACACTTGCTATTTCTTGTGGCTCTTCAACATGAAGCTAGGGGGTAAGCATGTAACATGGCATGAGAAATGCCAGAAAAGTAGGAAGTTCTGTTTTACTAGCAGCAATGTTCTGTGTTGGTTATTTGGCTCACTTTTGGGTACTTCAATCGATTTAACGCTGAGCTTTCTCTTGCTATAAGGTTGATTACACTGATCTGGGTCTGTCTTGCTCAGTAGACTGGAATGCTCTACTACACATCTGTGGAATAATTCACTCAAGAAGAAGGTTGTTTTTTTGTTTTTTTTTTTGAATAATCATAAACAGAAGACTACAATACTTAGCCTTGAAATTTCAGGAATAGTCCATGTTTGAGATATTATCTGCAGCCATGTCACAGGGATTGCTGTGAAGAGGTTGAAGGGTACAAAGCGATGAGGAGAAAAACATAGTAAAAAGAATCTTTATCTACCATAAAAGCCATGTGAAGTTTAGATTCTTGGTGTCCAACATTCAGACATACTGGGATCATCCAGAAATACATTCTAAGCCCACCACTTCTTACATTTACTATTCAGGAATGGTATGAGCTAATTTGGGTTTGTTTGCCCACATTATTTGAGCACTGACGACAGTCTGCAACAGGCATTAACCAGGTGTGCAACAAATAGCGATCTGCCACTCTACAGATATGCTCTTTAACTGCTCTGTATGGCTACACAAACAGGAGCTTCAAAGTTGGGAGTATCTGGAGCACAATTCACTAGCCACCAGTCTTTGTTGCCTAAATCTGTTGACATGGACGTGTTTCTACCTTTATCTGTCAGTGAGGACTTTCATCTCCACAGTGAAAGAAGGTATCCTTATCTGAAAAGTATCATCAAAGTTAGGAAGGGGCTGAAAGGCAGTCAGATCCAGTACCAAGCAATACCTTTTTGAGCTCCGTCAACAACACCCACATAAAGGCTGCTGTGCAGGAGCAAATAAGAAAAGTTGAATTCTTTGCCTAGTGTAATTCACTTCATTTATTGACTTTTTTCCTTTTCATTTGTCAGTGGTTCTGAGATGCCTGGCATTCAGGATGATTTGTAATGTAAATTATATAATTGTACTTTCACATATTTTAACATCAAATGGAATGATTGACTACAGAATTTGAGCTGTCTACAGGTGGGGGTCAATTATCATCTGAATAATCACACTGTCACACAAGAATAGCATGGCCATGGAGTGTGACATATTTTTATCTCTATGCATTTCAATGAAGTCAGGCTGGTACATAAAAGGTTATCACCTAGGAAACATATTTTCCTAAGCACAAGTTAAACATGCAAGCAAGATCAGCATAGATATTCAATTTAGCCAGTCAACCCTAACCTATTAATATTTTAACAAAATCCAGTGAGGATAATTTTTTTTCTTTGATCCCATTTCATCTGAGCAGCCTGGAAAGGGAAGAAAAATTAAAAACAAAATAGTCAAGCATACAGAATGAGGTTATGTATTAAGTGGGCTATTTAGTGTTTTTGGCATATTATAGCCCTAGGGAAAGTGTGAATGGATTTAACAATCAAGATCTGTGTTCCCTGGGCCCACAAAGTTCGAGAAACATAAAATAATCTATACTTCCAAGCTGACAAATCTTACCTGACACTCTGCTTCATCTCACTGGGACTCTCTAGCTCAGCATTAATCATATGTTACAGAGAGTAAAAAGAAAAGTAAATCACACTAAGCTGGAAAGTGAGATGGAAGGTCTCCGGGCAAAGCTTTTAATCAATAATATGTGGGATAATAACCAGGAGCTATTGTTTGAATCTTCAGATTTGAAAAGATAGCAATGCAAAATACAAAGCAACTACAAACTGCTGCCGCTTCAGAGGAGTCTGATGAAAACACAACTAGCTCAGTGTGCCCTAAACCCCACCTTTCCCCCTGCCCCTTCCCAGTCCATTAGCAAAATTCTGCATTCATGGTTCATCAGTATTTTGATCTAACTCCAAAACTGTAATTAAAAGTGTCTATCTGATCCTAGAGATAGATTCAGAGAACACAGTGGTATCATGTGCATTAATTTTGGGGTGTCTAATCTGAAATCCTTTGCTACCCATTGAGATTCACAGAATGTTCCAGAAAAGGTCTTATTTCTTATGTCAGACAATTCCCCTCGTTCCCTACTAGCTTATCTTCATACAGTTACTACTAAGGCATACGGTTACTACTAAGAACAGGTATAAAATTGCCATGAATACTACTTTATTTCCAAGGTACTACACCTACTGTCATGTCTGTAGCTTCCCCCTGCGCCTCCCCATATATTAATAAAAGGAAAAAAATATTGTTTTAGTTACTTGCCTACTAAACACTGAAGAAGTCTCTAGTTTATGTATTTCTCAGCTATTTAATTTAATTTGTGTTTTAAATTAGAATATGTGATCAGCTGGTAGAAGGCAGTATAACTACACCAGTCTCCACGGGCTGAAACCTCAGCTATGAAATACATGTCTGTGATTGATCTGACCTCCAGCTATTCATACAGCTCAGTTCATGACCTCTAACTTTCCTCACCCCTTCAATAATGTATGTAATAATATTTGGTTTGCTCAGTTATGAAACAGGAGGTGGAGACGCTAGTCCTGTCTCAGACTTTTGTAATTATTATTATTATTTCAGGGGGTGGAGAGAAAGAGTTACAGCTCAGAATGAAACCTAACCCAAATCCAGTTCAGGCTGTCCATTAATGCAAAACAGTTTCAAAACTGCGAATGGAGCTCCAGTAATTCCTCCACTGCTGCTCAGCAGGAGCACAGCTTGCTTGACCATGGGTAAAAATAAAAAAGAAGTCTCACAACCATGAAAAACAATCAGGGACGTTTCTCACAAGCAACTCTACCAGCAAGGCAATATTTTTTTACCGCTGAGTATGTGGCCATGTCCTCTTCCTTTTACTTTGTCTTTTTTTCAGAATACAAATACGTCTTTTCTCAGTTTACTCGTTTTGCATATGAGTAAAATGTAAGACAATTCATAATGGTGCTGCTCTGCAACACTGAAAAAGAGATTTTTGTGCTTTAGACACAGTGCTATTTGTAAAGTTTATTTTTAACAAGCTCTTCTGTTGGTCAGAAAAATCTTTCATTGTTATAATTTCAACTCGTTTTAACGTTTTCTGCATTCTGAGAATTTCTCACTCAAAGTAAATAAAATAACTGGAATTAAAAAAAGAAAAAGGTTAAATTAACTTTTTTTGAAGGGTTAAGATGGAGTACTGGGAAAAACCTGTTTCAACTTTTAAGAAGATTTGGTTGTCTCATCAGCAACACCTTCTCTCTTTGCTTCACAGCTCCTATCAATTTCCTCTCATTAAACTCAGCAAAACCAGAGGCAAGCCCAGTAAATACACATGTTCTTAAAACGAAACCACTTTAGTGGCCTAATTTACCCACAACATCTTAGTAGTAGTTAAAAATAATTTCTAACAATTTGTTTCTCTAATGGCAGTGATTTTTTTTCTACTCAGCCTAAATTTCTAAGAAAAATTAGCCCATCTTCACTACAGCATTGTCTAACAGCTATTCTGGACTGTTGTATCATACCAGCACTTGCTGACTCACTGCAAATACTCCTCCAGAGTGCTTGTCACTCTCAGTGTGCATCTCCTTCACAAACTGTGCTGGTGACAGGCAAATATTCTCTGCGTTACCCTGGGGCCAGTGCAGACCCTGCTCACCAGGCAGGAGCACACCTAGCTTCTCAGCATCAGCAAAGGTGACGGTGCTCTTTCTCCACCCTCTGGGTATTCCCAGTGTGCTGCCAAGTTCTGCTTTTTGGCCAGGTAGGTGGACCATTGCTATACATTCACCAGTGCAGACACACACTTGTCTGGAGCTTAATTTTATAACTAATGCTAAACCAGAAAGAGCAGCAATACTCTGCCCTTGGCTGGTGACAGGCTTTCTCCATGTGGCCTCAGCACCACATGGCACAGACCTCAGTGTGCTTTCAGTTCCTACAACTTTAGACAAATACCCTATTCCCTTGAATGCAGCTGACACAGCTCTTCTCAACACCCAAGTTCGGGAAAGATTTTATTGTTCTTCTGTCAAATAAGGACAACAATGCCCTTTGAGTGTTTTTCTACTGATGGTAAGCAAAGAGAATTTAATTTGTACGCACCCTAAAATTACCATATGAAACATGATTTTTTTAAATTTAGGTAAATATAATAAGGCACAAAGATGTCAAAGATGTGGCCATTCAGAAGCCTCTGTTTTTCAACAAGGCTTACACAGGATCACCCATAGTGATTGCTTATGTGCCTGCTCTCATCTCAAATGGTGACCCACCTTTTTCATTTCCTGGGGCTTTAACTGGAGAACAAGTGACAGGTAGGAGGTGATGCCGTAATTTCTGCAGTAATTTATTAATACCTGCAAACATTGACCTGCCCATGCTGCTTTATGCTCTGGTATGTTGCAGGGTGACAGCAGAGCAAGTGCCCTGCAGCACATAGCCTTTTCAGACATCTGCCCAGGCACACACTGGCACATATGCCTCACCGGGCTGCCCTCTGTGAGCATCTCAGAGGCATCCTGGTTGCTAGTAGTTTTTTTAAAGACTGTGTAAAAAGGATACAGTTTTGAAAACAAACAGCAAGCTCTGGGCCACTTCTCCCTCTGTTGTATTTGTACATGTTCTACAGTGGTTCCTATTATAGAGTCAGCATTTACTAACAGCTGCTTACAGAAATCTCCTTTAAAAAAAGGAGCCATCATTCTCTGATACTACATTATAGCAAGAGCTGGCATTTTCATGATGACTACTACATATTCAAAGCCACCATTTCTTAATTTGCTAATAGATATTGCTCCCCTGCAGGCTTGGTTTCATTTGTAAGAACTCCAGTCTGCAATGAACCAAGCAAGAAAGCACATACGGGCTGTGGATGCAATCAGAAAACTCATCAAGGTTTTCTGCCGGGTTTTATTCTACATAAAAGAATATCTAAATCCACTAATGTCTCTGAAAACAGAATGAACTGCTTACAATGAATAGATATGAAAAAAAAAAATCAGTTTCTTTATAATACAATAGGCTTTTGTATATCCTTTGAAGAAAGTGATAGTGCTGTCTGAATTTAGGCTCGGTGAAATGCTGAAATGGTTAAATTTAATGGTGTTTCCTGTTCTAATCTCTACAGAACTGGACTTAGCAAAGACTAATGACCAGCCCTTTGAACCTCCAAGTCTCCTAAGGTTTAATTTGTTATTTCTGAGAAGAAAAAAAAGCATGAATAAA
Organism: Neopsephotus bourkii; assembly: GCF_033783945.1. Taxonomy (NCBI): domain Eukaryota; kingdom Metazoa; phylum Chordata; class Aves; order Psittaciformes; family Psittacidae; genus Neopsephotus; species Neopsephotus bourkii. Next base: position 19,082 of record NW_026901853.1, on the reverse strand, counting down.
TAATGAGAAAAAGGGACACAGCAACCAGAGACAATTCACTAATGTCATTTACATATACAGCAGGTTTCCCAATGCCTAGAATTACTTATTACCACAGTACTACAGAAAAAATTAACCCAAATCTAGGACAACAGCTAAAATCAAGGGCTACTCTATTCCAAAGTTATCTTGAAAGGTTCACAATATTCTCTGATGCTGTTTAAACTCTGCAGCATTTGTAACATGGAGAGTTAACACAGACTGGAGAAACCAAGTACTTAAGCCTGTAGTGTGTTATGAGTCAATAGCCACTTGGTTAAAGAAAAGGGAAACAAAACTACTTAACAAAGTAACCTGTTACATTTTTTCTGCAAATATATATTTGCAGGAAATAAAAGTACAAGTTCTGACCATCCTTTCTGCAGGAGTTTTGTTAGTGAATACCTACTGAATTTCTTTTTTTCAAACCTAGAAAGCACAGTGGTGTCATAGCAGTTAGAACAATTGGTCAAAGCATGACAAATCTGGGTTTAGGTCCTTGATTCAGATCAGGGACTTCAACCTGGATATTTTCCATCTTGCACAACTGCACCAGCAATTAGGTTTTTGCTTATTCTGGACTGGATCTACACATCTTTTGGTTTTATTATATTTTTATCATATAACTTTGTTTCATCCTTAATAGAAATTTTTGCTAGTGCAAAATTGTTTGAAGATGGAAAAAGCATTTTGCGGGAAGAAGGAGCAGCACAGTAAATGCACTGATATAGCTTATTTTGCTTTTATTTAAATGCTTTGTGAGGCAGTGAAAAACCAGAAAATTAAAATAGTGTTGTAGGAAAAAGGCTTTGCTCACAAAGCAAATTTTCTTCCTGAAGAGTAGTTTATTGCAATATAGTAAGCTCACTAATTGGATTTATGGCAGGCAAGCAGTGACGGTAAAAAGGAATGATGTGAACAGAGAAAAATAAATGCATATGAAATCTTACAGACATATTTCCAATGTTTTCCTGAAGAAATACCAGGTACCCAGTGTTTCCAGATTTCTGTGGATTCTTGGTTTACTCTGCAAAAAAGAGCAGGATTGTGGCTACATGTGAAGTAAATAACCACACAGAATCACCTACAATCAGCAGAAAGGCTTAGCTAAGCTAATATGAAGATCACCATATTAAGCTCTAGAATACGTAGCTGATGGAGACAAGAAATGAGCTGTGCTAACGTGTCATACTGACTTTTCTGGAGCTTGAGCATATGCTGAACTGCTTTGCTGAACCAGGTGAAATGAAGGATGTAACAAAACCCTAATTGAAATACTTGAGTAATTTTAACAAGGCTCTCTTTAGACAGTATTCTGTAAATCTGGTATTTATTTGCCTTGCATACCAAGTCATCTGTGCATTTTACCCTCCTTTATGCACTCTGGCAGAACTGCATCACCTTGTACAATTCAGCTTTTCATTTTGAGGGTTGCTATATTTTCACTGCTCAACATACGGCTGAAAGAACAGCACGGTTAGGGTAGTCTGTATTATCTGGAGCTGCAGTGTAACCCATCTAATCTTGGCAAGCATAAATGTTTTAAAACATGGCTAAAATTCTGCAAAGAGTGATGCTCAGAGTGTGACTGCAATAGCCACCTCGAAATTCTGCACTTATTTCTCACTTTCATTTGGTGTCATAAAAGACCTCTGCATCAATCATTAACAAGCTATTAACACATGCAGCTGATAAAAGTGTTCAAAGTCTGGTCAATAACAATGATGGAAATTCCTGTTTTACAGCTGGTTTAATCTAAGCCTATGGAGCCCACGCCAGCTATTTCCTTGGCTAAAAGGTGCTTCTCGGTCCTTTTGCTTTTCTCTCAGCCTGTGTAACATGCACAGAGGCTGATTTTCCTCATCTCTGCCCTGCAAAACTAGCTATGTCCCTCTGCTGCCTTCCCCGTCATTCTTAAAAGCAGCTTACAAGAGCCAGGAAACGATTTCATTCAAATGCCATATGATTTTAATATGTCATTATATTGTAGCAAATGTGCTAACAAAGGAACAAGAAATCGCAGCTCAATTTGCAATTTGTAAACACAATAAAATAGTGCTTATTAACAATAACCACCAAATAGGCTGGAATTTAGATAACATCCTTCCAGTTCTCTAAATTGTACCAAAACTCAGCCACACTTCCAGAATGAATAAAGCCAGAAATCAGCTTTGGCTATCCGAGCAAATATATATTTAGCATTTTGTAATTCACTGGGTTTGATCACTCATTTTGTTAAATAAAATCTCTAATGCCATGAAACCTGAACAGCTGCTCAATTAGCTCATTACTTTGTGCTTTACAAATGTCACTCTGGCTTTTATGTGTGTGTGCTACTGATGATTTTGTCATTGCCCCCTGCCACTAGGAACACTTGTCAATAATTGTATTTCCTTGGCAATAGTTTCTTGCCCCTGTGCAAAGGAATTTAAGTATAGAATATAAAGAAAATGACCTCACAAACAAAGCCATAGGTTCACAAAAAAGCACGAAAGCATGTCACCTCCATCTGCTCAAGTGTGATACACTTCCGAGCTCCCATTTCACATGTAAAACAGAGTATGATTTATAATTTATACTTGGTAGGTGTGAGTCAATGCTGAAATGTAATTACAGCATTAGCAGCAGTAAACTGCTGCAGGTATTTACAAACCTCCAGGTAACAGTTAAGGAACAATTCTAATACTATCTCAAATATTTTGTGTAGTGTGGAATTTATGTATTTTCCTTGATTTATTTAGAATTTATAACACACACACACACACACACAAAATAAATCAAAGAACAAAGGCAGAAGCACTGAAGCTCCTGGATTCTGCAGAGCCACTGCTCTTGCTCATAGCTGTGGTGTTTTTTATTAAAAAAATTACAGGCTTTTGAGAGCATACCTGGGAGCTGATTCTGCACCCCTCATGTCTGCTAATCACCTCAGTGATAAGCAGTGATCATGTGTAATAGAGTGAAATTCACTTCTGAATAAAATCACCTTTAAAAGATTCAATCTGGGGGGTCACAGGCTGAGACTGCCCAGACATGAATTATGTGAAAAGTCATCTCAAATCTACAGGATTATTTATTAACATAAAAAACATACAATCAAGGAGCAAATGGGGATGTAGGGTGTTGAAATGTGCAAGGATCAGCCTCTTGATCATAGAGGAAAGCTACATGATCCTTTACTTAAATTCAGTAATTTTCAAAGCACCTGTCCTGTGATGTCTCAGTTACAATCCTGGCTGCTGTGCTCCAACAGGCTGAGAAGTCAGAGCAGTTTGTCTTTGCTCTGACAGGTTCATGAACATATTACAGCTGAGAGGAATACTGCACTCCTACTTTATTTTCAGTCCTTTTATAAAAGAAATGCATTGCTCTAGAGTGATACATTTCATGTTGCTGGCTCATTTCTATGCTGTGCTGAGTGGTAAAGAGAACTTTAAGAAAGGGCCAGACAGGCAATTCTCAAGTATCTTTCCTTTTGCTTGTGACAGAACTGGTCAGAAGAGATATTTGAAAATATGTTAAAATATTGTAGGCTGCTTGGTCTGATGGAAAGTGTTATTTTCACACAAATGGCACTTTTGAAAAGCATCAATTAAATTTCCTTTAGTGAATCAGCATGTTGAGATCTCACGTTTTAATATACTACAAAATGAAGAGATACGCACTTGCTTCCTTTCATAACTGCCCACAATAAATTACATATTCGCAGTGGAGAAAACAAATACAAAATGGAAAAAGGTCAAAAAAAAATTCCAAAGCTTTTTAAATGTGACTTTACAGCAGTATTGTTTGGTCTTTATTTTACAAACAAATAAACAAAAAACTTCAGGCTGTGGAAGTGTTTGAATGCAAGAAGTGGATCATACGCAACTTAACTTGACTGGGCAGAGATGCACACCCCTCCTTGTTTATGAAAAGACACAATTCAGCCCAAAGTCGGGTGAGGACATCCCAAAGTTTGGTTCTGTCCCTCCCAGCCCAGCTGCAGGCTGTGCTGCCAGGGCATTTAGGTTAGGGGTGCTGTGAGGCTCTGGGCTGTGTGCTGTCAGCACAGTTGGGCTGAAAATGATTACATTCTCTGAGATTGTAGTTTGTTCCTATTTTACAAAAACACCTCTTTATTGATACAAGGAGTTGGGTAGTAGCATACGAATTCCTGCTGCATCTGGATGGACTTTGATTTTACCATATGGATCCCAACCCTCCTGTATGAGGTGAGATTTCCAAAGTGTTCTAAAGGATGCAGGCACCCAAAAACAGTGGCGTCTGTGTGCCAGGTCATGACAAATGATCCAATTAGGGTGTCCTAGGAATTTTTTATTTTTTACCCTTCCTCTAGGAGCTACCACCTGCTCAGCCAGGGGACTGCTTTTCAGTTTCTCCTAGTCCATTGCTACGTGAAGTAAAACAGATTCACAACTGCTTTCTTTGTGCTTTGAAATCTCATCCACAGAACAAACTACTACAGTCCCTGCAAAATCGGTGAAACTCCTCTGAGTTGTAATAACCTAGCAGTATTAAGTGTTATAAGGCCAGCCAGTCTGGTAAATGAGAGGGTGAATAACTCTCATAACCAAGGATTTTATAAGAAGCTTTTGCGTTTCAGCTTTTGCTTTGTGAGTCAGCATGCTCACTTACATAAAGATTGAAGACCACAGCAACAGCCTTGCTCTCCAGATGGGAAGTCTTTGCGGCAAGGTAAAGAATCTATTCATTGCCTGGTGAAATGGTGATGTTCAGAAATAAGCAAAAGCAATGCCAAATTTGTTAATTTGATGGGAGCATTACAAGAGGAAAGCGATTACATATGAAAATGCTGCAGCTTCTCCTTCTTTTTTAAGCTTCCAAATATTAAACCCATCATTCATGCACATGCTGCTGCTCCACCAAATGTTTTGGCTGTACAGAGCCACAGTTTCTGGAGAATACCAGGGATGGCCGTGGCCACAGCCCCACTACCTGGGCAGGTCACCACCTCTTGTGGAGTGGACATCTGCAGGGTGATGACAGTACTGGAGGCTGATGGCTTTATGGGAGATCAAAGGAATTCTTGAGGGGTCATGAGAGGATGACATGAGGGTCAGACAGCCATACTGCCTGAGAGCCTTTCAGGCAGGTGATCTACTTACACTGTCATTTTTGGTCTATGTCAAGCAAGCATTTTTTCTTTATAAAGTGGCTCAGGCTCAAAAATGCCCTCACATTACATCAGCAGTTTTTAGCTGAGTGCTTGGTGGCTGGGTTTGGATGTAAACGGGATCTGCAAGGACTACAAAAGTTCTCCCATTGGTGGGGAAAGGCTTCAGAAGTCTTGCAAGGGAGTGTTTGTGTTTACAGGTGATTATTCCTCTATAAATCAAGAATTTATTGATTGATTTAAAGGACCTAAGTGATAAAGGTCCTTTGTCTGAAAATACACATTTCAGTAGAAACTGCAAGGACTTTCCCAGACACCCTAAGCATTTCAAACTGTAATTTAATTTTAGTGATGATTTTTCAAGCCATTTTTTGCTTACCCATCTATAAAATGTCTGTCTTGGTTGAGTATGACACCTCCACCACAGAAATGTTGCCAATTCACCACCTTCTAATTCAGGTAAACCTCAGCAAAGTCAAGCTAATGGAAACTTGTCATACAACCTGGCAGCTTACTGAATGCAAAGTCTTGTCCTGTCCAGCCTCTCCACTTCCAGAGAAAGGAGTTAATTAATTCTTTCTGAATTAGCCTTTTGAATCTACCTGCAATCCTGCTCAAGTCCTAAGGAAAACCCTAAAAACTTGGTGGGTTTTTGAAAAGCCAACCTAACCCAGCATGAATTTTAAAGTACTAAGATGACATTAATAACTAAGACAACTTTTGAAGAGCACCTAGTCATTATTTAAATATTGTTTGTGTTTATATTTCATAGAGAATATAGCCTTCAGCATTACAAAGTTGCAAGGTGGGAGCCAGGAGTGGGCTTTAAAAATCACTGTCCTCTTCAAAGCTTTCATGTTCTGAGCTTCCTGAAAGCTTGTCCTTGCTATTCAGAGATGTGCAAAACTTTCATATGGAAACTCTAAACCAGGAAAAGCCCATTTAGTTCAATTTAGATGCAATTTTAATTGATCCTGGTCTGATTCATGCTTTCAAATAGAAGTCATAAAGAACTCATTGGTTGCAACACAATTACTTTTTGAAAATTACCATCTCCATCTTTCATCTGTCTTCCTGCTCTGCTCAGCTAGTTTCTGTGGTCTTCTGAGACCTCAAAACAGAAGCAAAGTCATGGGGAAATAAAAGCAGCAGTTACTGTAGCTGAGGTTACCAAGACCCTGCCATGAATTTTAAAAAAACTTAGGTAGCCCACTGTGCACCAGGAAGAGAGAGCTTACAGTTGTGTACCTGAACACTTTGAACTTGAAAGAGGTTTTATTCAGCTGAAGAAGAGAGCTGCAGTTCTGCCATTTACTTCATTTCAAAATATATCCACTATCCAGGGCAAAACTGTAATTTTTCTTATACTGCTAAAAGCAGAGTGACATCTGAAAAATATTACTAGCCAAAGGTCAGATTCTTTAAATATTTTGTGAGAGCTAATACTATTATGGTTACTTATGTGAATATTCTTGTCACAAGGGTAACAAGTTTAACTTACCCAGATGCGTTTCAGGGGAATTCTCTGCTAACAGTCACACCAGACAAAAGCTAAAGCACAGACCCTGCTCCCTCACATCTCCAGCTTCCATTGATTTTAAATGGGTGCACGTGTCACTGGAGACAGGATTTGCCCCTAGCTGAGGACAACTATAATCCATATACTTAGATGCTTAAATCATTTAGATCTTGAGTTTAAGCAGACTCTTCTATCCACACAGATCCATGCTGCTTTATCAGCTCACTGCTGCTCGTTTCAGGACTGTAATTTCAAAGAACACGAGTTCTCCTTTGTACCCATTCCAATGTCTCTCATTTTTTACATTACCTTCTTTGCTTTCATTTTATCCTCCACCTACACTCTACCTGGCAAGTTCTGCAATACAAACAGCCAGCTAAAGCTGATTTCATGTGCTTGGATGAAGAAAGTAAATAATACACCACCTCCCCCCTGCAAAAAAAAAAAAAAAAAAAAAATCTGAGAAACATAGGGCATGCATAAGCAAAGACAACTGATCTAAGTCACTCCTGATGCTAATCTTACTGCAAATAATATGTGGGGTACATGAGAAAATGTCAGATCCATGCTACCTCACAATTGCTGGCTTTCACTCGAAGTTGAAACTAATCCAAGGAAAAAAACACAAAGGAAAGGCTGAAAGTTCGATCGTTATTTAGAAAGTTTAAAAGAAATAAAAAATGTAGCTCCCTTGAAACTATGTTAGATGAGTAATCTCACAAACTCCCCAAATAATATCAGTGTCTACAGCTGTTAAAGTTTATAGGCACACAAAGAATGCAATTAAAACAGTTTATATTGAAATCAAATAATTCCTTCCAATTAAAACGTAGAGAAATACTTTATACAACATGGAATGTTCCATATAATTATTCTTCAAAACTAGAATTTTGTGATTAATAAAATAAACCTAGACTTTGACTGAAAAAGAAACATTTCTGAAATCCAGACTTTATCCAAACATCTTGTCAGAGCAAAGCATCAGTGTTTTTAACAATCCCATTCTATTGAAGTTAAAATAAGGTGAGCATCTCCCTTAAAAAAATCAGAGCACATAAAACACTTTTGGTTTTAGCATCAAAGATGTGTTTACTGCAAACACAGAAATGTAAGGGAAATGAAATGGTGAAAAAGGTTGCCACAGTTTCAAGGATTTATTTTTAGAACTTTTACACTGGAGACCTATGAACCATAAAGTGTAGTTTTCATACACAGCACACACCAGTGTTTCATCTCCTCTGCCAACTGGATGTTGCTACATGTTTCCAATCCCTAGTAAGTTTTATAAAGGCAAAATGAACTTCACATGACTGCTCTCCTCTGCTTTCCTTCCCCTGTCGGGTCACATCCTGCCAAATCCCTCGAGCCCACCAACAGCTACCCACCGTGGGGAGCGCGGCGCTGCGTGCTCCTGCCCCAGCGTCCTGCCTGCAGGAGATCTCAGCGCCCGGTGCCGCTCGCAGGGCAGTCAGTACAGCCTGCTAACGTGCACAGGATGAGGCCCTTAATCACTAACAGTTCCTCTGGAAACTCTAGCAGAGATAAAAAGTACAAAGACACTGTTGGTTCCAGTCCCCTTATTGAATTTTCATTGCTCCTTTTATTGTAACTATGAATTCAGTCCATAATGTCACGTGTTCTTTGTTCTCCAGCCTGACATACATTTTAATACCCAGCGCAATATCTATGCAAAGACTAAGTGTGTTCATGTGTAGGAGAGTTAACACTTCACTACAAACATGGTTATATTTATAGATTAAAAGCAACACTTTCAATAATTCTACAGCTTAATATTTCCAACTCCCATCTCCTTCTGAAGGTCCTCCTCCCCTCCTTTCCCCCTGCTACAAAAATCTCCGCACAAGAAATGCTGAGCATACAAATTATGTCACTGACATCTGGAAAGAGACATGACTACCCAAGTAAAAAATAAACCCAACGGAGGTCATGGCTTTAACAGACTGTCGCTCTATATTTAAACTGATTGATTCATACAAAGACATAATTATAAAGAACACTGGAATCAGCAGCTCCCAGCACTCAGGATTGCAGGCACAATCATGTTTACAGGAAATATATTTTAAAGGCTATGCCTGGCATAAGCTAATTGATACACTCGGTACTATGCTACACAATAATTTAAAGTTAAATTGTGAATAATGCCTACTTATTTTCCTACCTAGATAATAACAACTTTCTTTCAACTATACATGATCATGTGTCATTTTTCAGGATATTCTTTGCATAAAATCTATTGGTTATGCAAATAAAAGGCTTTGGAGAATAATGTACAGTAACTAATTTGTATAATCAGTTTCCCTCAATTCAGCGTGATAATGATATGTAAAGCACATCACTACAGACTGTCTGTGAAATGAATTCTGTCTTAATATGCTAGTCAACTAGCCACTCGACCTTTGCACAGGCTCACTGTAAGAGGAGCAGAAAAACCCACACACATTCTTTCAATTTCTAAAGGGAAATTTGACTCTAGCCATAGAACAAAGAAAGAAGAAATAGAAGTAAAAGAAAATCAAAGAAAAAGTGATTTGGATTCAAGGGGATCAGATGTTTCATTTATTGCAGGTTGGAGACCTTCAATCAGTCAAATGAAAGACACATTTGTATTAAAATACCTACAAGGCAGAGAGAAAGCCTTGATCAGGTGTATTAGATTTAAGTTACAGCTCTCTTGCTGAGAGATGTGAACCCACCTTCCAGTCTATCTGTTCTCAATATTGAAGGTTTTCTGTGTTACAAACATTAGGTGAAAGGTAGCTTGCTTGCCTTCCCACGTATCTGCTGGATATTAATGATATATTTGAAGCATACACTACAAGGAGACATGAACTTAGTATGCACCACAGTCACCATAGCAAGGGATGCTGAAACCATGTCAGGGATGTGACAAGACAGCAGTTGGGAGACTGCCAGCAGAGAGGCTGCAGCTCCATTGGTCGCTAAATGCACAGTGTTTCCAAAGGTAAAATTCTTTGCCATAGTGGGAAATGTGCAATTTTTATTGTGCTAGGGCTGTGAGCCCTCCTACATAGGTGAGAAGAAAAGCACCATGGCAAGAGCCCCTGCCCTGGTTCCCACTGCGTTCAGTCTGATTTCTCATTACATATTGTGCAGGTGGTAACAAGTCAAGTCCTGACCTCATGCCTCATTTTTCACACCATCCGTTCCTCACAAAAACTCCTTGGGCTCACTGTTAGCCCTTGAACCCTATACAGAGAAGAGCACCAAGCTTGATGACAGAGGTCAGGTCTTCTACATCTGCAGTCCTAGGGTGACAGTTTTGGTTACATTGTCTGGAGGAGGTTCCTGAAGTGCTTTATTAACTGATTACCATTGCTTGTAAATTACTGGACCAACATTACTCAAAAACATTTTGTCTTATTAATGGATTCTGCTGAGAGTACTTGTTGGTTTTGATTAAACTTTGGCAAAGATCAGTTACATTCACCACTAATTTTCTGTAGAAACAGAGGCTCTGTTATTGGTGGTTACATCCCTCATATTGACTTGGGAAACCCAAGTCCAGTCCTTGCTCTGACTTACGCAGAGCAAGGATTTAAAACTGGATCCCCCCTAGCAGTGCCAATAATGCCTGCCACTGCAAGGCCTGCTTCTTCTGTCAGCGCAGCATCTTCTCTCTTTCACTTTGCCCCAGTCTAAGGGATGTACAATGACCACATACACTGGAAAAACTGTCCCTGAGCCTGCCATGAGGTCACACAGACCCTACATGTCAGCACACTAACAACCAGGAGTTACTGCTAGAGCGGATTTGCACATAAGCTTCAGACTCAAGTATTGGTCATCTCAACTGAAAGACAAGTTCTTTCTGCATTATACAAAACATCTCAGTAATTTAATAATGAGATTAATCCCATAGGTGCCTGAACTAGGTCCTCTGTTAAACATGTAAGTTTTAGAGAAGCTATTTCACTGGGAAGACAACTTCTGCATGCTGTTTCTCAGGCTTACCCTTGATGTCCAACTATTGCATTCCAGAAATATAAAATACCAAAAATATAGCCTAACTCAGGCCATAATTTTAAATATTAGCTCCTGATATCTACGTGCATTTCTAAACAAGCCACTATAACTCTGATCTCTGCTTTCACATATGCATTCTGCAAATACTGCATAGTGGTATGAAAATTTTAAAGCCATTCTGCTCTTAAAATAAAATATCTGCCTTGTAAAGTTTAGCTGATCTTTTCATTTATATACCTATAAATTCTCCATCAATCCAGAAGATGGGTTATTTTTCTTTTTTTTTCCTTATTTTTAATATTTTCTTTTGGAAAATATCCCCCCAATAACGTTTAAATAATGCAGCATACGAGAGATATGTAGTCCAGTTTGGAGCTGGTCAAAGGGTGAACAGGCAAAAATAGAGTACTTGAATACAGCTTATTCTCCTTTTATTACAGCTATATTTTTCTGGATTAAACTGAGGGCCTGTAACAGTACAACTTCCATGGCCGAATGGGGAAATCTGCACAAGAATTCGTATCCTCCTTACGTATGATAACACAGCATACAATTTTCATAAGTGGATTATAAAGCAGCACCCAGTACATAGCAGTACAGTTGATAGACTAAGAAAAATTCTGCATCTCAGAGATGGTATTTCATGTACAGTTGAAATCTGCTCAGAAGGAAAGGAGCTATAACACAAGGTTCCCTTTTTAACAAAGTGAGAAAAAGGACAAAATATTGTGCAATGAATTCCTTCATTCTATTCATAGTGGAATCTCAGTGCATGGACATTTAGTGGTTTACTTGATATGTCTTTTTTCAATGTAAAAAGGAGCAAAACGTGCATTTCTCTGTCTAAAGAACTTATTATTCAAGGTTAGGGAAGGCAGCCATAGAAGAACGTACAAATTCTCCAGCAGGAGAACAGTGAGTGCACAAGGGTGCAGCAATAGACTTGAGTTCTGTTGTGTCTGAACTGAAACACAAGATGGTAGCCAGGTCCTGCCTTGCCTTTGGGAAGACAGTGTAGCCCACTGATGTCAGTGGTGCATGGCTAAGCCCTGATATTGTCCTTACTACACAAGCACATTTGAAATCCTTTGCAACACACTGTCAGATCATTTACAGGTCTTGCCATTTGCCTTCTGAACAATTCTGATCAAATCAACAACAAAAGCAGCAAGACTGGAACTTCATAAAACACCCCACAGTAGTCTTAGTACTTCTTGAGCAGACACATCATCTTTTTTCTGACTATCTTAATTAACACATTTCAAAAATATCTGAATACCTTACAAGGCTGTTGTCCAGAAAACACGAGACTATCTGCCTGCCAAACACACAGTAAGACAACTATTTGGTGCTAGCCAGGACTACCATGCCCTAAGAAATTCTGACAGTCTCCCTGGTTCCTTACTCAGTGGGTGACTCCATGTCCCAAACCTTATCCTTAAACCACACTTCAGCAAACATGCACAACTATTCTGATGTAGCACTCATTCCATGTGAAGAGCATCACGCAATATTTAAAGCACTTTAGATTCATTACAGCAAGAAAAACCTGCCTTCAGGTGAAATCACCTAAAGTTTGGTAAGTCATTAGTTAATTCAACGTGTAAAAGATCTGTGGTTGTGTCTATGATGGAGTAAACAGCAACCATTGTCAGAATATCCCCAAATCTGTGAGGAGGGCTGAGGCTCAAGGTTCATTGCCATCACCTCCTCCCTCCCTAGATAAACAAAGACTGCTTGTCTCCCAGCTTCAGAAGCAGCAGACTGTTTGAAAGGGAAGATTGTGCATTTGGCAACTTTGCTTGATTCTCATCTCAAGGGGGAAATCTGTTTCCACCCCATGTGGACATTGATCACTAGAAGGATGCTCTCATAAACTAAATGCTGGAGGCCATGTAATCTTCAGCCCTCCCTTTCCCCCCAGCTCCCAGCAAGCCAAACGTAATGTATGAAACAGCAGGGATGTAACTGGCAAAATGTCCTTGAGTGCAAAGGAGATGTGTGAAAACATATAATCTACACCAACATGAACCAGCAACTCTTGTTAATCTGCCCACATTGTTTCAGGGATGCAGTTAAACATTAAGCATGAAATAATAATTTTCTAATCACAGCTGCCGAAACAGGGCAGAAGTACAGCTCAAACAAAGAGAATCTATCATCTAATCTAAGATGAATCAAATTCCCTTTTTTATTGAATATTAGAGACTTTTAGGGGACTGCAACCTGCCCTAACATATGCCTTCAATTTCTGGTAAATAATCACAGTCATCTTTGCTTTGATATAAAATATGTGATAAGTAAGAATTATTTCCCAATTCCAGTTTGTTAAAGTGGAAGACAGACTTTCATCCACGCCAAATTGTTGCATCAGAAGATCATCTCAGAAATATCTGGAACTTCTTATAATCTAAAGGCTTTAGCTAGACCATGTTATCATCTCACTTGTGGCCATTTCAAAAACAAAATAAAATGAAAATTAAATAATGGTATCAGAGCTATGACATAAGGGGGTTTAGGCCAAAGCAAATTAATTTATATCTTAAAAATAAATAAAGGCCTTACTATTGCAGAAGAATGTTGCCTCCACGCTGCAGAGCTATCAGACACTGTCACGTCACTGAGACTTCCACTTAGAATGTCACGTCCCCTGTAGGTAAGAGATACATTGCATAATGTTACAGATGGCACAGCTCATAACAGTCAGGATTACATTTATTAAAATCAGATGAAATACTTATTACTAGACTCGATGATTTTCCAGGCAAGGTGACCTGGGCTGCTTCTGAGCAGTACCACAGTAAGATTTTCCTGCTGTAGAAAACAGCTACAGGTAGAGCGTAACTATTACTGTTCATTGGTACCAATAACAACAGACACCTACTCTAAAACTACATTCATAAAAATTGGAGTTTACAAATAACTGGATCCTCAGCATCACTATTTCACTCACTTTCACCATAATTATTCATGCAGCTGCATCTGTGTTTATGTGAGGGCTGGAGCCATGGCTGCTAACTTCACAAATCGTTATTCACGTAGGAACCACTGTATGTGAGTATCAAGGGTGCCTTTTGCTTTTACACTATCCCCAGTTAAAATGGTTGTGGACAATGAGGAGTAACAAAAAAAAGTCCCCTAGCAACAATACTTTCTTCCATTAGCCTGGACCTTCACCCTCAAAAGGAAAAAGCAAACTAAATCTTTCACTAGTAAACCATAACCCAAAATGTGTTTATGCAATAACTGAATTGTTATACACAAAATAAAGGCATTTTACGAAAACAATCATCTCAGCTTCCTACTTGGTGAAAAGGACTGCATGTGGTAGGCAGCCTGAGCACAGGGGTTACCACCATACCAGTGTATATACATGAACACGTACCGGTCCATCTTCCTCTAGCTACCCACACTATATATAAAATCTCTCACATGGATAATGCCTAATTCTTCAGAGCAATGGATTAACCACAGTTGAGCAGTGATTTTGAGCATACACTGGTACAGCTGAGGGCACAGCGGCAGGGCATGTATACATAGCTGTGGAAGCAGCCAGGAGGACCAAGACCACAGCTACACTGAGCCCACACAGCACCTGTGTTTTCCTCCTCAGATACTGACAGGAATGCTCACACAGCCTGGGTCACTACTGAGGAGGAAACACACCTCAAAGGCACTGGCTTTGCCCAGGCCCTCCCTCTACCTTAGGCATGGAGCTGCAGTTGGGCCTGAGGCAGTGCAGCCTCTCCTGTACCCAGACACCCTGCCTGGGTGTTTTATAGTTATTTCCCTCTCTCTCCCTCCAAGCTGGCAGTTGTAAATCTACCTTTCTGAAAATTCAATAAAAAATTAATTGGGGGGAGGGGGGAAGTCATTTCAACCGTAACAATAAAAGACCAATTGACTTCTCAATTTTCTAGTGGGCAGGGGAAGAAATCAGGCACAGCACAGGGAGAAACTCAATTCTCCAGAGCTCTCCCCTTCAGGATTGCCAGACCCACAGTCTCAAGGGTGCTGTGTCCCCTACCGCTTGCTCAATTCCAGCTGGGTATTATTTTCTCAGCTCCCAGGGAAGCAAGAATTCATTCTGCATTATTGATGACTCAGTGCTCAGCCGCTGCGAGGGCCTTTGGTTCAGTGCTTTCCGCTGGCTGTCACTCACCTGCTCCAACAGCTCCCATTACCCCGGTGCAGGCGGCTTGCTTCCCCACCTCCTTCCCAAATACCTTCCTTTCATAAACAATCAGAAGAAAGAAACTGAAACAAAAACGGGGGGACATGGTGCAGTGACACTAAGGCACCAGCCATGTGAACTTGTGTGTTAAAGGCAGCAGAGGGGCATGAATGGCTGGGAGGGAGGGAGCCTCGGGAGGGCTCAGTTTGGCTACCACAGGGCAGCTGGTCTGTATTTTGATTGTTCCTCTTGCTTGTAAGCCTCGGATCATGACACAGACAGTTTGAGACAGAGTTTTCTGAATTATTCCAAAAGAACATGCCTGGTGCCAGAAACAGAGTAGGAGTTGGAAGACACACACTCCTCACAGGGCAGGATCCATCTCTTCCTCTTTCTGTTCTTTGCCTCTTGCCTTTTTCTTGGTTTTGTGGTGTTTGGGGCTTTTTCTTGTTTATTTCTTTATGGGTTTTTGTATGTTTGTTTTTATTTCTTCCTTCTCCAACCTAAACTATTACTTCATTTTCTTTTGGAAATCTCTTCACTAAACAAGTATAGATCCACATGCAACTACAGATATAGAGGCTGCACAGTAGTAATTAAGCCTCGGTGTGTTTCAAGTTGGAACACTGGATGCCAGAGATACTCTTAGTTAATGAACAAGCACCACAGACCTGGTAATTACCAACTAGAATGTGCATCTGTAGTCTCTGACAACGCAAAATACATGCACAATTTTTTGCAGAAATCAGTTCTGTCCATCAAAATAGAGTTGAGTTGTAATATAGTTGAAGTCCAAATCCTAATATTTCACAGATGGCCCTTAACCCACAAATTTCTCCACACTGACTAGCATATGCCTACTTGCTGGATCAGTTCCTCAATCCAGGGATGTAACTGTTTCCAAAGTATGACACTTTGCTTGGTTCTATGAAAACCAAAAGTAACAGTTAGCAACCTTGATGAACAGGTTCACAACTAGAAAGCAACTGTAATGGTTGGTCTATTCTAAATTGAGAGAAACCTGAAGTTCATTTTTACGATACAGGTTTATCATGAGGAGTAGTTTCTTCTATGTGTTTTTATGTAGTCCTAGAATATTTTGGGAGGAAAACCTTTCAAGAAACTATAGACACATATTCAGTCAAAGTGTCAGACCTTCAGTTTCCAGGTGCAAAAGGAAAGAAGTCACGAATTTTTATTCAGGTCCATACTTTTCTCCTTCCTACATCTAGAGGGTTTGAATCAGTGGATCTCCTCTGCTTGTAATAGTGCAAATTTTAAGAATTCCATAATTAGATCTTTATTTCCATGAGTATATTTCTATTAGCTAAAACTCTCTCTGTATTATTTCTAATCATGAATGTAGAGTGGGAACAACAGTAGAAGCTCTCCTAGTTGTCCAATTTGTGGAAGTTTTATATAACTGATTTCTAAATATTTGGCAATGACTATTTACTAAAGCCTTAGATATTTTTGCTTTTAACCTTTGAACCCATCTGTCCAAACCTCTTACATTACCAGTTTTAATGATGCCCTCAAACTTGTATAAAATGGGAAGAGGCATGGGTTATTTGAACTGTTCACTGAAAGACAACAATTTAAAGAAACTTTACAGTGAAATCTTATCTTACCCCAACAGTTTCAGTGATTGTGAAAAAACACCTAAAAAAAAAAGTTCAGCAATTTCACACAGTGGAAAACAGCCTAGGGCATAAGAAAACTAAAACCAAACAGTTTGCCGTCAGTGTTGTAGACTGCGTTCAGTAAAAACAAAAGATCAAACAAGTTCTGTAATCATTATATAAAGCACATTTGCTATGGCATGTGAAGAAAACATACTTCCTTCCTAATACTAATTAACATTTGAGAGTTGTGGGGTGAAATGCAGGATAAAAATAGCTGTTTAAACTAATCACTCAGCAAGATGTAAATGTTATATATAAAGTATACCTAACGGGTTGGAATATTTATCCCAGAAGTAAAGAAAGCTTTCACTACTCATGAATTATAAAAGCTTCTCTTCCTGCTTCCCTGCAACACTATACAGAGACTTTGCAAGTATGTAAGACTTAGTATGCATGCAAGCATAGATTGTTTGCAATTTTCCTTATTTGTAAGTATTAAAAAGTTTTTTGTAGAAGCCAAAGTTGTGAGGAGCGAAGGAAAATGTGAGCAGAAAAAATAATACCAAATGGTTTTATGAATAGCACAAAGACGATCAGTTATTGTGTATATTTAGGGGTTGCAGGCAATGAAGAAAAAAAAACCAAAACTAATACCAACATCATCAGCTTAACCGGAACAGCCCTTATATATCCCTTCAAAATGTGCTACTAACACACACACAAATCAAACAGTTCTGCTGTTTGATTCCCACATCTACCTAGGTACAATCCCACATCTACCTTTGCTTTTCTGAAATTATTTCTTCTTTCCAGGAGACTGGAGTGCTCCACTCTTCCACAAATCAATTCAGACATATTTTTCCCTTTTTGTCGTCCCTAGCTATTACTTCCCCTTTCCATATCCTGTGGTTTCCCCATCCTATGATTTCCTCACTGCTAGCAGCACCACTGTTAAATGACTCCTCACGGGCAGGAGCCAGCACTAAACAGGAGTTCAACAACTGTCATGGTACCAACCAGAACCTCCAAAATATTCCCAAGCATAAACTATACTAAAAAGTTCAGGGTGCCAAATGTTACTGAAATAAGATTTCAATAGTTTCCTAGTAGTAACATTTCAGAAGTTTCCTAGTAACTTCCCCTAGCAAGAACTGCAGGTAGGATAACAACTGCAGAAAAGGCTTTGAAGTATGCAATGCATAACATTGCACACTGAAAACCTAACACTTTCCTGACTATTCAGAGACATGCCATATTTCCATCCCCCAAGATTTTTAACCACCTGTCGAGCTCTGTGTCTAATATAGATATCAATGAAATACACTCTTGAGTAACGAGTGATCTGCAGGACTCAGCTGAAATTCATGAGCAGAGCACATGAAGACATCTCCATGGTCACTGCCCCTCTTATCACAACTTTGGCTGCTTTGGGCTGGATTCAGGAGCAATTATTTACCCAGCAAAAAACTCATCACAACATGATGATGAGTTTTGACTCAACACTGGTTACACCTAGCCCATATGAACAAAGTCATTAGGAAGGTAAGACTGTCCATTGGGTGCTAGGCTAATGAAAAAGAAAACAGTGGGAGTTTTCCACCATCAGCTTGGGGAAATAAAACACCTCTCTGGTCAACCTCTATAACCCCAGGCTGAAATCAGAACCCAGATTCAAGCTACCTGCCACTCCAATCTCCTGCTGTAAGAGGGATGAGAGTACAATTTCAGCCTGTGAGGATCAAATAAAACAGATCCTTAGAAGACTGAGAGTACAGCACAGGACAGCACATTTTTATGTCCTCTTCCATGACTCTGCCAGCAGGTGAATTAGACGAAGGTAGCAGAGGAGCAGGAGCTCTGATGGCAAATCTTCAGGAGCAGAGGCTTAACCTTACAGAAAGGGAAACTGTTCAACAGCACTGTTTTAAGATTACTCTTAACTGACAAGATAATAAAAAAAATCTGGCCATGGCAACCAAGTCACAAGGCTCGTAAGCCAGGGAAAAAAATAATTTAAAAAAATAAAAAATCAAGAAACAAACAAACCAAAAGAAAAAGAAAAAAAGAAAATCACTGAAATTTAAAAAGCAATTAGTCATAATGAGTCTAAAACCTTCGCTATGACAGGCTCATTCCACTGAAAATAGAACTGTTTAGGGCAACACAAACACCACTTCTGCTCCATCTTAAAAACCTGATTCATACCACTAAGTGCTTTGTTTCCTTCTTGTAACATGTGATGTTTGGACTTCTTAAAAGGGTCACATTGAATTAACGTGTTCACCTTGAAACCACACAGTGGAACAAAAAGCTCTGTGCCAAACAGCACTTCAGAGAGGACCAGAATCCAAGAATGCAGTTCTCCCCTGCTCAGTAATTAGAACAAGTGTAATGACAACCTTTAAATGGTCAAGTCCAAAATCATCTCCTTCCAGGTCCCTTGCAGCCTGCATCAGAGCATCCAAAACATGCAGCCTGCATTCTGAGCACTAGGCAGGAGAGCCCACAGGGGAATGCTGGGGGAGCTGTATATCTAACCACAGACAGACTGCAAGGATCAGCTATAAGAGACTTGGCTATATGGCTGTCACAGCTCATTGGATT